>NC_060128.1:190978603-191578603 GCF_021461395.2 Schistocerca americana
TTGCAATAAACGAGGTGTCCAAATAGAGCGTAAACGAATGATCTGTAGAGCGTAAAATTTGAGTAATAACTCAATTTAAGTAAAAGGACAACATGCAAATTCGAACAGAGATCAAGAAACTACTCACAGTATTTGTTCTCTGTTTAGTGATAAAAAATAAAAAGGCAATGTATAGTGTTTGGATGTTCAATTTCTTTTTCAATTATGCTGCTTTAGACTGAGCAAGGTATTTCTCTTTGTTGAACATGTGTTGTGATAAGGCGATACCTGCAATGGTATGGTACAGGAGGCATTTGCTCAAAAATCCCCGGAAAACAGGTGTATCTCGTCGACTTACTGAGAAATATCGTGACGTAAGCAACTAAAGGGCCGAAGTTGTTGGACGTTTATGATTCTATACAGCAGAGCCCAGCAAAATCGTTGCGCAAGATGGCGCTAGGAGAAGATATCGGGCTTGCAACCGCCCATATAGCGGTTAGGTAACCGTTTGAAATCGTTCCCGTGTGTCCGTATGAAGTGACAGCAGTTGCAAGAAATGATAGATGCAGAAAACGGAAAGTGAATCCGTTAGTGGAAATGGTTTACGTCTTTTATCGACAGAAACAACACTAGTATTGTTGAGGTTGCCTTCTATAAAGACCAGGGCTGGTTCCAGATTCCAGGTCTCGTTAACACACGTGACACGCGGCACACGATTACGGTTAACGGAGACTGCTGTGCTCGTAACGCCACTGCACGATTAGGAAATTGGAGTGTGGGTAGCAATATCCAGACGGCGCGTTATTGGACACGTATTTTTTGAAGAAACTGCCAACGTCATTGTTTAATGGTCGACGATTTCATTGGCCAGCTAAGGGAAGACGGACGACACATGGTTACAACAAGATGGCGCTACTGTGCGCACACCCAGTAACACTATGCGTCTTCCGGAAGAGTTTTGTGGGGAACGTGTGGCCTGAAGAAACGCATGGAACCTTCGCTCGCCGCACCTTACTCCACCAGACCTTTATCTTTGGGGAGCAGCAAAATCTGTAGTGTACTCCAATCGCCGACGCATGCTGTGTGACTTAAAAATCGAAATATTTGCTTACGTGAGAAGCGTATCACAGTCAAGTGTTTTCCAACAAAATTAAGCTGCTCCTGACAGGCATAGTAGTCCGTGGACGTAATTTCCAATCCAAGTTGTAGCCGCACAGCAACTTTCCGAACAACCTGTATTTCTTTCCACGCAAAAAGATGCATAACTTTTCCTTTAGAATCATCTATAAATCGTATGATTATCTGCAAGCAACGAAAGTCAGTATGGATAAACACAATGATACTGGTTTGTCCTGGTTCAAATGTTTCTTTTAGTTCTGCACTGTTCTCTGTAATTTGTAAGGACTCAGCAGACTAATTTAAATATGCTTGAATACTACTAGAGTGTCGCGACATGTAGTCCTGGTTCCATAAAAAATACATAAGTACAAAAAAGGTCAAAGGAGTGTTTGGCTGCGCAAGAAAGTTTAGCGGAGATGCTGAAAAATGTCAGCTAGCAGACACTTCTGTTATGTAAGTCTTACGTATCACGAAGACTTGCATCACAACTTACACGGTCATTCGAATAAAGCATCGGAAGATTCTTCACCCTGCTACGTATGACTGCCGTAGACACAGTGAGGATAAAATTAGACTAGTAATACTTCGTAATATTCGTTATTTAGTGGACGATCTAGAAATATACTTCATAACCTACATATGGTTCCCGTACGAACCGCGAGGACAACATGAGACTAACCACAGGACTCACAGAGGTGCCTAAGCAGTGATTTCTGCCACACACCGAAGAGGAAGAATCCCTCGTAACTGGTGCTGTGGTAAGTACCCTCTGCCACGCATTTCTCAATGGATTTCACACTAAGTATGTATATGTAGACAGCTATTCCTCCCACGCTTTACCTACGACTGCAACGCGAAGAAATAACGTTTGTATTGCTAAGAGAATCCCCAGCCTTCACCTTACGCTGATTTCAGAGCATAGACGTAGACTTAGAATACGGGTGTGGATTGCTGTTTCAATGAAATCACCAGCTGTGATAATGTTTGGCCTTGTGCGAGGCCTGGAGAAGTAGTTACCTTGTATTTTTATGGCGACGAACCCGCTCAAGTTGTTTCTTCAATTTCCTGAGCGTGGAATAATACATTTTAGAGTCGATCGTTGCACCATTAGGGAAGAGAAATTTGCGGGAACTTGTTGCGATAACGTCGTGTCTCGCCCGATGATTCACCGTGCTTTTGTTCACTGCCAGGTCTCCGCAATGATTCTGCAAGCGCCTGTGAATATCTGCAGCGCTATGATTTTCCGTCTGACAGATCTCTGGAACGCACTTCAGTTACAGAGAGCATTTTGAAGGCTGCTCCTGTCTGAGCTTCACGAAACAATACCGGCTGAAGCGGGAAGGTTTCACTGTGTCCTACAACAAGTTCTGCATTATTCAGTCGAAATTGGCCAAGAAAAAAAAATGAGTTGTACTGCTTGTTGAAGACCCCTCTTACACAATAATCCCTTGCGTTTTATCATAGTTTAACAAATAATACTTTTACACGTTTTGTGAGTGTCCTAATCTCTATAAACAAAATACAATGTAAAAGTAAGTCCTAAAATATGAATCCAAAGAGGGTAGGACCATATCAATATATCTTCATAGGAAGTGTGATGCACAACATTACTGCATCGTAGCATAAACAGCACTGCTACTTCGTATATACTGTATAAACATCTATTTTATTTGCAATTCTGGATGTCTTTTTGCATGATGTTGTTACTAAAGAACTACCGTAATATTTTTAATGCTATATCTATGCACATTGGTATTTGACTTCTTGGTTACAAATAAAGTAGTACGTGTTTCAGTGTTTTTGGAAACTGGACACCTAAGGGGGTGAAATAGAGGATGAAATTTGTTATGAAAATATTTTGTTATGAAAGCATTTTTAAAACTAAATCTATGAAAATTTAAATTTGACTTCTCAGAAATAAAACACACGCATGTCACTGTTTTTCGAAATCCAACCCCTAAGAGGGTGACATAGGGCCAGACTGATCCACTGTCTGATCATCGCCAAAACCAAGCCGCTAATGACAGAAGCGTGAAGTTCAGAGAGCGTGTGGGTCTCACACTGTAGGCGTCGTTTATGAAGGGATTGACCGGAAGTCCACTCCAAGGACGTGAAATAGGGGATGAAAGTCTGTTTGAAAGTATGTCGCCATTAAGGGAATTTTATAGCTGGAACTACGAAAACGTGTACCTGGTTTCTCAGTCAGAAAACAAAAACTGCTTGTTTCAGCATTTTTGGAAATTCAGCCACTAAGGGGATGAAATAGCGCGTAAAAGTTTTTTGAAATAAATAATTACTAAATAAATACTAAAGGATGTTTAACGCTACGTCTATGACAACTGGTGTTTGACTTACAAATTAAAAAAAAGTGTGTTTCAGTGTTTCTGGAAACTCAACCCTTAAGGGAGTGCAAAAGTGAATGAAAATTTAAAAAATATTTCGTTACATTAAAAATTTTTAAAATTAAATTTAAGAAAATTGATATTTCACTCCTCGGTTCATATAAAAAAATGTTTTTTCAGGGAATGAAATTTGCTATGTAAATATCTTCACAAGAACTTCACAAGCATATTAACAAAAACTTTGGACTGCAGTTACCAGAACCGCTTTTTCGTTGGGAGTGCATTCGGTAAAGACCATTCTTATATGGCCTTAATTAGTGTGAAGCGGACGCTAAGCTGGTGTTTATATTTAGTCTTCGCTTTCAAAGATTAAAAATTGTCTTTGGCTTCGATATGATTTCGTTCGGAGCCGAAGAGTTGTATCCCATTCTTCAGCATATACAAAATACATAGGAATTCCATCGGGCTCCTGGCGATTTCTTCAATTTAACTTCAGCTGCTTCACAGGGCCTCGATCATACATGTTTGCAATTGGTACGAGAGTTAAGCTGAGCCAATACACCTGGAATTTCCTATGTATGTTACCATTTCCGCTTTTGTTTCCCTGCCGTCAATTTCAGTTTTTGTTTCGTCCGTGAGGACGCGGACACGTAACTTTGGTGCCAGTAACAGACTCTAGATATTCTTTCAGTATTTCTTCGGTGATACGCAACGGAGTCCATCCGTTCT
Source organism: Schistocerca americana (assembly GCF_021461395.2). Classification (NCBI taxonomy): domain Eukaryota; kingdom Metazoa; phylum Arthropoda; class Insecta; order Orthoptera; family Acrididae; genus Schistocerca; species Schistocerca americana. The sequence continues at coordinate 190,982,773 of NC_060128.1, forward strand.
TCGATCAAAGTTAGGAGGGGAGAAAACTCGTATATTGGCGTGACGAGGACCAGAAGCTATGAATAATATATCAGCCTTCCAGCAACTGCGACGTGAGAAAAGATCGAGCCAGTGACACGTCGATCTGATCTCGAAACGACTTACGTCTGCGAACGGTGCCCTTACGGCGGAAGATGGAAGGTATTGAGCGAGGAAGTTGACGCTTAATTACAAACGTGGCTGGAAAGAGGGTTGCAGTTTGTTTTTGTGCAGAAACAGTGACACAAACCCATTTTCGTTTCGGGGGGGGGGGGGGGGGGGGGGGGCAGGGAGATTTTTCGTTCTGTTTTGAAACCTCTGACTTCTACAGAAAAATTCATGACACCTTGTCTGAATTAGGAATGTTGAACGTACCGCTGTACCAGACAAATGAAAAAGACGTTGAGTACCTTTGGAGCTATAAGTCATTTCCTCAAGACTGCCGCCTGTCAGTATTGCTTCGATTACCACTCTATTATATTCACCCTTAGAGGGTATACCAACAGTACGAAATACAGAGTAAAATTGCTGCTCTACGGAAGTATAACTTTACTGCCTTCACATTATCAAAAAACAGCACTCAGCATTTTTTTCGAAAATGGCGTTAAAGTTGAAAAAAATGAATCAACTTCAGCTTCATTGGAGCCTAAAACTCTGTTCACATTAGGTGAACATCGGTAAAATTACTTTATTGCTTACTTCAGCGAAGAGCCAAAGAAACTGGTACTGCTGCCTAATATCGTGTAGGGCCCCGCGAACACCCAGAAGTACCGCATCATGACGTGGCATGGACTCAACTAATGTGGTGGTGGAGGGAATTGATACCTTGAATACTCCAGGCCTGTCCATAAATCTATAACAGTACGAGGGGTCCAGATCTCCTCAGAACAGCAAGTTGCAAGGCATCACAGATACGCTGAGCAATGTTCATGTGGAGTGTTCCTGAAGCCACCCTGCAGCAATTCTGGACGTGTGGGGCCTTGCAGTTTTCCAGCTGGAGTTGCCCAAATCCATGGGAATGCACAATGAACAAGAACGGATGCGGGTGATCAGACAGGATGCTTACGTACGTGTCACCTGTCAGAGTCGTATCTAGACGTATCAGGGGTTCCGTATCACTCCAACTGCACACTCCCCATGCCATTACAAAGCCTCCACCACGTTGAGCAGTTCGCTGCTGACATGCAGGGTACATGGATTCATGAGGTTGTCTCTGTACACGTCCATCCACTCGATACAATTTGAAACGAGACTCGTCCAATCAGGCACCATGTTTCCAGTCATCAACAGTCCGATGTCGCTATTGATGGGCCCAGGCGAGGCTCAATACTTTGTGTCATGCAGTCGCCAAGGCTACACGAGTGCGCCTTCAGCTCCGAAAGCCCATATCGATGATGTTTCGTTGAATGGTTCGCACGCTGACACTTGCTGAAGATCCAGCCCTGAAATATGCAGCAATTTGCGTATTGCTTGCACTTATGTCACGTTGAGCGATTCTCTCCAGTCGTCAATGGTACCACTCTTGCAGGTTTTTTTTCCAGTCGCAGCAATGTTAGATTTGATGTTTTACCAGATTACTGATATTCACGGTACACTCATGAAACAGACTTATAGAAAAATCCCCACTTCATCGCTACCTCGGAGACGCTGTGCCCCATCGCTCATGCGCCAATTGTAACACCACGTTCAGACTCACTCGAATCTTGATAACCTGCCACTGTTCCAGCAGTAACCGATGTAACAACTGCGCCAGACACTTCTTGCCTTATCCAGGCATTGCCCACTGCAATGCAGTATTCTGCCTGTTCATGTATCTCTGTATTTTAATATGCATGCCTGTACCAGTTTCTTTGGCACTTCTGTGTTTGAGATTGTCCGCACTTTGTATCTGCACAGCAAGAGGACTAACGTGTGCAAACTTAGCTTACCACTTAGCATGCAAATGGACAAAACATCTTAACTGTCTTCTCAAGCTCAGGGTGTTGAAAACACATTCTATATAAATATGAACCTGTAAGGCAGCTAATATAGTGTGCAGATCGTAACAAAAATCATTAGATATGCTGCTGTCATTTAACTAGAATGCATGAATGAATGAATAAAAGTGAAAGTTTGGTGTCTATTATAGATAGACAAATCAGTTATTCCCTTTTTTATTCTACATATAATTTATCAACTTTCAGGGGTCAAGTGATACACAACAACCATGTTCAATTACTGTTGATGCTCCATAACAATATATTTAACTCTTGGACATTCGAATCGGTGATTATTAAAATTGTTATCTCTACATATGAAAATTTTTTTATCACAGGCAAGAATGATTAAAATCTTAATTAGCTCATTTACTTGTACGATGTCGTAGCTGGTCAATGCACTGAGTTGGTGGATTATAAATTTACTTTTTGAACCAATGAAGAAACTCGTGTACTCAATGTGAGGGTAGGTTAGTATCCTAGCTTTTCATATTGGTCAAAGTGTACGCAAGTTGGAGTGAGCAAAATCTCGACTCTACATTTACTGTGGCCTAATGCACTATGGTACTTTACCAAGTAGCGTCTGCAACAGTGTTGTCTCTGTGCTGGATCTGAAAAACTAATTCCCTACTCTGGCCTTGACTGAATTCACTCAGGTTCAACTTTCCTACGTTTCCCTAGTCAAAATAATGGCTATTGCACAACTCGCTAAGTGTTCGAGCGACATGCACAATTTCTCTGTCCAAAAAATTCCCGCAGATATAATTAACTATCTCTTTGCTATCTGTCGCTATGATACGTGAATCGCCACCTCATTAGAGGTGGTGAATTTTATTTTTCTTGCCGGATCGCAGACACTTACCCTCGGTCCCGGCTGTATTTACGTTAAAAGGAATAATGTATTGTTCTGGCCTTACCCCTTTCTGTGCTGAAACTCGGCGTTCTCTTGTTAAGTGAGGTTTCCAAATGCCATTAACAACCTGCTCAGTTCGTCTCCAAAATATGTTTCACTTTGACTTATTTATTCATGCCCCTGTAGAGATTATTTTTTAGTTTCCGTGCATGAGATTACTGCAATTGCCTTTTGTTGATATAATATTTTCTGAGGATCTCATGCTGTATCGAATATGGATTAAGCTCATGTAAGGTCTGTAAAATCTGCACACCGTACAAGTGTATAACAAATTACCTCTATTTAGGTCTTTGAGCCTTGTGATTCTTCAGTTGTTCCTGAGTACTTTTCAAGTAAGGTATCAAAAAGTTGAATTTTATTGTCATGTCAGACTCCCCAGAAAACCTGTTATGTCACTGCGAGTAGGTGGTTGTTCTGACATCTAGTACATGTCGATAGTGCTGCCGGTAATTTATAAGAGACAAACGCGAACTCTTCCAGCAGACTAAGAAAAGAATAAAAATAATTAGTACTTCTTTTCAGACATACTGCGCAAAATGTAGTGTAATTTCCCTTTCGGCTGTATGTCTCATAAAATCTGCCAGATGCCATCTATTTAATTACTGAGACGTGACTACAAATTGAATTCTGTTTTTCCAAGCAGTACTGTTCGTGTATTACGCTTTTGACTGATGTTGAACGCAACGCCTGTTCTAACGATACAATATATTTTTATGTGGTGTAACTACAATGTAACGAGTTTCAAATATTTTTTCTTGTACTGTGAAACCATGCTTCTTGCTAAATTTCATGATTATAGTTCAACAGGAAACGACTTACAGGTTTTCATGAGCGAGTTTTCGAGTATGGAAACATGTAACATAAAAGGCCTAATGTTTTCATCAAATTAGCTTAGCTTACATTATTTACATCGCCAAGGTACCATAGAGTTTAGTATGTGGAATTAATTTCAACTTGATATGGGAAAAAGGTCTTAACAGATGGACTAATGAAAAATTACCAAAAAAATATTTTTCATGTGACTTAATTATAAATTAACAATTATCGGATTTTTTTCCTTTACTTGTACTGTGAAACCTTGCTTCTTGCCAAATTTCATAATTATAGGTCAATGGAAGATGTAGCCCGTAAGCTCTGATGAGTGAGTTTTCAATTATCAAAGTATGTGACGTAAATGGCCACATCTTTTGACTCCATTGACTTAGAAGCTTAAATTTCTACACCCAGCAAGGACTACACACCTTGATATGTGAAGAGAGTTCTTGACTGACAGACGGACAGCAAAGCTATCGTGTGAGAATTCCGTTTCTACATACTGAGGCACGGAATCCCAGAAAGTAAATACGAGTGAAAATTCGAACATGGAAAGTTACATAATGTCAAGCAATTTTTTGTGGCAGCCGGAAGTGTGTTGCTTTACATCAGAACAAACTTTCTTATTCAATGATTAGATAATGACTAACAAAGAGCCTTCGTCATGAAACAAAGGAGGTTTGAGAATTGAAATTTTAATTTATGAAATGTTGCTGAGAATTTGATAGAATTTTATCATACAAGGGATATGTCCAAATCGTTTCTTGGTTGGAACACTGTGTTGCATGTAGTGGAGTGTAGTCAGTGAACTAGACAGCCTCCAGAATTTGTTAATGTCGCTGTGTTAACTTCAAAAATATTTTAAGCGTACGAGTGCGGGGGACTTCTTTGTTTCGACGAAACGATCTTTGCCACTCTGCATTTGGGTCTAACACAGCGAAACATCATTAGCAGCAGGTGGATGAAAAGCATGTAGGACACCCAGGTTCGCATTCGCCTAGAGTTTAGTACAGCGAGCCATACACAGAAGTAACGAAGCGTTACGGTAGAATACACGCCGCGTTCTAGTCACGTATCTGGAGCTCAGAGTATAAAAAGTAGCATGTAAAAGTACACAGAACACCATGAATGTTGTAAACGCAACGCGCATAAGAGTCACCGCTAACTAGCGTAATGTTCCGGTGGAGTTGCTTGAAATATACTGAAGCGCCAAAGAAGCTGGTATATTTATATGAGTGATAGAGATACTTAAACAGGCAGAATACGGTGCTACGGTCGGCAACGCCTATATAAGACAAGTGCCTAGTGCAGTTGTTACATCTGTTACTGCTGCTACAATGGCAGGTTATCAAGATTTAAGTGAGTTTGAACGTGGTGTTATAGCCGGCGCACGAACGACGGAACACAGCATCTCCGAGGTAGCGGTAAAGTGGCGATTATCCCGTACGGCCATTCCACAAGAGTACCGTGAATATCTGGGATCCGATAAAACATCAATTCTCCGACATCACTGCGGCCCGAAAAAGATCCTGCAAGAACGGGACCAACGACGACTGAAGAGAATCGTTCAACGTGGCAGAAGTGCAACACTTCCGCAAAGTGCTGCAGATTTCTATGCTGGGCCATCAAAAAGTGTCAGCGTGCGAACCATTCATCGGAACATCATCGATATGGGCTTTCGGAGCCGAAGGCCCAGTCGTGAACCCTTAATCACTGGACGACACAAAGCTGTACGGTTTGCTTGTGCCCGTCAACATTGGACTGTTAATACTGGAAACACATTACGTGGTCGGACGAGTGTATTTTCAAATTGTATCGAGCGGATGGACATGTGTGGGTATGGAGACAACCTCATGAATCCGTGGACCCCGCATGGCAACAGGGAACTCTTCAAGCTGGTGGAGGCCCTGTAATGGTGTGGGGTGTGTGCAGTTGGCGTGATATGGAACCCTTGATACGTCTAGATATTAGTGACAGGTGACACGTAAGCATGCTGTCTGATCACCTGCATCTATTCATGTCCATTGTTCATTCCGGCGGACTTGAGCAACTCCAGTAGGACAGTGCTGGACCTCATACTTCCAGAACTGCTACACAGTGGCTCCTGGAGCAGTTTTCTGAGTTTAAACACTTCCGCTGGCCAACAAACTCTCCAGACATGAACATAATTGAGCGTGTCTGGGATGCCTGCAACGTGCTGTTCAGAAGAGATCTCCACCCCCTCGTACACTTACGGATTTATGGACACACCTGCAGGATTCATGGTGTCAGTTCCCTCCAGCACTACTTCAGACATTAGTCGAGTCCATGCCACGTCGTGTTGCGGCACTTCTGCGTGCTCGCTTAGGTCCTACACCATAATAGGTAGTGGTATAAGTTTCTTTGGCTCCTCAGTGTGAAAGGGGAAAAGATCAATAGTGAATAGGAGAATTTCGTTTTAAGTTTTCACTAGCGGCCAACAACGGGTGTTGTTACGTCACGAAGCCGTCGTCGACTTCTTGTTGCTGTTGCTGCTGTCGTCAGTCCGAAGACTGGTTTGCTGCAGCTGTCTGCGCTACCCAAAGCCACTGTATCTGTCCGTAACCACTGCACCCCACGTTTTTCTGAACCTTCTTGTTACAGCCGAATCTCTCTATCTATCTATCTATCTATCTATCTATCTCTCTCTCTCTCTCTCTCTCTCTCTACCTCTACAATTTTTAACTCCGACATTTTCTTCCATTAGCAAACTGACAATTCCTTCGTGTCTCAGGATGCACTCACTCAACCGATACCTTATTTTAAGTTACGCAAAAGCCAAACAACAGCGGTGTTCCAATCAGTTCTTATTGACTTTTCTTTAAGCTACCAGTTTCGGCACTTTACTGGTGCCATCCTCAGGCCCTTGTACATTACAGCACCAACTACACAATGTAGTGTCTCTCGTGTACAACACAATGTGGCGATACAGATACACACCAAGACTGGTGAAGGTCGCTACAAAATGTAAAAACGGGATATAGAGAATTGAAGTGCACACAAACCACGCTGTAACAGAACATGCTCACATACTGGTTGGCACCAATAAACTGAAACACTAGACATAAGACATCTAAAAGGGAAAAAAACTCAAATGCGTGAAATGAGCACGAATCACAATTATCTCATATTTTGATTCTTGCGAACTCACACATCGAAACGTACGGGATGCTTCCCTCGAACCATGAAATTTGGCAAGAAGCGATGTTTCAGAGTACAAGCGATGGTAAAAATTCGAATATTGTTAATTTGTAATTGCATCACACGTAAAATTTTTTCTTCGTATGTTATCCGACATGAAACACAAAATTAAAACAATCAGGGTGACTGTGTCGTAATGGTAAAAGTCAAACTCCAGGATTGGAATGACTTCATTGGTCATATGACGCGTCAGGCAGAATGGACAACTGATTATTATAGAAATGATCGCCTGCCTTCTGCATAACTACGTTACTTTTATATTACTGAAATTAAAACATTCTCTAAAGTCTTGGAATCTCGGGGACCGATACCTTGCCAGTGTTAACGACACGCAGAAATGGTCAAGATTCTCGATTTCACGAATGGATGTACTAGAATGAAATTTTCACTCTACAGCGGAGTGTGCGCTGATATGAAACTTCCTGGCAGATTAAAACTGTGTGCCGGACCGAGACTCGAACTAGGGACCTCGAACACGGGACCCCAGGCTGTGGCTAAGCCATGTCTCCGCAATATCCTTTCTTTCAGGAGTGCTAGTTCTGCAAGGTTCGCAGGAGAGCTTCTGTGAAGTTTGGAAGGTAGGAGACGAGGTAGTGGCGGAATTAAAGCTGTGAGGACGGGGCGTGAGTCGTGCTTGGGTAGCTCAATCGGTAGATCACTTCTCCGCTAAAGACAAAGGTCCCGAGTTCGAGTCTCGGTCTGGCACACAGTTTTAATCTGCCAGGAAGTTTCAATGGATGTACTGTCTGTACACATAATTAAGTTTGCACGTATCCCTAAGGGCGCGAGTCCTAATCGCACCTGGACAATACAGAATTTAAGAGCCGTTCATATCACATGGCTAGAAGCAATCCTAATTCTAAAAAGAAAACCACACTCCCCATAAAGTTACAAATCGTGAAGTGTATCATGGTGCCAGTTACCTGTCACTCAGGTATTAGACGCCACTCATGAAGATAACTGAAATAACATACTATCAAAGAAAACGTATTCAGTGCTTAACACAATAGTAGTAATATTGTCACGCGAGGGACGGTAGACACTGAAATATCGTGGAGGAAGTCAGGAAACGTTGTAGTAGACTAATAGTTATACGCTAAACACACTTTTATAATGGAGTAATCCGAACTAAATGCAGGAAAAAATACTAAGGTTGAGCTAACGAGCGCCTCCAGACATATTAACCGGAGAGGTAAATCACTCAAAACACATTGTTACAATTTTGTAGCACGATTATAAGATTACCATCTCTCTTCGGAAAGAAAGTGTCATACATATGACGTTTCCCAGAAACAACGATGAAACTGACCCCAGTCAGAAAATTAGGCTACGAGGTGGAATGTGGGGGGAAGTGTGTGTGTGTGTGTGTGTGTGTGTGTGTGTGTGTGTGTGTGTGTGTGTGTGTGTGTGTGTGTGTGTGTTGGGGGGGGGGGGGGGTGCGGTCGGTCGGTCGGTCGAAGGGTATACAAGAGCCAAAAAGTGTATACATGACTATGGCGGTAGAAGAGGAACAACTTACGTGAGCATGAAAAAATATCATTGATTACGATCAAAATGTCTAACCAGTGTAAATACTAAACCTAAACAGCCAAGCCGTACGTCAATCACACCCTGGTGGTGAGGAAGATCGAAGATAAAATTGCCATATTGTGCAAAACCAAATATAAAACGCAAATTTATCTTAAAAATCACACAAGCTTCTTAATAATGGGATAAGCCAACAGGATGATGTTTGGTTTGTGGGGCGCTCAAGTCGAATCTCGCCACTTTCATGAATGATGAGGACAACACAAACACCCAGTCATCTCGAGGCAGGTGAAAATCCTTGAACCCACCGGGAATCCAACCCGGCCAACAGGATTAAAACCTAAGGTACGAAATGAAGCAGGGGACACCATATATCGTGCGCCTCTGAACCAAGCAACGCTAAAAATTCTCACTACAAAAATAGCCGCATAGAATTCAATTCAAACCTCTAGCAGCCGGAATACCGGCAATTTGATAAGTACAAAGTCACAGAAGCCTTCCATATTGTGTATGGATGGAAGGAAATCTTACAACCACGAAATACGCCCTGTAACAAACCGCACACCGTAAGTGGCAGTCAGCAACAACAAATACCCTACCTATTATTTGTGGCTAGCGTCAAGCTGAAAATCTATTGGTGAAACACGCCGAGGAATGAAATACGTATTTAATTACTAAAACGACCAGCACGTCAAGATAATAGACGAGAAACTTACTGTTCTAATAAACTCCACAGACATATCCTAATCAAAAGTAGTCCATACTTAAATTTACCCAACCACATTGACGAAATATGAAAAACAGTCAGTGAGCTAAGGTACGTGTGGCATTCCATTAATAAGGTCCACGAAGTTAAAAAGATCAGTATCTACACACACACACACACACACACACACACACACACACACACACACACAGATATGGGACCCGAAACATAAACATTAGAAACCTAAGCACGAAAATCTTGCGCCATATCACACGCAAACAGATTCAAAATGAATTCCATAGAGATAGGAATAGTGTAGAAAACCGGACCCCAATGGTCAGAAAACAAAGAACTGGATCGAGAGAAAACTACACTAATTGAGGGAGAAAAAGTTAGACACTAAAGCCAGGAAATCGAGTAAAATGACAAAATTTTCAGTCAAGAAACTACTATGACTCTACACATAGATGTAAAAAATGCCAAACAAAAGCTAAAAGCGCAGTAAACCTTCCATATTGTGTATGGATGGAAAGAAATGTTACAGCGACGAAATACACTCTGTAACAAAACGCACATCGTAAGTGCGAGTCAGCAACAACAAATACCCTACCTATTAGTTGAGGCGAAAGTCAAGCTATTAGCGAAACAGGCCGAAAACGACATACATACTTAAAAATTCGGTAGCGTTGTGCTGCAGAGCAAAGTCGCACAGTTGGAACTATACCGTGTACTATTTACGTAGAAGGCTGGATACACCTTATTCACTAGAATGACTATAGCAGGAGCGCCATGCTGTAAAGCCTGGTAACATTAAAGTATCAGTCTTCAGGTTAAGAGCGGAAAGAAACCACTATAGTAGCAACAAGCCAAACTACTTAAAATGTGACGAGACATTAAGATAGTATCTGTCGTGCCATTAGAACATGAAGCTCATCCTGTGGAGGGTGCGTTACAGACACCTAGTAACACTGGACCAGTGATTAGACCAAATTAAACAGGCAGACTCAATCTGTGGGTAAGGAGAACGACAAGTACGTAATATAATCGGAGTTAGTAATGGGATTAAACAGACAAACTTAAGATGCACTTGTTACTTGCAACTCAAAAGAGGCATAACAGGGTATCTTGTACTAAGAACTGGACACTGTGATACACGACCGTGACTAAAATCAGGTTGTCAACAAAACCAATAAACAAAACCCACAATTCCTTTCAGCAGATGTGTGGAGCAAAAAAGAGCTGTAACCTGAACTATCCACAACTACACACAAGAAAGAGAGAAAAGTAAACGAACGACCGATGAGGGTCCTGCAAACGCACCAACCGACCGAGCGATGGACCGACAAATTGGACATGTGCAGCCGTTTTGAACAACTGACCGAACTACCGACAAGATTTTACTTTTTGCGACGTCGAGCGCGTAGGACCAACTGACAGCCGACCCTCTCCACTACTCCTTCCCCCCCCCCCCCCCCCCCCCCCACCCACAACAAATCGTGTCGTGTGTACCAATGTCGTACCACCCACCTGGTTTAAGATCGTCTTTTGTCATTGCGCGCAGGATTAAATGTTATTCTTATATGCAATACAGGGTGCGAGGCGGACGAAACTTTGAAGACAGAGATTTAAAGACCGTAGATGTTCGTGGAACACTTCATGTGAGGAGTACAGAAATATAGATGAAAGAAATGCAGCGCTTCTTTCGTTTTTTAATTAATCCACAATGTTAACAGTATCTTCCGTCGGTTCTTGGTAGAACAACATTATAATAAATGAAAAGCACCAGTTTGCTTTTGTTCTACAATATTACTTTTATTGTTAACCGGTTTTCGGCTTACAAGGCCATCTTCAGACATTTACTGAGTCAGTAAATGTTTGAAGATAGCTTTATCATGGTTTCGTGTAGAACAAACAGAGAATACAAGTCCATCGACCTTCTGTATTGTTGTTTTTAGGTTTTATTTCGGACATTTATCAGAAGTGAAATCTAAAAGCCGAAGTACTGACATTCATTTGACGTTAATTCGTAAAATATACTTGATTCAGTGCTGTAAGTGGTTAAAAAAATCCAACCTATATACAATCCCTCTGCTATGAAGAGCGATGTGTGGATTTTTCCTTTTATTTTTATTGTCTTTTTTTAACGTTCCAACAGTTTCTAAACGACTCATTTTTGTGTCTGATGTTGCATTTATTAGTTGATGTGCTCCACCACCACGTGTAGTATTCCTTCTCCGAATTTGAAATGAGTTTCTTAAACTTACAGATCATCTTTTATGCCACGCGCATAAAATATCGTTTACGCGAACATCTTTTATCTATTTTGATTCACAGTCAACTAAAAATCACGCATGTTTCAGGAGTCATTGTAGTTGGTAATTGTCGGGATGCAACTGAACTGAATTTGATGTCCTATTAACTCCTGCCTAACAGACTCTCTCATGGCTTACTCATCATTAAGAATAGTTTGATGTTGAGCAGCGCCGAAATACATGTTTAATCTTTTCTTAGATAATTACGAAAATAATCGGATCCCAGATATTAAGTAATAGGACGTGAGTGAATTTATTTCCTTACATTAGCTACTTCTCTTCCCACAGCTTTCTCTCGGCTTTTTTTGCCCTTGTAACCGTTAAAACATCCAAAACAAACCCTTGTTTTTGTTTCTGTGTAAAACCAACAGGGATCTCGTGGACAATAAACACTATTAACTTAAGACAGCAAAACAACATGGCGACGCTGTGATCACTGAGTGCATTCGGTCGACGGTAGAGACGTGTGGAAGCTGACACGAAATTGGTTGGTTGGTCGGTCAGTACGTTGGTGCTTGTGTAGGGTCCTTACCACAGAACAACGCAACACGGAAATAGCTTTGTTTAGGAGAGTGCACAAACATCGTAAAAGATACCGTAAGTTACAGGTCTAGAAATTATTTTCCTGCGGGGAACCTACATGGACAACAGAGTTAATAACACTCTCTACACAGTCACATCATCAGAAAAAAGTGGAATGTATAAGCCACTCACCCAGGCAGACTGTGAACGGATAGAGCTTGTTGCAATACCATAGCGCCGTTAAATAAATCCGGATTGCGTGAATATCTAGGCGAAAAACCGTAAGTGATAAGTAACAGATCAACACTTGTATCCACCATTATATGCGCCAAAAGCCAACTTGCTTTTCTGAAGTGGTTACCTTAACGGTTAAACAACAACTGCGTACACGGTCAGTCAAAGGCGACGGCCAAAGATGATAGATAACATCAGACCAAGTCATAGATGAATACAAACCGTCGCTGACATACATCGATATAACATATCAGTCACATTATCGGCGAGTAGTAACGTGTAGAATTCCGGTCTAGAACCAAGAAGTAAAAAGAAATACAGGAAGAATTTACACACACCGATAAAAATTATGAAGTACCACACCAGGACGTAAAATCCATGAATCTGTCAAAGTACGAAACCGAAAACCCATATGAAAAACTTGACTGGGTAGCCTGTGAGACCAGTGAAGACAAATTATAGAAATATTGACGAGAACCGAGATAGTCGACGATAAAATCCCCCAATCAGAAATCCAGTACTAAAATCACAAAAAAATTATGAAAAATTTCAAAAACGAAATTGCCCTTTGATTCTGTTGGCGTATTTAAAAGGTTCACATGTTCTTTCTCCAAAACATTTATCGCTCCATCTTCGCCTTCAGATTTCTTCAGTACGAACGACCATGTGTATTGTCTTCTGTAGGTGTTCTTTAAAAGCAGAAATTTTAGTGGTAAGCAACGATGTGTGTTCTCGAAATGTTCTTTGTAGTTTCTATTAGAACTGTTTAATATGTAATTTGCTACTTTACTGATGCCAACCAGTATGTGAGCTTGACCCGATATAGCGTGGTTTGTGCACACATTTGACACTTTGTAACTCTTTATGTTACATTTTATATAGTGCGGCGACATTTGCCGATGTTGCTTTCTGTATGTATCATTACCTTGTGCTACACAGCAGACATATGAGGTTTGTGATAAAAGTAGTAAGACTGTTTTTTTATCTACAAATTTTTTTTATTTTTTTTTCAAACATAGCAGTTCTCTTCTGGAACTATACACTGGTGGAGTTGTTGTTCTCATTCTTGGCAGCAGTCCTGCAAAGCTTAAATTGTTAAGGTATTTTAAAACATCAATCATATTCTTTTGAATGTTCTCCAGAGTCCCAAAGTAACGCCTTTCTTAAGACATTTTTCAGTTTCCTGGAAAGAAGAAAGTCTTTGCAAAACATTTGGTTCACAGATTGTCCTGCAAGAAAAAAATCTTTATGCACGATATCGCTTCTGTCAAAAAAAGAAATCAGCATTCTCTTGATCTTTGATCTGCTCATTCGATCTTAAAAAGTATTCTCGCTCTCCCAAAACTGATTTTTGCCATCAAAAACATTATGCTCTTGATAAGGAACGCTCCGCACACGTCTGTTTCAAATTTTCAAAGATCATACTCGCAGATTCCGCAAGTTTAACACAGAACTTGATTGCATGACGTTGCTATAAATTCCACTGTTCTTCTCCGTAACACATAAAACAAAAAAAAAAAAAAACAAAAAAAAACACATCTTTGATGGCGCTCTCAGAAATCACGTGATGGCTGCACAGAGCTGAAACTCTGACCCAGCATCTGGAGTGGACGAACACACTGATCCACACAGCATTGCACATCGCTCACAGCGTTGTCAGTTCCATTACCTTTCTCACAAACTTTGTGCACCACATTGTCCACTTCTTTATGTTCACATGTTCTGTGGCATGAGGATGGCACCAGTGAGTTACCGAAACTGGTGGCTCAAAGATAATAAATAGAAACTGATTCTAATAAAACTGTCGTTTGCTGTTTGCTCTACATAATGTTTGATCAGCTGCTGTCCCGAGACCATGAAGAATCAAAGTTGTTGTCGTTGATGTGATCTTCAGTCCAGTGGTTTGATGCAGCTCTCCATGCTACGCTATCCTGTGAAAGCTTCTTCATCTCACAGTACTTACTGCAACCTACATTCTTCTGAATCCGCTTAGTGTATTCATCTCTTGGTCTCCCTCTACGATTTTTACCCTCCACGCTACCCTCCAATACTAAATTGTTGATCCCTTGATGCCTCAGTACATGTCCTACCAACCGATCCCTTCTTCTAGTCGAGTTTTGGCACAAACTCCTATTCTCCCCATTTCTATTCAATACCTCCCCATTAGTTATGAGATCTACCCATCTAATCTTCAGCATTCTTCTGTAGCACCACATTTCGAAAGCTTCTATTCTCTTGTTGTCTAAACTATTTATCGTCCACGTATCGCTTCCATACATGGCTGCACTCCATACAAATACTTTCAGAAACGACTTCAAAAAATGGTTCAAATGGCTCTGAGCACTATGGGACTTAACTACTGAGGTCATCAGTCCCCTTAAACTTAGAACTACTTAAACCTTACTAACCTAAGGACATCACACACATCCATGCCCGAGGCAGGATTCGAACCTGCGACCGTAGCGGTCACGCGGTTCCAAACTGACGCGCTTAGAACCGCACGGCCACACCGGCAGGAACGACTTCCTGACACTTAAGTTACTTTTATGTCTGAAGATATCTTTCTGATAAGAAGGATGTGCTGTGTTCTGTCTTTTAGCAACACTGAAGTCGAATCAGAAAGCTGATCTCATGCGCCATAAACTCGTATTTTGTTAGTGAGGTGACAATGTGAAATTACATCGAACATTTTCCGGAGGTCAAGTCACACGGAGTCCACCCTGGGCGCGGTACCGTCTATGTTCTGGGTGTCATGGTCGAACAGAGGGGGCCGGGCTGCATACGGTCGCTGTTTGAGGAATTCTCGTCGGTTTCTACACACATACACTATCATCATCAGCGTCTGTGAACAGTGTCGTGGAGGTTCCAACATAACCCACTCAGAATACATGGGAGGCGACATCAAATTGACAGACAAAACGGTCAACTAAGAAATGAATGGAGAACAAGATACGCGGATTACAGGAAAGAATTAGCACTTACCGGAAGAAAATTGAAAGACTAAATGGAGAACACAGTGAATGCTTTCATGACCGGATGTTTCAGCTGCTGAGAGTTTTTCCGGGTTGCATGGCTGTGGTCCGTGGAACTCTTCAATCCCCAACGTTTCGTCCAAAGCTACGTTGGACATCTTCGGAGGCGCTCCTGGTTGTGCTGAATCTTGCCGACTGACGTGTCGGACGTCGGAGAGCGGTCTAAATACTGTGGGAAGTGGGTGTGGTCTGGATTTCACGTGATAGCAGATATAATTTTTTTTAACTATCGATTATAGTACGTCAAAGATAAAAACTTATCATCGATTCTGTAGCGCCGCAGTCCACATATCACTGAGTTTCATGACTTCTTCTTTTCTATTAAAATTATCCCCATGTTTATATATTTCGATGGCTTCGCTATATAGCCGTGGATAATAGTTCGTCATAGTACATAAAACTTCAGTTTCCGAAAATTTCACTACGTGATCACGTGATTGAAGAGCATGCTCCGTCACGGCTGATTTGTCTGTTTTCCCTAGTCGGCAAAGACTTTTATGTTCCTTCAACCGTGTATTCACACTTCTCTTTGTAGTTCCAATGTAGACCTTGCCACATGTACACGGAATCTTGTATACACCACTTGCTGACAGAGGGGGACGTTTATCCTTAACGGAACAAAGTGCTTGGCCTATTTTCTTAGTTGGTCTGAAAATCGGTCGAAAGTCATGTTTCCTTAGAATCTTGCGGATTTGATCCGTTACTTTTTTGATGAAGGGTAGAGAAACCGTGTTCTTCCATAGCTGTGTCCTATCGTTGTCCTTAGGCCTCCTGTTATTCGGTCGTAAAACTCTATTTCCTTACTAGAGTACCCATTCTTCTCAAAAGCCTGCTTTAGATGTTTTAACTCGGCGTCCAGGTGACGTGAAATCCAGACCACACCCACTTCCCACAGTATTTAGGCCGCTCTCCGACGTCCGACACGTCAGTCGGCAAGATTCAGCACAACCAGGAGCACCTCCGAAGATGTCCAACGTAGCCTTAGACGAAACGTCAGGGATTGAAGAGTTCCATGGACCTCGGCCATACAACCCGGAAAAATTCTCAGCAGCTAAATGGAGAAGACTTTCTATCAGGATTCTTATGTCAGCTGCTGATGTTGTGTTGCTGCTATGTTGAAGGCTAATGGCAGTTTCTGCACTATACGTCTATCTTCTGCAGGTCTTTCTGAGTTTCTTTACAGTTCAGCAGATAATCCTAATAAAAATAGGTCCTCAAACGGATGTTTTTCCTGATATAATGTTTGCACAATTGCAGTCATGGAATATTGCATCACTGTACATGTCTATGGCTATATTATTTGTTAACGGTCCTCCTTGTGTTCGAAGGATGTGTATGTGGTACATGCATGATAGTTAACTGATACATTTTCATCTCATTGTTCAGGAATATATAACATGAATCTCTGACAAGTGTGTCCCTCCGTAATACCATGTTCCTTGACTTGATCCCATTGTACTTATTTGTATTGGGATATTTAAAATTGTTCAAATGGCTCTGAGCACTATGGGACTTAACATCTGAGGTTATCAGTCACCCAGAACTTAGAACTACTTAAACCTAACTAACCTAAGGACATCAATCACATCCATGCCCAAGGCAGGGTTCGAACCTGCGACCGTAGCGGTCGCGCGGTTCCAGACTGTAGCGCCTAGAACCGCTCGGCCACTTCAGCTGGCCGATATTTAAAATGTTTGGTGTATTCCAGACCTGTAGATAGTGTCGACGAAACGCATTGTGGATGGTTGTCAATGCATTTGGAGTTTGCCTCCCTTAGCTGAGTGGTCAGTGTGTTTGACTGCCATGGAGTGGGCCTGAGTTCTGTTCTTGGCTGGGTCAGAGATTTCCTCCACCTAGTGGCTGGCTGTTGTGTTGTCCTCATCATTATCAGCACACAAGTCTTTCAATGTGGTGTCACCTGAAAAGACTTACAACTCAGCAGCCGAACTTTCCCTCGTGGGGACTCTCAGCCATCAATGTCGTACAGTCATTTCATTTCATTTCAATGGATTTGGAACATGCCTGGGATTTTTGGATGTATAAGACATTTATTTATTTACTTCTTAGTGCATGTACAGCCAATTTTCATTCCATACATGCGGTCACATTAAGGTGGAACAGTGGCTGTATGGAACAACTGTAATGTGTTTGTCTATAGTCTTAATCCAAGTAGACTAAGTTGGATGGTGTTTACAAAAATGTTCAAATGTGTGTGAAATCTTATGGGACTTAACTGCTAAGGTCATCAGCCCTAAGCTTACACACTACTTAACCTAAATTATCCTAAGGACAAACACATACACCCATGCCCGAGGGAGGACTCGAACCTCCGCAGGGACCAGCCGCACGGTCCATGACTGCAGCGCCTCCTGCGTGGCTATGGTGTTTACATGTTTGGACGCCATACATGGTGCTGGAGAAAATATTAGTTCTCAGACCCACATTCATTAGGATAATTTGCTTGATTCATTGCCCCCTATTTAGCCCTTTTGCTGGTACCTGTAGCGCCCTGTACACAACACCACTATCGGCACATACCATCATGGGGCTCCTGATGGAGAACAGCATCAGAAAGTAATCAATCGAGAAAGAAGCAGGGAAGAAGGTACGAGTGCACTAGAGGAAAAATACCTCTCACAGGAAGTGAACTGAAAGAGTAAACGGAGAGGTTTTGGTGCGGGGCTGTTTACGCCGGCGTCTGCTGCTATTGGGGCCAGGTGGGGCCGAGTGTAGTGATTGCTGATAACTGCCTGCCTCCCCCCTCCCACCCCCACCCCCACCCACTGCAATAGCTGCGCGGCTGGCGGCGGGTCGTCCGATGGCGAATTGCCACGACCCAGTCAATTACCGGCTGATGGCCTCGCATGCGTGGGGGAAGGGTGCGAGTTCTTTCAGGCCATCTGCTGGGGCCTATGCATCGCTTGTCGCTGCACTTCTCTGTATGGCAGACAGTTTAACGCCACGTACCACGAGTGAGCGACCCTAGATATAAAGCCTGCAGTGCCACGAAGGCAGCTGCAGCAAATGTCGAAGTAGCACCAGGATATGCACATTATCAGCATTTCAGGACCAGCTGGATAAGGTAGCGTAACATATATGCTGTTGATACTGTCCAGAGACTGGTTTGATGCAGCTCTCCATACTGCTCTGTCCTGTACAAGCTTCTTTGTCTCAAAATAACTACTGCAAACTATGTCCTTCTGAATCTGCTTAGTGTATTCATCTCTTGCCCTCCATATACGATTTTTACCATGCAGTACTAAATTGGTGATCCGTTGATGCCTCAGAACGTGTCCTACCAACCAATTACTTTTTTTAGTCAAGTTGTGGCACAAATTCCTCTTCTCCCCAATTCTATTTCGTACCTCCTCATTAGTTACGTGATCTACGCATCTAATCTTCAGCATTCTTCTGTAGCACCTGATTTCGTAAGCTTTATTTTCTATTTGTCTAAACTAGTTATCGTCCATCTTTCGCTTCCATACATGGCTACACTCCATACAAATACTTTCATAAAAGACGTCCTGACAAATCTATTCTTCAGCAACGCTTTCCTTGACATAGCCACTCTACATTTTATATCCTCCCTACTTCGACCATCATCAGTTATTTTGCTCCCCAAATCGCAAAACTCATTTGCTACTTTAAGTGTCTCATTTCCTAATCTAATTTCCTCGGCATTATCTGATTTAATTCGACTACACTCCATTATCCTCGTTTTTGGTTCAAATGGCACTGAGCACTATGGGACTTAACATCTGAGGTCATCAGTCCCCTAGAACTTAGCACTACTTAAACCTAACTAACTAACACACATCCATGCCCGAGGCAAAGCGGTCGCGCGGTTCCAGACTGTACCGCCTAGAACCGCTCGGCCACCCTCGTTTTCCTTTTGTTGATGTTCATCTTATATTCTCTTTTCAAGACACTGTCCATTCCGTTCAGCTGCTCTTCCAGGTTCTTTGCTGTCTCTGGCAAAATTCCAACGTCGTCGGCAGATCTCAAAGTTTTTGTTTCTTCCCCATGGATTTTAATTTCTACTCCAATTTTTTTCTTTTGTTTCCTTTGTAGCTTGCCAAATATATAGATTACATAACATCGGAGATAGGCTACAACCCAGTCTCAGGCCCTTCTCAACCATTGGTTCCATTTTGTGCCCCTCGACTCTTATAACTGCCATCTCGTTTCAGTACAAACTGTAAATAGCCTTTCGTCCCTGTATTTGACACCTGCCACCTTCAGAATTTGAAAGAGAATATTCCAGTGAACATTGTCAAAAGCTTTCTCTAAGTCTACAAATGCTAGAAACGTAGGTTTGTCTTTCCTTAACACATTTACCAAGATGTACGGTCAGTATTGCCTTGCGTGTTCCAATATTTCTACGGAATCGAAACTGATCTTCCCCGAGGTCGGCTTCTACCAGTTTTTCCATTCGTCTGTAAAGAATTCGCGTTAGTATTTTGCAGCTGTGCAGTATCATATCTCCCAACTAATTTTCATCTATATCGTCTTCCATTTCCATAATATTGCCCTGAAGTATATCGCCCCTGTGTAGCCCTCTATGTACTCCTTCCACCACGCTGATTTCCCTTCTTTGCTTAGGACTGGTTTTCCATCTGAGCTACTGATATTCATACAGGTGGTTCTCTTTTCTCCAAAGGTCTCTTCAATTTTCCTGTAGGTAGTATCTGTCTTACCGCTAGTGATACATGCTTCTATATCCTTACATCTGTCCTCTAGCCATCCCTGCTTAGCCATTTTTGCACTTGCTGTCGATATAATTTTTGAGACGTTTGTATTTTTTTTCGCCTGCTTCGGTTACTGCATTCTTACATTTTCTCCTTTCATCAGTTAAATTCAATATCTCTTATGTTACCCGTGGATTTCTACTAGCTCTTGTCTTTTTACCTACTGAGCCTGTGCTGCCTCCACTATTTCATCTCTCAAAGCTACCCTTCCCTCTTCTATTTTTTCTCTTTTCCCTGTTTTTGTCAATCGTTCCCGAATTCTCTCTTTGAAACTTTCTACAACCTCTGGTTCATTAAGTTTATCCAGGTACCATTCCCTCAAATTTCCACCTTTTTGCAGTTTGGTCACTTTTAATCTACAGTTCATAATCAATAGATTGTGGTCAGAGTCTACATCAGCCCCTGGAAATGTCTTAAAATTTGAAACCTGGTTCCTAAATCTCTGTGTTACCATTTTATAATATATCTGAAGCCTTCCACTCTTTACAGACGTCTACCATGTATACAACCTTCTTTCATGATTTTTGAATCAAGTGTTAGCTACGATTAAGTTATGCTCTGTGCAAAATTCTACCAGGCCGCTTCCCCTCTCATTCCTTACGCCAGTCCATATTCATATAAGCTACTAGGTGGAAATGAATGGAAGTGCGGCGACATGTCGCCAGGGGCCTCACACTCAGTCAGTGACACGGCGTGAGGGTGGCGTCACTATAGCGCCAAATGGGGCCGGCTCCACAACACGCAATTTGGGACAGGAAGAGACAGTTTGTGTCAGTCAGAAAGCGGTTATGGTGCACTGTGGCTGCGTTCTTCATTAATTACATAATGGCCCAGAGACAATATCTTGATGACTTCAAATGGAGGACAACCATTGCGAAACTGGAAGGAGGGCGAAGGACGAAGGAGTTTTGCTCACATCATTGTTTCGCATGCATGGGGGGTGGGGGGAAGGGTTGTGCTGTGAACCACAGGCACTGCTGCCCAAAGCAAGGTAGGTGGTCGTTGTGCAACAAAAGGTGCAATTGCAACCATGTTTAACAGGACTGCAAGGCCTGCAGTCTTACACTCCACAGCAGTACAGTGACTACATGGGGTTGGCCTCTTTCCCAAACAAACAGTGTGTTGCGTTCTGTAGACCGCGGTACATCACTAGCACAGTTTGGAATCGTGTTGAGAACATAGGGAACGCATCAACGAAGAGCTGGGTCATATGCTTTTTTTGTATGCGAGCAGGTTCATTATAAGCAGAAATCCTGGACATACCCACTTACTGTGGAAGATGTGGACTTGTAATACACCCAGGAATATTGTTGAATATGATCGATTTCATGCTCCAGGTATTACGTTGTTGGGAGGCGTAATGTTGCACGGGCACACTGACCCTGAAATCTCTGGACAGCGTATACCCACCTGTAAGGTTATCGTGACACTGTATTTTCAGGCGTGCATTTGGCTGTGACGTCATTTTCATGGCTGACAACGCTCTGCCGCTTTTTACAGCAGAGGCGGAGGAGCTCTTCGAATGAGAGGACACTGGGCCAGTCGACTGGCCTGGTTGCCCACCACTGAGCACGTGTTGGATTCAGCAGTTGTCAACTGTGCTGGTGGGGGAGTGGGATGCTGTACGACGAGGACTCCTGACCAACCTTGTGGCCAGCGTGGGAGCACACTTCACGGCGTGCACAGCTGTCTGTAGTGATCACACACGCCCTTTTGTAATGTCCAGGTGACTGTAATAAATCACGGTGACTTCATTGTAACTGTTGTCTTCGAATAAAATTGTAGTTTCTTTTTGGATGTCAGGTCCGCCAGTTATGCAAAACACCGTTTTTCTCAGTACCCAAACATGTTTCGGCACCACTGTGCCATCATCAGTGGGCTTTCTTTATTATTTATCACACTGTGTTCTGGTGTAGTGAAAAGTGTTTTACTGCGTTATTTGTGGAAAATACTTGTTATAGTTACGTATGCATCACAACATCTCAGCATGACGCGGAGAATGGAAGTGCTTGCCACACGAAAACATGACACGCTACCTGTACTAATTAACAAATTGGTTCAAATGGCACTGAGCACTATGCGACTTAACTTCTGAGGTCATCAGTCGCCTAGAACATAGGACTAATTAAACCTAACTAACCTAAGGACATCACACACATCCATGCCCGAGGCAGGATTCGAACCTGAGACCGTAGCGGTCGCTCGGTTCCTGACTGTAGCTCCTAGAACCGCACGGCCACTCCGGCTGGCCAGTAATGAACACAAAAGTGAAACTTCCTGGCAGATTAAAACTGTGTGCCGGACCGAGATTCGAACTCGGGACCTTTGCCTTTCGCGGGCAAGTGCTCTACCAACTGATCTACCCAAGCACGACTCACGCCCCGTCCTCACAGCTTTTCTTACGCCCATACCTCGTCTCCTACCTTCCAAACTTTACAGAAGGTCTCCTGCGAACCCTGCAGAACTAGCACTCCTGAAAGAAAGGATATTGCGGAGACATGGCTTAGCCACAGCCTGGAGATGTTTCCAGAATGAGATTTTCACTCTGCAGCGGAGTGTGCTCTGATATGAAACTTCCTGGCAGATTAAAACTGTGTGCCGAATCGAGAACAGTAGAGCACTTGCCCGTGAAAGGCAAAGGTCCCGAGTTCGAGTCTCAGTCCGACACACAGTTTTATTCTGCCAGGAAGTTTCATATCAGCACACACTCCGCTGCAGAGTGAAAATCTCATTCTGAACACAAAAGTGATCCAGAAAATTCATACACACCAAATGTAAAGAATAAATAAAAACGAAAACACACTGATGATGGCACAGTGGTGCCGAAGCATGTTTGGGCACTGAGAAAAACGGTGTTTTGCATAGCTGGAGGACCTCACATCCAAAAAGTTTTAACTGCAAACACGACCAGTACTAGGAGCTGCAAATCAAAGACATAGATATTGTAGTTTCTGTTCGTCTTATTGCGTATTTCTTTCAGCTACCTTCTGCACTATACTGTAGAAGTTCTTTCTATGTATCGTCCAAGTTTCATCGGGAACATTACTTGACAGAGACACATCATTCAAAAGTTTCTTTCGTCCTAACGTTTTGCTCAGCTGTGCAGTCAAGAACTACAACATCTACATCTCGTCCGCAGCTCGTGGTCGTGCGGTAGCGTTCTCGCTTCCCGCGCCCGGGTTCCCGGGTTCGATTCTCGGCTGGGTCAGGGATTTTCTCTGCCTCGTGATGACTGGGTGTTGTGTGATGTCCTTAGGTTAGTTAGGTTTAAGTAGTTCTATGTTCTAGGGGACTGATGACCATAGATGTTAAGTCCCATAGTGCTCAGAGCCATTTGAACCACCGTCTGCATCTCATATGCAAGGAAGGTGGATAGCTGATCAACACATACCATTGTTTGTTTGGGAGAAAAAGGAGGAACATCTGCCAGCGAGTGTCAGAGCTCTACAGTGGGAGGACTGCACAGTATCAAGACTGTGGTTTATTCTTCCACGTGTAAGGTGGCAGAATAAATGGTCAGTTTCGCACCTTACATGAGACCTCTACAAATCGCAGTGAGAAGGTGTAGATGACACCTTATGTAAATCGACAGTTATGAGAACATTTGCCTATCAATATGTAATGCAAAAAGGGATTACAGTCAATCGACGGTAATTAACACACCATTCCTATACAATGCACGTCTTTGAGCGGAAGGTACAACAGGGAACGCGAGTCGAGTCGCTTTTAGTTTTGGAAAGCCAGCTCCACAACAGCGTAGCGTAACTGCACTGCGGGAGTTACGCCGGCGACCACTTAAAGGGGTGGCAGGAAAGAGGGCAGCGACCGCAGGCCAGGTGATACAGGCTGGAGGGCCGCGTGTAGCGAGGGCATCGGTGCAAGGACAGAAAAGAAGCTTTAGAAAACTGTGTTTCGAAATTCCACTGGGATACGAACAAAAGCAAGTGACGCATTTTCGTCCAGCGAGTGCGACGCACGGAAAGGTCAATCAATGTACATTAGGTGTCTAGAGCAGGCACAAAACATCCGATTGGCGGAAACTTACTAGGCAGGAGATAACTACTGAAGTTGTGACGCAGTTTGATAGAAGGGATGTTGCGATTGGTAGAGGGTGTTTCTACAAAATGAGAGGAACGCTCCTATTGGTCGAAAGAGCCATGACGTGAAAAAGGAACCCAAGTGGCTCGAAACAGCATATCCAGACACTACGGGATGATGATGGCATTGAAACAGAGGATGACACGCGTAAAGCTGAAATACTAAACACCTTTTTCCAAAGCTGTTTCACAGAGGAAGACCGCACTGCAGTTCCTTCTCTAAATCCTCGCACAAACGAAAAAATGGCTGACATCGAAATAAGTGTCCAAGGAATAGAAAAGCAACTGGAATCACTCAATAGAGGAAAGTCCACTGGACCTGACGGGATACCAATTCGATTCTACACAGAGTACGCGAAAGAACTTGCCCCCCTTCTAACAGCCGTGTACCGCAAGTCTCTAGAGGAACGGAGGGTTCCAAATGATTGGAAAAGAGCACAGATAGTCCCAGTCTTCAAGAAGGGTCGTCGAGCAGATGCGCAAAACTATAGACCTATATCTCTTACGTCGATCTCTTGTAGAATTTTAGAACATGTTTTTTGCTCGCGTATCATGTCATTTCTGGAAACCCAGAATCTACTATGTAGGAATCAACATGGATTCCGGAAACAGCGATCGTGTGAGACCCAACTCGCCTTATTTGTTCATGAGACCCAGAAAATATTAGATACAGGCTCCCAGGTAGATGCTATTTTTCTTGACTTCCGGAAGGCGTTCGATACAGTTCCGCACTGTCGCCTGATAAACAAAGTAAGAGCCTACGGAATATCAGACCAGCTGTGTGGCTGGATTGAAGAGTTTTTAGCAAACAGAACACAGCATGTTGTTATCAATGGAGAGACGTCTACAGATGTTAAAGTAACCTCTGGCGTGCCACAGGGGAGTGTTATGGGACCATTGCTTTTCACAATATATATAAATGACCTAGTAGATAGTGTCGGAAGTTCCATGCGGCTTTTCGCGGATGATGCTGTAGTATACAGAGAAGTTGCTGCATTAGAAAATTGTAGCGAAATACAGGAAGATCTGCAGCGGATAGGCACTTGGTGCAGGGAGTGGCAACTGACCCTTAACATAGACAAATCTAATGTATTGCGAATACATAGAAAGAAGGATCCTTTATTGTATGATTATATGATAGCGGAACAAACACTGGTAGCAGTTACTTCTGTAAAATATCTGGGAGTATGCGTACGGAACGATTTGAAGTGGAATGATCATATAAAACTAATTGTTGGTAAGGCGGGTACCAGGTTGAGATTCATTGGGAGAGTGCTTAGAAAATGTAGTCCATCAACAAAGGAGGTGGCTTACAAAACACTCGTTCGACCTATACTTGAGTATTGCTCATCTGTGTGGGATCCGTACCAGGTCGGGTTGACGGAGGAGATAGAGAAGATCCAAAGAAGAGCGGCGCGTTTCGTCACAGGGTTATTTGGTAACCGTGATAGCGTTACGGAGATGTTTAATAAACTCAAGTGGCAGACTCTGCAAGAGAGGCGCTCTGCATCGCGGTGTAGCTTGCTCGCCAGGTTTCGAGAGAGTGCGTTTCTGGATGAGGTATCGAATATATTGCTTCCCCCTACTTATACTTCCCGAGGAGATCACGAATGTAAAATTAGAGAGATTAGAGCGCGCACGGAGGCTTTCAGACAGTCGTTCTTCCCGCGAACCATACGCGACTGGAACAGGAAAGGGAGGTAATGACAGTGGCACGTAAAGTGCCCTCCGCCACACACCGTTGGGTGGCTTGCGGAGTATCAATGTAGATGTAGATGTAGATGTGGAGGGAGGCAGTTCTGCCACGAGTAGGACAAGAGAGAAATTTTGTGTGAGGACTCTTCTCTGAATTGGCGTCAAGTGCAGAACGCAGCGCTTGACGCTCCGTACGATGCGGAGAAGAAATTGGTGTGGACACTGGGTTCACAGCGGGTGCAATCCAGCTAAAATTAGCTCTAGCAACGTTTAGCTCCAACTGCGGAGAAACGAACCAGCCAGATTAGTTAATTGTTCTTGCGAGAACTGAGAGGGCACTATAATATGCACGCTGCTCCAACCATGCCCGTGTATATCGCCACATAGTAAGACTAGGGCTGGGTACATGTTTTCTCGCATAACGAGAAACATAGGGAAAGTTTCTGCTAGAAAGTTCACCAAAGGCCAGATTAGTTTTGTAGGAATTTCAGTGGGAGAGAGCGGCCTTGCAGACAGCAGCACGTCGCAGCTTAAGGTAAATACAGTGTGCAGAGGCGTAAACTTTGTTGGTTCACCAGCTTGCATCCACTGTAAACTCGAACGGCCTTGGGTAATCTTGAGCTCAAGTTTGTGACTTGACTAACCATCCACCGTAGACTTGATTGTCATCCTAAATAGTACCGAACTTGGAACCGAAATCGGACTATTTTCGTAGTACTGACTAACATCATAATGTATGTGCAAAGAAATGTCCAATTAAACTTTCATAATATTGTGCTTAAGATTAATGTTACTTCAGAGAGTTAATATTTAACATTGTTGAACATAAACCTATTTCACTTTTTGATGTTGGCAAGATGCGTTATCCATTGCGCTGTTTTTGTGGTGGCGAGTTGGAAACTGTGTGGAAAGCTGTAATTTGGTGAGAAATATTGCGACATTAGACGTGTCATATCACCTCACACAGTTTTCTCAATTCAAGAATAATAATAGCAAAAACAGACCCCCTCAACCTCACACACGATACCAGTGCTTGCTTTGATACCGACCCCACGACTATTGTGTGGAATCGACAGGTTCAGGGGAACCATACCCAACGCTGCACTCGACCTCAGTGGCCCCAGTTGACCAGCATCTCAGAAGACAGATGTATTGTTCATCTGGCTGTGCAGGATCGTATACCGGTGTGATATTCCTTAAGTCAGGAAAAGGCCCCATTTTCAGAAGGGCGAGTGTCCGTACAGACAGTGAGACGATGTGTGGACCGCCGTGGACTTTCACCACAGTGGCTTTCCTTGACAGAGCACCAAGGAGGAGTGTGTCGAATGTTTTGTGACCGACGACAACACTGAACGCCGGAATGGGACTACACTGTCTTTTCAGAAGAGTTCCGCTGCTGTATACAGCATCACAATGCTCATATCTACGTGCGGATTCTGTGAGGAGGATGAAGGTTGCCAGTTTGTGTTGGTCATCATCATTTGGGGCCAGCATCTGACGTGATAGTACAGCACAGGGGTGTACAGAACACGGTCTGTTGGCTCAATGCAGCCCGCTATTGGTCTGGTAGTGGCCTGCCACTCATTGTTCGTCCTTCACAAGTGAACGCCATTGCTAGATTTATTTGGCAACCTTTTTGCCATTTTATCTTAAAATATACCAGACGTGGTGCACCTGGATATCATTAACATGCAGAACGATGAGATATTGGGAATTAAATTCTATGGAACAAATCTGTCGAATATCCATTGTTATATTGATAGGAACAGTGCACTAGCTCTTCGGGTCAACTTATAAGGGACGTTCAAAAAGAAACGAGCCGGAGGTATAACTACAGAAACCAGTACCTGTATGTTAGAAGTATTGACCCTGGCTGTTGAGACACTTGTCCCAGTGTGACACACGGCCGTGAATAGCTGTCTCATAAAATTCCCGGAGCTGCGATGTTAACCAGTTCTGTCCGTACAGATGGATGTCGTCATCTGAGGTGAATCGTTTGCCCCACACAGCCTTTTTAAGGGGACCAAAAATGGCGTAATCAAAGGGAGAGACATCCGAACTGTATAGAGGGTGGCCGAGAACCGTTTGAATTTCTGCAGGAGTGCCACGACTGTGTTGGGCCGTATGAAGCTGTGCATTGTCGTGGAGCAGAATGACCACACGGGTGAGATTGCCTGGTCGTTTTGATTTGATCACTTGGCGAAAGATGGTCAAGGTTTGCGAGTGACGCTGGGCTTTCACTGTTGCCCCGTGCTGCAGGAAGTGAATCAGGATGGGGCCATCGTGGTCAAAGAAGAACGTCAGCATAGGGGCAAACGATTCGCCTCGGACGACGACGTCCAGCTGTATGTGCGGAACTGGTTAACAGCCCCAGGAAATTTATGAGACAGCCATTCACCGCTTTCTGTCACAGTGGGACAAGTGTCCCAACATCCAGGGTCAGTAATTCTAACATACAGGTACTGGTTTCTGTAATTACACCTCCAGCTCGTTTGTTTTTGAACGCCCCATATATAAACAACAGTTTTTCATATTGAATGTTAATAAATCAAAAAATACTAACTTCTTGAAGAACGACAATTCAGAGCTAATTTTGCGCTTGTATACTACAAAAACTGAGCCAAACTTAAAACCAATTGTAAAGTCAATGAAATTCGTATTTAAAATTAAATTGGGCAATTAATGTTTCCACATAAATACATTTGCTACTTGCTACTGTTGCAGGCTGCAAACACCACACTGCAGCTCACAGTGTTAGCAGATCTGTACACCCCTAGCGTAGAGTGCCATTCACTACACAACATGATCATTTCTGCTTCGTATAGCCAGGTACCTGGACATCAGCCAGTGGCTGTATCTTATCTTCGAGTTCTCCATTACATTATCTTTCAACGAGATAACACAAGACCACATGTTCCCCGCTCTGCCCTGGCCTATCTCGATACAGAGGGTTTCCACTGTTGCCTTGGTCAGCACATTCTTCAGATCTCTCAACCACTGAAAACATGTGGTCACAGGTTGCTGAAGGACTGTCACACCAACACTCACCAGACACTGTCAGTGAGCCGGTTGCTGAGTCCGAGGGGATCTAGGTGCTACAGTCTGCAACCGCGCGACCGCTATGGTCGCAGGTTCGAATCCTGCCTCTGGAATGGATGTGTGTGATGTCCTTAGGTTAGTTAGGTTTAGGTAATTCTAAGTTCAAAGGGACTGACGACCTCCGATGTTAAGTCCCATAGTGCTCAGAGCCATTTGAACCGTTTGAACACTGTTAGTGGCGGACCCTGTCATACTTAAAAAAAAAAAAAAGCACAATATCAGTTCGTCAGTGCCCAGGGCGAAAGGTATCAGATGCGTGTACTACATTTTACACCCTGTATACTAGCAAATCATATAAAAATTTAATCATGTAGTCAGTATACGTTTAATAAGCCAAATTTCGTTATTTGGTATCGTCCATTGCTCGTGCAGTTTTGATGACCAACAGCACACATGCAGCTGTATAACTGCATTCACAGATGCGGAGGTGATCGCCAATGTTGTTTACGTGAGCTCCAAAGTGCTGCTGGGTCGCAGACAAATCTAGTGCCAAATCACCTCGGCTGTGTCATGTAGGTCGATGGTATATGTGTGAAATCTAACGGTTGGGGATAATGTGAACGAAAATTCCTGGCAGAGCGCCAGAAAAGTCTGCATAAACCGCGTGGCACAGCCACGATAGTTCCGATAACAGGCGAAGCGGTTTATGCCCCAGCCGCTGCCTATAGCGCCGCTCTGCTATCTCCGTGCTTTACTAGGAATTTGCAGCACTGGCGGGATTTTCGGTGTTAACTAGATATCGCAGAGTGCCGTTTATGTCCAACAAGAGCGGCGACAAATTTGAAGCCGAGTTCACCGTGAAATTACCTGGCCCTCCACTATCAGGCGTACCTCTTTATTCGAGCTCATACAGAGAGATTTATAGTATTATTGCTGCCGGCGATATAATCTGATGAAAAGTATCCGAACATCCCTATGTGACAGGAAAAGTGGAGGCTTTCCTTATACCACAGCAAGTTGGCTTCAGAAAAGGAAAAATTTGTGCATCACAGGATTTTAAACTTGGCACAGCACATCGATAATGGCTTTGGGAAGTAGCTCGTCACTGGTGCTGAACACATCGGTGTCACTGTCCGTTACGACAGTCTCTTCTAACATAAGTATGTGACATCACCAAGGCCATCAACCTGGTATACAGCACCTGAGACTTTCTCCAGAACCAGGGATTCTTTGTGGGATTTCAGGGCCAAAGAAGCAGATGGAGAATACAGAAGAATGCGCTACCGCAAGGCAGTGTGCTCTCACCATCTTTATTTAACATCCGCACTAACTTTCAGCCACTACCTGAAAGAACGCATTGTCTATGCTGATGACAGCGTAATCGCTGCTCACGCCGGCTGTTTTGAAAAAGTCGAACAAACCTTGTGCGAAGCTCTGGAAGAGCTTACCACCTCCTCTAACGAAAATCACCCGAAGTCGCATCACGTCAGAGCTCAGACCGGTCTATTCCACCTCAGGAACAAACGTACAGGCCAAATCCTCCAGATTATCTAAGAAATTGGTCTTGAACACTCTCTGACTCCTAAATATCTTGCAGTGAATCTGGACCAAACGCATACTTACAAGAAATACTACCTAAAAATGAAACTGAAAACAACATAGTGCAGAAACTGGCAGATACCATGTCGGGAGCTCACCAGTGCACCGTGACGACTAGCATGCTACCACTGTGTTACTCCAGTGCTGGATAAGCATGTTCGCGTCCGGCCATCCCGATTTTCCGTGATTTCCCTCTGACGCTTCAGGCAGGCAAATGCCAGGATGGTTCCTTTGAAAGGACATGGACGACTTCCTTCTCCATCCTTCCGTAATTCGATGGAACTGATAATCTCGCTGTTGCCGCCCCCTCCCCCCCCCCCCCCTCGCCCGAACCAAGCAACCAACCAATAATTGCCTCGAAGGAAACGGTCTATTGATGCACACTCAACACGGATTTAGAAAACATTGTTCTTGTCAAACACAACTATCTCTTTACTCGCATGAGTGCTGTTAACAAGGGGTTTTAGACTGATTACGTATTTCTGGATTTTCAGAAGGCTTTTGAGACTGTACCACACAAGTGGCTTGTACTCAAATCGCGTGCCTTGGAATATCGTCTCAGTTATGTGACTGGATTCGTGATTTCCTGTCAGAGAGGTCACAGTTCGTAGCAATTGGCGGGATGTCATCGACTGAAAGAGAAGTGATTTCTGGCTTTCCCGAAGGCCCTTTGCTGTTCCTTACTTGTATAAACGATTTGGGAGACAATCTGAGCACCCGTGTTCGGTTGTTTGCAGATGACGCTGTAGTTTGTCGACTAATAAAGTCATTAAAAGATTAAAACAAATTGCAAAACGATTGAGAAAAGATATCTGTATGGTGCTAAAATTGTTAAGTGACCCTAAATAATGAAAACTGCGAGGTTATCCACGTGAGTGCTAAAAGAAATCAGTTATACTTCGGTTACACGATAAATCAGTCTAAGCTAAAGGGTGTAAATTCAACTAAATACCTAAGAATTACAATTACGGACAACTTAAATTGGAAAGAACACGCGGAAAATGTTGTGCGGAAGGCTAACCAAAGACTGCGTTTTATTGGCAGAACACTTAGAAAATACTAGGGAGACTGCCTACGCTAGGCTTATCCGTCATCTTTTAGAGTACTGCTGCGCGGTGTGGGATCCTTCCCAGATAGGATTGACGGAGTACATCGAAAAAATTGGAAGGAGGAAAGCACGTTTTCTATTGTCGCGAAATAGGGAAGATGATACAGAATTTGGGGTGGAGATCATTAAAGCAAAGGCGTTTCTCTTTGAGACGGAATCTTCTCACAAAATTCCAAACTCCCTCCTCCGAATGCGAAAATATTTTTTGACACCAAACTACACAGCGAGAAACGATCAGCATGATAAAGTAAGGAAATCACAGCTCGTGCGGAGAGATATCGGTGTTCGTTCTTTCCGGGCGCTATACGGTATTGAAATAATAGAGAATTATGAAGGTGGTTTGATGAATCCTCTGCCAGGCACTTAAATGTGGTTTGCAGAGTATCCGTGTAGATGTATAATAAGCATGTTCTGCATGGTACACGTTCAGCCAGAAACATAGATGTGACATGATCTTGGGCTGTTTAAGGTCTATTATCCATAGGTAAACTCCCTGTCTTGCTGGTACAGCCTCTCCACAAATTAGATGCGAGATAGCTGCTAGATGTGAGAAACGTAAGGCTATGACTACGTCAGCCTGCCTTTTACATGGCCACCAGCAGGCGGATTCCCGGGTGCAATCAAGAAAGAGTTTCGTGGCAACTACTGAAGAGCGGTGGGGCGAATGTCAAAATTTGGAGAAACTGATGGTATCGAAGGAACATCACCCTTTTAGTCACTGAGAGAAGTGGACAACATGAAAGGCTATCAACAGACTGAGCTGTGGCACCACGAGATTTTTTTTTCTTTTTTTTTTTTTTTTTGCAAGTGTAGTGCTGTGCATAAAATCTTCTCGGTTATTAGGCCGCGTTATATTTCGTATAAAATGATCGACGTTTCGACCCCCCTGCTGGGATCTTCCTCAGGGTCTTCCAGTGTCCACTACTGCCAGAAGACTGTCAGAGACGAATGTGGTATCCTCTTATAAAGCGGAGTTTTCCATATTTCTTGCTGGAAAGGTGGTGGTATTGGTTAAAATTCTTATGGCTACCGTTGGTGGGACGTAGTCCTAGGCTAACATTCCCGCACTGATGCAGAAGAAGGGGCGTTGATGACTAAGCCCCTGTGGATACCATTGGTGGCCCGTCGTCATTGGATAGAAAGGCACTATTCCACACATACGCTGGGGAAGGGTCATTGGTTCAAATTCCTCCTACTGCTATCGGTTGGCCGTCATCAGTGGCTAGATTCGAAACGGACAGAGCTTCGATGTGACTATCGTCCCAGTATCACACAATGGAGATCGTTATGCAGTATGTTGCTCCAGATGTTTGTGACTTAACTGAATTGTGTGTTCGTTCGAGCTATTTTAAATACAATGGTGAATTCTATGAACAGGCTGACGGCTTTGCTGTGGGCTCACCCATTCCGCCAGTAGCAGCTGACGTTTTTATGGAACATTTTGAGCTGCGGGCATTAAGTGGTGCTCCTTTGAAGCCTTCTTGCTGTCTCCGCTATGTGGACGATATATTTGTTATATGGCCACACAGCGAAGAAGAACTTCATGCGTTTCACAATTCCTTAAATGGAATTCAACCAAAAATCAAATTTACATTGGAGGTTGAGAGTGATGTCTGTCTCCCGTTCCTAGATGGGTTCCTATACAGAAGATCTGATGACACTCTAGGTCACAGAGTGTACAGAAAGCCGACTAACTAAAGTATTTAGATGCCACTTCGCACCACGACCCAGCTCAAAAGCAAGCCGTACTCAACACTTTGTCTTCACGTGCCTTTCGTATCAGCGATGACGACAACATGGAATCGAATTTTTTAAACAGCGCATTGAAGGCAAATAGCTATGACAGTTATTCAATCGACAGGGCTTTTAGGCCTAATATTAATAACGTTAATAAGATGACGAGGAACCGCCTTCTCACCCCGTTAGGTTACCGTTCGTTTCTGGGGCCACTGATCGCATAAGCAGAATTCTAAAGAAAAGTTGTATTCAGGCATTTTTCTTTAGTCGAAACAAAATAAAAGATTTTTTCCGACGGAAAACGGATGCACCTATCAAGTGACATGTGGCTGCGGCAAAGTGTATACGGGCGAAACGAGAAGAACTGTTAAAGAACGTATTAAGGAACACGAACGGCACAAGCAGCCATAACACAGTGCAAAATCGGCAAAAGTGGAACATCATGAGAACTGTGGCTCTGACATCGATTTTCATAACGTACGTGTGCTGGCTGAGGAAACCAACAATTAGAGATTCCGGACATGGGGTCCTATTCAAAATGTTATGTACTCACTACCCTCTACATGTCTTAGAAGTTTGTAACGGGAATTTCCGACCATCCTGTATGTATATATTACAGGTTGATTCAGCGGCCCCTACCTACCCGTTTTATGCAACCTGGAACCCCTTTAAAAACCACGTGAGAGATTATCTTATTCTGTTGCTAGCTATGTGCAAACTATTGGTTGTACAGAAAAAAATGAATGGTTTCTTTTTGTTGGAAATTTAATCTAGTTAAATTTTTTACCAGGATACGTTATTGCAGCAGGCCACAGTTTTCGACTGACCTTCAAACGCATTTTTCTAGAATAACTCGAAAATGATGGCCTCCAGCGGAAACGTATCCCAGTAAAAATTTAACTACATTTAATTTCCGACAAAAAAGTCCTGTTAATTTTTTGTGTAGGACTACATCACCACGTCCAAAGCACACAACCTGGTCCATGGTTTTTGAAGGCGTTGCGGGCTACATAAGTCGTAGGGTAGGGCAGCTAAAGCACCCAGTATACATGCATTTTCTAACGTGTTGCTGAAACCTCTGCCACTCTTCTCTCTTGTAGTGTGATATGAGGACCGGTTGTACTTGGTATTTAACACACACGCGCACACACACACACACACACACACAGGGACAGAGAGGTACAACGTTACAACCATGACGGAAGTTTTCTGCTTTCCTGGCCGCTGATACGGAAGCTGCTTACGTGGGCGGTCGCTGCGGCGACCCCACCCCACGAACGAGCGGAGAAAAGCGATTAAGAGAGACGGCAGTGGTGGCATCCGTGTGTGTTCCTCACCAGATGTGTGCGCCGTCTGCGGCGTGCCTCCCCGCTGTTGGCTGAGATCCAGGTCTGTAGCAACCCCACACACCACACACGTACGCTACATCACTGCATAGAACGGAGAACGGAGAACCAGAGTGAGGGAGACAGCACTTGCATTACTCAAACGGAGCATAATTTAGGCTACAGACTAAATAAATTTGGAAATGCAGGGTGTCTCAAACCTTTTGGGTCAAACTGAAACAGGCCAGTGAATCTACAGGGTGTCTCAAACCTTTTGGGTCAAGTTGAGAAAAGTGGTATTGGATCCACAGCCGGTTATATTCAGACAGGGAATCGATGGCCGCAAACGGACGTTTATGGTGTTACGGATGTACGCAGCATATACCATATATCAACGATGTAGCTCATAGAAAATTGTTGAAAGTGAAGTGGGACGCTGAACAGAGGTCTGTCACACTCTCTTAAGGGGTGTAGGACGTCCAACGGGTCGATTTGGAGCAGGAGAGGCACCACAGGGCATTTTAACTCCCACTGTCTATACTTTTACAAATAAATTCATAAAACATTGGCACCATGCCCAGGAAGGATTCAGGATTCACACTCATAACAGTGGAAGTTCAAAGACATAATAAAATATTTTTTTTTGCTTGTGAAATTTCATTATTTTTTCACTTACTGTTGACTGCATTTGTTGGTATAGGTACACTTTTCTTCGTAAGTAAGAGAGATTCTTCGATGAATTTTGCACAGCATACAAACCATACTTACAGGTGAATGAATCTCTAGAATTTTCCAAATCTATTAAAAATGTGCTAAAAATTGAGATAATTAACTATAAAAGTTGAGTTTTTTCTAAACATGAAGTTTAAAATGTAATAGCTCATTCGTTTTCTCATAAATTAAATAAATTCTAAAGTTGGCGACTCCATGTTGTCTTGTGCACTACGACCAGATAACAGGTATACTTGAAAAAAGAGACAGCATTGTTGTCACTAAGCTTACGGCAATCACATAGATTGCCGTAAGCTTAGTGACAACAGTGCATCCCAATTTAAGTTATACAATATAGCACTGAAGATGGTCACTCAGTGACAGAAAATCGATTTTGCAATAGTAAAAAATATACGACCAATGCTGTCTCTTTTTTCAAATTCTAAAGTTTCATACATATTTAAAGTATGGTTTGTATGATGTGCAAAATTCATCGAAAAATCTCTCTTACTTACGAAGAAACATGTACCTACACCAACAAATGCAGCCAGCAGTAAATGAAAAAATGATGAAATTTCACATGTAAAAAAATTATTTTGTTATGTTTTTCAACTTCCACTGCTATGAGTGTGAATCCTGAATCCTTCCTGGTCATGCTGACAAAGTTGTATGAATTTATTTGTAAAGGTATGGACAGTGGGAATTAAAATGTCCTGTGGTGCCTCTCTGGCTCCAAGTCGGGCTGTTTGACGTCCTACCCCCCTTAAAGATCCCATGTGTCTGCTGCTTGAGGAGACAGGCAGTGAGAGATCAACAGCGTGCCCTCCTGACCACCAGAGAGACATACTGCCCACAACTTAGGTCACAGCACATGTGTCACGTGACAGTGTAATCCATCGCACCAACACAATGAGCTTAGCTGCACGCACACCACTATCCCTGTTGTCAGTTGTCCATTGCATCAGACAGCTTAAGATGTGTCCTTTGTAATGTATGCTACTGTGTGCAGTGTATGACATTTTGCCAAAAATAGTACGTTTTTAGTCATGAGAGTTGTCAGACAAGCACTTAATGTATAGTGTAATATGATGTAGTGGCCATGAAGCAGCAGGAATGAACAGAGAATGCTTTCCCAACAGGCGTCATTCTAAATGGAAGGAGTTTATCTCCATGGATGCCAGCTTACAAGAAATAGTCTCATTCTTGCCACAGAGAGCTGGCAAATGTTGCCACCAACATTTATATCCTAACGCCAGACTGAGTAGATGGTGTTGAATCACGTGAGCAATCAATCAGCAACAAACACCCATCAACTTGCTCGTGAAACGCACACTTTGGAAGATGCGATGTGTAGTGTAGTAGTGCAACAGTCATTGTACCCCTGTTGTAAAGAATGTGTGGAAGCTCTGGAACCAACGCATTTTGAGCCTCATATTAAGTTCTGTCAATGGATTATCCACGGAGTGCCGAACTTTGTACATCCACATCTACATGATTACTCTGCAATTCACATTTAAGTGCTTGGCAGAGGGTTCATTCCACTATCGAACAGCGCGCGGGAAAAACGAACACCTAAACCTTTCTGTTCGAGCTCTGATTTCTCTTATTTTATTTTGATGATCATTCCTACCTATGTAGGTTGGGCTCAACAAAATATTTTCGCATTCGGAAGAGAAAGTTGATGACTGAAATTTCGTAAATAGATCTCGCCGCTACGAAAAACGTCTTTGCTTTAATGACTTCCATCCCAACTCGCATATCATATCTGCCACACTCTCTCCCCTATTACGTGATAATAAAAAACGAGCTGCCCTTTTTTGCACCCTTTCGATGTCCTCCGTCAATCCCACCTGGTAAGGATCCCACACCGCGCAGCAATATTCTAACAGAGGACGAACGAGTGTAGTGTAAGCTGTCTCTGTAGTGGACTTGTTGCATCTTCTAAGTGTCCTGCCAATGAAACGCAACATTTGGCTCACCTTCCCCACAATATTATCTATGTGGTCTTTCCAACTGAAGTTGTTCGTAATTTTAACACCCAGGTACTTAGTTGAATTGACAGTTTTTATTGTGCACATATGAGGCCTCATTCACCCAGGATGGTGTCTTCAAGGGGCGAAGCAGCCATGTCTGGAATGAGAACAATCCGAACGCCAGCCACATCGGTGGCCATCAGCAACGATTCTCTGGCAGCGTATGGGAGGGCATTGTCCAGGGTGATTTAAAAAAGGACCTAATTTGCTGCCTCCTCGTTTGACTGGTCCACGTTTCCTGGCGTTCCTACGAGATGTGCTGCCGGGGTTATTGGAGACCGCTTATAAAACACTAATACGACCTATTCTTGAGTACTGCTCGAGCGTTTGGGATCCCTATCAGTTTGGTTGCAGGGAGGACATAGAAACAATTCAGAAGCGGGCTGCTAGATTTCTTACTGGTAGGTTTGATCATCACGCGAGTGTTACGGAAATGCTTCAGCAACTCGGGTGGGAGTCTCTAGAGGAAAGGAGCAGTTCTTTTCGTGAGTCACTACTGAGGATATTTAGAGAACCAGCATTTGAGGCTGTATGCAGTACAATTTTACTGCTGCCAACTTATATTTCGCGGAAAGACCACAAAGATAAGATAAGAGAGATTAGGGCTCGTACAGAGGCATACAGGCAGTCATTTTTCCCTCGCTCTGTTTGGGAGTGGAACACGGAGAGAAGATGCTAGTTGTAGTACGAGGTACCCTCCGCCACCCACCGTATGGTGGATTGCGGAGTATGTATGTAGATGTAGATGTATACTGTACCCCTTGTTGATCGCAAAAGGATGTGGTTTCAACACGACAGTGCACCAGCCCACTTCGATGTTACTGTCAGTAAGCACGTGAACAACACGAATTGGAAGGGAGGTAATGTGTCATGCGCAGCACGATCGCCGGATCTCGCACCACTGGATTTTTTTCCTCTGAGGTTATCTCAAGACGTTACTTTATTAAAACGTCTGTATAAACGGATGAATACCTGTATGTTAGGTTCTAAGCTGCCTGTGTACCGTTTCAACAGACACCAGGTATCTTTGAAACGGGGTGGCAGAACTTCGTGCGCCATTGCCATGCATACATTGAGAATGGCCGTCGTCACTTCGAACATCTACGAGGGCGAATCAAAAAGTAAGCTACACTTCCAAGTGGTGGCCATCTATTAAACCACATATACATAAGCAAGACCGCTACGACAACATACAATGTATGTCCACTTTTCCACCTAGTCCCCAAGAGACTGTAAACATCTCTCGGACTTTTCGAGTCCGGATGCGTAGAAATTACCTCCAGTGCTACGTAACCACCTGGAAAGAGCGGCTTTCACCTCCTCATCGTTTCGAAATCGACGTCCACTGAGATGCTCTTTCATCTTGCCGAACACCCGGCAATCGCATGGCGCCTGGTCTGGACTGTATACACGATGTTGCCACAGCTCCCACTTGGATCGCTGTAGCAGTTCTGACATTTGGCGGACCGAGTGCGATGTTGCATTACAGTGTAACAAAATCACCCTCGTGCTCAATTTCCCGCGCTGCTTTTCTTTAATTCCCTTACGCAAACGGTGCAACGTTTGACAGCACGAAGCAGAGTCGATTGTCGCGCCCTTTGGCATAAATTTGACGTGTGCCGCACCCTCCATGTGAAAGAACACTGTCGCCAATACCTTTCCTGCTGAAAGTTGGACCTTGGCCTTCTTTCACTGTTGTGGCGCGGTGTGCACAATTTCATCGACGTTCTCTTTATTTTGGGAGTGGAATGGTGGACCCACGTTTCGTCCCCTTTGATGATTCGCCGCAGAAACTCGTTGCCCTCCGCAGTATACCGTTCCAAAAATGGCAATGACGATTGGACATCGGTGAGCAGCATCTGGCACAAAGCGTACGATATTCGAGGTGCTTGAGAACGATACAGCCAAATGTTAAGCATACTGGCAATTTCCTGCACTGTTATGCGGCGATCTTGCCTAATGGTCGCATCTGCACTGTCAACGTTTGCAACGGTACTGGGCGTAGCGGGCCTGCCTTCGCGGTATTAGCGAGTGAGATCCGTACGTCCGGTGTCAAACTGATTACGCCGTTTTACAATACGTGGGCGAGAAGTTGCACGCACACTATATACAGCAGTGGTCTCACCATGAATTGCCCCTGAAATGGAGCCGCTTAGACCATAAAAATCTGATCGTCGCACTCACCTCCAATTTGGAGTGAACATGCAGTTATCACGCCATTTAACGTACCTTGCTCTGGACACACACAACACGTCAGCAGCGGCTACTGTCGCGTGCTACACGCTGGCCGCGGTCACGACACATGACGGGCTCTCGCAGCGATCTCGTGTATCTTAGTTTGTAATTCACCCTCGCAGTATGACTAAAGCTGTTGTTGACCGACGTAAGCTGTGTGTGTCCATAGCGCAATGCATATGCCCGTTGGATCCCTATTCCAATATTTCGCCTGTGGGGCCCACTCTCTATTAAGAAAGTTTGACCCAGCAGGTTTCAAAGTAGACTTGGCCACTGTTTCTATGTTTCGATACAGTGTATCGCTACGTGGAACTGTTTCATTGTTTCGGAACGGCTGTGGTTCACTGTTTCGATACAGTGGTATTTCATTCCGCCCCTGTCTCTGATAACCGGACCATATTCGGTCTCGAGCCAGACACAGAAACTGTATCGTTGTTTCAAAATAACGCTGTTTCAGTCGGATTAATTGTATCGAAACAGTGATGTTTCATTCCGCTCTGTGTCGGACGAGATTCGGGCTCGGCACAGGTACTGAAACACAACACACCACTTCATGAAACACTTTCAAGAGTGTCGAAATCTTTTTGACAAGCAATAGCATGAAGCTTAAGATATCCGAAAATAAAGCTTCGTTTCTAGCTGACTGTCGTATTCCGAAATGGCGTAACATCTGCTTTATAAGCACTAACCAAACAATAAAACAACGCATATTATTCACATTCAAAATAATAAATATGTGAAAAATCATTCAGTTAAATTACAGTTTTATACAACATACGCTTCTCTGTTCATGTACAGTAATAATATTAAGAAACGCAAGTAAGCCTCCAACATTTTGAATAAAAAAAGGCGTAGAGTGACAGTTATTAGACATATACATAAAATTGATGTAGGTATAATTGCAAGCAATCTGTTTGACATATCACTGATAGTGTAATGGTGAACGGGAAGGCCTGGGAAGCATGGTGAATTTATAGTAACGGTTCGAAACACCTTGAAAGACAAAAAATTTTTCTGTTATATTTTGTTATTTATTCGAATTATTTGGCGTTATTTGTGAGTCTATACTCACTGTGCCTATTATCCACAATGATTCCCTTTGTGTGCATGAAAATTAGCAGGATGGGTATATTACCCATACTTACGGAATGTGGGAATCCCAGTAGCATATCTCTCCAGTTCCGTTCGTGGTGGTTCTTCTGTCTTCAGCTATGGCTGTCCTCAGCCACTTGAAAAGTATGAAAGTCAGACGACACGAAAGCAGCGCATTTGCTGCAGGAAATACGAAACTGCCAAGACTTTCAGCGATATGATTAGCGCTCTCGCACCTCATTTGTGTTTATATGGACATACTTATACAGTAGTCATTCAAGATGCTAAAATATGTAGGTTTATTAGATTACAAAAAAACAATCTGTTTCGCTGTTTCGAAACAGCGTATCGAAACATTTTATTGTACTGTTTCATTTGTTTCGAAACAGTTACGTGTTTCAATTTGCCCATCTCTACGTCAAAGTATACCATACCGTTAGAAGCGTTTGTGTCTCTCACGTATAACCGAGAAAGTGATTTGTCGGCCGGGGTGGCCGAGCGGTTCTAAGCGCTACAGTCGGAGCACGATTTTAGAGAAAGTAATTTATATGGCTCAAAGACTCCTTACGACTGCGGGAGACAGTTTATCTCTGTGAATAGAATGTGGAACATTAGGTGTACTAAGGACTAACTTCTGATTTAGAATTGCGGAGAGTAGGATCGCAGTGGAATTGTAATTAACAACATTGTTGTAAGCTGCCATTTTGAATACCGTACGTAGTTTTACGAATTATGATAATGTTTCATCTCAAACAAGAGCATGATGTGTTCTGAAATGTAGCTAGGAAATTCGTTTATGGAAAAGTGAAATTTCATTAATGGGAAAGCTACGTTCAATTCTCTGGTTATTTTAACTTCTCCCTTGCCCGTGGCTTGGATCAATACTCGTTGTGTTGGAACTCGAATTTAACTTTGTATCCTGGGAAATCAGTAGAGTTTGCACCACGGTCGTCTGCGCTGTATTTTGACAGATTAACTTCTGGTCTTTTATCGAAATTAATACACAACTTGGAGACTGATCCCCATGCCGCAGAGTGAGTACCGTCATAGCACCCAAGATGGCTTCCTCACGACGTACGATTGTGCCTCTGATTAATAATTTTCAGAGTCGACGATCGTCAGAATTCTGCAGAGGCACAGAGATTTTATTTCAGGTGGAGCAATTAATTTTATACCTGGAAGAGAGGGACATGACTGTGTGAAAATATTGGGGAAACGACTTCTCTCGTCCATAATTTTCCATTCAGGTAATTAGATGTTATTCAGTCATAATAATTTAACTTCCAATTTCAGAGGGGGAGGAAAGTTAAAAGCTTTAATAAAGGCTAGAAAATATATCATGCAATACACATCTGCACCCTTCTCAGACTATGAAAGATTTATTTAACTGTGTATTCCGAAACTGCAATATTAATGAAAATATAATTGTGATATTAAATCTTCTATCTTTAGCGGAAGTTCTAGCTGTAAGCCTCTGCATGTATGCTGACAGCTTTCTGTGAAAGACAGAAGTTCATGTGATATATGAGACGATATATCAAAATGGAAAATTTCAGGATTTTGACTCATT
The DNA here is from genome assembly GCF_021461395.2 of Schistocerca americana. Lineage (NCBI taxonomy): Eukaryota > Metazoa > Arthropoda > Insecta > Orthoptera > Acrididae > Schistocerca > Schistocerca americana. The sequence continues at coordinate 191,025,034 of NC_060128.1, forward strand.
ACGGTATTGCAGTTGCGAACAGCACTGATAAATACGTGTTTTATGATCCACAATGGTGAGATTGTGACCTAAACAGGTTGTCAGAATAAAGATAAATGCAGCTGATGCAGTTCCTCTGCAATAAATTTGGGTTTAATTAAGGCCTTTTTGTTCAGACATTACCGTCTAACAGCCAACTGTGTGTGCTAGTGACGTAATGAATGGCTGAAATTCTTTGTTTTGTTGAATTTTATAAATCATAAGCCGCTCTGTAACACAATTAATTTCCGAATTCTTCAGGCAGGTCGAATATGATGCTAACGTATAGAAAATTGTAGCGAAATGCAACAAGAGCTATGTAGGACAGCTTGCACCTCAAAATAAACAAATGCAACGTACCGCATTTTCATTGGAAGGGAAAAAAATAACACGAGTGCAGAACAACCACTGGAAACTAAAATAGGCGTTCGAAGAGATTTACAGTGGAACGACCACATGAAAGTAATCGCAGGAAAGGCAAATGCCAGACTGAGATTAATTGGAAGAATCGTTAGGAACTGAAGTCCATCCACCAAGGAGGTAACTTGCAAAATCGTCGTTCTAATAATACTGCTCGTCAGTACGGGATCCGCACCAGATATAACAGATAGAAGAAGAAGAGCAGCGCATTCCATTCCAAGTTCATTTGGCAAGCGTCAAAGCCAGCTCCATCTGCAGAAGCTGCAAGAGAGGCGTTGCGCATCAAAGTGTGGTTTATTTATGAGCGATGCAACACAGTTAAGGGGCTCCGGAGCGCCCTATACTTGCAATGTTAAAATAACGCTTGTAAATTACATCTTTCCTCACAAAGTATTTGAGGTAGGAAGTTGAACTTTTTACAGATTATTTTTGGAATATGGGCTACAACTTAACGCAGGGATTTTACAAAATTTTAGTTCAGTTATTAAAGATGATTTTTTTCATTTGTAATGAAACTTCACAACATTTTTTTGCAATTTTTTATTTATATATTCAAAAATATACAGTTTTTTGGAAAAAGGCTGTGTTAAATTATGCAGAAGGTACTGTGTAACATTTACTGAAAATTTGAAACAAATATGTTTGGAAGATCCTTAGGAAACATGTAATTAGTATGAGAAAATAAAAGTTTTGGGAATCGAGCGACAAAGATTGGATTAACTTCTTAGTGCATTCCAGGTCCATAGGATGGATTATCTTCATCCTCTGCAAACTCCTCCTCCAGCTTCCTCTTGTTCCTCCTCCTGTTTACTCTTGCTTGTATTTCTAGACTCTTTACAGCCCTGTCTGCAGCCCGAAGGCGTTCCTTGTCTAAAGCAAGCATCGCTTGTTGTTGTGTTCGTAGATTTTGCTATCATTTACTTCAGTTGCAGTTACTGCAACACTGTTCCTAAAGGTGGTCATGCATGAACACTTATCGCATTTCAGTTGTATTTCACTAGCAAGTCCTACGTGCTTTATTATGGAGAGTTCCAGACCAACTTCACTACAATGAATACATCTTACACAGTTTGAAAAAATTCCTTTGAGAACCGACATATCAAATATTTCATTCACATCCGATTCGCCCATAAAACATTCATAGTTTTCACTCATTGAACCAAGCTTCTTCTGTGAAGCATTTTCTTTCCCACTTTGACTGCTATGGGCAGGTGTACTTGAGAGGTTAGGTTCACTCACTTGGTTATCGTCTTTATTGTTTACAGTAATAACACATACCTTTGGCTTTCCAACATTTCTCCTTTTCTTAAAAGCCTTCAGAGAATTTCTAATAACTTTACTTTTACTCATTATTATACTTCAACAAAACAGAGACTCAAGAAACAGAATTAATTACGAATATTTTCGAGATAACGACAGAGTAAATAAACATGAAACAATCGACAATCACTCCAGCGATATATATTGAACCATCACAGGTTAGCCACAACACATACTTTATCTCAAATCACTAAAATGTACCTGATGAACACGGACGTTAATAATAACACCATTTGACAGCAGTTTAACAGCGCCACAGTGGGTCACGCCCATGTAGAACACATTTCAAAAAAAATTTAAAAATAGTTGTAGTCATCGGAATTGAATAAATTATGTATCTATTAAAAGGTAATAGTCTGCAGATTCAGAAAACGCAAAAAAGTAAAAATTGAACTTTTCACGATTTTGAGCCTTTCCGGAGCCCCTTAAATCTCCGCCAGTGTGAGTTAGAAAGATTCGGAATTTGTCGTGGGGGCATTGTGGAATATTCCCTCTTCAGTCCCTATAGTTTCCTTGTTTCGATAGATGGCAGCGCTATACGTAGCCTTCAAAATGGCGTCTGTAACGGAAGTGCGTTCCAAGCAGACATTTGTTATTGGCGGGAAACAGAGCATCACGTATATTGATAGTCGCCTGCAGAATGTTCACGGAGACCTGGCAGTGAACAAAAGCACGGTGAGTCGTTGAGCAAAGCACCTGTTATCATCGCAACGAGGTCGCGCAAACCTTTCTGATGTCCCGCGATCCGGCCGGCCGCACACAGGTGTGACTCCCGCAGTGTTGGAACGTGCGGACACTCTCATTCGAGGTGATCGATGGATCGCGATCACACACGTCGCTGCACAACTGGATATATTTGTTGGTAATGCTGACACACTGTTCCACCAATTGGGATACTGCGTTCCTCGCCACATAACAGGAGACATAAAGAGTGACGAAGGACCATTTGTGCGAAATCGTTTGCGCGTTACAAGGCTGATGGCGACAGCGTTTTGGCGAACGTCGTCATAGGCGATGAAACATTTCATCACTTCGAAATGGAAACAAAGCGGCACTCAATCGACTCACGCCACACAGGCTCTCCTCTGAAGAAAAAGTTCAAAGCAGCTCCCTTAGTCAGTAAAGTCTTCTGGGATTCTGAAAAGATTATTCTGTTTGAGGTCCTCCTTGATGGTTCAACGATCGACTGTTAAGTGTGTTGCACTACTTTAACTGAAACTGAAGAACCGGCTTGAGACTGCTCATCACCAGAAAAATGTAAACGAAATTCTTATTCTTCTCCATGACAATGCAAGGTCTCACACAAGTCTGATACTTGAGCTCACAAAACTCCACTGGACTGTTCTTCCTCGTCCACCCTAGAGCGAGGATTTCGCGCCTTCCGACTTCCGTCTGTCTGGCCCAATGAAGGATGAACTCGCCGGGAACCGACTCGTCGATGATTGGGTGGTTACTGATGCGGCAAGACGCTGGGTCGGACTTGGGCCAGTAGAGTGGTATCACATGGACATACAGCCCCTCTGATTAAGATGGCGTAAGGCCGTCCCATTGAACTGAGATTATGTCGAAAAATAGGGTTTTGTAGCCAAAAGAGTGGTATATTGGAAACGTAAATAAAACAAACCTCCTTTCAGAAAAAATGTCTTGCATTAGTTACTGAACGCCTCTCGTACAATTTCAAGAGCTCATTTTCCTAAGCCGGCCGCTGTGGCCGAGCGGTTCTGGGCGCTTCAGTCCTACTACGGTCGCAGGTTCGAATCCTGCCTCGGGCATGGATGTGTGTGATGTCCTTAGGTTAGTTAGCTTCAAATGGTTCAAATGGTTCAAATGGTTCTGAGCACTGTGGGACTTAACATCTGTGGTGGTTCAAATGGTTCAAATGGCTCTGAGCACTATGGGACTTAACTACTGTGGTCATCAGTCCCCTAGAACTTAGAACTACTTGAACCTAACTAACCTAAGGACGTAACACACATCCATTCCCGAGGCAGGATTCGAACCTGCGACCGTAGCGGTCACGCGGTTCCAGACTGAAGCACCTAGAACCGCACGGCCACAACTGCCGGCGTTAGTTAGGTTTAAGTAGTTCTAAGTCTAGGGGATTTGACCTCAGATGTGAAGACCCATAGTGCTTAGAGCCATTTGAACCATTCATTTTCCTAAAGGTCTCACTCGATATATTCAGTACTCCTACGTATATTTCTCGAGAAGATCGTGGAAGTATAATCAGAGAGATTCGGGACCACACAAAACTTTCCCAACAATCGTTCTTCCTGCAAAGCATTCGCAGTGGAAATGGGGATGGGGGGATGCGACATTGGTACGCAATATACTCTCCGCCACGCACGAAGACGTGGACCGTGGCTTGCAGAGTATGGATGTAGTATGGATTCCCATACATTAATTTTACACGTCATCTACTTCTGGACCAAACATTTGTTTGTTAGTTTTTCCTGTTGCTCCTTCTGTATTCTTCGTGGTGCTTTAGGTAGTGTGCCCATCCACACGCATTCATTCGACAACACCATGCTGAAGACTCTGCCACGAGAGACATCGCTGCTGTCTGTGGAACACGGAACATGACATCCGCCTCCGTAGCGCAGCGGTAGCGTTACGGCCTACTGCGCAAGGAGGCCCGGGTACGATTCCCGGAAAGGGACTGGGTGTTGTGTGTCATTCATCATCATTTCATAACCAATGACATGCAACTCGCCGAAGTGGCGTCAACTAGAAAGACTTGCAATACGGCGGCCGAAACCCGAAGTGGATATCCCGGCCAAATGACGCATCCACTGCAGTCTGCGCCCCCGTGGAAGTTGCTATGGTGTCGTATCAGCTGCTGGTGGATACCCAGCTCAAAATCGTCCTTGGCTTCTTAAAAATACAAGATGGCGGAATTAGCACAGCTGTGCTTTGTAATGCCTTACCCCTCCCGTCCACTCTTCTCTCTGCCAGTTAGAGCCTAGTACTCTACAGACCATTAAAATGACACAGTCAATCACAATATAACACCAAGCAGCCATCTTGGCTACGTTCAAAAGTATCTGGACGATCTGAATTATTTTTTTGCACCATGGTAAAAACTGGCTGTGAAACCTACACAATAAAGAGTGTTGTCCTCCATATGAATACTACGACGATTGCTTTATATTTTGGTTACACAATAAACCGAAAAAATTTAAAGGTTGGCAGTTCAACCAAATTCCTAGGTCGTATACATAAAAAAAGTAACTGATTCAACGCTTAGGATCTATCCTAAAGGAACGCAAATCGGTAGATGTGGCGCACGTGTACAGAAAAACAAATGATTACAATTGCAGAAAAATTCGATGATTTATTCAAGAGAAAGAGGTTCGCAGACTGGGCAAGTGAATGGCTCATTGCTCCACCTCTGGCTCTGATGCCAGAAGTTATTAGGATTGGCTTTGATTGATAGAGAAGAAATGGTACCCTAGACCATCACTCCCGGTTGTCTTGGCGACAGGTTGGCATCCGACCACTACCCAGGCAGTCTCAAGGTGCATTTTCCGTGGTTATTCGCACTCAGTTCGAACCAGGATTGCGGGACTCGTGACTGAAGGCAATTGCACTCTAGTCAAAGAGATTCCTGACCGAAGAAGTGTCTGGGGACGTCCCAGATAGCGGTGGGATACCAACCTGACTGTTACCCGGCGCACAGCCCGACAACCAGGAGTTACGGTCTGGGGTGCCGTTTATTTTCATAACACGTCGCCTCTGCTTCTTTTGGTCGGACGACCCCTTTGGTTGTCATCTGCGGCACATTTATAGCACAGCGGTACGTCGATGATATTCTACGCCCTGTTTTGTTGCCCTTCATGGCAACCCATCCTGGAGTTATATTTCAAGAAGACAATGCCCGGCGACAGATGGTGACTGTTTCTACTGCTTGTCTTCGTGCCTTCCAAACCCTACCTTGGCCAGCAAGGTCGCCGGACCTCTCCTGAACTGAGGACTGTCGTGTCCTGGCGTAGGTGGGAGAGGGGAAAAAGGGGTTACTGCTCAGTCTGCGCTTCCGAGCGGTACAGAGCAGAAGGCAGAAGGACTATTCGCAGTGAAGGCATTTGATTGTTTTCTCCTATCTAAGTCAGTACTGGTACAGGCATTTGCTAGAAATGCAGGTGGTGAGACTCGGTAGGGAACTCGTTGTGGAGACTCTTGGACAAACAGGGTTTTGAAACAGTTGTTTATTCCAGACAGGACTAACTAATACACTGGAGGCTAGTTGTAGGGTTAGAAAATGCGTGAATAACACTGTCACAACAGAAGCCAGTGCAGAAGTCTCAGGAATGGATGCTAACCACAGTAGCAAACACTAGCAGCATTTTAAGGCAACAACTTAGTAGCAAAACAAAAGATACTGAATGTGACCCTGTTCACCGAGGCACGCCAAGTGAGAGAGCAGACTTACGGGGAGCTGGACCGAGGCTGGAGTCGACGGACGCGGATTCGGCGCCCAGATCGTCTGACTGAGAACTCTTCCAAAATGCGGAATCTAGGGGTTTTAAAGAGTCGCGTGGGGCCACTGTTTTCCCCCACTTAAAGCCACGCAGCCAATCCTGCAGGTCTCTTGCACGCGCCTGCCAATCATGGTTTAGTTAGGTCCCCTCTACTGCTCCTAAAGCGGGGATGTTAATGCAGTTGCACTCAGTCCGTATTTGGTATCGACGTTGTTCAGCTAAAAGCTAAACGTAACTGCTCAGCCAAATAAGGCTTGCAGCATTATTGTTATACGTCATTTAGGCCCACCCTTCAGGCTCCCCGGAGTAGGGACTGCTCGGTCAACAGTTTTTGGCGTTTTCGCTCTCTTTCTAACCCTTGTGAGCCTACTGACGTTGCTGTTCTCAGGGCTGGTATCGAGCTGGCTTTATACGCTAGTACGTGCCTGCTGGTTACAAAGTCCAATGGTGGCAACCTACCACAGCGTCTGGACGACATATGAAGTTACATGTTAATTCCTTGAAGAGTAACTAGCGGCCTGGGACCGCATTTTTGCGAGGCTCTCTCCTCGTGGTTCACTTCATGTAACAATATCTCTGCTAGCTTCGTCTGCCCTCAGCATCGTCTCTGCTTCCGCACCTTGGAGCGCCTGTCCTCCTTTCTCACAGCTTCAAGGTAACACTACAGTAGCAAGGAGTGATCAATATACTGCAGCACGCTCGGAGCATTACGGGCAGGACCCTCGGCATTTCGCCGATCTGATGCGCCATCTGGGCGTCTCTGGCACGGTATTCCTCAGAAGGACATCCGACAGCTCTGACAGTCAATGTGAAGCGGAATAACTACTCGCAGAAGGGCCAGATGTGGACCAGTCCGTTATCGATTTGCTCAACTTGTGAGGCTGTTTCTCTTGAATAAATCTCCAAATCTTTTCTGAAATTGTAATCATTTGTTTGCCGTTATATCTGCCGATTTCCGTCCCATTCGGGTAATCCTTTGTTGTGCGTTGTCCTTTTCTCTCTCTTATAGTCTAACTACGGACCATCACAAAGAAAGTATTGTGCGAGAAGTTGAAACAAAGAATGGTTTTTACTGCCAGAACACAGAAGGTGCAACAGGTCTAGCAAAGAGATGACCTACATTACACTTATTCGTCCTCTCCTGAGGTGCTGCTGCGCGATATGGGACACTTACAAGGTAGAATTGACGAAGGACATACAAAAAGTTAAAAAAAAAACAGCAACTAGTTTTGTTTTACTATAAAATATGTTGGGCATACATTTAACTTGAGTTTTGGTGGACTCGTTAGAAGGAAAGCATTTCTCGTTGCTGCGAGATCTTTCTATGAAATTCCAATCAGCAACTTTTCCTCCGATTAGAGAAATATTTTAATTGGCTCCAACCTTTATAAGGAGAAATTATTATTGAAGTGAAATAGGAGAAATCAGAGGTCGCACGGAAAGGGGGTGGTGGTGGTGGTTGTTGGAAAGGGGGTAGCTGTTCGTTTTTCCTACGTCCTATGGAAGGCAGGTATGGTGGAGAAATGTTCTGGAAGTGGTTCTACGCATCCTCTACCAAACACTGAAGTGTCAATTGCGAAGTAGTCATGTAGATGCAGACGAAGAGTGGCAGAAAATTTTTCTCTCGTCAATCTTACATGAGATTTAAACGAACGTCAACCTCCATTTTTTCCTTAGGACTAATTGTGTTTTGAGGAAGGGATGACGCCCGACATGACTAGAAGAGAGACTGACACGAACTGAGAACGCGGCATCAGGCTTCGTAGCGGCAAGGTAAGGGCTTGTCTGAATGTCATACAAATGTCAGAGGCCACGGCGCGAGGGGAAAATCGGTCAGTGGCAGAAGCGGCACATTAACCACAACCGTCTGTAAATATTTATGCGAATCAAACCCTGCGGTTGTCAGTTATGCATTATTTATATTTACAGAGGCGTTTTCAATTCGCGATGAAGAGTCACTTCCAGCTGCACAAAGTGTTTGCGCCGACGGCAGTGCGGTCACACAATAAAACGCGTGAATCTTGACACCGTCTCTCATTGTCAGCTCTCGTAAAAATTATGTGAAGTGTGGTCTTGGGTACGAACAGTGTTGCCCTCTAAGATATTCTATCCTGTGCAAGCCTCTTCATCTCCGAATAGCTACTGCAACCAATGTGCCTCTACACCTGCTGACTCTAGTCAAGCCTTCCCCTCTGCCTACAGTTTTTACCCCGACTACATCAGTACCTACACAATGCACCGCAAGCCACCTAGCGGTGTGAGGCACAGGATATTTGGGCACCAATAGCTGATTTCCCCCCCCCCCCCTCCCCCCACCCTTCACTGTTCTACTCGAAAACGCTGCGTTGGAAGAACGGTTATCGGTAATCCTCTTTATTGTCCCTAATTTCTCGAATTTTCCCGGTGTGGTGATTATGCGAGATGTATGTGGCGGGAAGTAATACGTTGTCCGACACTTTGCGGTACGTGTTCTCTCCAAATTTCAGCAGTAAACCTCGCCCTCATACACAGCGCCTCTCTTGTAACGTCTGCCAGTGGTGTTTGTTTAGCATCTCCGTAACGCTCTCTCGCCAGCTAAACGATCCCGTGACGAAACGCGCAGCTCTTCGTCCTATCTTTTCTAGCGCTTCTATCAGTCCTTCCTGGAAAGGACCACAGATTCATGAACAATATTCAAGAACCTGTAGAATAAGTGCCTTGTAAGCCACTTCCTTCGTGGACGAGTAACATTTCCTAAAAAAAATTTCCCATTAATATCAGTCTGGCATTCGCTTTCCCCAATACTCATTTTGCGTTATCATTCAACTCAAGGTCACTCTCGACACTTACTCCAAGGTATGGTAGGAAAGATAGTATTTCCGTTAGTTTCTCATCAACAGCGTAGTTGCACAATGGTGGATTTCTTTTCCTACGTATATGCACAATATTTATTTACGATCAAGGTCAACTACCAGGGCCTGCACCACTAAGCAATCCTCCGCGGCTCATTCTGAAAATCTTTACTATCGTCTGGCGTTGATGTTTTCTTATAGACAACCGTATCATTGGGAACAATCTTGAAGGTCATCTCACGAATTCTGCTACATTATTTATTTACGAGTGGTGTTCGATAAGTAATGCAACATATTTTTTTCTGAAAGGAGGTTGGTTTTATTCAGGATTCCAATATACCAAATTATTCTCCAATCTTTCCGCTACGAAATCCTGTTTTTCAAATCTCATATCAATGCGATGGCCATACGATCTCCCCTACTGGGAGGTTCTGTATGTCCGCATGGTACCTCTGTACTGGTGGACGTCAAAACCAGCGTCTTAATGCATCGATAACCTCCCCCATCATTGTACTGAAATGCAGGAGGATCTGTAGCGAACTGACGCATGGTGTAGGGAATGGCAATGCAGTCTCAATGTAGACAAGTGAAATGTGCTGCGAATACATAGAAAGAAAGATCCCTCATCATCTAGCTACAATACAGCAGGTCAGCAACTGGAAGCAGTTAATTCTGTAAATTATCTGGGAGTAGGCATTAGGAGTAATTTAAAATGGAATGATCATACAAAGTTGATAGTCGTTAAAGCAGATGCCAGACTGAGATTCATTGGAAGAATCCTAAGGAAATGCAATCCTAAAACAAAGGAAGTAGGTTACAGTACGCTTGTTGGCCCACTGCTTGAACACTGCTCAGCAGCGTGGGATCCGTACCAGATAGGCTTGTTAGAAGAGATAGAGAAGATCCAACGGAGAGCAGCGCGCTTCGTTACAGGATCATTTAGTAATCGCGAAAGCGTTACAGAGATGATAGACAAACACCAGTGGAAGACTCTGCAGGAGAGACGCTCAGTAGCTCGGTATGGGCATTTGTTGAAGTTTCGAGAACATACCTTCACCGAGGAGTCATGCAGTATATTGCTCCCTCTTACGTATATCTCGCGAAGAGATTAGAACGCACACAGAGGCATACCGACAATCCTTCTTTCCACGAACAATACGAGACTGGAATAGAATGGAGAACCGATAGAGGTACTGAAAGTACCCTCCGCCACACACCGTCAGGTGGCTTGCGGAGTATGGACGTAGATGTAGATCATCCGCTTTCCGCGGAGCTTACGCTTCATTGGACCATACAGATGGAAGTCAGAAGGTGCGAGAACCGGACTGTAGGCTGGATGAAGAGCAACGCTTGTTTGAGGTCTCGCGTTCTCACAAAACAGGAGAAGTTCCTTTGCATTTTTGTGCCAACGAACACACTGAGGTTGTTTGTTTCTTCAACGTCCTGAAGGTAGCACAAAACATTTCAAAGCTGGCGCGGGGTAGGCCGCGCGGTCTAGGGCGTCTTGCCACGGTCCGCGCGGCTCCCCCCTCCCCCCCCCCCCTCGTCGGAGGTTCGAGTCCCCCCTCGGGCATCCGTGTGTGTGTGTGTGTGTGTGTGTGTGTGTGTGTGTGTGTGTATATGTGTGTGTGTGTGTGTGTGTGTGTGTATATGTGTGTGTGTGTGTGTGTGTGTGTGTCTTGTCCTTAGTGTAACTTTTGTTAGATTAAGTAGTGCTTATGCTTAGGGACCGATGAACTCGAGCATTTTGGTCCCATAAGACCTTACCACCACTTCAGAGTTGATCGTTGGGACATGCGGAAGGGCATCAGAGTCCCAGAAGACAGTCGCCATGACTTTAAAGTCTGAGAGTGAAGCTTGGGACTTCTTCTTTAGAGGAGAGGACCTGTGGCGCCACTCGATGCATTCCCCTTTTATCCGTTTCGAAGTAATGAACCCATGTTCCACCAGTAAAAATATGGCATTTCAGTCTTTGATCGCTATTTTTTATTTTCAATGACCGGTTTCAAGCTAGCTGCCCATCTTCAGGTCATGTATTGGAGTTACAGAGTAATCTGTCAGTTATGACAGCGAAGCAATAGTTCTGTGCTGACAGGTTACTCTGTAACAGCAATACATGATCTGAAGATGGGCAGCTAGCCTGAAACCGGTCACTGAAAAGAAAAAAACAGGGATCAAAGACTGAAATGCCATATTTTTATTTAAAGAATGATCGCGGCAATCCCAATAAGACTATCATGTCTAGTTTTGACAAACCATGTTTCACCGCCTGTGACGACGTCCGAGGAAAAATTGTCACGATCAGTCTTGCAAGGCGCAAGCAATTCCTCACATTCCTCACAGATGGCCCTTCATTGCTCTTTTAGGGCCTTTGGTCAGGTATGGAGGAACACAGCGGTCACAACACCTCTGAGTTCCCAAGTGGTGAACGAGTGTGTCAGCTCTACCAACAGATACGTCCAGTTGAAAAGCGGGGTGTTTGAATGCGAATCGTCGATCACCTCGAATGAGAGTGTCCGCACGTTCCAACATTGCAGGAGTCACAACTGTGTGCGGCCGAGAGGTACGCGGCAGGTGGGACAGGTTTGCGAGACGTTGTTGCCATGGTGACAGACGCCTTGCCCAACGACTCGCCGTGCTTTTTGTTCACTACCAGGTTTCCGTAAAAATTCTGCCAGCGCGTATGAATATCTGCAGTGCTCTACTTTTCCGCCAAAAGAAACTTAATGACATCTTTCTGCTTCCCACGCACTTCCGTCACAGACGCCAGTTTCAAGACTACGTATAGCGCTGCCACCTGTCGGAACTTTGTGAAACTCCATGGGCTGAAGCGGGGATATTCCTCGATGTCCCACAACTACAGATGCGCCCTACCGAGACTACATACAGTTCGGAGTATTGGTGCAGTACGTAAGTGATACAGTAAATGGTAGGATTACCGGTAATATTGATAGCAATGATAGGGAGTGGAACCTAAATGAATGCGTAAGATAAAAGCCGACAACTTGTCACTGTTTTTTGTTTGTTTCTTTGTTTGGTTTGCACATAATTAGAACAGCACGTCATTCAGTGTTAGTCTATTGTGTATTTCATATCCTTACAGAATGTACATTGCATTTTATAAGTAAAAAAAAATTGTTGATCACGAAACTTATGCGCTTTTATGCAACTGAAGGAAATGCAGTTTACATACACAAACATAAAAAATTACACAATTATTGTCGATATTTTGCAGAAAACAGAACATTCTTCGTAATGATCAAAGGCAGGAGTTTCCTGCTGTCATCAATAAATGAGAAAGTTATTTATGAATAACAAAAAAAAAAAATGGTTCAAATGGCTCTGAGCACTATGGGACTTAACATCTCAGGTCATCAGTCCCCTAGAACTTAGAACTACTTAAACCTAACTAACCTAGGGACATCACACACATCCATGCGCGAGGCAGGATTCGAACATGCGACCGTAGCAGTCCCGCGGTTCCGGACTGCAGCGCCTAGAACCGCACGGCCACCGCGGCCGGCAATGAATAACAGAAACATGTTTTATGCAGCTTGTGATGTGACCATGGTGAGACGTGTTACCATGTACTGTGCATGATGCCCTGTCACAGATAGAACGATTTTCGTCACAAGAGTTGGCAGACATGCGCTTAACGTGTAGTGCCAGTAAAGCAGCAGGAATGAACACAGAGTGCTTTCCCAACAGGTGTCGTCCCAACCGGAAGAAGTTTATCTCCGAGGATACGAACAAACAAGAGATGGGGTTTGTTTTGAGGGTTTTTTATTTTACCTTTTTGTAGAAGAAATTGCGGTTTTAGCGCCGTGTCATAGATCTGGACAACATCCGTCTATTTCACATTAAAAATTAACAATTTTCCAATAAAAACTGACGAAAACATTGAAAATTTCAGTTTTGCTATAAATACTGTTTTCTTTTACGTAAATGAAATGAAATGTCGTGTGGCTAGCGCCTCCCGCCGGGAAGACCGTTCGCCTGGTGCAAGTCTTTTGGGTTGACGCCGCTTCGGCGACTTGCGTGTCGATGAGAATGAGATGACGATGATTACGACTACACAACACCCAGTCCCTGAGCCAGGAATCGCACCCGGCCGCCTCGGCATGACATTTCGTCGCGCTGACCACTGAGCTACCGGGCTGGACTATCTTAATGCAACAAGCAGGAGGATACTTATGTAGAACAAAACTGTTCCGTAGGTTCCCCAGCCCTTTATGTATCCTCATCCAGTTACTAGGCAGGTCACCGGTTCCAGCTTTTAGGGGAGTCTGATAAGAGACGGATGGTATGTGAAAAGAGAGCGACCGTTGTAATGCCCAATGGGTATGCAACCCACCTAGCACACAGGTAATGCAGGAAAGACTTTAACTGATCAAAGTTACTAGGAGAACAACCGTAGTCATCGGTAGCTTACGGTAGTCTTACAACTCATACATAATTCAAATACCACATTTTTAAAACCGACACTGGCCGAGAAAGAAAAAGTGTTGCATTACTAGTTTTAATTTACTGATTACTGCGTCCGCCCCACTTCGCGACCGCGATGCGGCAGCCACGAGTGCTGTACAGCAGTTTCAGAAAAGTTTTTACAGGCTGACGATAATTTATGGATTTGTAGTTTTAGCTTGACGATGTCCACTATAGACAAACGGTAGTTACTGTTATTCTGAAGAAGGTTGGGTTATCCCGACTGAAACCTAGGTAAATTCTTGGTGAACGGTGCAAATGAGGCTGATTATTAAAATTAATATTTATACAGTTGCTGACAGGGCCGCGAAATGATGAAGATATTTATGTTGCATTACTTATGGAACGCCCCTCGTGCTATGTTGAAGGCCTGTGAGGAGGCACTGCAGGTCGGGCCCTTCTCACGTGACGACGTTTCGCACCCCGCCGGCTGCGTCCTCCTCAGGAAGCGACAGGTTGCCTCTGCCGCTAATGGCGGCCCGCGGGACTCATTGCCCGTCCCGGCCGCGGCCGGCGTTAATATTTGAGGCGCTGCGGCCTGCCGCCTGTTTAGGACAGCGACCCTCGGCCCCCCCGACAGTGGGACGAAGGACGGGGGGGTGGGGGCTGCGCCCACCAGCAGAGACGCACTGTGCGTGACGCTGCCCGCAATCGCACGCTCTGTCCTCGGACAGTATGTCATGGCGGTAATGTATTGCTCAGCGGAGAAAGTGGTATACCATGTGAATTTTAAAATTTTCCGGGTGAATCGACCGTTCAAACAAATTTCGGGCTTGCAGCCGGTCGTCGTTCGATACCTAGCACGATATTTCAACTGGGCACCTGCCAGTCATCTTCAGGTGAGCGAAAACGTCCTCCATTCCGCAATATATAGCGCGCTGTAGCTATTCTGCACACGAGTCGAAAACTTGATAGATGAACCACACGGCCCGCCGGCAGCGCCCTCGCTGGTGGAATAGCAGAACTCAGTCGCCCTCTGCGTTGCTGTTTGCCACGGGAAAACTGACCAGCAACGAGGAGAAGTCGCTCAGTGGGGGTATCGTACAAACTTTACTGTGTACACAGACAGTTCATCCGTTCCGGATAGCGAGAACCCCCACCGTTTTTGCCTATTATCGACAGTAGTACTGTCAAGATATCAGCCCCAGGGATTCCAAGGTATCAAGACTGTTTTAATTCAATCCATATAAATTTGAGATAAAGTCGTTCTGGAGGCAGATGACCATTATTATAATAATCAGCGGTTCTACAGTCAACTTGACTAGGTCGCAATGGTTAAAGTCAAAGATCAGGCAAGGAATGACTGAAACTTCCTGCCACATTAAAACTGTGTACCGGACCGAGACTCGAACTCGGGACCTTTGCCTTTCGCGGGCAAGTGCTCTACGAACTGAGCTACCCAAGCACGACTCACGCCCCGTCCTCACAGCTTTACTTCTGCCAGTACCTCGTCTCCTACCCTCCAAACTTCACAGAAGCTCTCCTGCGAACCTTGCAGAACTAGCACTCCTGGAGGAAAGGATATTGCGGAGACATGGCGTAGCCACAGCCTGGGCGATGTTTCTAGAATGAAATTATCACTCTACCGCGGAGTGTGCGCTGATATGAAACTTCCTGAGAGATTAAAACTGTGTACCGTACCGAGACTCAGGACCTTTGCCTTTCACGGCTCTACCGCGAAAGGCAAAGGTCCCGAGTTCGAGTCTCGGTGCGGCACAGTTTTAATCAGCCAGAAAGTTTCATATTAGAACACACTCCGCTTAAGAGTGATAATTTCATTCTGAAAGGAATGACTTCTTGCTATTATGACGCTTTTCCGAATTTGGATAAACCACTGCAACACAGATTGGTTGGTCTCCTCCCCCCAAACAAACCAACCAAACAGCGAGGTCATCGGTCTCATCAGATGAGCGAAGGACGGGGAAGGAAGTCGGCCGTGCCCTTTCAAAGGAACCATCCCGGCATTTGCCTGGAGCGATTTAGGGAAATCACGGAAAACCTAAATCAGGATGGCCGGACGCGGGATTGAACCGTCGTCCTCCCGAATGCGAGTCTAGTGTGGCAACACAGATTGCTTTAATTTTAAAATCTGATGTCACACAACAAATGACATAAGAATTTTTTTTTCGTGTGATGTATTTACAAATTAACAATTTTTTGCTTTACTTGTACTGTGAAATCTCATTTATTGCACAACATCATGATTCTGTGTCAACGGGATGTATGCTCTAGGTTTTTTATGAGTGAGTTTTCGAGTATCAAAATGTCTCACGTATATGACTGTATCTTTTGGCTACGCTAACTTAGAAGCTTAAACTACAGAGCCAAAGAAACTGCTATACCTGCCCAGTATCGTGTAGGTTCCCCGCGTGCAGTCAGAAGTGCCGCAACACGGCGTGGCATGGACTCGAGTAATGTCTGAAGTAGTGCTGGAGGCAACTGACTCCATGAATCCTGCAGGCCTGTACATAGATTCGTAAGAGTACGAGGTTGTGGAGATCTCTTCTGAACAGCACGTTGCAAGGCATCCCAGATATGCTCAATAATGTTCATGCCTGGGGAGTTTGGTGGCCAAAGGAAGTGTTTAAACTCAGAACAGTGTTCCTGGAGCCACTGTGTAGCAACTGAGGACATCAGCGGTGTCGCATTGCCCTGCTGGAATTGCCCAAGTCCGTCGGAATACACAATGGATGTGAATGGATGCAGGTGATCAGACAGGATGCTCACGTACGTGTCAGAGTCGTATCTAGACATATCAGGGGCTCCATATCATTCCAACCGCACACGTCCCACCTGTACAGAGCTTCCACGACCTTGAACAGACCCCTGCTGACATGAAAGGTCCATGGATTCATGAGGTTGTCTCCACACCGGTACACGTCCAGCCACTCGATACAATTTGAAACGAGACTCGTCTACCAGGCAACATGTTTCCAGTCTTCAACAGTCATCAACAGTCCAATGTCGGTGTTGACAGGCCCAGGCGAGGCGTAAAGCTTCGGTCCTGCAGTCATCAAGAGTACACGAATGACTCCGAAAGCGCATACCGATGATGTTTCCTTGAATAGTTCTTACGCTGTCACTTGGTGATGGCCCAGCATTGAAATCTGCATCAATTTGCGGAAGGGCTGCACTTCTGTCACGTTGAACGATTCTCTTCAGTCGTCGTTGGTCCAGTTCTTGCAGGATCTTTTGCCGGCCGCAGCGATGTCGGAGATCTGATGTTTTACTGGATTCTTGATATTCACGGTACACTCGTGAAATGGTAGTCCGGCAAAATCCTCGCTTCTTTGCTACCTCGGAGAAGCTGTGTCCCATCGTTTTTGTGCCGACTGTAACACCAAGTTCAAACTCACTTAAATCGTGGTAAGCTGCGATTGTAGCAGCAGTGACGGATCTAACAACTGCATCAGACACTTTGTGTGTCACATATATGCCAGTTGCCGACAGCAGCGCCGTATTGTGCCTGTTTACATATCTCTGTATTTGAATACGCATGCCTACACCAGTTTCTTTGGCGCCTCAGTATATAAATGCAGGTGGCGGGAGACTATTATTATCGTAGTCAATGGTTCTCCATTCAACCTGAGTGGGTGGCGGTGGTGAACGTCAAACGTCAGGCAAGGGACGATATCATTGGCCTTATGACGCGTTTCGAAATTTGGATAAACCACTGCGACAGAGCCTGGATGGAGAACTACTGGTTGGTTTAGTTTAAAGTTTGACGACACTCAACAAATGATAAAAGAAATATCTTTTTAGTTTGATAGAATTACAAACTAACAATTTTCGGATTTTTTGTTTTATTTGTACTGTGAAACATTACTTATTGGCAAATATAACGATACTATGTGAACGAAAGTATCCTATAAGTTTTTTATGAGTGAGTTTTCGAGTATCAAAATGTGTGATATATTTGGCAGTGTCTTTTGGATGTACTGACTCAGAAGCTTCAATTATTTACTCCGCCAAGGGAGCGTACACCTCACATTTGACACAAATTTCAATTTTTGATGCGTTTACCCGCTCATGAACGTGCTTGCACAGTACCTTCAAGTCCATCGCAGAGCACATCAAATGCAAAAACAACCAACCGATTTGCTACATGTGCCAAATTAGGAGGAATTATGTAATATTCATACTTTGACCCTCAACTATAGGGGAGTGACACTAAGACTATCCCTCTGTTGAGTGCAGAAATTGTCCCTTGCCCAACGGCTAACAGAAACATCTGATTGTACCTCTTTGTCACCTATAGGTGCCGAGGTATGAGCACCTGAAAAATCCTGTTCCTGTGTGCGGCGTTTTGGTACATATTAGGTACACACGCTGTCCCATGGATGCATATAAATTGTGACACATGGGTGAAAAGTGAGCTTACAATGATTTTATCTTGGAACTCTTCCATTTGGTCCGTGTTTGCATAGAAAAACAGTAATATCAGAAATTGAGTATGCCTTGCTGCAAAACACCTTGTTATTCCTTTATTTCTTTATTCTCCCAAACTAGTTTCGGCGACAAATATCACCATCGTCAATGGGGTTTTTTAATCTAAAACATGCAGAAAATAGCATGGTTATACAAACACAGTAGCACATTATTACATTTTTTACTATTCGTTTTTTTAAATATAGTTTACTATGGATACTTTGATACTACCTTATTTATTGTTTGTTACGGCATATTTTAAGCAATTATTGTCGCTGTTTGCGACGTATTTTCAGTGCGCTTTTTTTCTATTTCCGTTTTTAACTTAGCGAATATCATGTCATCTGCAACCATGTGAGCGGCTGTTAGTAAACAAAATACGAAAAGGTGAACTTCGTATGTCAGCAATATATACTTGGGGTTGTGGAAGTTTGTGGAAACTAATTATATGATGTCTACTGAGCTGTTACTTAGCTATTCGTGTACTCACGTTCACTGGATGGTATGTAGCTGCTTTTATACACAGAAAAACAGAACTTTCGTACTTTGTTTCTGATCCAGAATATTACGCAACTTGCTGTTCGCGTGTGTCGCCAGAGGTGTATCGCATGTGGCGAGAAAGGCTATGAAAAACTGCAGCGCGAATTACGACGACTTGTGTTCATTATTTATGTCTCTGTGTGTGATGGGGAAGTGGTTCTTTTGCGTGTGTGTGCTTTCTGTTCTGTATCCTTGGTCAATTCTCTAAGAGCGGTAAAGACTGTGTTGATTGCAAAGTGCTGTGTTTTCGTTTATTACATTTTCCCCTTATACTATAGCCTTTAGTATGTAGTAATTTTCTTCTGTTGTTAGTTGTCGGCATAGACTGTTGCTATTTCTCAGAATGTGTAGATCGTTTTCGATATTAGTGGCGTTACGGTTTTTGTTCATTAGATGTGAGCTTACGTCACGTATCCTGAAAGCCAAAGGTAAGGTGGAAACCGTGCATCTTGTCTGAGTATACACGCATCACTTACAAGGGCAGGCCACGACGTTTGGAACGCGGATTTACTGCAAACTTCGTACAATCGTAGTACTCCATGAGGACAACAAAATGTGTAGGCAGTAGCGCGTACTTCTCAAGCGTTACTGAGAAAATCGCAAGATAATTTCGGTCGTCAAATATATATATATATATATATATATATATATATATATACATATATATATATATATCTGTGCGTGGCCATTTTAACCACGAATCGGCTGCAGCCGGGCGGTGCTGGCACAGTAGCTCAGCGTGTTCGGTCAGAGCGTTAGCTACCCTTTATAATAAAACAACTGAGCGAACGGATCATCGACAAACTGAATAGGTGTCATTGGACGTCCGCCATGAACAAATTCAACGAACAATATAGAACATTTTTTTAAGTGTTTGCCGTTCAAACAGCTGGATCGAGTTGCGTTCGTCAGTTTTTTTAAATTTTTTTTATTTTCAACACAGTCATTTTCTAAATGATTTACATTACAACTGATATAATGGGGAAAGTACGTGTAATCGGATGAAATTTTATTAAATTTACAATTTTATTTGGCAGTCTACTAATTTTTATTATCACAAACAATGTAATATTCACAACTATCGACTAGTAAACGACCAAATTCATAAAGTCATACTGAAAATGTATGCTTGTCCGTGATTTGAGAAATCCCTTATACCTGGAAGGAGCCCGAAACGACTTGTTACCTCCAAGTTTTGACCGGCACAGACGGCTTTCGAAAGATGTACAATTAATCGTCGCTTTCGGCATTACGAGTACAAGTTGCAGGATGGTATTTTCCATAAAAACATGGAAAACATAACGGCACCAGCTCCATTGAATAAATGCTATGTTTCCGCATATGCAAGGTCTTTTGGCGTTTTTTGTGTAAAAACAAATCTTGTTAACATTTTCAAAAACCTCTCTTTCAGACGATAGTTTAGAAGCAAACCATGCATAACGCAGTATTTCCTTAAAAATCGGCGCTGATAATCGTTTATGCAGTGTCGAGTGTATTGTAATAGCGTGTTAAAAAAAACATTTTGTTCTTTATTGTTAGCTGAATTTGTTCAGGGCGGACGGCCGATGACACCCGTTCAGTTTGTTCGTTCATCTGTCCGCTCAGTTCTTTTATTGGAATGGGAAGCTAACGCTCTGACCGAACACGCTGAGCTACCGTGCCGTCACCACTCGGCTGCAGTCGCTTCATAGTTAAAATGGCCACGCCATCTGTATACAGGGTGTTACAAAAAGGTACGGCCAAACTTTCAGGAAACGTTCCTCACACACAAAGAAAGAAAATATGTTACGAGGACATGTGTCCGGAAACGCTTACTTTCCATGTTAGAGCTCATTTTATTACTTCTCTTCAAATCACATTAATCATGGAATGGAAACACACAGCAACAGAACGTACCAGCGTGACGTCAAACACTTTGTTACAGGAAATGTTCAAAATGTCCTCCGTTAGCGAGGATACATGCATCCACCCTCCGTCGCATGGAATCCCTGATGCGCTGAGGCAGCCCTGGAGAATGGCGTATTGTATCACAGCCGTCCACAATACGAGCACAAAGAGTCTCTACATTTGGTACCGGGGTTGCGTAGACAAGAGCTTTCAAATGCCCCCATAAATGAAAGTCAAGAGGGTTGAGGTGAGCAGAGCGTGGAGGCCATGGAATTGGTCCGCCTCTACCAATCCATCGGTCACCGAATCTGTTGTTGAGAAGCGTACGAACACTTCGACTGAAATGTGCAGGAACTCCATCGTGCATGAACCACATGTTGTGTCGTACTTGTAAAGGCACATGTTCTAGCAGCACAGGCAGAGTATCCCGTATGAAATCATGATAACGTGCTCCATTGAGCGTAGGTGGAAGAACATGGGGCCCAATCAAGACATCACCAACAATGCCTGCCCAAACGTTCACAGAAAATCTGTGTTGATGACGTGATTGCACAATTGCGTGCCGATTCTCGTCAGCCCACAGATGTTGATTGTGAAAATTTACAATTTGATCACGTTGGAATGAAGCCTCATCCGTAAAGAGAACATTTGCACTGAAATGAGGATTGACACATTGTTGGATGAACCGTTCGCAGAAGTGTACCCGTGGAGGCCAATCAGCTGCTGATAGTACCTGCACACGCTGTACACGGTACGGAAACAACTGGTTTTCCCGTAGCACCCTCCATACAGTGACGTGCTCAACGTTACCTTGTACAGCAGCAACTTCTCTGACGCTGACATTCGGGTTATCGTCAACTGCACGAAGAATTGCCTCGTCCATTGCAGGAGTCCTCGTTGTTCTAGGTCTTCCGCAGTCGCGAGTCATAGGCTGGAATGTTCCGTGCTCCCTAAGTCGCCAATCAATTGCTTCGAACGTCTTCCTGTCGGGACACCTTCGTTCTGGAAATGTGTCTCGATACAAACGCACCGCGCCACGGCTATTGCCCCGTGCTAATCCTGGCATCTGCCAACTCCGCATTTTTAAACATTGCACTGACTGCAAAACCACGTTCGTAATGAACACTAACCTGTTGGTGCTACGTACTGATGTGCTTGATGCTAGTACTGTAGAGCAATGAGTCGCATGTCAACACAAGCACCGAACTCAACATGACCTTCCTGCAATTGGGCCAACTGGCGGTGAATCGAGGAAGTACAGCACATACTGACGAAACTAAAATGAGCTCTAACATGGAAACTAAGCGATTCCGGACACATGTCCACATAACATCTTTTCTTTCTTTGTGTGTGAGGAATGTTTCCTGAAAGTTTGGCCCTACCTTTTCGTAACACCCTGTATATTCGACGACCGAAATTATCTTGCGATTTTCTCAGTAACCCTTGAGAAGTACGCGCTACTGCTCGCACATTTTGTTGTCCTCATGGAGTGCTACGAGTGTACGAAGTTTGCAGTAAATCCGCGTTCCAAACGTCGTGGCCTCGCCTTGTTAGTGTTGATTGCGGCTGGTGCTTCAGAGCATCCGTTACGCGGCCCTATTCAGCGGACGCGCGCACACACAGACTGCGGCAGCGCTGTTATGCGGGTGGAGAGTCCGGCCAGGTGCTGACCCCCGGCTGCCTTCGCGGCCACGACTGACGACAAATCGCTCCGCTCCGGACATACGGTTGACGGCTTCCGTCGCCTGCACAGTGCCCCGAGGTAGCACCGACAGACAGCCGCTGCTCGCCCCTGCCGCCTGAGGCGCTGTCAAACGCACTCACGCCAGTCCAGTGGCCACGCGACATCGCTCTCACCCCCCTCCACCCACCATCCCCACCATTCCATCCTCACAGGCCGGTGGGCGTAAGTAGTCTAATGACCGCACAACAGATGAATCAGAAGTAACAATCGTGCGCGCAATCAAAACAAATACTGTGAGACGAACACGAAAAAACGTGATGCATGCGTTGTGAGCTCAGGCATTGTTTACGCATTATTAGTTTCGTAATTATGAGCGATTTAAATACGACTCAACATGTCACACAAGAAAGTTCGAACGACAAGCGACTAGACTTTTTTTTTACAAAAAAAAGAAAGAAAAAACGAAAAACAGCCTTTAAACAATAGAATTCGGTCCTCCGTTAAGTGAGAAAACATTTCGATGGTGGGGAATGAAAACCTGGTAACTACACCTACCTGTGAAAATCTTTTAATTCCAGTAACCTCTCCCTCCGTTATCAAAGAAAAATTTGAAAGTGCGTGGATTTCTCTAATCCTTCAATAACTAGGCTTTTAATATACGCTAACACATGTAACAGAATTTTTTTTGTAGCACTTTATATTGCAAAATTTTTGTACATGGCTGCACGTTCAGAGACCGTGAATAGTTACAATTGAAAGGAAACCAGGCCTCGGTCACTATTTTTAAGGAATTAACCTGGTTTGAACACTGCTAGGAGTGTCTTCCTCAGAATTTAAATCAAATAATGGTCTATATTCTATAACATAGTGACCGAGGGCTGTTTTTCTTTCAGTTGGCACTTCATATTATTTCATAAGAAACATTTTTGCTTCTCCTGTAAAACCTAACAAAATGAAGTAACGCGGTTTTCATTGCCTACCACCGAAGTAAAAAGCGGAAGCTTGTGCCAACACTAGTACGATGACGTTACAGCCAACACAAATACTGCACGACAAACACGTATCATTGGACCACAACATTATCGCACCTACGAGTTTCGATTCGGTCGTCTTATCGCGACTTTTTGTCACGATATTTCACGAGAACACTCTGCACCACTTGATAATGTATCTATAACTTTCTTGCAATCATTCAGAGGGGCAAGCACTTTCCTTGTTCAACATGGCACTTGTTTAAAGTCACCTCGTGTTTCCGATAACGGCCGCTGAAGGCCAAGTCCAGTAATACCGTGGTCGGGTACAGTATATGGTGTCTCCATCGTGAGGTCAGCCACTGAATACGCCTTGCTGTTGTTAGCGATTCAGACGATCTGAACAAGATCTGTCACACAAGAGCGTTCTAAAGTTCGACCGATGACGGAATAGACGCGGTAACGCACAAATATAGAAAGAAATGGAACCGGTGTCTGTTAACTAGGGATGATGCTTACCACTGAAACAACCGGTTTTCGGTTACATCAGTTATTTCCGCATCCATTCTAACATGGCTCTTAAAGCCGCTCAAAAGAACCGTACTCTAAAATACCCGATTTTCGGTTTTTTATTGCCGTTATTTCCATCAATAAACGTACGTATCATGCAAAAGTTAAAAAATTCTACCGCATTCTCGGAATTTCATGTTTTACATTTCAAGGTACATAGAAATTAAAATACCAAATGAAATAGGTAAATAAAAGAAAACTCAGTCCATTCATCGTTCGTTGCTTTATCGAAAGATAAAAAAATCCCAGTATTCTCTTACTGATCTTAATCTTACAAATATCTTAAAAAAATCACACTGTAATCGGGGATTACGAATAGTTAGTGGTAAAGGGTGTAGTCTGGCGTTGGACAACTCTGCTTTTCGTGTTAAGTCGCCCGTTTGTAAGGGCCGCAAGCAGATAGCAGCACATTACGTATACGCAGGCAGCAGAACAACTAATTCCTATCTTTGCTATAAACTATGAATGAGATTTAATTTTTAATTTATTACTCATGCCCTAACTTCCTTTTTTAATTATTTGATACATGTGGCGGCCAAATATTGAGCTTTTGTGTGAAACTTTTTGCGATCCGAAAGGGAAAAGCTGTTTCCTAGACGAATAAATATCTGTACTTTTAGCGGGAATTTGAATACAACTGATTTTTTGATGAGAAAATCAAAAATATCTCTTTAAAAATTCAAATTAATAGTTTAGATTGTGACAAAAACCAGGGACAATTAATTATATGACAATAGTTAAAAATTCAAAAATGAATTAATCCAGTAGCGAATATTTATTGTCCAATGCTCTTTTTATAATATGCTGATCTGTAAGTTGGCTCTTTCATCAGAAGCAATATCATTCAAAGACGATCACCAGTTATTCAGAACTAAAATACCGGCATTGGTTTTAACCGGTCGCTCTTTCTCATCCCTACTTTCAACATCATATTTCGTACCTTTGTTACGCTGGAAGCATTTGCAACGTACGGACGTAGCCGTCGTTAGCTGAGTGGTTGGCGATAAGCGTATTTTAACCTTCAAGTCACTAGCTCTAATCTAGGGAATCAAAATTTTTGTTTTACTTTTATTTAAACTCCGTATTTCTTAACAAATACAAATGTTCATTAAGTAATTCTGAAACATTTTTAATGTAAATTACATATTTTTTGGTCTTGTAATTCCTCATCACACTCAGGTATTCAAAAGAAATTAAAAGTTGGTACGAAAACGCGAAACATAAAATAGAAAACAAATGATTTTATATTTCTAGAGACTGGAGTTTTATTAACGAGTGTAATACAGATAGTGAAAGGCTATTTACACCCTGTACAGAAACCGGAGGGTAGTTATAAGAGTCGAGGGACATGAAACGGAGCCAGTGGTTGATACGGTAGTGAGACAGGGTTTGTAGCATGTCCCCGATGTTATTCAGTCTGTCCACTGAGCAAACCATAAAGGAAACCAAAGAAAAATTTGGAGCAGGAATCCAAATTCAAGGAGAAGAAACAAAAACTTTGACAGTTGTCAACCATACTGCAATTCTGTCACAGACAGAAAGGGACTTGACAGAGAATTTGAACGGAATGTACAGTGTCCCGAAAGGAGGATATAAGATGAAGATCAACAAAAGCAAGACAAGGACAATGGAATGTAAGTAAATATAATCACGTGATGCTGTGGGATTTAGATTAGAAAACAAGAAACTTAAAGTAGTTGATAGGTTTTGTTATTTGTCACAGCAATATAACTAATGATAACTGAAGTAGAGGTTATGTAAAATGGGGTACGATGGTAAGAAAAGCGATTCTGGAGAGAAATGGTTCAAATGGCTCTGAGCACTATGGGACTTAACTTCTGAGGTCATCAGTCCCATAGAACTTAGAACTACTTAAACCTAACTAAGCTAAGGACATCACACTCATCGATGCCCGAGGCAGGGTTCGAACCTGTGACCGTAGCGGGCGCGCGGTTCCAGGCTGTAACGCCTAGAACCGCTCGACCACCCCGGCCGGCTCTGGAGAGAAATTTGTAACCATCGAATACTGATTTAAGCGTTAAGAAGTATCTTTTGAAAGTATTTGTATAGAATGTAGCCATGTACCGTAGTGAAAAATGGATGATAAACAGTTTAGACAAGCAGAGAACAGAAGCTTTTGAAATGTGGTCCTACAGAAGAATGCTGATGATTACGTGAATAGATCACGTAACTAATGAGGAGGTGCTGATCAGAATTGGGGAGAAAAGAAAGTTGTAGCACGATCTTACTAGAATAAGGCATCGGTTAATGAAACACATTCTGGGACATCAAGGGGTCACCAGTTTAGTACTGGAGGAAAGTGTGGGGCTGTAAAAAGTTTAGAGGAAGACCAAGGGATGGATGCAGTATACAGAGGTATGTTGGCTGCAGACGAAGAGGCTTGCTCGTGATAGAGTAGCGTGGAGAGCTGCATCAAACCAGTCTTCGGACTAAAGGACACAAAAATAACAACATAATTTCTGTCATTGAACAGTAAGGCATTTGCCATTTCTGTATCAAATTTTAGTTCATTTTCACTTGGTCAGTAACTCAAAATAAAAATATGCTACTTTAATTTTTAAAAAAGTGTGACTAAATATTTGTTACATGAAATTTCCATTTCCTAATAAGTCTGGGATTTAAATCAAAGAAAAGAAAAACTTGCTATTACCTAGTTCCGAAAACGCTGACTTTGTAATGGAAAAGGCATTTTCGCTGTCAGCTAAACTACCGACGCTATGTGAAAATATTACAGATGTGTCATACTTAGTTCGCAATCTTCTAATCTCGCAAGGTGATTTTTTTTCGTCTGAGAATTACGTCCTGCTGATTTTGGAAATTGATGGCCGAGTAACTCTCCTTCAAACACTAGGAGTATGAAGAGAACCGCATAGGCCACTCAGTAAGGTCCTCTTTTGAGATGAAGAGATTGGCGCAGGACAGGAAGCGTGTTTCTTACACTTTAGACCAAAAGTGGTAATAAAATCACTTACTACCTCGAATAACAGCGAGGAAAACACTTGTCTAGCAGTCTGGTCTGTGTTCGTGGGAGGTGCGCAGATAATGACGTGGGGGAGAATGGGAAATGAATGATATTTTTGTCAACAGTCTCCTGAGTGGTATGATAAGGTGTCCAGTGAAGGACCAGAACAAGAAGCAGAGCCAGAACCAGCAGCTGTGCAGTAACAGTAGTAGCCAGTATCTAGCAGCAGCTCTAGTAGCCAGTAGCATAGCGGCGCTTGCAGCCCGTAGCCAGTACCAGCCAGTAGCCGGCAACGCCTGCGGGCCGGTCGATACGGGCCCGTGCAGCTGCGCTGCTGTGTGGGTTGCAGCCCTGCAGGGGGCCCAGACTTCGCACTGCGCTCTCGCGTTTCTTGGCACTCCAAACTCCGGGTGGCATTGTACCAACACTTTGACGCGGCCTTTTAAGTTTTTACAAAAAACAGCGAAGGAGGAAAACATTTCACTGAACAAACCGTTTTACTACTTCTCGAAATAAGTGTTAACGAAAGTATGAGCGTCTTGAATAGCTTTCAACATTCGTCA
This sequence comes from Schistocerca americana, assembly GCF_021461395.2. Taxonomy (NCBI): domain Eukaryota; kingdom Metazoa; phylum Arthropoda; class Insecta; order Orthoptera; family Acrididae; genus Schistocerca; species Schistocerca americana. The sequence continues at coordinate 191,052,212 of NC_060128.1, forward strand.
GGACCGCTATTATTCTCTGTATTCATAAACGATTTGGCGGAGAGGATGGGTGAAATCTGTAGTTGTTTGACGAAGATGTTGTGTAGGCGAAGGCGTCGAAGTTGACTGACTGTAGGAAGATACAAGACGACATAGATAAAATTTCCATTTGCAGTGATGAATGGCAGATATCTCTAAATGTAGAAAAATGTAAGTATGAGTAAGAAGATCAATCTTGTAATGTTGTATTACTAGCGTCAAGTCGTTTAAATATCTGGGCGTAAAATTGCAAAGTGATAAGACAGAACGAGCACGTGAGGATGGGGGTAGGGAGGGTGAATGGTCGACTTCGGGTTGCTGTTGTTGTTGTTGTTGTTGTCGTCTTCAGTCCTGAGACTGGTTTGATGCAGCTCTCCATGCTACTCTATCCTGTGCAAGCTTCTTCATCTCCCAGTACCTACTGCAACCCACATCCTTCTGAATCTTGTTTAGTGTATTCATCTCTTGGTCTCCCTGTACGATTTTTACCCTCCACGCTTCCCTCCAATACTAAATTGGTGATCCCTTTATGTTTCAGAACATGTCCTACCAACCGATCCCTTCTTCTAATCAAGTTGTGCCACAAACTTCTCTTCTCCCCAATCCTATTCAAAACCTCCTCATTAGTTATGTGATCTACCCATCTAATCTTCAGCATCCTTCTGTAGCACCACATTTCGAAAGCTTCTATTCTCTTCTTGTCCAAACGATTTATCGTCCATGTTTCACTGCCATACATGGCTACACTCCATACAAATACTTTCAGAAACGACTTCCTCACACTTAAATCTATACTCGATGTTAACAAATTTCTCTTCTTCAGAAACGCTTTCCTTCCCATTGCCAGTCTACATTTTATATCCTCTCTACTTCGACAATCATCAGTTATTTTCCTCCCCAAATAGCAAAACTCCTTTACTACTTTAAGTGTCTCATTACCTAAACTAATTCCCTCAGCATCACCCGATTTAATTCGACTACATTCCATTATCCTCGTTTTGCTTTTGTTGATGTTCATCTTATATCCTACTTTCAAGACACTGTCCATTCCGTTCAACTGCTCTTCCAAGTCCTTTGCTGTCTCTGACAGAATTGCAATGTCATCGGCGAACCTCAAAGTTTTTATTTCTTCTCCATGGATATCAATACCTACTCCGAACTTTTCTTTTGTTTCCTTTAATGCTTGCTCAATATACAGATTGAATACGATCGGGTATAGGCTACAACCCTGTCTCACTCCCTTCCCAACCACTGCTTCCCTTTCATGCCCCTCAACTCTTGTAACTGCCATTTGGTTTCTATACAAATTGTAAATAGCCTTTCGCTCCCTATATTTTACCCCTGCCACCTTCAGAATTCGAAAGAGAGTATTCCAGTCAACATTGTCAAAAGTTTAAGTCTACAAATGCTAGAAACGTAGGTTTGCCTTTCCTTAATCTAGCTTCTAAGATAAGTCGTAGGGTCAGTATTCCCTCACGTGTTCCAATATTTCTAAGGAATCCAAACTGATCTTGTCCTAGGTCGGCTTCTACCAGTTTTTCCATTCGTCTGTAAAGAATTCGCGTTAGTATTTTGCAGCCGTGACTTATTAAACTGATAGTTCGGTAATTTTCACATCTTTCAACATCTGCTTTCTTTGGGATGGTAATTATTACATTCTTCTTGAAGTCTGAGGGTATTTCGCCTGTCTCATACATGTTGCTCACCAGATGGTAGAGTTTTTTCAGGACTGGCTCTCCCAAGGCCGTCAGTAGTTCTAATGGAATACGTATCGGGTTATTGGGAAAATTTAGGAAAGCGTGGTTCACTTGCAAATGAGACTGCATATAGGAGGCTAGTTCCACCTATTTATGAGTAATGTTCGTTTGGGATCCGTACCAGATCGAATTAAAGGACGACATCGAAGCAATTTAAAAGCGGGCCGCTGGGTTTCTTGCCTCTAGGTTCGAACAACACAGAACAACACACAAATACTACGGAGATGCTTCGGGAACTCAGATAGGAATCCCTGGAGGGAAGGCGACGTTCTTGTCCAGGAAAACTATTGAGAAAATTTAGAGAACCAGCATCTGAAGCTAATTACAGAACAACTCTACTTCCGCCAACATAAATTTCGCGTAAGGAGCACGAAGATAAGAGAATTTAAGACTGCTAACGAGGCATAGAGGCACTCATTTTTCCCTCGATCTATATGCGAGTGGAATAGGAAAGGAAATGCTTAGTAGTGGTACACAGTACCCTCCGCCACATACAGTACGGTGGACTGAGGAGTATGTATGTACATGAAGAAATATTCGCCGTTAGCGCCACTGTACTTCTGAGTGGCTAAACATCAAACCATACCAGCGAAGTCGACGCCCAACTCAGTACAACAACTGCATTAAGGTTACGCTGCTCCTTAATGGATACCTTATGTACGAAAAAACACATGACACTGGTGTCTACATTCAAATACAACAACGCAGGACGCATCGAAACGGCACCCACTTGCCCTAAGCGCTATCTCTCCACCTAAAAGAACGGAGGAAGTTTAGTTACCTCAGCATAATAAGATACCGGAGTATCCCGAATACACCCAAAAAAATGGTTCAAATGGCTCTGAGCACTATGGGACTCAACTGCTGAGGTCATTAGTCCCCTAGAACTTAGAACTAGTTAAACCTAACTAACCTAAGGACATCACAAACATCCATGCCCGAGGCAGGATTCGAACCTGCGACCGTAGCGGTCTTGCGGTTCCAGACTGCAGCGCCCTTAACCGCACGGCCACTTCGGCCGGCGAATACACCCACTAAAGTAACTGCCAGTGTCAGTTGGTATTAAAAAATACGATACACAAAACTAGTATACAGCTCTATATACACAAGTCAAAAAAAGTTTTGCATCGACTCGGTTCCGAGAGTTCCAGAACCTGTATTGAAAATTGGAATAGAGATCAACATAAACATCACTTCCGCCCTTTTCATTGCTCATGAAAACCACACATTGCATGTTGTACCACCATACAGCGAGACCTGCAGAGGTGAACCTCTGATACCCAGTAGCACGTCCTCTTGCATTGATGCATGCCTGTAGTCGTCGTGTCATACTATCCACAAGTTCGTCAAGGCACTGTTGGTCCAGATTGTCCCACTCCTCAACGGTGATTCGGCGTAGGTCCCTCAGAGTGGTTGGTGGGTCACGTCGTCCATAAACAGCCCTTTTCAATATATCAAATGGTTCAATTGGGTCTGAGCACTATGGGACTTAACATGTGAGGTCATCTGTCCCCTAGAACTTAGAACTACTTAAACCTACCTAAGGTCATCACACACATCCATACCCGAGGCAGGATTCGAACCTGCGACCGTAGCGGTAGCGCGGTTCCAGACTGAAGCGCCTAGAACCGCTCGGCCACACCAGCCGGCCTTCAATCTATCCCCGGCATGTTCGATAGGGTTCATGTCTGGAGAACATGCTGGCCACTCTACCGATGTCGTTATCCTGCAGGAATTCATTCACAAGATGTGCACAATGGGGGTGCGAATTGTCGTCCATAAAGTCGAATGCCTCACCAATATGCTGCCGATATGGTTGCACTATCGGTCGGAGGATGGCATTCACGTATCGACCAGCCGTTACGGCGCCTTCCATGACCACCAGCGACGTACGTCGGCCCCACATAATGCCACCCCAAAACAGCAGGGAACTTCCACCTCGCTGCACTCGCTGGACAGTGTGTGTAAGGCGTTCAGCCTGACCGGGTGGCCTCCAAACACATCTCCGACGATTGTGTGGCTGTAGGCATAAGCACCTCGCCATGGACGTCGGGAGTGAAGTTGCGCATCATGCAGCCTATTGCGCACAGTTTGAGTCGTAACAGGACGTCCTGTGGCTGCACGAAAAGCATTATTCAACATGGCGGCGTTGCTGTCAGGGTTCCTCCGAGCCATAATCCGTAGATAGCTATCATCCACTGCAGTAGTAGCCCTTGGGCGGCCTGAGCGAAGCATGTCATTGCCAGTTCCTGTCTCTCTGTATCTCCTGTATCTCCTCCATGTTCGAACAACATCGCTTTGATTCACTCCGAGACGCCTGGACACTTCCCTAGTTGAGAGTCCTTCCTGGCACAAAGTAAAAATAAGGACGTGATTGAAAAGCGGTATTGACCGTCTAGGTATGGTTGAATTACAGCCGTGTACCTCCTTCCTGGAGGAATGACTGGAAGTGATCGGCTGTCGGTTCCCCTCCGTGTGATAGGCGCTGCCCATGCATGGCTGTTTACTTCTTTGGGCGGGTTTAGTGACATCTCTGAACAGTGAAAGGCACTGTGTCTGTGATACATTATCCACAACGTCTGTCTTCAGGAGGTCCGGGAACTGGGGTGATGCATTTTTTTGTTTTATGTGTGTGTTTGCTTATCTCTCCAGTCTCTCTATTGTCTTTTAATTCTGCACAGATATTTCTCAGTATCGATTATTTTTCAGTGATCCTCCTTTCATTTACAACTGTTGCCTGGTAATTGGGTGAACGTTTGTCAAACAATAACGTGCACATACGGGACAATTCATTGTTCAAGTCACTTATATCTTATAATTTTTCTAACTACACGTCAGATTTTTTTTAAAAAAAATGTTTCCTATAAAAATAAACATAGTAAAAGTTCGAACATTCGGGCGAATGTTAAAACCATTAGTAATCACGTAAATATTTAAATTATGAGAAATGAAAGATGAACATAGAAATGTTTCTAATTTCATCAGAAAAACGAAATTAAATACATGATGATGAATGTAAATATGTTAAAAATGTCAAGTAATATCTAATTTAAAAAGATGTAACATAGAAGAAACTTCAAGTTCATTGACTAAAAGGTAACACGGCTTGGACAGTTGACTTCGATTGAGACCGGTTTGTCGTTAGCTCGGTGTGTATTTGTCGATGTGAATCGTAGTTGGTCGTTGTAATAATATTTACAACTGTCTCGCGATTACAAAAAAAACAATGACAATTAATAGGAAAAACGTATCGGTTTATTAGGAATTCAGAATACAGGTCTAGTTAATATTGCAAAAGAGGTTAACAAGCATTTATTACTGTTCGAACAACGTGCACTTCACCTCTGGAATGTGGTGACATGTTTTGGGTTTCCTTACCAACTGAATCACCGACTGATTTAATTATGTTTTCCAACAGGAGATAGTAGCACAAGAGAAGATTCTACAATGATACGTCCGAAAACCTATACATGCCCAGACGTGGACCAATCTGTCTTCTCCCTCCCATTTGTCTGTTACGCAGAAGCAGACGTTACAGGGAGTGCTGTGTGTGTTACTACTAGGACTGTTAGTATTTTTTAAAATATCGGGATTCCAATACATCGAGATTTGAAAAAATAATTATATCGACATTACATATATCGAAAAGAAATGTCGATGTACCGAGCTGAAAACATATAGACGTACAGGTCAAAAAAATATCGGTTTCACGTTGTAAATATATTACCAGTTTTAGAGCTGTATATTTAAATACTTTTTTATTACTAGATATTTTGCACATCAACAATCCAGCATCATGTTTATCCCTCTAACAGCGAAATTGAAAGCAAAACGTGCACGTTCATGGTAACAATAATAACAGTATATATATATATATATATATATATATATATATATATATATATATATATTTCTCAGTCTACTGACTGGTTTGATGCGGCCCGCCACGAATTCCTTTCCTGTGCTAACCTCTTCCTCTCAGAGTAGCACTTGCAACCTACGTCCTCAATTATCTGCTGGATGTATTCCAATCTCTGCCTTCCTCTACAGTTTTTGCCCTTTACAGCTCCCTCCAGTACCATGGAAGTCATTCCCTCATGTCTTAACGGATGTCCTATAATCCTGTTCCTTGTTTTCCACACATTCCTTTCCTCTCCGATTCTGAACAGAACCTCTTCATTCCTTACCTTATCAGTCCACCTAATTTTCAACATTCGTCTGTAGCACCACATCTCAAATGCTTCGATTCCCTGCTGTTCCGGTTTTCCCGCAGTCCGTGTTTCACTACTATACAATGCAGTACACCAGACGTACATTCTCAGAAATTTCTTCCTCAAATTAGGGCCGATTTTTGATACTAATAGTCTTCTCTTGGCCAGGAATGCCCTTTTTGCCATAGCTAGTCTGCTTTTGATGCCCTCCTTGCTCCGTCCGTCATTGGTTATTTTACTGCCTACGTAGCAGAACTCCTTCATCTACTTCGTGACCAACAATCCTGATGTTAAGTTTATCGCTGTTCTGATTTCTACTACTTCTCATTACTTTGGTCTTCCTTCGATTTACTCTCAATCCATACTCTGTACTCATTAGACTGTTCATTCCGCCCAGCAGATCATGTAATTCGTCTTGACTTTCACTCAGGATAGTAATGTCATCAGCGAATCATATCATTGATATCCTTTCACTCTGTATTTTAATGCCCCTTCTGAACCTTTCTTTTATTTTCATCATTGCTTCCTTAATGTTCAGATTGTTCAGTAGGGGCGGAAGGCTACATTCCTGTCTTACACCGTTTTTAATCCGGGCACTTCGTTCTTCGTCGTCCACTCTTACTATTCCCTTTTGGCTCTTGTACATATGGTACACTACTCGTCTTTCCCTATAGCTTACCCCTATTTTTCTCAGAATTTGTAACACCTTCCACCATTTTAAATTGTCGAATGCTTTCTCCAGATCGACAAATCCTATGTACGTGTGTTGATTTTTCTTCCGTCTTGCTTCCATTATTAACCGCGACGTCAGAATCGTCTCTCTCGTGCCTTTACCTTTCCTAAAGCCAAACTGATCGTCACCTAGTGCACCCTCAATTTTCTTTTCCATTCTTCTGTATATTATTCTTGTATGCAACCTGGATGCATGAGCTATTATGCTGATTGTGCGATGATTCTCGCACTTTTCAGGTCTTGCCGTCTTCGGAATTGTATCCATCATGGTTTTCCGAAAGTCAGATGGTATTTCATCAGACTCATACATTCTACTAGCCAACGTGAATAGTCGTTTTCTTGCCACTTCGCCAGATGATTTTTAGTAAGTGTGATGGAATGCTATCCATCCCTTCTGCTTCATTTCATCGTAAGCCCTCCAAAGCTCTTTCAAATTCTGATTCTAATACTGGATCCCCTATCTCTTCTAAATCGACTCCTGTTTCTTCTTCTATCACATCAGACAAATCTTCACCCTCATAGAGACTTTCAATGTATTCTTTCCAGGTATTCACTATCTCTTTTGTATTTAACAGTGGAATTCCCGTTGCACTCTTAATGTTATCACCCTTGCTTTAACTACATGTAAGTGGCACAAAATAAAAAAGGTGTTCGATGGGTCCGTAGTTCGATTTTGTCACACATCGGATTTGTGCGAAACACTTCATGTTGGCTTGCCTGTTTTTTCATCTGTGCTAATGGCAGCGACGTGGCAGTTGTAGTTTAAAAACTGCGTCGTGAAGTCAAACGCTGCAGTTGCTGTAAGTTGCGCCAGCCTCGTTTTCGTCAGCATTTTCCCTGCAACGTTTCCGCTCACCGCGAAGACCAATCTTGTTATTTAGATTTTTGTCGATTAGTTTCAGGAACTGCTTTTTAAGAACGCCGATGTGAAGAAATAGCACACTACTCGCGTTAAAAATTGTTTTTGTAACTCAACTGTTGTGCTATTTCTTCACATCGGAAAACTTTTTATTCCATTGCCACTGAGAATGAAAGCACTAAGAGACTTGCAACAAACTTTACACATAAATTCAAACCTTTACGAATCTTTTTCTGGCTGACGACGCGCACAAGATGATGAAAGGAAAAAAAGTTTATCACTTGCTACATTTTCGCTCTTCGTGTAGTGAAACTGCCATATGAAGCATGACGTACTAATTTGTTACTTCCTTACTACTAACTGTATTCGTGACAGATTTTGGAGACAGTATTGATGTGTACCACTGAATGTACAAGAAGAAGAAAAAAAACATCATTGTAGGACGCATAGTTGAGGATATACGACGTCATGAACACTGAGGTGCACCAAAAAATACTGCATCTTGCGGAACGTTTAAACTTATCACGTCGTTGCTACTAAGTGTATTTGCAACACTTTTCGCAGATGGTATCCATATCTGCCAGTGAATGTACCCACAAACATATATTGTTGTACAGCGCATGGTTCAGAAGATACGACGTCAAATACTAAGGTGCGTCAAAAGACTATGCGTCATGCGTCATACTTTATTACTTCTTTACTACTATCTCTATCGACAACACTTTTCGCAGACAATAGCCACACATACCACTGGATGTAAAACGGTTCAAATGGCTCTGAGCACTATGCGACTTAACTTCTGAGATCATGAGTCGCCTGGAACTTAGAACTAATTAAACCTAACTAACGTAACGACATCACACACATCCATGCCCGAGGCAGGATTCGACCCTGCGACCGTAGCGTTCACGCGGTTCCAGACTGAAGCGCCTAGAACCGCACGGCCACCGCGGCCGGCCCACTGGATGTACCTGCGAAGTTGTATCATTGTGCAGCATACTATTCAGGAGGGATGATGTGATAAACATTAAGCTCGGTAATAATGACACAGTAGGGCGATATTCACTAGACATGCAGGTGAACTATGTGTACAAATACGCGTGAAATATCTGTAAAATATATTTGACGTGTGAGTATGCGAGCAACGCCATGGATGAAAAACGAAACCTAAGCCTCCGGAACGATTTCAGTCAAATTTGGTACAGATATCATTTACAACTTGGAAATACTGTAGGCGTAAGAACCACCAGACTCCTACTGGGGTGAGTGTGAAAACGTGGAGAGAGGAAGAGGGCGGAGGAGATGGAATGAGGAGGTGGAATGAGGAGATAGGCAAAGGTAGGAGGAGGAGGAGGAGGAGGAGGAGACTGACAGAGACAACGAAGGTGAAAACGGACAGCGAGGGAGGAGAGGAGGAGATAAAGGAAATAGGAGGGGGTGGCGTAGAGAGACGGTGGAAGCAGGAGATTGACTACTAGAACACTGGAATAAATGCATATCCAGAGCGCCTGGTAATCAGTTAGTATGACTCACTCACTCACTCCGTCTACCGGGACCATCCGACCGCCGTGTCATTCTTAGAGGAGGATGCGGATAGGAGGGTCGTGTGGTCAGCACACTGGTCTCTCGGTCGTTACGATGGTTTTCTGTGACCGGAGCCGCTACTATTCGGTCGAATAGCTCCGCAATTGGCATCACGAGGCTGAGTGCACCCCGAAAAATGGCAACAGCGCACGGCGACGCGGATGGTCACCCATCCAAGTGCCGACCACGCCCGACAACGCCCGACAACGCTTAACTTCGGTGATCTCAAGGGAATCGGTGTAACCACTGCGGCAAGGCTGTTGCCGCTCAGTTAGTATACGTGAAGTGTTTGTGAAATGCAGAGCACAACATGGTGAAGACATTTTTAATGGAGCTAAATTTTCGAGTGTGGTCTGTAAAGCAAAACGAAGCGCATCGGAACGCCGTCAGTTCCACTGTAGTCCCGGAGGCCGTGGCGGGTGTGTTTAACAGTCTGGCAGGAGTCGTTGGCCCCGTGCCTGCTGCAGCCAGAACGCCTTCCCCAGCGGCCCCTGACTAACGCCGTTAACGGCTGCGTCGTTTCCCGTAATGAAACTGCTTATTATTCAGCGCAGGGCCAGTTGACTTAAGACGCGCCCTGAAAGAGCCATTCCCCTCTTAATGCGGGCACACCCCGTGTCCTGTGTGTTGTCCTCGGTACCTCTATTAACCAACCATCTGTATTCTGACTGAGCCACGCGGGGTAGCCGTGTCGTCAGGGGCGTCTTGTTACGGTTCGTGCTGCTCCCCCCGTCAGAGGTTCGAGTCCTCCCTCAGGCATGGGTGTGTGTGTGTGTGTGTGTGTGCGTGTGCGTGTGCGTGTGCGTGTGCGTGTGCGTGTGCGTAAGTTAGTTCAAGATAGATTAAGTAGTGCATAAGTCTAGGGACAGATGACCTCAGCAGTTTGGTCCCATAGTCCTAACCACAAATTTCCAAACATTGTATTCTGTTAGAAAAAATCTCGTTCTCGTCATTTGGAGAATGTCTACCAGACAATAATTTCTTCTTTAGAGGAAAGAGGGAGATGTCAGCCGACTCCCTGTAGGAGGAGAGGCAAAGTATATATATATCGTCTCGTTGTCACTGTAGCATTGTACCATTGGAAGCAAGGAGCGGATGTTCTTTGGTGGCCTGTATCCCCTAACACAGCTGCACACATGTATTAACTGGGTTCTTTGCCCATAAGAATAAGAAAGCTACCTAACTTAGGCTAGTTTTTGTAGTATAAGCTCTTCCTTAAGCGAAAGAGCCTCAGTGCTGGTGACGTACAAGTCCCTCTGTGCACACTGCTTTGGTGAACCATCTGCGAGGGATTTAATTGTCAATTACAGGGTAATCGTGTAGATGTAGATCTAGATGTAGAATGACGTGATCACTCTGGGAATATTACGAAAGCATTGACCAGACCAGCGAGACCGCCAGAAAAGGAAAAGATGCAGCCGTTGTCGTACAAGCTGATGCCGAGCGTTTTTGGCCCTGAAAGAAGGATATAAGATGAACATCAACAAAAGCAAAACGAGGATAATGCAATGTAGTCGAATTAAGTCGGGTGATGCTGAGGAAATTAGATTAGGAAATGAGACACTTAAAGTAGTAAATGAGTTTTGCTATTTGGGGAGCAATATAACTGATGATGGTCGAAGTAGAGAGGATATAAAATGTAGACTGGCAATGTCAAGGAAAGTATTTCCGAAGAACAGAAATTTGTTAAGATCTAGTATAGATTTAAGTGTCAGGAAGTCGTTTCTGAAAGTATTCGTATGGAGTATGGAAGTGAAACGTGGACGATAAGCAGTTTGGACAAGAAGAGAATAGAAGCTTCCGAAAGATGATGCTGCAGAAGACTGATGAAGATTAGATGGGTAGATCACATAGCTAATGAGGAGGTATTGAATAGAATTGGGGAGAAGAGTAATTTGTGGCACAACTTGACTAGAAGAAGGGATCGGTCGGTCATAACAACAAGAACAACGAAAAAAAGGAAATTAGTTATAAATTTCGCCGTGCACGCACTTTATCCAACATTAAGCGTCACTGCAAATATTCGGATTTAGGTTATGGCGTGTTCGATTTGCCTGCCATCATTGGCGACGATGTGGCGCAGACAAATAGCGAAATTCTGCATGACCCGCTGTACTGTCGGGACATCGATGCCGTCGTTGATCTCCTGAATGGCTGTTTTCAGTTCAGGAACGGTATTGGGCTTATTGCTGTACGTCTTGTCTTTAATACAGCCCCGCAAAAAGGAAATTGCATGTGTTCAGATCCGGAGAATATAGCGGCCAATCGAGGCCCACGCCAGTGGCCTCTGGGTACCCCAGAACCAGAATGCGGTCTCCAAACTGCTCCCCCAGTACATAAACACTATTCTGCTTCGATGGAGTTGAACTGCGTGTTCCAGTAACTACATCTCGTCTAAATCAGGATCAGTTGGGATAATAGGGATGAAATCATCTTCGAAAACCTTCACGTACCGTTGAGTAGGAGCGCGCCATCGGGGAATATCGCACCGACTTTTCCGTCGCTGGACATTGCACACCACACAGTCTGCCGTTGAGCGTGAAGACATTTCTCGATAGTGAAATGCGGATTCTGAGTCCCCCAAATGCGCCAATTTTGCTTAGTGAGGAACCCATCTAAATGAAAGTGGGCTTCGTCGCTAAACCAAACCAGACGTGCGCATAATAATTCCCGTCATTACCCGCGACCAACCGTGAAGTTTGAACGTCCTAACCCAAAACGTTCATAAGTTATGATGATTTTATTTTTTACACACTGAAGCGCGAAACAAACTGGTATATTCATGCGTATTCAAATACAAATACATGTAAACAGGCGGTGCGGTCGGCAACATCTATAAAAGACTACAAATGCCTGGCGCAGTTCTTAGATGGGTTACTGCTGCTACAATGGCAGGTTATCAAGATATTAGTGAGTTTCAACGTGGTGCTATATTCGGCGCACGAGTGATGAGACAGAGCGTCACCGAGGTATCAGGAATCCGGCAAGAGATCAAATCTCCGACATCGACTGCGGCCGGTAAAAGATCCTTCAAGAACGGGACGGAAGAGAATCGTTCAACGTGACAGAAGTGCAGCCCTTCCGCATATTGCTGAAGAGTTCAATGCTCGGCTGTCAACAAGTGTCAGCGTGCGAACCATTCAACGAAAGATAATCGATATGGGCTTTCGGAGTCGAAGACCCACTCGTGAATGCATCGACCGTGCATGTCGGCAGGAGAAGCAAGTGGAGGCTCTGTAGCGGTGTGGGGTGTGTGCAGTTTGAGTGATGTGAGACCATTGATATGTCTGGGTACGACTCTGGCAGGTGACACATTCGTATGCAACCTGTCGGATGACCTGCATCCATTCGTCCATTCATGTCCAATGTGCATTCCGACGGACGTGGGCAATTCGAGCAGACATCCATAACTGCTACAGAGTGGCTCCAGGAACACTCTTCTGAGTTTCAACACTTCCGCTGGCCATGAAAGTCCCCAGACATGGACATTATTGAGCATATCTAGGATGCCTTGCTACGTGCTGTTCGGAAGAGATCTCCATCCCCTCGTACTCTTACGGTTTTGTGGAAATCCCTGCAGGATTCATGGTGCCAGTTCGCTCCAGCGCTACTTCAGACATTAGTCGAGTCCATGCCACGTCGTGTTGAGGCACTTCTGCGAGCTCGCTGGGGCCCTACACGATATTAGGCAGGTGTACCAGTTCCTTTGGCTCTTCTGTGTAGTTCAATAACCGTCACCCTTAAGAGAGCTGCTGAAATTGTCTCGTGTAGATCAAGAACAGCAGAGGATGTATAACGCTTGCTTGGGGAACTGTGGATATTACTTCTATTTTACTCGACGACTTTCGAGCAACTTTTACGAACTGTGACCATTCTGGAATACACAGTGGGCCAGCATAGCCATGCACCTATCCTTGGGGACCCCACTGGGGCTTCTGACAGGTGGTCACGTCAACGGGACCGGATGGTGTGGCACCTTCACTCTGCCGGTTCCTGTAACAAGCTGGTACACTTTCTGGAACAGACAGTAGATGAGAAAGTAGAACGTCTAGACGGCTCTCAGAGAGAGACGTGTGACGGTACTGAAGCGAGGCCGGCTCACGAGGACAGCCCCGCGCTGTGTGTCCACAGAGGCTGTGTTGTGAGAGCCGCTGCAGTAACTGCGGCCTGGACGGAGCCGTGCGTCCGGCTGGCTGGCTCGCTCGCCCGCTGCACACTTGTGTTGCTTCCCAGGGTCGCCGCTGTGGGCCACCAGAAGCCAGCCAACAGCTGCCCAACTGACCGAGCCTGCCACGGGCTGAGCGGTCGGGTTGCAGTACCGCGAGCGAAGCGATGTCTGCCCAAGTCGTCCAATGAATACCTCATACCTATGCCAGTTTCTTTGGTGCTTCAGTGTATTACGTGCATAAGTACGGCAAATTTGAGCCTCTGGATCTCGGTAACGGATACTGATATCGAAAAAAGTTTTAAGGCTCCCCGAAAACTTCATCTTAAGGACATACAATCTACGCTGACAATTTCGACAGTTTGCCATGAATAGAAATTACAGATGTAGCCATCCCCACAGTTGGTACTTATCATACCCAAAAATCATGGTTTTCCGTGATTCTCTCAGGAACAGCCCTTGAACACGTGGTGCTTTTATAACCCACGCAAGGCCCACCCATGAGCACACGTAATGGAACAGAACCAATGTATTTACTCAAATTGCCCGCATTAGAGGAAGTGTGTAATGTTTAATCTTCTCTGGTGTATGTGGTCTTGGGGTAGCGTCCTTGATTCATAATCAAAACGTTTTCAGCCCCGGGTTCGAATCCGACCGCTGCTTAAATATTGAATAATAATCAGCATTGGCGGCCGAAGACTTCCGACATAAGAAGTCAGCATCAATCTGCCAACGGCCTTGTCAAAGAGGGCGGAGGAGCGGATAGAGGTTCAGGGCACTCTCTTGTCCTAGGGGTGGGAAATTGCCCCTAAAGGCGGAAGAATCAGCAATGATCAAAGACATGAGGATGCAGAAGGCAACGGAAACCACTGCGTTAAAGACACGTAACGTGTATCCACAGGACATGTGGTCTGTATTTGAAGAAGTGTCACGATGATCTCTCAACTGGCAAAAGATTCCGGAATAGTCCCCCATTCGGATCTCCGGGAGGGGACTGCCAAGGGGGAGGTTACCATGAGAAAAAGATTGAATAATCAACGGAAGGATAACGTTCTACGAGTCGGGGCGTGGAATGTCAGAAGCTTAAATGTGGTAGGGAAACTAGAAAATCTGAAAAAGGAAATGCAAAGGCATTCTAGATAATTGTAGTAGGGGTCCGTGAAGTTAAGTGGAAAGAAAACAAGGATTTCTGGTCAGATGAAAACAGAGTAACGTCAACAGCAGCAGCAAATGGTATCAGTAGGATTCCCTTATGAATGGGACGGTAGGGGAGAGAGTGTGTTACTGTTAGCAGTTCAGTGATAGGGTTATTCATATCAGAATCGACAGCAAACCAACATCGATAACGATAGTTTAGGTATACATGCCGACGTCGCAAGCTGAAGATGAAGAGAGAGATAGAAATAGAGAGAGAGAGAGAGAGAGAGAGAGGATATTGAAAGGGTAATACAGTATGTAAAGGGGGACGAAAATCTAATAGTCATTGGCGACTGGAATGCAGTTGTAGGGGAAGGAGTAGAAGAAAAGGTTACAGGAGAATATGGGTTTGGGACAAGGAATGAAAGAGGAGAAAGACTAATTGAGTTCTGTAACAAGTTTCAGCTAGTAATAGCGAATACCCTGTTCAAGAATCACAAGAGGAGGTGGTATACTTGGAAAAGGCCGGGAGATACGGGAAGATTTCAGTTAGATTAGATCATGGTCAGACAGAGATTCCGTAATCAGATACTGGATTGTAAGGCGTACCCAGCAGCAGATATAGACTCAGATCACAATATAGTAGTGATGAAGAGTAGGCTGAAGTTCAAGACATTAGTCAGGAAGAATCAATATGCAAAGAAGTGGGATACGGAAGTACTAAGGAATGACGAGATAAGTTTAAGTTCTCTAACGCTATAGATACAGCAAGAAGGAATAGCGCAGTAGGCAGTACAGTTGAAGAGGAATCAGCATCCCTAAAAAGGGCCATCACAGAAGTTGTGAAGGAAAACATAGGTACAAAGAAGGTAACTGCGAAGAAGCCATGAGTAAAAGAAGAAATACTTCAGTTGATTGATGAAAGGAGGAAGTACAAAAATGTTCCGGGAAACTCACGAATACAGAAATACAAAGCACTGAGGAAGGAAATAAATAGGAAGCGCAGGGAATGTAAGACGAAATTTGAAGGCATCGAAAAGAAATAATTGTCGGAAGGACAGACTCAGCATACAGGAAAAGTCAAAACCACCTTCGGTGACATTAAAAGCAAGGGTTGTAACATTAAGAGTGCAACGGGAATTCCACTGTTATATGCAGACGAGAGAGATGGTAATTGGAAAGAATACATTGAAAGCCTCTATGAGGAGGAAGATTTGTCTGGTTTGATAGAAGAAGAAACATGAGTCGATTTAGAAGAAATAGGCGATCCAGTATTAGAATCTGAATCTGCAAGAGCTTTGGAGAAATTAAGGTTAAATAAGGCAGAAGGGATATCTAACATTCCATCATCGGGGGAAGTGGCAACCAAACGACTATTCATGTTGGTGTGTAGAATGTATGAGTCTGGCGACATAACAGATGACTTTCGGAGCCGGTCGCTGTGGCCGAGCGGCTCTAGGCGCTTCAGTCCAGAACCACGCGGCTGCTACGGTCGCAGGTTCGAATCCTGCCTCGGACATGGATGTGTGTGATGTCCTTAGATTATTTAGCTTTAAGTAGTTCTAAGTCTAGGGCACTCATGACCTCAGATGTTAAGTCCCATATTGCTTAGAGCCATTTGAATCATTATTTTTTTTTAACTTTTGGAAAAATACCATCCACATCATTTAGAGGTCTGCTAGCGCTGACAAGAGCTAGAATCATCGCAGGATCACCTTAACAGCTCGTGCGTTGAAGTTACTGACTAGAAAAATATACAGGAGAATGGAAAAGAAAATTGAGGATGTGCTACACGACGATCAGTTTGGCTTTATATAAGGTAAAGGCATCAGAGAGGCAATTCTGACGTTATGGTTGATAATGGAAGCAAGACTAAAGAAAAATCAAGACACATACATAGGATCTATCGACCTGGAAAAAGCATTCGACAATATAAAATGGTGCAAGATGTTGGAGATTCTTAGAAAAGTAGGGGTGTGTAATAGAGAGAGAGAGACGGGTAATATACAGGGTGATTCAAAAAGAATACCACAACTTTAGGAATTTAAAACTCTGCAACAACAAATGGCAGAGCTAAGCACTATCTGTCGGCGAATTAAGGGAGCTATAAAGTTTCATTTAGTTGTACATTTGTTCGCTTGAGGCGCTGTTGACTAGGCGTCAGCGTCAGTTGATGCTAAGATGGCGACCGCTCAACAGAAAGCTTTTTGTGTTATTGAGTACGGCAGAAGTGAATCGACGACAGTTGTTCAGCGTGCATTTCGAACGAAGTATGGTGTTAAACCTCCTGATAGGTGGTGTATTAAACGTTGGTATAAACAGTTTACAGAGAATGGTTGTTTGTGCAAAGGGAAAAGTTCTGGACGGCCGAGAACGAGTGATGAAAATGTAGCACGCATCCAGCAAGGATTTGTTCGCAGCCCAGGAATTGGCTGTTCCCTCAGCTCGAACAAGAAGCACAACAATTCATATTTCAGCAGGATGGAGCGCCACCACATTGGCACTTATCTGTCCGTAACTACCTGAACGTCAACTACCCGAGGCGATGGATCGGCCACCAGGCAGCCCGTGACAGAGCACTTCATCACTGGCCTCCAAGAAGCCCTGATCTTACCCCCTGCGATTTTTTCTTATGGGGGTATGTCAAGGATATGGTGTTTCGGCCACCTCTCCCAGCCACCATTGATGATTTGAAACGAGAAATAACAGCAGCTATTCAAACTGTTACGCCTGATATGCTACAGAGAGTGTGGAACGAGTTGGAGTATCGGGTTGATATTGCTCGAGTGTCTGGAGGGGGCCATATTGAACATCTCTGAACTTGTTTTTGAGTGAAAAAAACCTTTTTAAATACTCTTTGTGATGATGTATAACAGAAGGTTATATTATGTTTCTTTCATTAAATACACATTTTTAAAGTTGTGGTATTCTTTTTGAATCACCCTGTACAATATGTACAAGAGCCAAGAGGGAATAGTAAGAGTGGACGACGAAGAACGAAATGCTTGGGTGTAAGACAGGGATGTGGCTGTTCACCGCTACTGTTCAATCTGTACATCGAGGAAGCAACGATAGCAATAAAACAAAGCCTCAGGAGTGGAATTAAAATTCAAGGCAAAAGGATATCAATGATACGATTCGGTGATGACATTGGTATCTTGAGTGAAAGTGAAGAAGAATTACATGATGTGATGAATGGGATGAACAGTGTAATGAGTACGGAGTATGGACTGAGGGTAAATCGAAGAAAGACGAAAGTAATGAGAAGTAGTAGAAATGAGAACAGCGAGAAACTTAATGTCAGGATTGATTTTAACGAAGTAGATGAAGTTAAGGAATTCAGCTCCCTAGGAAGTAAATTAACGAGTGACGGACGGAGCAAGGAGGACATCAAAAACAGACAAGCAGTGGCAAAATGGGCATCCATGGGCAAGAGAAGTCTACTAATATCAAATACCTGCCTTAATTACAGAAAAAAATTTCTGGGAATGTACGTCTGGAGTACAGCATTGTATGGTAGTGAAACATGGACTGTGGGAAAACCGGAACAGAAGAGAATCGAAGCATTTGAAATGTGGTGCTACGGACGAATGTTGAAAATTAGGTGGACTGATAAGGCAAGGAATGAGGAGGTTCTGCGGAGAATCGGAGAGGAAAGGAATATGTGGAAAACACTGACAAGAGGGGACAGAGTGTATCTGTTAAGAGGTCGGCAAATATTGATGATACTAGAGGAGATGTAGAGGATAAAAACTGTAGAGGAGGACATTGTAATACATCCCAGCAAATAAGGACGTAGGTTGCAAGTGCTACTCTGAGACGAAGAGGTTAGCACATGAGAGGAATTCGTGGCGGGCCACATCAAATCAGTCAGAAGACTGATGACCGCAAAATAAAACAAGAACTGTAGGATAGCTACAGTATGCCCGTTCTTACGATAGTTCTACAAATGGTCGCTAGGCCAAGCACTGTCCAAAGCATGTGACCCCTTATATCTGTGATAAATGAAACGCAAGATATGACTCCCTGTAAAGTCGCAGTCTTTGGTTTGTTTTATACTCTAACATTTTCTATGCTATCGCACGAACGTAATTTATTTGTAATTGTAATTGCCAAGCATTTAGTTGAATTTGCAGCCTTTAGATTTTTGTGATTTTTAGTGTAAACGAAATCTTCACACTTTCCATTATTTAGAGTCAAATGCCAATTTTCGCACCATGTAGACGTTTGTCTAAACCGTTGTCAATTTTTTTATTATCTGCCGACATTATAAGAGGTAAATGACATCAGTATCTAAGAGTGTTAGTCAGTTCTTTGGTATGGACTAACAGAAGGAAACATTTCTGGTAAACATGTCCTTTAAATTGCATGCAAAAATAGGTATGAGCACTTGTTACTCAATTTTTTTCTTGTTTCTATCCACAGTACTATGTCTGAAAGTTGCCTACTCCAGAATCTCAGCAACAACAGTGCCAGTACATGTATTCTACGTCAGCGGTATCAGCACGATTTTCGCTTATTACTTTTGACTCTGTGTTTTTCCAGCGGGCCGGGGTGGCCTAGCGGTTCTAGGCGCTTCAGTCTGGAACCGCGGGACCGCTACGGTCGCAGTTTCGAATCCTGCCTCGGGCATGGATGTGTGTGATGTCCTTAGGTTGGTTAGGTATAAGTAGTTCTAAGTTCTAGGGGACTGCTGACCTTAGAAGTTAAGTCCCATAGTGCTCAGAGCCATTTTAACCATTTCGTGTTTTTCCGAACCACGATCCCTTACCTCAAAGTGATGCTTTACTCTTCTCCATTCTCCCTGAAAGTTTGTAACATCACAGGATGACCCTTCTTCTCCCGTAGGCCGTAGTGCAGTGCACAGTGACTTTCCGAACCCACTGTGCTTCACATACACAGCACATGCCCGCGCCTCATACACCGAGGTGGAAGTCACGTGGTACCTCCTAATATCGTGTCGGACCTCCTTTCGCTCGGTGTAGTGCAGTAACTCGACGTGACATGGACTGAAGAAGTCGTCGGAAGTCCCCTCCAGAGATATTCAGCCATGCTGCCTCTATACTGGCCCATAATTGCAAAAGTGTTGCTGGTTCACGAACTAACCTCTCGCTTATGTGCCGTGAAAGTTCGATGGGATTCACGTCGGGCGATCTGGGCGGACAAATCGTTCGATCGAATTGTCCAGAATGTTCTTTAATACAATTGCGATCAACTATGGCCCGGAGAGATAGTGCCCTGTTGTCTTACAACATGAACTGCTGCATCTGGGGTAGCTGCGTGGTCTAGGGCGCCTTGTCACGGTTCGCACGGCTTCCCCCAAGGGAGGTTCAGATCCTGCCTCGGGCATTGGTGTGTGTGTGTGTAGTTCTTAGCGTAAGTTAGATTAAATAATGTGTAAGCCTAGGGACCTATGGCCTCAGCCGTTGGGTCCCATAGGAACTTACATTTCCAAAATTTTTCATGGTGCTTGAATGGCAAAAATGGTAGCCTAACATAGCCATTTCTACTCAATAACGCGTTCAGTCGGAGCGCACAACCCGGACAATTCAATGTAAACACAGTCCATACCATTATGGAGCATCATGATTTGTACACTACTGGCCATTAAATTTGCCATACCAGGAAGATGACGTGCTACAGACGCGAAATTTAACCGACAGGAAGAAGATGCTGTGATATGGAAATGATTAGCTTTTCAGAGCATTCACACAAGGCTGGTGCCGGTGGCGACACCTACAACGTGCTGACATGAGGAAAGTTTCCAACCGATTTCCCAGACACAAACAGCAGTTGACCGGCGTTGCCTGGTGAAACGTTGTTGTGATGCCTCGTGTAAGGAGGAGAAATGCGTACCATCACGTTTCCGACTTTGATAAAGGTCGGATTGTAGCCTATCGCGATTGCGGTTTATCGTATCGCGACATTGCTGCTCGCGTTGGTTGACATGCAATGACTGTTAGCAGAATATGGAATCGGTGGGTTCAGGAGGGTAATACGGAACGCCGTGCTGGATCCCGACGGCCTCGTATCACTAGCAGTCGAGATGACAGCCATCTTATCCGCATGGCTGCAACGGATCGTGCAGCCACGCCTCGATCCCTGAGTCAACAGATGGGGACGTTTGCAAGACAACAACCATCTGCACCAACAGTTCGACGACGTTTGCAGCAGCATGGACTATCAGCTCGAAGACCGTGGCTGCGGTTACACTTGACGCTGCATCACAGACAGGAGCGCCTCCGATGGTGTGCTCAACGAAGAACATGGGTGCACGAATGGCAAAACGTCACTTTTTCGGATGAATCCAGGTTCTGTTTACAGCATCATGATGGTGGCATCCGTGTTTCGCGACATCGCGGTGAACGCACAGTGGTAGCGTGTATTAGTCATCGCCATACTGGCGTATCACCCGGCGTGATGGTATGGGGTGCCATCGGTTACGCGTCTCGGTCACCTCTTGTTCGCATTGACGGCGCTTTGAACACTGGACGTTACATTTCAGGTGTGTTACCATCCGTGGCTCTGCACTTCATACGATCCCTGCAGTACACTACATTTCAGCAGGATAATGCACGGCCGCGTGTTGCAGGTCCTGTACTGGCCTTTCTGGATACAGAAAATGTTCGACTGCTGCCCTGGCCAGCACATTCTCCAGATATTTCGCCAATTGCAAACGTCTGGTCAATGTAGGCCGAGCAACTGGCTCGTCACGATACGCCAGTCACTACTCTTAATGAACTGTGGTATCGTGTTGAAGCTGCATGTGCAGCTGTACCTGTACACGCCATCCAAGCTCTGTTTGACTCAATGCCCAGGCGTATCGAGACCGTTATTACGGCCAGAGGTGGTTGTTCTGGGTATTGATTTCTCAGGATCTATGCACCCAAATTGCGTGAAAATGTAATCACATGTCAGTTCCCCTATAATATATTTGTCCAACGAACACCCGTTTATCATGTGCCTTTGTTGTTGGTGTAGCAGTTTTAATGGCAAGTAGTGTAGATAACTTGGGGGTCTGCGTCTCACTCGACTCCTACCATCAGTTCTCACCAACTGAAATCGGGACTCATCTGACCACGGCACGGTTTCCCAGTGGTCTAAGGGCCGACCGATGTGGTCACTGGTCCAGGAGAGGCGCTGCAGGCGATGTCCTGCTGTTGGCAGAGGCACTCGCGTCGGTCGTCCGCTGCCACAGACCACTAACGGCACATTTCGCCGCATTGTCCTATCGGATGTGTTCGTCGTATGTCCCACTTTGATTTCTGCCGTCGTTTGAAATAGTGTTCCTTCCCCAATAGTGTTTCATCCCCATCGACGCGCAAGTCGCTGAAGTGGCGTCAACTCGAAAGACCTGCACCAGGCGAACGGTCTACCCGACGGGAGGCCCTAGTCACACGGCATTTCCATTACCTGAGTAGAAATGACAGCTTCCC
This sequence comes from Schistocerca americana, assembly GCF_021461395.2. NCBI lineage: Eukaryota > Metazoa > Arthropoda > Insecta > Orthoptera > Acrididae > Schistocerca > Schistocerca americana. Next base: position 191,074,111 of record NC_060128.1, read on the forward strand.
CAATGCGCTGGCCTCTTCCACTTTGTGTACGCGATACTGCCGCCATCTACACGTGTCCGGGTCGCTCTCCAGTGACTTCTGTCGCCTCACTGTCAGACGACACTCGCCGACACAAACCCCTCTTCCCTTGCTGTCCCGTCCACTTGCAGGTCACGTGGTCTCGGTTCCATTCAGCACGTGTAGCAGCCAATCAAGCGGTACGTGCTGTCCGTGCCACCAGCTGGTCGCCGTGATTTGTGGACGGAAGCTGCGCGATCGGCGCCACGTGTAGTCCACGTCACGACAGCTTCCTCCTTCCTTCTCCATCCCTCCCCCCCCCCCCCCCCCACCCCACCCTGCACCCCGCAGCCGGGGCTACACGCCAATGCGGAGGTGTCTCTAATTCAGTCCACCGCGGGTAGCTGCAACGCTTCTGAACCAGTGCCGCTAAATAAGACATCGGTGTTAGCGCAAAACTAAGCCTCCCAATTAGGAATCAGATGGTAAGCGATGTGAAATAGAGTACGACACGAAGAGTGAGGAGGACACAAGGAGTCAACTGTCCCACGCAAGTAGACAGTTCCTCACTAAAGGGAGTCTAATACCGTCAAACGTTCACAGTAATTTGAAGAACAAATTTCTACGACTGATATCGTACGGAGTTTGTACATGTCCGAAAAGAGGAAACACCATATATATATAAGTCTTTTAGGGATAATTTTTAATAGTACATTATGTCATGTATTTCGTTGTTCCAATGACTATGTTGCTATTTCAGCAAGTCGTTACTTTCGAGCAGTTGTTGCAAAGCTCTCGTACAATCGTACATAAAATAAAGAGAATGGAAGCTGAAGACATCATGAAATCTCTCAAAAAATTCATAGCAGCTTAAAAAATAAATATATACACACACACATCAAAAAACTTTTTCATCATCCCACTTCCCAGAACTCCTGAAGAAAAATGGCTCTGAGCACTATGGGACTTGACATCTTAGGTCATCAGTCCCCTAGAACTTAGAACTACTTAAACCTAACTAACCTAAGGACACCACACACATCCATGCCCGAAGCAGGATTCGAACCTGCGACCGTAGCTGTCCCGCGGTTCCGGACTGTAGCGCCTAGAACCGCACGGCCACCGCGGCTGGCAGAACTCCTGAATACAGACGTTGACTGTGGATATTGTATCACAGACACAGTCCCTTTGACTGTTCATATATATCACTAAACCCGCCCAAACATGTAAACAACCATGCATGAGCAGCGCCTATTAGACGCAGGGGGTCGGACAGCCTATCAGTTCCAGTCATTCCACAAAGGAAGTGTCCAGGCGTCTCGGAGAGAACCAAAGCGATACTGTTCGAGCATGGAGGAGATACATAGAGACAGGAATTGTCGATGACATGCCTCGCTCAGGCCGTCCAAGGGCTACTACTGTAGTGGATGACCGCTGCCTATGGATTATGGCTCGGAGGAACCCTGACAGCAGCGCCAACATGTTGAATAACACTTTTCGTGCAGCCACAGGACGTCGTGTTACGACTAAAACTGTGCGCAGTAGGCTGCATGAGGCACAGCTTCAATCCCGACGTCCATGGCGAGGTTCATCTTTGCAACCACGACACCATGCAGCGCGGTACAGATGGGCCCAACAACATACAAAATGAACCGCTCAGGATTGGCATCACGTTCTCTTCACCGATGACTGTCACATATGCCTTCAAGAAGAAGACGTGTTTGGAGGCAACCCGGTCAGGCTGAACGCATTAGACACACTGTCCAGCGAGTGCAGCAAGGTGGAGGTTCCCTGCTGTCTTGGGGTGGCATTATGTGGGGCCGACGTATGCCACTGGTGGTCATGGAAGGCGCCGTAACGGCTGTACGATATGTAAATGCTATCCTCCGCCCGATAGTGCAACCATATCGGCAGCATATTCGCGAGGCATTCGTCTCCGTGGACGAAAATTCGCGCCCCCATCGTGCACATCTTGTGAATGACTTCCTTCAGGATAATGACATGGCTAGAGTGGCTAGCATGTTCTCCAAACATGAACACTATCGAACATGCCTCGGACAGATAAAAAAGGGCTGTTTATGGACGACGTGACGCACCAACCACTCTGAGAGATCTACGTCGAATCGCCGTTATAGAGAGTCTCAATCTCGAAAAACAGTCCCTTGATGAACTTGTGGACAGAATGCCGCGGCGAATACAGGCGTGCATCAATGCAAGAGGACGTGCTACTGGGTATTAGAGGTACCGGTGTGTACAGAAATCTCCATCACCATCTCTGTAGTTATCGCTGTATGGTGGCACTACATACAAGGTGTGGTTTTCATGAGCAATAAAAAGGGCGGAAATGATGTTTATGTTGACCTCTATTCCAATTTCCTGTACAGGTTCCGGATCTCTCGGAATCGAGGTGGTGCAAAACTTTTTTTGAGGTGTGTATATGTAGTAAATCTTTCAGAGTAGATGCACACCAGATTCGAACTCTTACGGGAATAGGCGAAATCCCACGAGGATAATGAGCAAGGGGCACTCCATCAGTTGTCCGTGTATAAGGTGAATATTTGGGTCTGCAATTGCAATGACCACCATGTCCGAATGGCCGAATGATCAGAGCATCCGCCTAGTAAGCAGAAGGCTGATTCCAGTCCCGATCTGACACAAATTTTCAAATTTCCACATTGGTTTAACTCAATGTCCACTGGCAGTGGAGTCATCAATTACTTTGTGTCAAGACTTCAACTTATTTTCGATATCAAGAAAATTTCTTTTTTCAGGAATGCCACTTATATTCGCTTCACTCCTACCATCATCAGTTACTTTACTCTGCAAGTAGAAAAAACTTATCATTCACTCATTTTCTCGTCTAATTTCCTCATCATTACCTAATTTAACTCGACTACATACCATCAATCATGTTTGACTTCTGTTGATATTCACCTTACAGTCTCTTTTCGAGGCGCTGCCCATTCCACACTGTCTCATTTTCTCATCTAATTTCCTCATCATTACCTGATTTAACTCGACTACATACCATCAATCACGATTGACTTCTGTTGATATTCACAATCTCTTTTCGAGGTGCTGCCCATTCCACACTGACTCATTTTCTCATCTAATTTCCTCATCATTACCTGATTTAACTCGACTTCATACCATCAATCATGTTTAACTTCTGTTGATATTCACCTTACAATCTCTTTTCGAGACGCTGCCCATTCCGCGCGATTTATCTTCCCAGTGCGTTCGCTGCGGCCCTACACGGCAACCTCGGTACGCGCAGCACTGCGCCCCGGCGGGCACACCAGTCACAGCGGGGGACGTCGGCAGGAATTCCGCCCCCGCACGCAGGTAAGAAGCACGGGCGCCGCGGGAACACGCACTGGCGTGCAAAGTAGCCCACATTTCGTGAGGAGGAGGAGGAGGAGGCCGCGTGTCGCCGGCAGGGCAGGAGTTGTGTGCGGGAGTTCTGACCTACCGCCTCCCTCCTACCACCGACCCCATTTCCACTCTGGTCTCGCACATTCATCCCCCAGCCACGGGGACGGCGAAGAGGGGACCGCGGGCCGCTCGTAGAATATTCTACACTGCGCGCGCAACCCGGCGGCGAGGGGAGCCGTTTGTCAGGATTTGCACCAGAAATGCGATGCACTGCCGAGGGTTGCGACGGCAGCTCGAGATGTGGAAACGGCCCGCCTGCCTCTGAGCACACATCACGTACTGCTGCGCTCACCAGTCTTGCCGCGGCATACTATTATGTCCGTAAATAAGAGAGAGAGAAGGAAGAGAGAGAGAGAGAGAGAGAGAGAGAGAGAGAGAGAGAGAGAGAGAGAGAAGAAGAAGAAAGGGAGAGAGAGGGGGAGGAAGGGAGAGAGAAAAAAATGGCTCTGAGCACTATGCGACTTAACGTCTGAGGTCATCAGTTGCCTAACTAATTCATCCTAACTAACCTAAGGACATCACACACATCCATGCCCGAGACAGGATTCGAACCTGCGACAGTAGCGGTCGCTTGGTTCCAGACTGTAGCGCCCAGAACAGCACGGCCACTCCGGCAAGGGAGAGAGAAGAGAGAGAGAGAGAGAGAGAGAGAGAGAGAGAGAGAGAGAGAGAGAGAGAGAACTACGCTGAACAATAAAATTAAAGCGTCACTCTCTCCAACCCCGTAATTGCCTACCATTGCGACGTAGAAGTTTGAAATTTGACTCACAGCTGCCTACAACCTTCTGTAATGGTGCAAAAACTTGGCGGCCTGCGACATAGCCCTCTGGCGTGGCCACGCTTCAGACAGCTAGGTGTCGAGACACGCAAAAAAAAAGGGCCACAGCTAATAAATTCATGTGACGTGAAAGCACCAAATTTCACTACAGCACCAAATTTAGCACCAAATTTCACTACAGTCCTGCCCAACGGCACAGTGGACTTTTCACGTTATGAGAAGATCGTCACAGTCCCAGTTGTGCACGTTTCACTCCTCCTGGTTGGTTTGTTCGCCTTGCCGCAGTGGATACACCGGTTCCCGTGAGATCACCGAAGTTAAGCGCTGTCGGGCGTGGTCGGCACTTGGATGGGTGACCATCCAGGCCGCCATGCGCTGTTGCCATTTTTCGGGGTGCACTCAGTCTCGTGATGACAATTGAGGAGCTACTCGACCGAATAGTAGCGGCTCCGGTCAAGAATACCATCATAATGGCCGGGAGAGCGGTGTGCTGACCACACGCCCCTTCTATCCGCATCCTCCACTGAGGATGACACGGCGGTCGGATGGTACCGTTAGGCCACTCGTGGCCTGAAGGAGTGGTCGGTTGGTTTATTTCGGGAAGGGGTCCGAACAGCGAGATGATAGATACCATCTCATTAGGAAAGGATGGGGTAGGAAGTCGGCAGTGTCATTTCAAAGGAACCATCTAGTCATTTGCCTGAGGCGGCTTAGGAAAACAACAAGAAACATAAACCATGATGGGCCGGACGCGGGTTTGAACTGTCGTCTTCCCAAATACGAGTCCAGTGTGCTAAGCAGTGCGCCACCTCGCTCGGTCACCCCTTCTCTTGACGTCTGTGAGATAGAGGTCAATACCGGGACACCCAGCGTTGCAATGACGCTGTTTACTTATGAATGGACGAGGAAAACATTTCCGACACGCCGCTGCTCAGAAATGAAAAGAAAAGACCTCCGGATGTGGCATAAGGGGCGTCAATGAAACCACCCCGTTGCTTGGGACTTTGATCCTCACACATTTCCAAGTCGAAAATGGCAGTTCAGGGTGCGATGAGTAACAGGAAGATGTTCTTGACAATCTTAGACACTGATATCAATTTGGCTTTTCAACCCTTCTCTAAGATTATTGTGAGACTGTACCTCCACTGAAGGTAATCATTCTCTCCAGTAGATAGTGGGACGGAATTTTGTACTTTACGTTAAGAAGTGCAATCTCTTTATAAATACCACACACACAGGTAGTTCTTTTTTCTTTTTCTTTTTTTAGGTAGGGCAGATTACGGACATTTTCAAGAGGTTGGGCAATTTTTCATCTTCCCAAACTTTAACAGGTTTTAGAATTATTTTTATCAGTACCATCCCTCCCTCCCTTCTTAGCTCTACTGCAATTTGATGTTTGCCCGAAGCGCCATGGATTTTTTTTTTCAGGATTTTGGTTCTTATTTGTACTTTTTCTTCAACTGGGGCCTCTACTTTGGCGTTACTATTTCTGGTCCCTCACGTGGAGGAGACTCAATGGGGTCATCGCAGTTTACTCATTCTGCGAAATACCCTGCCCATCGCTGTTCTAGTAGGTACCAAGGAATCAAACAAATTTTGACAATTTATTGATAAGGAGGAAGCAGTGTGCTGTCTTTGATGGCGAGTCAACGGCAGATATAGAAGTAACTTCAGGCAGCCGCCAGAGGAGTGAGGTGGGACCCACACTGTTCGTGTTACATTTTAATGACCTTGTAGACAATATTAACTGCAGCCTCGAATTATTTGCAGGTGATGAAATTCTGTAATGGAGAAGTACAAGAACAAAAACCGTGCTTCTGCCTTTTTTTTCTGTGGTTCTGACGTTCAGTTGTCAGCTGACAGGAGCCTCAGAAACCGATTCGTGATCGAACAAGCAATATTTTGCCGAACATCAGGAAACTGTTTCCTATTTAATATTATTGTTATCTACTCCCTTGCGCTAACGGAAAATTCAGTTGAAATTGAAGGTATATTTCATCAGCAACTGCTGGTGGCACGAAAGTACGACTGTCTTTAAATACGCATCAGCTTTTACGTGTTAAATGGGGGATAAGAAGCGAGGTCGCCGTAACATTACAGGTTTTGCTCCTCTTACACGTCAATCGCGAAACGTCTGAAAAATAAAAATGAAACTGAATAAATATTTGTTTTGTAAATTCAACGTATTTTCTTTCTGCAATGCAGTAGTTATTTACTTTCGTGACGCGTTTCGACTCATAGAGTAAAGGCAACTTCAGTGATTCTTTTCTACAACAGTATAGTTTTGTTCTTAGATATGAAGCTTAGAGATTTTATGACTGTACGTCACATAAATGGACATTTGGAGAAAGTGGAAAGAAGTTTTTGTTATGAGACGTGTGAAACATAAATTATCTAAAGACTAAGTACATCTGCGCGATGTATAACAAATAGTAAAGATTGTAAATTATTATTATAAAAACACAAATATCGATGTAATTAACAAAACACATTTTTTTGTATAATCTCTGTGTAACATAGACCATGAAGATCAGAGACACTGCTTTGATTGAACCAGCTCTTCAGTTGTATTTCGTCTAGAGGTAGGCCGCCATTGCAGCGGTGGATAATATTTAATATAAGTTTGGTTGTAATTTAGTAAAATATACTTACAATTGTTACTGGAATGTGTGTATTATTGACTTAATTGTCACCTCCCATGATCGCAACCATTAATTACAATTAACAAAACTTTTACAGAACTTCGTAGTGCAGGGAGCTCATTTAGCAGGATTTAGTCGGCCATTACGTTGGCTGTATTATTTAATTAAAATTTCATGTCATAATATTAAATGTAAATGCGAGAGACTTCTCAATTTTGATCTTTCATTAATTTCAAAGTTAAAAAGATAGTAGTGATAGATTTCATTTATCAAAATTCACAGCATTGAAAGAGTTCAGTATGCCAGATGGCAGTTATAAGAGTCGAGGGACATGAAAGGGAAGCAGCAGTTGGGAAGGGAGTGAGAAAGGGTTGTAGCCTCTCCCCAATGTTATTCAATCTGTATATTGAGCAAGCAGTAAAGGAAACAAAAGAAAAATTTGGAGTAGATATTAAAATCCATGGAGAAGAAATAAAATCTTTTAGGTTCGCCGATGACATTGTAATTCTGTCAGAGACAGCAAAGGACTTGGAAGAGCAGTTGAATGGAATGGAGAGTGTCTTGAAAGGAGGATATAAGATGAACATCAGCAAAAGCAAAACGAGGATAATGGAATGTAATCGAATTAAGGCAGGTGATGCTGAGGGAATTAGATTAGGAAATGAGACACTTAAAGTAGTAAAGGAGTTTTGCTATTTGGAAGTCGTTTCTGAAAGAATTTGTATGGAGTGTAGCCATGTATGGAAGTGAAACATGGCCGATAAATAGTTTGGACAAGAAGAGAATAGAAGCTTTCGAAATGTGGTGCTACAGAAGAATGTTGAAGATTAGGTGGGTAGATCACGTAACTAATGAGGAGGTATTGAATAGGATTGGGGAGAAGAGAAGTTTGTGGCACAACTTGACTAGAAGAAGGGATCGGTTGGTAGGACATGTCCTGAGGCATCAAGGGATCACCAATTTAGCATTGGAGGGCAGCGTGGAGGGTAAAAATCGTAGAGGGAGACCAAGCAGATTCAGAAGGATGTAGGTTGCAGTAGGTACTGGGAGATGAAGGAGCTTGCAAAGGATAGATTAGCATGGAGAGTTGCATCAAACCAGTCTCAGAACTGAAGACCACAACAACAACAACAACAACAACAACGGCAGATGAGATTCTCTCCAGTTTTGCCTTGCAAATAATGAACAAGACATATTGAAAATCATTACATTCCCCAATATCTCAGTTAATCTTTGTGACATTTGGTACATAAATAACCATTAGCCCCTGAGACCCATGTTAACAATTACAGTTTGCTTAACAATACGCATATTTTCTTTTCTAAATAGCAGCGCTCACGCAAACTATTTATTAGAAGGCGGTGAGTCGCGCGTTGTGTTTAAAAAATCGGGGCAGCCGATGTCCGTACGAGTGCTATCGCGGTATAAGTTAATTAAAAGTCTCATACTAGCCCACAATATTTAAAGCTACCCCAGCCAAAAATCATAAAATATGTAATTATAAAAATAAAAAAATATAATTATCACGTGATAACTGCACCCACCCATATATATATATACAGTCCATTGAAACAGTCCACACCATAATTTTTACATGAATAGAAAGTTAAGTGCTTTTATTCGTCTTTCCTGTGAAAATCCAAGTTTTCTCTCATCTGGTGTTAGGTTCGTGAGGACCGGCCACGGCGTGCCAGACTTCACGCGTGCAGCGTGTGCGGGCCGTGTGGTGGTGTTGGGAAGGGGGAGGGGGATGTCACTCGGCTCTGCTCGGGCATTCTCGGAAGCAGCCGAAGCAGCGCCACATTTCTTTTGTAATTGTTGCAGTGTGCGGGATTCTGCGGTCGGTGCGCCTCTCTTCTGTCGGCGGTGTTTAGCCTTCGCTGTGGTATGGAGGACGTTCACTGGTCCAGCGGCTGTTTGCTCAAAAAGAGGCAGTCGAGCTCTCTATTGTCACAATCCTTTAAAATGAATGGGAATCACTGAAGATAGGGATGCGAATTCTCAGTTCGCATAAGCGACAGCTGTTACGTCTTTGCTACGAAACAACGTTACAATACGAACAGAAACAAGTTAAATATTTAGTTCACAATTACAGAGTAAAAAATTACAACGATAGACAGATGGGAGTCCTTGTCCTGCACATCAAGAAACTGTTTCAGCTAAATTTACAGACCTGGGACACGTGAAGAAACTGCTCGTACGAACAGTAACATGCCTGAAGTCGCACGCGTTGTTCCATTTTCAGTTGGATGCTTCATATATTCAGTTGGATGCTTCATATATTAGTACAAAGTACTTTCGTTAAGTAGAGGGGCCTGCCTGGAACGATCTTTCGATTTAAGACTCGCTATTATTGTATTTATGATGGAAAAACGAGTGCAGCAACGAAAACTGGAAGGTCCGGAATGGAGTGCGGACTTCGCATTTTAAGTGGACTTGACAGAAGACTGCCCACAGAAAGGCACTGCAACACGACTTCTTTCTGATTTGATGGGGACGCATTCAAAAATAATATCGCTTTGTAGAAGGCACATATTCTGATAAGGACAGTACAGTTCCCTAAGCTTACTAGTGTTAAAGAAAACGTGAGTTTTGAAGAATTCATTGTGGCCATGATATAATTACGAGGGGAGTTTTATAAAGATTTCAGGACACTGTCAATCTTACAACCGTTTCGGAGACCGGTTGCCGTTTCAATTGAAAGCGTCCCTGAGTGCTTGCAGGTATATCTCACTGACCTGCGAGGTTCAAATGGCTCTGAGCACTATGGGACTTAACTCTCGAGGTCATCATTCCCCTGGAACTTAGAACTGCTTAAGCCTAACTAACCTAAGGACATCACACACGTCCATGCCCGAGGCAGGATTCGAACCTGCAACCGTAGCGGTCGCGCGGTTCCAGACTGTAGCCCCTAGAACCGCTCGGCCACCCCGGCCGGCACCTGCGAGGTAATTTCAGTTTTAAAGACAGATCTTTTTACGTTATAAGTGGGCAGGTCGCCTACATTGCTTTCCTTATGTATAGTTTCTACGTCTCCATAATGAGGTTGGAAAGCACTACAATATTTCAATCTACATATTTGTATGGAAGATATTTTTCCGATTATGAAATGAGTCACTATTACGTGGCAGCTTGAATGCTAACTATGTGAAATCGTCTGTATCTGTCAATGTTAAGGAATTCTTGTATCTTGACAGCAATTTACGAAGTTACTTCTTAACAATCTTTTGAATACACATTAACTGTGGACAAAGATTATTTAACTATGCACATATGTTATTTCTCCTTTGAATTACAAACCGTGTTGCCTTTGATTTGCATCGTCCTGTGGGGGGAAGGAAAATCTTGGAGAGCACGTGGTCACTACTACGTGGCAGCTTGAATGCTAACTATGTGAAATCGTCTGTATCTGTCAATGTTAAGGAATTGCCGGCCGAAGTGGCCGTGCGGTTAAAGGCGCTGCAGTCTGGAACCGCAAGACCGCTCCGGTCGCAGGTTCGAGTCCTGCCTCGGGCATGGATGTTTGTGATGTCCTTAGGTTAGTTAGGTTTAACTAGTTCTAAGTTCTAGGGGACTAATGACCTCAGCAGTTGAGTCCCATAGTGCTCAGAGCCATTTGAACCATTTTTTTGTTAAGGAATTCTTGTATCTTGACAGCAAAATAACCCATGATGAACGGAGCGAGGAGGACATAAAAAGCGGACTAGCACTGGTAAGAAGGGAGAGGAGTCTACCCGCATCAAACATAGGCCTTAATGTCCCTAGACACAAACATTATTGAGCGTACCTGGGATGCTGTTCAGAAGAAATATCCACCCCCTCGTACTCTTACGGATTTATCGTCAGCCCTGCAGGATTCATGGTGTGAGTTCGCTCCAGCACTACTTCGGACATTAGTCGAATCCATGCGACGTCGTGTTGCGGCACTTCTTTGTGCTCGTGGAGCCCTACACGATATTAGGCAGCTGTACCAATTTCTTTGGCTCTTCCGTGTAAAACGTGGGCATTTTTAATTGGAACCTCACTCCAGGTCCGTGGATAAAATGGAGTAGATTACCCAAAGCTTCGTCATAAATGAAAAATTTAGAATCAAAAAGCACCTTGTGGACAAAACCATGCCCGTATATGTAGCGCCCGAAGATGATTTTTAATACCTAACAATCACAATATACAGCAAAATTTACAGCAGCGTTGAGTCCTACAAACCACAATATACAGTAAAATGCACAGCAGCGCAACTGTTTACGTTATCTGCACACATTATAATTATTTATTTATGAAAAACTCTTGTATAATGTGCTACATTTTATCCGCTAACATAACAACTTGGCCTGAATTTCCAATTCAAAATGAACACGTTTTATAGTAAAAATTTTTGAGGGCCTGAAGATGACAGCAAAATCTATCGAAACCTGTTGTAAATACAGAAATTCTTATGCGATCTTGGTTTTGGAATGTTTTTACATAGATAAAGTATATTGCTCCTTCTGATTTCTCAACATGAGAAAATTCAGATTTGTGAATTTGACTCGATGTTGTAATCAGTGGAATAACAACGCATGCTCTCTTACGTCATGCAGATTCATTTGTTTCCCTGTCCCCTCTTGGGTGCTTCTTTACCTTGTTTGTCAGGCAGTGTAAATAAATTATTATTGTTTCTCTTTTAACCCTGTTCTTGAAATCTGTTGTTATGGTACACACTTCTTGGATAAGCCTGTGGTTTGTGTGTGTGCGGTTGTAACGTCACAATAGGTTTCGTTACATAGTTAAAATCAGTGTTATGTTGCTATCAGCTGGTAGACATTATCAGCGTAAATTCAATTACTTTACATAATTAATGAACAGTGAAATAATCTCAGCCCCAAATTATATCCATGTAGAAACAATTATGAATCAAAGTTTTTTATTCTCATTATATTTATTCCCTATTTACATTTCCCCACCTCTCCTTAAAGTATGTGGTCAGGTGTGAATGTATTGAGTGTGGTAGCAGACAAACCAGAGATGTAGTGGGTCTCAGAATCTTCTACCAACTTTAACACAGTCAGTGAAAGGCAAAGAGCAGGAACAGGATGATTCGACCAGAGGTGCGAAAGTCTAAAAAAACGTTTTCTTACCAGAGGTTGGTCATGGGCTTCCCCCACCACCTCGTGCTGCTCGGGAGACAGATCCGCGCAACGGTTACGAGGAGTTTTTTGGAAGACAGGTAAGCGACCAGACGTTCCATCAGAACGCTGCGTCGAGAAATCAGGACAAAGGTATTTGAATGTTTAAATATGTTTAATGTTGACAATTTATTTATCAGAGGCTTTTTGCGATTGATTAATTAAGAACCATTTATTGATTTTTGTTCAATTTATCCGATAAAAGAATAATCTTCTCCGTTCGAGATTTCCGTTACGATCCGCCACGTGGTGCATAGTTTCAAACTGCAACCGCCGAGAAAGCTAATAGAGGGAGTTGTAGTCAGTTTTTGCGATTGCTGAACATTTATGCTAGCGAGTGTCGATGTTTAACAACTTATTGAAAATTTAGTGACGAGGGTAGCTTTTCTAAGATGAATCGTTTCGTATTCAAGCACTTCGCGCTGGAGATACCAGCCACGAGTCCTGCTCGATGCCAGCCATTGTACATAGAAAACCTGCATAGGGAAATAGTTACGATATTTGCATTTCAGTGATAACTTAGTGCATGTGCATGTATCAGCATAGTAGTAGTGACCACGTGCTCTCCAAGATTTTCCTTCCCCCACAGGACGATGCAAATCAAAGGCAACACGGTTTGTAATTCAAAGGAGAAATAATCTATGTGCATAGTTAAATAATCTTTGTCCACAGTTAATGTGTATTCAAAAGATTGTTAAGAAGTAACTTCGTAAATTTGCCTAACGTTGGTTAAAATAAAATTAACTTTCTTTTTCGAAGTAATTTCCGTTATCGTCTTGCTCCTTTAAACCATACCTAAGGAAAGAGAATCATATTAATCACGCTGCCCCTTTACTAAAATTATTGGCACAAGACTACATTCGTGCAGGACGTAGTTTTCTCTGACCACCCCCAACATTGCAATTGCGTTATCCGTTGCGACCTCAAATTCAATCGATAAGATTGTATTCTGAAGCTTTGATGGGCCTAAACATCAATTCTAAAGCGGGCAGAATGGTCAGGGAAGGTTACGCTGCCGAGAGAGGAAAAGTGTGCATAAGATACTTCTCCACAGCAGGCTTATATAAAAATGAATAAAAGTAATCCCTGCTGATAAAATTAAGCAAACTCCCTTCTCAACCTGCCACAGACAGGGAGATTTAACGACATTTACGATCTAAATACCAGTCGTTTGGAGTTTGCACGGTGATCAGCGAGCACAGTGTGTGTGAGCATTCTTCTGGTCGTGTACCAAGGCGCTCGGCCTATCTGCCCGCTATTGATCTCAGCGGCGACGGACGATGAATTTTCCAACAGCAATCGGACAGTTCTCGAAGCGATACGCCCGGCTCCATCCCGCCGACTTTATGGCTGTGCGAGGAACTTGACGCAACTGTCTCCACCACTGCGAACTCCAATTAAAAAGGAAAAGAACGACGAAAAAATGCAAAACGGTTCCTTTAAAATTCCCTTTCAGGGGCTGGACATATCGCCCCAGTTTCTAGATGATCATAAGTTCCAGCTCAGCTATGCTCAACCCATGACGGGATGTTGGCAATTGTTAGTAGGACGCAGGTAAGGTACCAATAGAGAATTCGTGGATTACACTGTAGGAAAGACAAACTAGCCACAACTTTTTCTGAAATGACTTTCGGAGTTGAGTCCATATTCAGGTGCTAGCGTTGACTTCTTTGCAAGGTTTACGTTTGTGTTCTAAAATATAATATAGTTTTTTTGACTGCACAGTTTACAAATTGTTTCACATTTGTGTCCTAAAATGTAGCAAAGTTTTTGTGATTACGTAGTTTTACACCTATGTATATTCTATACACTATACTTAGTTCCTGAAAAGGCCTCCTTTACGTATTATAAGACAGAGATTTGATGTCCTTTTACAAGCCACGCTGATCAATTAACTGAATATGAGAAGGACGATACATTCGTTTACATCGGCTGCTGATCTGTTGGGCCAAAGAACGTGATACGAGTAGAGATATGGCACACTTCTGGGTTACTTCAAAGGCTCTTCTATATATTAGAGATGAATTCATATAGTTAAACATTTCATTGTTTAAGTCTGAATGGTAACTGCCAATGAAGGATTTTTTCTCTGTCAGTTAATTATTATTTCTATCATTTTAAATTACTGGAGTTGAATAAAATTTTGGGTTCTTCATAGTACAACTCCTATAATTTGAAGTGATAGAAATAATAACTCACTGACAGAGAAAATTCATCATTGGCCGTTATCATTCAAACATAAATAAGTAAATGTCTAACTGTATAAATTTATCTGTACTATTTAGAAGTACATTTGAAGTAACAGCACAAGTGTGCCATTTCTGTACACATGTCACGTTCTTTGGCACATCAGATCAGCAGCCGATGAAATCAAAGGTGTCCGCCTTCTTGTACTTAGTAAAGTTCATTGATCAGCATGGATTGTAAAAGAAAACGAAATCTCTATCGTACAATATCCAAAAGAAGGCTTTTCAGGAAGTAAGTACAATCTATACAATACACATAAGTGTAAAATTATGTAATCACAAAAAACTTCGCTACATTTTAGGATACAAATGTAAAACTGTTTGTAAACTGTGCAATCACAAAAACTATGTTATATTTTAGGACATAAATGTAAAACTTGCAAATAAGTCAATGCTGCCATCTGACGATGCTAGCGTTGACGAAACTAGTAACGGCATAATAAAATCATTTTAAAAAAAAACTTGTGGTGGTTTTTTCTATTTCCTACAGTGTAATTTACTAAAACAGCTGCGGTGTTCTGCATCCGAAATGGATAAAAGAAAGGAAATTCGTGGATTTTAGCGCATATCGAGTGACGAAGGATCGGACGAATCAAATAACAGCCCCTGTTTTGGCATTAAACTGCGACAGAATCCACAAAAAAGATAGAAAACAAAAGTAATAACTGTAAATGAAAACTGTGTGTCACAAACAACAGAAGAAATTGAGCCAGTTGCGAAACATGCGCATACGCAGCATGAAGAAAAGCGTGCAGGCGGAAGAAGCGGGAGTTTAAATGTCTAGAACAGCCTGGGACTTCCTTTCAGGCACTACCTCACCTCCTACCTTCTGAATTTCACGGAAATTTTCGGATGTAAGTTGGTGTATTACGCTGTAAATTACACTTCACGCAAAGCTAAAAAACAAGTCTGATGCACACCATTCTGTGCAAGTGGACTGCATCTTTGCTTACAACGTTTGGTTATCTAAGAACTAGTGCCCCTTGTGGACGCTAGTCAGTTGTTTCCTCAAGATGGTCCAGTGTGCCGAAAACTAGTTACAAATAAACAAAAATCAGGAGATCAGAAACAGTTCACTTATTATCCATCTTACATTTTTTTTATTATACTGGAAACGTAAGAAACACGTCAATTGACACGATCAGTGTAACAAACAATTCGCGTGGCACTGTCGCAGGTTGTTAGTTAGTTAATTAGTTGGATGTTCCACGGATCATTTTGTACCACAAATCGTAATAATACGGAACGAGTCATTTTACATTCCGACCGCAGTTTAATTTGTAAATATGTCCACATGCTGAACATTAGACTTATTTGTCTTTTTTGTTTTTCTTTTAAATATACAGAGGTCAGTTATTAATTTCTACCAACCACCATTTACTCACTCTTCAACGGAATGGATGGACTTGTCAAAGAGGATCATTTTCACTTTGTTTCCAAATTTTACAGTGCTTTCTGTCAGACATTTTGTATCACTGTGTAAATTACCGAAATTTTTTGTTGCAGTATTGCGCTCTTCTTTTTGCGCTAAAGACAACCTCAGTGTGTAGTAATAAACCTCACTTTTACTCCTGGTATTGTAATTATGTACATCGTTGTCCCTTCAGGACTGTAGTGGTCTATTAACAACGACTTCATGAGGGAATACTGTAAGTATATCACGAAGCAGGTCAGAATGCCCAGTATGAGAGATGTCTACAAGGACACAGTCTACTGACTGGTTTGATGCGGCCCGCCACGAATTCCTTTCCTGTGCTAACCTCTTCATCTCAGAGTAGCACTTGCAACCTACGTCCTCAATTATTTGCTTGACGTATTCCAATCTCTGTCTTCCTCTACAGTTTTTGCCCTCTACAGCTCCCTCCAGTACCATGGAAGTCATTCCCTCATGTCTTAGCAGATGTCCTATCATCCTGTCCCTTCTCCTTATCAGTGTTTTCCACATATTCCTTTCCTCTCCGATTCTGCGTACAACCTCCTCAATCCTTACCTTATCAGTCCACCTAATTTTCAACATTCGCCTATAGCACCACATCTCCAATGCTTCGATTCTCTTCTGTTCCGGTTTTC
This sequence comes from Schistocerca americana, assembly GCF_021461395.2. NCBI lineage: Eukaryota > Metazoa > Arthropoda > Insecta > Orthoptera > Acrididae > Schistocerca > Schistocerca americana. The sequence continues at coordinate 191,090,444 of NC_060128.1, forward strand.
CCACAGTCCATGTTTCACTACCATACAATGCTGTACTCCAGACGTACATCCTCAGAAATTTCTTCCTAAAATTAAGGCCGGTATTTCATATTAGTAGACTTTTCTTGGCCAGAAATGCCTTTTTTGCCATAGCGAGTCTGCTTTTGATGTTCTCCTTGCTCCGTCCGTCATTGGTTATTTTACTGTCTAGGTAGCAGAATTCCTTAACTTCATTGACTTCGTGACCATCAATCCTGATGTTAAGTTTCCCGCTGTTCTCATTTCTACTACTTCTCATTACCTTCGTCTTTCTCCGATTTACTCTCACACCATACTGTGTACTCATTAGACTGTTCATTCCGTTCAGCAGATCATTTAATTTTTCTTCACTTTCACTCAGGATAGCAATGTCATCAGCGAATCGTATCATTGATATTCTTTCACCTTGTATTTTAATTCCACTCCTGAACCTTTATTTTATTTCCATCATTGCTTCCTTGATGTACAGATTGAAGAGTAGAGGCGAAAGGCTACAGCCTTGTCTTACACCCTTCTTAATACGAGCACTTCGTTCTTGATCGTCCACTCTTATTATTCCCTCTTGGTTGTTGTACATATTGTATATGACCCGTCTCTCCCTATAGCTTACCCCTACTATTTTCAGAATCTCGAACAGCTTGCACCATTTTATATTGTCGAACGCTTTTTCCAGGTCGATAAATCCTATGAAAGTGTCTTGATTTTTCTTTAGCGTTGCTTCCATTATTAGCCGTAACGTCAGAATTGCCTCTCTCGTCCCTTTACTTTTCCTAAAGCCAAACTGATCGTCACCTAGCGCATTCTCAATTTTCTTTTCCATTCTTCTGTATATTATTCTTGTAAGCAGCTTCGATGCATGTGCTGTTAAGCTGATTGTGCGATAATTCTCGCACTAGTCAGCTCTTGTCGTCTTCGGAATTGTGTGGATGATGCTTTTCCGAAAGTCAGATGGTATGTCGCCAGACTCATACATTCTACACACCAACGTGAATAGTCGTTTTGTTGCCACTTCCCCCAATGGTTTTAGAAATTCTGAATGAATGTTATCTATCCCTTCTGCCGTGTTTGACCGTAAGTCCTCCAAAACTCTTTTAAATTCCGATTCTAATACTGGATCCCCTATCTCTTCTAAATCGACTCCTTTTTCTTCTTCTATCACATCAGACAAATCTTCACCCTCATAGAGGCTTTCAGTGTATTCCCGTTGCACTCTTAATGTTACCACCGTTGCTTTTAATGTCACCAAAGGTTGTTTTGACTTTCCTGTATGCTGAGTCTGTCCGTCCGACAATCATATCTTTTTCGATGTCTTCACATTTTTCCTGCAGCCATTTCGTCTTAGCTTCCCTGCACTTCCTATTTATTTCATTCCTCAGCGACTTGTATTTCTGTATTCCTGATTTTCCCGGAACATGTTTGTACTTCCTCCTTTCATCAATCAACTGATTTCTTCTGTTACCCATGGTTTCTTCGCAGCTACCTTCTTTGTACCTATGTTTTCCTTCCCAACTTCTGTGATGGCCCTTTTTAGAGATGTCCATTCCTCTTCAACTGTACTGCCTACTGCGCTATTCCTTATTGCTGTATCTATAGCGTTAGAGAACTTCAAACGTATCTCGTCATTCCTTAGCACTTCCATATCCCACTTCTTTGCGTATTGATTCTTCCTGACTAATGTCTTGAACTTCAGCCTACTCTTCATCACTACTATATTGTGATCTGAGTCTATATCTGCTCCTTGGTACGCCTTACAATCCAGTATCTGATTTCGGAATCTCTGTCTGACCATGATGTAATCTAATTGAAATCTTCCCGTATCTCCCGGCCTTTTCCAAGTATACCTCCTCCTCTTGTGATTCTTGAACAGGGTATTCGCTATTACTAGCTGAAACTTGTTACAGAACTCAATTAGTCTTTCTCCACTTTCATTCCTCGTCCCAAGCTTATATTCTCCTGTAACCTTTTCTTCTACTCCTTCCCCTACAACTGCATTACAGTCGCCCATTACTATTAGATTTTCGTCCCCCTTTACATACTGCATTACCCTTTCAGTATCCTCATACACTTGCTCTATCTGTTCATCTTCAGCTTGCGACGTCGGCATGTATACCTGAACTATCGTTGTCGGTGTTGGTCTGCTGTCGATTCTGATTAGAACAACCCGGTCACTGAACTGTTCACAGTAACACACCCTCTGCCCTACCTTCCCATTCATAACGAATCCCACACGTGTTATACCATTTTCTGCTGCTGTTGATGTTACCCGTACTCATCTGACCAGAAATCCTTGTCTTCCTTCCACTTCACTTCACTGACTCCTACTAAATCTAGATTGAGCCTTTGCATATCCCTTTTCAGATTTTCTAGTTTCCCTACCACGTTAAAAGTTCTGACATTCCACGCCCCGACTCGTAGAACGTTATCCTTTCGTTGATTATTCAATCTTTTTCTCATGGTAACCTCCCCCTTGGCAGTCCCCTCCCGGAGGTCCGAATCGGGGGACTATTCCGGAATCTTTTGCCAATGGAGAACCGAGCGGGGTGGCGCAGTGGTTAGACACTGGACTCGCATTCGGGAGGACGACGGTTCAATCCCGCTTCCGGCCATCCTGATTTAGGTTTTCCGTGATTTCCCTAAATCACTCCAGGCAAATGCCGGGATGGTTCCTCTGAAAGGGCACGGCCGACTTCCTTCCCAATCCTTCCCTAATCCGATGAGACCGATGACCACGCTGTCTGGTCTCCTTCCCCAAACCAACCAACCAACCATCTTTTGCCAATGGAGAGATCATCATGACACTTCTTCAATTACAGGCCACATGTCCTGTGGATACACGTTACGTGTCTTTAATGCAGTGGTTTCCATTGCCTTCTGAATCCTCATGTCGTTGATCATTGCTGATTCTTCCGCCTTTAGGGGCAATTTCCCACCCCTAGGACAAGAGAGTGCCCTGAACCTCTATCTGGTCCTCCGCCCTCTTTGACAAGGCCGTTGGCAGAATGAGGCTGACTTCTTATCGCCGGAAGTCTTCAACCGCCAATGCTGATTATTTATCAAAATTTAGGCAGTGCCGGGGATCGAACCCGGGACCGAAGACGTCTTACGGCACGTTTTTCAGCTATCATGACTTTCTTTCTTAAAAATTAGTCACTGCAGAACAGTATTCTATATGGTGTTATCGAATAAAAATATGCAGAATTTGTCAACTTAACGATTTGTCTCTCCCAAAGATCTGCAAATGTTGTAACAACAACGACGCTGTACTATTGTACATGTAAGTAAATTTTTTTTTCATCTGATTTTTCGATATACTAGTGTAATTGATGTTCTGATTTTATTTCTTTTTTGTTTCATGTCATTGTGTTAAGAAAACTGTAAACGAGTTTCAATGTGAATATTAATGTTTATGTCAAATGTCAAGTAATATTGTAATAGAATTGAAATGTAACAAATGTTGAAACTGTTGTAAGATGTTTAAAATTGTAACTGTGCGTCTGGTCCATACGTAGGCAATGTGTTAGGATATGTAGAATGCAAAACCTCGGGTGAATACCCTGTCTGTAAGGGGGCGGTAAAAGGTGGATGGCAGGCGAGCGCGGGGAAATGCGCACGTGCACTGCACGGCACAACGGGCTCAACAGTAGTTGGAGTTTTGGCATTGGTCTGAGCAACACGTTCTGGAGCGAGGAGGCTCTCCTGGAAGACGTAGTTTCACTGAGCCTCGGGTGTGCTGTTCCAACGCCCACACAGCATGGCAAAATTCAATAGGCACTAAATGGAAAGTATTGCGGCGCTAAGAAGAATTAAAGTGCCGATGCGTCAAGAGCCATAGCTGTGGTTGTGTAAGTGGTCTGTGCCTCGCCATCTCACCGCCCGCCAACCGCCGCATCGATACAAGCAGGTTGAAACTTTTAGTACTGTATTCGTGTGGACCATAGAGTGAACTGTTCAATAATAACCTGAATTTTACCAGAACTTTCCCATCATTTAATTATCCTCACAACTAACCTAGACAGGGTCCTTTCCAAATGTTGTGCAATCCGAGTGTCCCGAAACGAAAAATTAAATTTTATGTTAATAATAATTACTTGCAGACCTAGCTATGTCAGAATGGTGTTTAAAGAACTGTTTTGTTGATGAGCCAGTAACTGAATAACGAAGGTCTAACAAAGTTGAAAGATAACTTTAATATTGATATAGTAATGAAGTTTAATTATTTCGAGACAGATATAAAGGTATTTAAATGAGCAGTAAATAAGACAAAAAGAGTAGTAACTCATATACTGGGAATCTTGAACACATAATAAACTCAGTAATCAATTTTTTTAATACAGTGATCATAACAGTTTCAGGGTCCTCCCCCCCCTTTTTTTTTATTCATTTGAATTCTGAAGTGTTCTAAATTGGTTTGACCAGCAAAAGTTAAAGTCAATATAAAAGCTAAAATTTATCAGTGTTTTATCTTTATCAAAATTGACATTTAGTGTGTGGCTCGAAAGTGCTATTTCTAGGGTAACCTATGCCCGATTTTAATCAGATTAATAGACAGTATAATGTTTTGTAGTATACATTGTAGTGTAGTGTTATGTATTTATGGGTTTTCCATATCAGTACAGAACGTGAAACTATCAGTTCAATAGATTTTCTGGTTCTAAAATTCTACTATATTATGCAGTGTTACTACGTGTTGTTTTGCATGAACATACACCAACTTGTACTGGGAAGAAACTCAGTTAATGCCTAATTAGGCTGGCGACCGTATTATTATTAAATTGGTAGCATCTTCAGTGTTGCTTTTGGTCCATCCTGACGTGTAGTTGCATTTCGGACTTGCTTGACGGATCATTGGTATTACAGAGTGTGTGTAAGTCTGATTTGCCACCATTTAGGTGTACGCGTTCGATATCTGTATGAAAATCCTCTCTCATGAAGTGAACCCCAATCGATTACCATGGATCAGGCTTTAACGAGTATTGTGTGCTCCACGCGCACGCTACAATGTGCCTGCTCTAAGCACATTTTGGAACTCCAAAGACAACTATTTCCAGTTTCAATTCTCATAAGTACGGACAAATAAGAATTTACTATGCGTTACACTTACCACTGGTGTAGTACCCACAGATGTGCAGAAACAAATACGTTGCCTCTTTTTATAATTATAGGTGAGACCATCTGCAGAAAACCAGTCAGTGATACTTTTAAGAGCTTTGTTTACCATTTCAGCTGTTTCTCTGTGTACACTTGGAATGATTACAAAGCTAGTACGACCTATAAATAGAAATATTTCTGCTTGTTGTATATTCGACAGGAGATCGTTTACATTTATTAGGAACAATAGTGGACCTAAGATTCAGCCCTGGGGAACGCGACAGGTGATTTCTACCCAGCCAGAATAATATCCCCAGACTACATTGGTTGGGTTAATAAGTAAAACGTCCTGAATTCTTTCGATTAGATGTGGCATTATCAAGCGATTGGCTATACCATCAGTCCCATAGAACTTCAGTTTGCCCACGAGAATACTATGATTTCTATGATTTACACTGTCAAATGTTTCAGATAGGTCGCAGTAAACTTCAACAGACGGTATTTTATTATTTAATGCTTGAAAAATTTGGCTTGTGAATGTGTAAATGGAACTGATTGAAGGACGGTGAGACGAAAAATAGATGTTGGACATACACGGGTATTGGAAGTCCACACCTCATCTTAGAATGTTGAGGTCGGGGACTTGTCCACTGCGCACACTAGGGCAGGCTGCGAAATGTGGTAGATCACCTCAAAGAGTACAATGCAAGGAGACAATATTTCGGAGAACGCTCTTCGGTGCACCATGTTGGAACATGGCCTTTATAGCAAACCACCCCCACGTGCTCCCATGTCGACCTAATGGCATCGTCAGAGCTTGCCTTTCGCGTATAATGACCGAATTTTGGCAGTGGGTCTGTGATAGTAATTGAGGACACCACAGCTGAAGACTTCGCGAACATTATTCCAGACCACTTGAGTTCCTTTACGCTAGATGCCTTTCCCAACAGCCAGATTACTATCGAGAAGCGCCGCTCTTATAATAGCCAGGATTCTTACTGAAAATAACTTCAATGTCATCGATGAAAGCGAGCGCACTGAAATGAATCGCTGGTGAAGGCTGAAAATTTGTGCCGTACCGGGGCTCTAACGCAGATACTCTGCCTCTCTAGCATGGTTGCCTTAACCGCCTTGGTCATCCGGTCTCAAATTCTCGACCTGTCACGCAAACATACACGCACTGACGGATATAAAATCGCATCACCAAAAAATAATGAATATAGAATAATGAAATTTCGGAGACACATTTGTCTAGGTCGATTTTTAAGTGATTAACACTGCAAGATGAGAAGTTAATATAAGTGCGATATAAACCATTGCAAATGTGAAATGCTGGTCCGTTAGTAACTGGTGTAGCCGCCACAATGTTGAACGCTAGCATGCAGTCGTGCATACATTGTGTTGCATATATGCCGAATGGCAGTTTGTGGGATGGAGTTCCACATCTGTTGCACCTTGTCGATCAGTACAGGGACGGTTAACCCCTTCAGCCCTGAATAATTTAAAAAAATAGAAGTAAAAAATTCATGCATTTCTTTATATATACAGGGTTATTACAAATGATTGAAGCGATTTCACAGCTCTAAAACTTTATTATTTGAGATATTTTCACAATGCTTTGCACACACATACAAAAACTCAAAAAGTTTTTTTAGGCATTCACAAATGTTCGATATGTGCCCTTTTAGTGATTCGGCAGACATTAGGCCGATAATCAAGTTCCTCCCACACTCGGCGCAGCATGTCCCCCCCATCAACGAATTCGAAAGCATCGTTGATGCGAGCTCGCAGTTCTGGCACATTTCTTGATAGAGGACGTTTAAACACTGAATCTTTCACATAACCCCACAGAAAGAAATCGCATGGGGTTAAGTCGGGAGAGCGTAGAGGCCATGACATGAATTGCTGATCATGATCTCCACCACGACCGATCCATCGGTTTTCCAATCTCCTGTTTAAGAAATGCCGAACATCATGATGGAAGTGCGGTGGAGCACCATCCTGTTGAAAGATGAAGTCGGCGCTGTCGGACTCGAGTTGTGGCATGAGCCAATTTTCCAGCATGTCCAGATACACGTGTCCTGTAACGTTTTTTTCACAGAAGAAAAAGGGGCCGTAAACTTTAATCCGTGAGATTGCACAAAACACGTTAACTTTTGGTGAATTGCGAATTTGCTGCACGAATGCGTGAGGATTCTCTACCACCCACATTCGCACATTGTGTCTGTTCACTTCGCCATTAAGAAAAAATGTTGCTTCATCACTGAAAACAAGTTTTGCATTGAATGCATCCTCTTCCATGAGCTGTTGCAACCGCGCCGAAAATTCAAAGCGTTTGACTTTGTCATCGGGTGTCAGGGCTTGTAGCAATTGTAAACGGTAAGGGTTCTGCTTTAGCCTTTTCCGTAAGATTTTCCAAACCGTCGGCTGTGGTACGTTTAGCTCCCTGCTTGCTTTATTCGTCGACTTCCGCGGGCTACGCGTGAAACTTGCCCGCACGCGTTCAACCGTTTCTTCACTCACTGCAGGCCGACCCGTTGATTTCCCCTTACAGAGGCATCCAGAAGCTTTAAACTGCGCACACCATTGCCGAATGGAGTTAGCAGTTGGTGGATATTTGTTGAACTTCGTCCTGAAGTGTCATTGCACTGTAATGACTGACTGATGTGAGTGCATTTCAAGCACGACATACGCTTTCTCGGCTCCTGTCGCCATTTTGTCTCACTGCGCTCTCAAGAGCTCTGGCGGCAGAAACCTGAAGCGCGGCTTCAGCTGAACAAAACTTTATGAGTTTTTCTACGTATCTGTAGTGTGTCGTGACCATATGTCAATGAATGCAGCTACAGTGAATTTATGAAATCGCTTCAATTATTTGTAATAGCCCTGTACATGGATACATTTATTGCATGTTTGAGTAAAATTAAAAATTTGTCATCCTAGGTTCAAATATTAAAAGAAATTGTCCAGTAAACTAGACATTGGGTCTGGAAGGTAGCTGAAGGTGGAATAAGCTCAGTGTTTACAGATATCTCTGTCTCAACAAACACACACGGACACACGCACATTATATATAGACTTTGTGATCAAATGTATCCGGCCACACGCAAACACATACGTTTTTCATATAAGGTGCATTGTGCTGCCACCTACTGCCAGGTACTCCACATCAGCGACCTCTGTAGTCATTAGGCATCGCGAGAGAGGAGAATGGTGCGCTCGGCGGAACACATAGACTTCGAACGTGGCCAAGTGATTGGGTTTCACTTGTGTCATGCATGAGTATGCGAGATTTATACACTCCTAAACATCCCTAGGTCCACTGTTTCCGATTTGATAGTGAAGTGGAAACGTGAAGGGATACGTACAGCACAAAAGCGTACAGGCCGACCTCGTCTGTTGACTGACAGAGACCACCGACAGTTGAAGAGGGTCGAAATGTGTAGTAGGCAGGCATCTTTCCAGATCTAAGATACAGCAATAGAGCGCTTCGAAAACTTCCCAGAGAAAGGTGTTTTTTGCACGTAAAATCTAAACGAATGGAGATTTTTTCAAACGCTTAAAACATCTAAGATCAAGGACCGATATATCATCAGTCTCCCTCCTATCCGGTGTTACTTAAGGTGCACATACCAATGGTGCCATTAGGTGAGCATTAATTTCAGCCCAATTAAAAATCTTTCGCGACAGAAATTAATCGATTCGCACAATTTGCCTCGGCACCAACTACAAATCTAGCTTAATATACTGTAAAAGAGCTACAGTAAGACAGATGTTGGAATGGCTGCAGAAATGGCCGCGGTCTGGACTCAACCAAAAATTTTTTCACCCCATGTTCCTCGCTGAGATATGAACCAAGCACTGAGATCTCCCCCTCCCCCTCCCCCCCCCCCCCCCAGAATCCCGATTCTGCGCGCGGGTTTTTCACAGCTATTCTTTTTCACCGATTCCGCGCTGTAACGGTAAAGTTGCTGTGGCCACATAACGAAAATTCAAAATAGGAGATGCGAACCATCTTGATCCAGTTCTGAGCTATTAAAAGTAGCTTCCACCCGACAATTTACTTCTTTTTATTTTTTGGTACGTTTACCACTTGCAGCTTCCAACTCGCCGAATGTATTTTGAGAGCTTAGTTTCTAGTGCTTCACCAAGTCAGCTTTTATTACGCCAAACCCTGTTACCAGACGAAGGCATTAAAATATGCACGACATCGCTAAACAAGATCAGATGCGAAGTTTTATAAAGAAAACAGTGTTATAGGTGCCAACGGTGTTGAAAACGTTGAAAAGTGGTGAGTTAAGTTTATTTCCTGTTTCTCAACTTGGAGGCATTTTAATTAGTGGAAATTTTGGCTGCTTATTTTTTTCTATTCACCCGAAATTCGTCAACTGACCTGAGTGATTTTCGGCTTTCTGATCTATAATTTTGGGGATCAGCCTATCATTATTGGTATGTGAGTAAAAATATCATTTTCAACTATTTTCTGGTTGTAGTTCCTAACAGATTGGATACACTGTATTTAACGATATGGGAATGTAGTTGCAGATCATCAAATTAAAAAGTTGACATCCATAGTTTTATTCATTATATCTAAGGAAATATCCTTCCGTGTTAGGAGACGTAAAAAGTTTTGTATACTTTCTGTAAAATTCAGTTCTAGCCGGGTATTCGTAGATCATCAAAACGATCATATGCGACAATTCCGGACGTACCCACACATGACAAGAGGTCTGAACGCATAATGCACCTACGAACATTGTCTACACCTCCATTTACATCTACAAGGAAACTGTGCACATCACATTTAAGTGCCTGGCAGAGGATTCATCGAACTACCCCCAGAATAATTCTCTGTTATTCCAGTCTCGTACAGCGGGAGGAAAAAACGAACACTTGTATCTTTTGGTGCGAGTTCTGATTTGCCTTATTTTATTATGGTGATCGTTTGTCCCTATGTACGTCGGCGCGAATAAAATATTTTCGCATTCGGAGGAGATAGTCGGTAATCGAAATTTCGTGAGAAGATTCCGCCGCAGCGGAAACACATTACTTCAAAGCCTGTATCATTTAGGGACACTCTCTCCCCCATTTCGCGATAATACAAAACTTGCTGCCCTTCTTTGTACTTTCTCGGTGTACTCCGTTAATCCTATCTGGTAAGGGCCCCACACCGTGCAGCAGTATTCTAAAAGAGGACAGACAAGCGTAGTATAGGCAGTCTTTTTAGTAGATCTGTTACACTTTCTAAGTGTTCTGCCAATAAAACGCAGTATTTGTTTAGCCGCCGCAACAACATTTTCTGTATCTTCATTCCAATTTAAGTTTCTCGTAATAATTCCTAAGTGTTTAGTTGAATTTTCGGCTTTTAGATTTGACTGATTTATCGTATAACCGAAGTTCAACGGATTCATTTTAGAAGTCATGTGAATGAGCTCACACTTTTCACTATTTAAGGTCAGTTGCCAATTTCCGTTCCATAAATCGTTTTGCAATTTATTTTCACCTTCTGATGACTTTACCAGTCGATAAACGACAGCATGATCTGCATACAACCTAAGACGGCTGCTCAGTTGGTCTCTTAAATTGTTTATATGGATGAGGAACAGCAAAGGGCCTGTAATACTACCTTGGGAAACGCCAGAAATCACTTTTGTTTTACTGGATGATTTTCCGCCAATTTCTACGAACTGTGACGTCTATCACAGGAAATTACGAATCCAGTCACATAACTGAAGCGATATTATATAAGCACGTAATTTCACTGCAAGCCGCTTGTGTGGTACAGTGTCAAAAGCATACTGGAAATACGCAATCAATTCGAAAGCCTGAGTCAGTAGCACTCAATACTTCGTGTGAGTAAAGAGTTAGTTGTGTCTCACAAGAACGATGTTTTCTAAATCCGCGTTGACTGTGTGTCAATAGACCGTTTTCTTCGAGGTAATTCATAACGTTCGAACACAATAGATGTTCCGTAATGCTGCTACATATCGACGTTAACGATATGCACCTGTAATTCAGTGGATTACTACTACTTCCTTTCTTGAATACTGGTGTGACCTGTGCAACTCTGCAGTCTTTTGGAATGTCGACTATAGTCGTTTTAGTGGTCCACGTACGAAAGGTGTGGGAAGGCACAACGTTGCATGTGGTTGCTGACGTACAAATATTTGGATGCGGTACACTGATAAGTCAACCTTTTGTGACACTGTACTCCTTCCGTACGAATCTTGTATCAGAGGTGCTTTCGGCCCTGACTAAATTTTTATTGATGACAATGTACGACCACATCGAAGAGTGCAAGTGGAGCAGGCCTTGGAACGAGAGGACATTTGGTGAATGTACTGGAGGGGTATTATAGCACGCGCACATCCACCAACGACCATCCAATTGTTGTCAGACGCGCTGGTGGGGGAATACAATGCCCTGCCACAAGAACTCAAAATCAACCTTCTTGTGGCCAGCATGGGAGGGCCATGCACTGCCGTCTTTGGTGATTACACCGCACATTAAGAAACATGTCCCGCATTTTGTAATATCCTGGGGTCCATCATAAACCGCGACGACTTCAGCCTAATTATTGTCTTTGAATAAAAGTGCCATTCCTTTTCGTCTCTCTCCGCATTTCTTTCAGTTACCTTCTGTACTATACCATAGCAGTTCTTTCTGTGTGTGGTCCACGTTTCATCGAGCAATCTTACTTGGCAGTACCACATCACGCGAAAGTTACTTTCGTCCTTAAGTTTTGCCGAGCAGTGTATTTAGGAATTTCAGTTTCTAAATGAAATCCATCAAAGAAATCCCTGGAAATGTCATTACTAGCATAAAAACAAGCTTTTGACAATGTTGACTGGAATACTTTCTTTCAAATTCTAGAGGTGGCAGGGGCAAAATACAGGCAGCGAAAGGCTATTTACAATTTGTACAGAAACCAGATGGGAGTTATAAGAGTCGAGGGGCATGAAAGGGAAGCAGTAGTTGGGAAGGGAGTGAGACAGGGTCGCAGCCTCTCCCCGATGTTATTCAATCTGTATATTGAGCAAGCAGTTAAGGAAATAAAAGGAAAATTCGGAGTAGGTATTAAAATCCATGGAGAAGAAATAAAAACTTTGAGGTTCGCCGATGACATTGTAGTTCTGTCAGAGACAGCAAAGGACTTGGAAGAGCAGTTGAACGGAATAGACAGTGTCTCGAAAGGAGGATATAAAATGAACATCAACAAAAGCAAAACGAGGATAATGGAATGTAGTCGAATTAAGTCGGATGATGCTGAGGGAATTAGATTAGGAAATGAGACACTTAAAGTAGTAAAGAAGTTTTGATATTTGGGAAGCAAAATAACTCATGATGGCCGAAGTAGAGAGGATATAAAATGTAGACTGGCAATGACAAGGAAAGCGTTTCTGCAGCAGAGAAATTTGTTAACATCGAGTATAGATTTCAGTGTGAGGAAGTCGTTTCTGAAAGTATGTGTATGGAGTGTAGCCATGTATGGAAGTGAAACATAGACGATAAATAGTTTGGACAAGAAGAGAATAGAAGCTTTCGATATGTGGTGCCACAGAAGAATGCTGAAGATTAGATGGGTGGTTCACATAACTAATGAGGAGACATTGAACAGAATTGGGGAGAAGAGGAGTTTGTGGCACAACTTGACAAGAAGAAGGGACGGGTTGGTAGGACATGTTCTGAGGCATCAGGGGATCACAAATTTAGCATTGGAGGGCAGCGTGGAGGGTAAATATCGTAGAGGGAGACGAAGAGACGAATACACTAAGCAGATTCAGAAGGGTGTAGGTTGCAGTAAGTACCGGGAAATGAAGAAGCACAGGATAGAGTAGCATGGAGAGCTGCATCAAACCAGTCTCAGGACTGAAAACCACCACAACAACAAGAGCATAAAAACATATTTAAGAATAATACCAATTTTTTGAATTTAACATGTTAGTCCTGATTTGTCGCAGAATAACCCACTGACTACCAATAAAAAGTTTTCGTTCAGAAAATCTATGCTCAGGAATGAGAAGGTTAAAAGAACGTTAAACCAATAATTTCAATGAAACATAATAGCACACTTTCAATTCAATCGGTACCTGATGCATTAGATGACATTGTAATTCTGTCAGACAAGAACCGTCAGGCATTTCAGACACAATGAGTTCTGTATACTTTCGGTCAAATTTAGTTCCCGTGGTGCACGATATTCCCAACTCAGCGAATCATAACGTAAGAATGTCGTTTTCGGAATATTCTCTCGCCTCTTCGATAAATTTAGGCGCTCAATAACGCGAACGAGTTTCACGGTGGAATAACATAAGCGGGCACAGAGAATAAGATTTACGCCAAGGTAATAAATCAATGTTTACAGATTATTGCCGAAAATCTGTTATCTGAAGAACAAAATGGTTTTAGAAAAAGCAAGATTCTGCACTAATAATGTTTTCACACTTAAACAAATTGTAGAAAACCAAGAGAGTTCAATACGTAAAGACACATCGCATTTGTAGCCTTACAGAAAGTCGTCGAGGATGTAAATAGGAAAATCTTACGGAAAATATTAGGCAGGAATGGATATCGTCAGCAAATAATGAAGGTATCAGAAATCCTACATGGGGGTACAAAAATAAGAATAATAGCTAACTATGCTACGTCAGAAACATCGACTCCCAATAAACCAAGGGGTTCGATAAGGAGTAGCTTATTATCCATACTTTCGTAAGATGCGTGAAAACAACAATTTGTTCCGTGCTTGAGACTGCCACATGACGTATTTTTAATAAAATGCGTTTTTCAGACCATCTTCCAATTCTACAGTATAACGAAACATTGCTACAATTATGCATCTATAGACTGAACCAAATTTATAAAGAATGTAATACAAGTATGAAGATATCCGCTACAAAAACAAAAGCGATGGGTTTCAAAGTGGCGAAGGGGCTGGAGACTAAGATCGTATAGGAAACAAGACCACTGAACAATTAAGTCGCTTCAGTTACCGGGAAAATATTATAAGCTACCAGAATGAACTCAACACTGACAACAAACTGCATAAATATCAAATGATATGCTGAACAGTTAATGGAATAATGAAAAATAAAATGAGAAAAGACGCAAAAATCAAGTTTTAAGGTAATGGCAGCCTCCACATTGCTATTTGGAAATGTAACTTCGACAAGTACTAAAATGCGAGAAAGCAGAATCCAAGCGGCAGAAATGAAATTTCTGAGAGGAATAAAGGTTGCACAAGATTAGATAGACTAAGAAACGAAGACATAAGAGCAGAGCTAAGGATGTATTCTGTAAATGAAAAGATCAAGTCTAATCGCTGGCTAGAACATCTACGAAAAATGCCGAATACTGGATTCAAGACTATCAAAACAAGCCTTAAATTTCAAACCTATAGATACAAGATCCGTAGGAAGTCCAACAAAAAGATGGCTGGATACTTAGAACACGGAACAAATCCATAGCATAGACCCCACTGTAGAAAGAAGAAAAGTTTCACAGTGGCAAGTGTTGCAACTCTGTATAACAATATTGTGGCAGAATCGTTTCAAAACGTCCTCAGTTTTGGGCACAGAAAAAGACCCGGTGGGGGGGCAGCTGTCCCGCCCAGAGCAAAAATGAACTTCACATCTGACTCCCCATCCTGCCCCAGCACACACGCAGTCGCATCATTTCAGTATTAGTTTAAAGATAATTGGAACACGTAAGGGACACTGAGTAGTAGCGAGTATAGCGAAAGCCATGTGTCGTGAAATGTCAAACTATTACGTTGGTACATAACTTCCGCAGTTTTTTTGTTTTGAGTGTTACTATTCCGACTGCTATGGTTTTATTTACCGATTGTCATTTTTCATTTGTAGTTCACTGCTGTTATCTGAGCTACGTATTGTCATTTGGAGAATGTATATATGTATGTATATAAAGGGTGAGTCCGTGATGATTGTTACAAACTTTCTAGGATGATGGAGGCTGATAAATGTATCAATTCGAGGTAAGGGGCCCTTAACGGAAACATGTAGTGCTGTTGCTAATAACGCAGAGTAAGCAGCTTTGAAAGATGGCAGTATGTACAAGGACAAGAAAAAATGTCAAGTAAACATGGGTTCTAAAATGCGTACTTGAGGAGCTATGAACACTTAATGGTCTTTCCCTTGTGGGTGGCCACAGTCTAATAGATTTTTTTCAAATAAATTTCAGCCATTTGACTGGTAATGGTTCATTTATTTTACGCAATCATGATTTGGGCTTTGTGGCCATTCTCAAGTGCACGTTGAAATATTAAGACATGTCTGACCTGTCTGACTCATGTCATAGTCAAAAAAGACCAGAAATAGTTTTTTTTGACGAAGACACGACAGGTCAGACATATTTTAACATTTCAAAACGCACTTCAGTGATTCTCAGGTATTCACTGTAGAGCCCATGTTTATTGGACATTTGTTTCTCGTTTTCGTCCGTACTACCACCCACATTCTTAGCAATGCCTTCCAATGTTAGAGATATCAGAATGATTTTCGCTTGTCACTTTGGATCTGTTCGTTTCCGGCAAAAGGACCCGTAATTCACACTGGTACCTTTATTTGTCTCCATCACCCTTGGAAAGTCTGTAACATCATCACGGTATCCCCCTGTACGTACGTACATTTACAGTCGCCGGTGCCTACAGCTTTGACGCTCTGTAGCGGCTTTGGATGCCGTTTTCGAACACGGGTTCCTGTGTAACACTTTATCTACTAAGTCCCCTCTAGAACCTCTAGAAGTACGTAACATGAACTGTGAAACAGCCGGTATTGTTAATGACTGAATTCTGTTATGTGTATCTGTTGTGTTTACTGAGCTGCGGACGTATGCACCAACCCAGTATTTCGCCATTCGCACCCTGCTCGTTGGCTCAGCCGCGCTCTCAATGGACACGAGAATCGAGCTTTCGCCTCGAGACGAGATTAAAGTGCTTATGCAGAAAACTTTGTATTGTCGGCATCTACAGCTGCAGAATTTTAGCATGATGAAAAGATCGCCTCAGCTATACGATAAATCTTTATGATCCAGCTACTTTCTCAGCGTTAGAGCCACATCTTCATGGAAACACATGTATACAAACAAGTGTTAAGTTCTTAATTTATTTCACAACTCATTTCACATTTACTTTATAATTCATTTCAAAGGATAACCAGTAGGTGACATAACATTCGCTGTCTAATTGTGATAAAAATGTTCAACTGTGGAGAGGTTTGAAGTCCAATTTAAAATAGGACAGAATTCAGGATACATCATCCTGAAACAGGAATTCTAGACTAATAATAAGGAGGCAAACGATGTGGCTGTAAAACATAAAAGAAATAATAATGTGTAGGTGGAGAAAGCTACGTTCAGACTGGTAACGTAAAATACGTACCATAAAGCAGAGCTTGTATGATTGTACGATATGTAACGAAGGTCAGGTTTAGATAAAATGCTGCTCGCCAGATAAAACCATCTAGCTAAAAGGAGGACTGGGGAAAGGCAGAATGTAAGGAACATCGTCTGGATACAAGGAGAGCCTAAATGACTGTCCTTTTATGTAGCTGATGGTCTATTTTGTAAGCAGTGTTTTAGCTATACTCCAATATCGTTACTTGTCGTACAATCATATAAGCTCTGCTTCATTACATATATTTTACCTTACCAGATCAACGTACGTTTCATAACTTACCAGGTGTACCGGTATGAAATGAGCGTTAAGATACAAATGTGTCGATAGGGAACGAGCCTTAATTTTTTTTTGTTTGGTTGGTATGACCTGTCTAAGATATTTAGTATACATCACGTCATGGAACAAACATCATCATATGTTTTCATCGTGTTAACAATGTCGAATTTTGTACCAGAAAGTGATGATTTGCGGAAAGCATTAATTTTTTGTTTTCTTTTGAAAGAAAGTGCTGCAGAATCGCATCGATTGCTTGTCGAGGCATATGATGATCATGCTCTATCAGAAGCAACATGCAAAAGATGTTTTCGACGGTTCAGAAATAATTATTTTGATGTAAGAAATGAAGAACGTGAAAGACCACCAAAAAAGTTCGAAGACGCCGAATTGCAAGCAATTTTGGATGAAGATGAAACTTTGAGTCACAAGCAAATGGCAGCAATGCTAATTGTTGCACAACAAACAATTTCTGACCGTTTGAAAACTATGGGAAAGGTCCAAAAGTGTGGAACATGGGTGCCACATGAATTGAATGAAAGACAGATGGAAAACCGAAAAACCATTTGTCAAATTTTGCTTCAAAGACGTGAAAGAAAATCAATTTTCCATCCAATTGTTACTGGCGATGCACATGGATTTATTTTAAGTCCTAAATGGGAATAAATCACTGGTTAATCAGGAACAACCATCAACATCGACTGCAAAACCAGATCGATTCGGCAAGAAGACAATGCTCTGTGTTTGGTGGGATCAGAAAGGTGTGGTGTATCATGAGCTTCTAAAACCCGGTGAAACTGTGAACACTAATCGCTACAGACAACAAATGATCAATTTGTACTACGCATTGATCGAAAAAAGACCAGAAGACATGGCAAAGTAATTTTTTTACACGACAATGCACCTGCACACAAAGCAAAACTGGTTCAAGATACAATCAAAACACTTGGCTGGGAGCTGCTACCCCACCGGCCGTATTCACCAGACTTGGCCCCTTCCGACTACCATTTGTTTTCATCAATGGGACACGCATTGGCTGAGGAACACTTTGATTCCTACGAAGAAGTCAAAAATTGGGTGTCTGATTGGTTTGCTCCAAAAGACCAAATTTTTATTGGCGTGGTGTCCACAAATTACCGGAAAGGTGGTCAAAATGTATAGAAAGCAATGATCAGTACTTTGAATATAATGTTTTTACTTTTCAATTCAAAATTAGAGATTCATTTTCACAAAAAAACGCTCATTTCGTACCGGTACACCTGGTATACATCATACTTTTTATGTCCATCTGCCTTACGACTTTTCTCTTCTTCTAGGTTTCTTGTATCGGGATGATGTTCCAGACATTCTGCCCTATTTTAAATTGGACTACCAACCTCTCGACGGTTGAACTTTTGTATCACAATTAGACAAAGAATGCTGGGCTATCTATTGGCTATCGTATGAAATAAATTATAAAATAAATATGAGTACATAACTATTCTTTTATAGCTTCGTGTACAGTTCAACAACATTTTCACCGAAACAGGTCTACTCTGAATGGAGATGTATCAGTCCAAATGTGACTCTAACGCCGTGAAACTAGTAGGACCATACAGCTGAAGTGGTAAAGCGCTTATGCCTAAGAGCTGGACAGAGAGGGTGGGCTGCTGACCAGAGGCCGTGCCGGTCACGGGCTGCTCCTCTTCCAGGTACTCCTCGTCGTAGTCGTAGTCGTCGTCGCCCCCGCGGGGGCCGGCCAGCTGAGTGCGCGGCACGGCTGGGGGCGGCGTCTCGCTGCCCGCGCCCCCGCCCCCGGCCGCGACGACGACCGCCTGGGAGGCGGCGGCCCCGCGAGCCGCCATCATCGTCAGCAGCAGCGTCATCACTGCGAGCGGCACGGGCGCCGTCATGGCCGGCGCATGGCCGCCTCCGGCGCGCCCAGAGCTCTCGCCTTCCGCCCCCGGCTCGACGGCAGACGACGCCCCGCTACTACGACGGCGGCGGCGCTGGTGGCATCGCGGCCGCCTCAAAGCGCCGCGGCGCCCGAGCGAGCCAGCCGCATCGGGACGGAGGGGTTCGGGTCGGGACGGGACGGCACCTCGCGGCAGCGCACGCACGTCCGCGAGCCACGGCGGTCGCAGCACGACTGGCGGGCGGCGCGCTGCGGCACCGCCGAGCTTCCGCTGCGCCGCCGCGGCGCGGCAGCACCGTCTGCCCGCGGCGGCTGCCGATTGGCGCAGAGCGCGCCGCGCGCAGAGCTTCCGCTTCCCGCCGCTAGGAGGCAGCGCGTCGCGGGCCACCGTAAAGCTCTGTATAAAGGAAAGTATGCCGCCCTTGGTAGTTCAGGATTGGCTGATGCCGCGTCACATGACATTAGCAGCCATTGTGGATCCAAGCGTTACGCGTGAAGTAACGGACGTGTTGTGCATTTTAAGATTTTAATAGAATAATGCTTGAGTGCTGTGCTTTTGGCTGTTCATTTCGAGGTGAAAAGGAAGGAAAACTGTACAGAATTCCTTCCAAAGAGAGGGGTGCAACAAGAAGAAGAATATTGGTCGCAATGGGAAAGGTTGCAGGAACTCGACTTAACCTCTCAGTTAACTTTATTCATATCTGGCCTTTTGTTTTTTCCTGCTTTTTACATTGCTGTTAGTTTCCAATCCATTTGAACAACAAAAAAAAGTCAGATGAGCTAATAGGATGGTTTAAAGGTAATTTAATTACAAAATAGAAATCTTAGAGATAAAACTGCCACTGTTAGCATAAAATCAGAAAACAGTGAGTGGTACCGTACAAAGTTATCATGAATGATAAAAAATTTAACCTGATCGAATGCACAGTATGATTTAAACTTTTTTTTTACGATGCTCAAAATTATAAATTCTACTTTGTCCAACACATTATAATGTACAAAACTAAAAAAAAAACTTTTGGATGAGGCAAGTACTGAACCTAGTTCAGGAATGACTACCATTATGAGGAGACCGTTACTTCTGTTGCACCATTGTCGCTAATCTACATTGTATTAAAAGCAATACAGTTGTTACTGCTTCCTACAGCCTACTTGTGATCGTAGTGTTGTGACCGTAGAAAATTTTAATTTTTATTCTTGCTTTTGTGACCATAATAAGAGTCCAGGCTCCATAGGCAAACAGCCAGCCGACATTAATAAATAATCCACCAGGACGTAGGGACAGGATAAGCGGCAGAGGCTGCCAAGTATGGCTTGTTGATAAAATAACTTAGTGTTTGACTTCCTGCCAGAGGAAGCAGCATGACTCAAACTTGCACAATGGAAGACACAAACACCAGGGCGATAATACCGCGAGAGAGAGTGTCAGTCACGTGCGGAAATGACTCATGTGGAACCAAATTAAGTAGCGTGCAGCTAGAAACGACAGTGTTGTGTGCAACCAAAGGCATTCTTGTGCAAGCCAACCAATTAGAAGCAAGAGTGTCGTGTGGAACCATAGGAATTCTTGTGCTCTCCAATCACTTAGAAATGAAAGGATCGTGTGAAACAAATTAGCTCGTGTGCGCCCAAGTACATGAGAAACGAAACAAAAGGCCAGACAGCGGAATAGCTAGAAGCAAAGATTCAAGTGCAGATTCAGAGCCAGTGCCGGCAGTTTGGAGATTCCGCAGCGAGACGCCAGTGGGGCCGAGTAGGCCCATAGCAGCTGATACAGCTGATAAACACTTCAACTACGAGAGGACGGTGATAGACTCTGGTGGACACTCAGGAGGTGCAGGTCAAGTAGGATTTTTAGAGTTTCATTGGAACAGTGTTGAACAGAGGCTGTCAGTCTTTGTCTCAATTGCTTCGAGAGATTTCAGCGCTAACCAAGAACAAGTGATTGCTTTTTACTTGTTTCTTATGTGTACCGGCAATTAGCTTTGAAGTAGCAAGTCGGAATAAATAGACTGAATCTTACTAAGGGGTTTATGGTCGAACACCTCAATAGTATATGTGACAATAAACTTGATAGAAACTAAACAATCATTAATGCTTATTGCAATTCTGTAACCTATTTTCAGGAAACTTATTTGTTTCAAACCAAGAAGATTCTCCCCCTATCATCTCCGATATAAAGGTGAACAGCAATTTATAACTAACCCATTGTCGTTGACATCCCGATTGCGCTACGCAGCTTGCAGTTACTTCATTCAGGTATAGTGAGGCTGTGCCGGGACATGACAGTAGGCCTAGTTTTATTTGAACACATATTTAAAGTATTGCAGTCTCTTTTACTTTGGTAATCATTCTCCTAATGTCATAGAACAATTTTATGGGACAGATCTGACAAAAATATAAAGGATACACAATCATATACGCACATTTATCAGTTCTATTTACTAAGGTACCGTGCATACATATTTCAATCCAATACTTTATGTCGTATAACAAAAGAGACATTGGGCGAATTTTCGTAGTATCGAGTAGCAGGAATAACAAGTAAGTCGATATAGAGCTTTAAACTATGAATTTTTCCTTGCGCTTGCAAACTAATAGTGGTTCCCTTTTGTCCTGTTGACTATTGGATAGGACCAGTTTAACGCTAATTACGAAAACTGGTGTTCAAAAATGGTTCAAATGGCTCTGAGCACTATGCGACTTAACTTCTTAGGTTATCAGTCGCCTAGAACTTAGAACTAATTAAACCTAACTAACCTAAGGACATTACACACATCCATGCCCAAGGCAGGATTCGAACCTGCGACCGTAGCGGATGCTCGGCTCCAGACTGTAGCGCCTAGAACCACACAGCCACTCCGGCCGGCTGGTGTTCAAACTCGATGCCGCAACAACTGCGAAATCTCCTTTCGCTATTAATAGAGAATAGCAGGGAAAAGACAGTCTTTCATGCTCTCCACAACAAATGCTTCTCGACTCATTTAGCTTAAATTAGTTGAGATTTTTTGTTGCTAAATATCCGACATGTTCCGTTTGAAGCCACCGACCAGTTTAAGCAGTGCATTAGCTGGTTGAGTGTACTACTTTAATATACACAGCTACATGTGCTGTAGAAGTCAATGTTACACCAGCGGCGCAGTGGGCCAAAACTGGCGGCCACTGACGAGTTGGCCGTACTTTCCCTGGCTGCTGCACGTAGTGGGCACTTCCGACTGATGCAGAACGGGTAGGGTGACAAATTTAACCCTTGGATGTGTAGGCGTTCGCCACTTTGGTTTTCCTACAGTGCTGTGGACGTCTGTATGCGTTCCTGAGTCGCTGACACCTCCTTGCTCCAGACAAGTTATTTCCATATGTCAGTGAATAAAAAAATTTCGAGTCTTTATCATACAATATATGTGCCTCACTGCTTGCTATGATTTGCAGAAATCTCGTTACGAGATCTAGAATCGTTTATGACATACGACTATTTTTATGTAGGTTGACTGTTAAATAAACGATAACAGCAACCAGACACTTTTCTGAATGCTATTTATTAATTTATTTCTTTATTTAAATAGCGCCATCACCGGTTTCGAAGCGACATGCTCATCTTCAATGGCTAGTTCACATTTTACATTAGCTTTCGGCTTTTGTTTGCCCTAGTGACGAAATTTCCTTGGGGTGGTAGTGTTTATAGGATTTGTAGACTTAGAGAAGGCTTTTGACAATGTTCGCTGGAATACTCTCTTTCAAATTCTGAAGATGGCAGGGGTAAAATACAGGGAGCGAAAGGCGATTTACAATTTGTATAGGAACCAGATGGCAGTTATAAGATTCCAGGGGCATGAAAGGGAAGTAGTGGTTGGGAAGGGAGTGAGACAGGGTTGTAGCCAATCCCCCATGTTCTTCAAACTGTACATTGAGCAAGTAGTAAAGGAAACAAAAGGAAAATTCAGAGTAGGAATTAAAATCCAGGGAGAAGAAATAAAAACTTTGAGGTTCACCAATGACACCGTAATTCTGCCAGAGACAGCAAAGGACCTGGAAGACCAGTTGAACGGGATGGACAGTGTCTTGAAAGGAGGATGTAAGATCAACATCAACAAAGGAAAAACGAGGATAATGGAATGTAGTCGAATTAAGTCTGGTGATGCCGAGGGAATTAGATTAGGAAATGAGACACTTTAAGTAGTAAAGCAGTTTTGCTATTTGGGGAGCAAAAGACTGATGATGGTCGAAGTAGAGAGGATATAAAATGTAGACTGGCAATGGCAAGGAAAGTGTTTCTGAAGAAGGGAAATTTGTAAATATCAACTATAGATTTAAGTGTGAGGAAGTCGTTCCTGAAAGTATTTTCTTTGGAGTGTAGCCATGTATGGAAGAGAAACGTGGACGATAAATTATTTGGACCAGAAGGGAATAGAAGCTATCGAAATGTGTTGCTACAGAAGAATGCTAAGGATTAGATGGGTGGATCACATAACTAATGAGGAGGTACTGAATAGAACTGGGGAGAAGAGAAATTTGGAGCACAACTTGTTTAGAAGAAGGGACTGGTTGGTAGAACATGTTCTGAGGCATCAAGGGATCGCGAATTTAGTATTGGAGGGCAGCGTGGAGGGTAAAAATCGTAGAGGGAGACCAAGAGATGAATACACTAAACAGATTCAGAAGGATGTAGGTTGCAGTAGGTACTGGGAGATGATGAAGCTCGCACGGTATAGACTAGCATGGAGAGCGACTTCAAACCAGTCTCTGGACTGAAGATCACAACAACAACATACTGTCGGAGTTATTCTAGGTGGCAATAGTTAGTGACTCACACTGCATTTTGTGTACAACTAAATTGTTGTTTTGGATTTTTAAAAGAGAATTTTTGATTTTGTCAGTAAAAATTAATTGCATTCAAATTCCCATTAAAAACATCAGAGAAAGAGCGCCACTAATTTCACACAATATTATTTTCTTTCGTTTCTATGAAATAATAGAAGAGAAAGAAAGTTATGCAACAATGATAAGTTGAAAACTGAACAGTTCATTTATACATGTAGCGTGTTCTTTCCAGACACCATTTTGATCTTGCAGCCACTATAAATCAAGTCACAAACGAACTTAAGACGTTAGCCACCAGTGGGCACTGATTTATCTCAGTGGGGAAAGTTGAAAATTTGTGCTGGATTGAAGTCGAATCCTGGTTTGGGAGAAATGTTCAACTTTCCTCATGAATGAGTGTCCACCAGCAGCTAATGTCTTTAATTCCTTTGTGTCTTAATTCATTCATAGTTTACAATGAAAATAGAAAGTAGTTGATGTGCTGCCTGTGTCCACGTAACACAGCCTTGTAAAAGAACAACTTGACACCAAACAGAGTTTTCCAACCTCAGTTTTCACCCTCTGGCACTGACTATTCGTAATGCTCAAGCAAGAGTACGATCCTCGATTCCAAAATGATTACTGAACAAAGATTTAAAAAATTAGAATCAGCAGGAGAATATTGGCGAATATTGGAGAATTTTTTGTAGTACTCAACCCCCTCATTAGTTTTTGAAAAAAAGCAAAAAGCAGCGAGCAGTGGACGCACTAAGTTTGCTTTCATTTACCTACTTCATTTGATACTTTGATTCTACGTGTCTTGAAACGTGTAAAGCCTCAGGAAGCCTTAAAGTTTTTCAATCTTTGTCCAATGTTTATGTCTATTGCTGGAAATTACAGCAATAAAAAACTTAAAATCCGTTATTTTAAAAGCCAGTTATTTTGAGCGGTTTTAACAGTCAGGTCAAACTGCACATGAACATACCTGCATAACCGAAAATCAGCTCTTTCAGCAATAAACGCCGTAGCTACGCTGTACCTCTGTACCGGGAAAATACAGCCAGCTTGTTGGTGAACGTCATTTTAGTCTATCGCTGTGCAGATCATAACTTAGACCCTAGAGAGACATAAACAGCACATGCAATTAAGTTCTAAAACCAACATACGTGTCATGTAACTGAGCCCAGAAAGCTCCATTTACACCGACGGAAACAACATCATAACTCAAAGAAGAATTGTCCGATATAAATGAAAGTTGGTAGGCGTGTTTCTACATTTGAAAGATGGCGTCTGGTCACATTCTAGTCAGTCGCATAAGAGCGGTGCTGGTAGCGCAAATCAGGTTTGCTTTAAGCATAGCTTGTAATGGTCGTGAGCTTTAGTTGCCTTTCAGATTGGATGTGGTGAGCTGATGTTACTCAAGAATGTCTTTAAGGCGACTAAGACTTAATTATCAAAACCTCACTGAGTTTGAACAAGATCTTGTAATAGAGCAATGAGCAGCTGGATGTTCTTTCCAGTGATATTGCAGAAAGATTTGGCAGGAATGTAGCCACTGTATATGACTACTGGCAGTGGTGGTCACAAGAATGCATGGTCACAAGAAGACCGGGCTGTGGACAGCCACATGGCACCACCGAGAGTGTAGACCGTCATGTTAGGCATATGGCGCTTGTAAGGTGGCGTGGTCTCCTGACCTTCATTTCTTACATATTCCGTCCTCACAATCGTACTCTGCACATCAAGACGCTTCATTCGAACCCAAACTCGATAAGGTAGAGTCAATTTTGTATGAATTCATGTAAGCGATATGCAAATCTACTAAGTAAATCGCAAGTGCGCACCGAGGTTGAAAAAAAGTCGAGGCTGGTGTACACAACATGATGGCCACAGGAATTTTCGTTCTGAAGAGGAAAGCAGCCCACTGGGAAGACTGTCCCTTCAGAGGGCTGGGTCAACAACATACCTACTTGGGCCGAAGTGACCTCCCAGAGAAAAAGACAGCTTTTTCCAGAGCGAAGAGATAACGACCCCTGTGTTTGACTTCAAAGCGAATTCCGCTACATTGTGTGGGAGCGCCCAGAAGACGCATTTTTTCATGGACTGACTGCATAGTTACAGAGTTCTCACAGGAGGACAGTATACGCCTAACGGAGATGCTACAGATTTCTGCAACGCTCGACTTAAACGAAACGTCATTCTTCCATTTAAAAGAGCAATGCTGATTGGCAGAATATTTCTGACGCAAAGAGTCAGAGGAGTGGGGGAAGGCGGCGAATGATATACCCTTGCAACTTTTCTAGAAAAAGGAACATTTCTGTTGTCGCTGAAGGAGCGGGAACACTTAACGAGAGCGAGTGTGCTCATATGTGCACGCAAAGAGTGAGGAACAAAGTCTCTTCTCAGTACTTCACTGGGAGAGCACCTCTGTTGTTACCAAATTGGAGTGATACTTATTGAGTCACTCGTGATTAAGCGTTGTTCACCGTGTTGGCCGCCACACTTATTGTGCGGTGTGAACATGGACAGAGTACTAGTTAAACACCTGTGAGCGAGTATTGAGTGGCATCGCGGTGGACTGGTTATCCGACCGGTGTACCACGCCAGTAGTTAGACCAGGGGAGGATAGGAGTCCTTGACTTCATCAAGGCGTAGGGAGAGCTTGATTGGGCGAGGTCAGTCCGGATAGAAAGAGATAGTTGTGTTATTTGTTAGCAGCGATCGATACAGGTAGCAGTCGTCGCAGCTCACAGTATTGAGCGCTACTGCGTATGCGAGCCCCATCTGTCCTCCATAACAGGACACTCCATTACATTTCTCACACGACAGCCTTGACTGTACCTAGAAAAGTTATTCAAGTTGTGTAGGTCTGGCTTTCAGCCATTCTGCTGAGTAACATTCTTAAAGTAAAGGGAGAAAAGAACCTTTCCACACTTTGTAAGATAATAGCATTCCTATCCATAAGAGGCAATCTACTGTTCCGAAAATAACATGGAAATTTGTTATTATTGTATAAGAAAAAATTTCACTTGATTTCTCAGAATTTTTTATAATAAATAATATTTTTCGTTCATTTAATGTTTTTCTTACATTACCTAGAAATACTCCCATACCCAAGTATCCCACTAGTTACATAAGAATATATAGAATATTTTTGAGTCTTTTTCTTGCAGTTGACGACTCCAGAAGATATTTGTTGCTGAATATTTTTCAAGCAGTTCCTGTTGGTACATTAGGAGCATTAGTCTGACTTCTGTAGTAGTATGACGTGGAAATTGTTTCTTGCAGGAGCCAAAGGGTATTTGTTGGATCAGTCCATTGCACAACTTGACAAAATAAAACCCACACACTCACATTCTGGCGCGTCGTACTGTGTCTGCAGCAACAATGTGAGCAGCTGTCAGCACCACAGTGGCACAAAGAACCTTTCAAATGGTTTGCTTCAAGCACAGATCCAAGACAGACGCTGTGTAGCGTACACTCTTTGACATAAAACTTGACCGGCGGCCGGCCGCTTCAGAGGCTAAGTCCGCGCCGATCGCGACATGGGACAAAAAAACTGGCCAACTCGCTAATTCTCTAAGTCCGGTTATCTGCACAATCTGGCAACACTGTAGACTGCGGCACTTTCTGGAGGAAAACTTGTCCCATGATAGAGAAACGCTAGGCTGATTACGCCTGTGATCTAGCGGTAGCGTGCGTTGTTTCTGTTCATAATGTCAGTGGATCGAGAGCAGGTGGTGTAAAATATTTTTATAGCCTCTTCTGTCTGAATGTAATGGTAGCGCAGACTCAATCTATTTCGCTTTGTGACACACCGATATCAAAATTTTATCCAGTAACGATTTTGCGGCAGATTTCCTGCACACTGTCCTCCTCTGGACGCCGTATGCGGCAAAGCTCCGGGATCCATTTGCTGGCTACTGGCAGCGGCCGTGGCGACAGCAGCGGCGCTGCACTCCCCCGTTCTTTATCGAAAGCGCCTGCTACCGCTCATCGCTTTTGATGATTTAAAACGCTTTATTATTAAATGTTGCTCCACAGAAAATTTCTACAATTTCCATTCACGCTCAAAAGCAACGGAGACAGACGCCCTGATTAGTAGGCGGGTATTATATTACATTAATCGGCAAGAGCTGAGTATGGCCCGAAATTAATTTTATAGACTGGGACGAAATTAAACCACCTCACTACATTCGATGAATTTATAAATGCTTCATACCTCGTTTCTTATCCTTTCAAACTCAATTATTTGTGCAACTTTTGGTCAATGTTTGGATGTTTTCGTCAAGCCAGAGTGAGCGTCTGTGGTGTAAAGTGTATTACAGTTCTTGTTTCATTCCTTATGGTAAGTCTATGCGATAAACTGTGTGAATACCTTGCAATGCATGCTCTGTAGCAGTGCAGGAACACTGCACATTTGGAGTTCCATGTATGGGTTCATGAAGTATTTATTGTTGATCGGAAGTGATAGTTAAGGTCATCAGATTTAAACCAGAAAAATTTGTCGTTTTGAAGGTTTCAGAGAACGGAAAGGAATTGCTAACGCCGGTGTTAGAAAACGTCTACAGTTAAATGCTATTGCAAAAATTTAGAAGAAGGGAACTACATTAATGAACATGTGCACTTCATAAACAACCTTCTGACATGTTAGACCTATATGACGAACAAAGCTCAAATTTATATCGTTGACAGTCGGTTTGAATCTTTTCAGGGTCTATTTTACAGTGAAGCACCTTGGAATTCGCAAAGCAGAAATCCATGATATTAACTTAATTTACTAAGTCGAAATCGGACGAAGATTGATGTTTAAAGGCATTCTTCAGATTTCGCATAAGAAATTTTTACTAGCAGTTTGCAACTCCATTAATTAAAATGGAAAATAAAAGGTTGTACTCAGCGGCTTCTACCGTGATTCGAACTGCTATGTCTTATAGTACAAGCACTGCAACGCACAAGGGAACCTCTGAGCTAACGACACACTGGCGGCCAGAGGCGGAATATAGTCACTGCGATGTTGCCTGAGCCTCAAAACGCAACCTTAAACACACGAACAGAGGAGGTGGAGATTACTGTTTTAACGTCCCGTCGACAACGATGTCATTAGAGACGGAGCACAAGCTCGGATTAGGGAAGGATGGGGAAGGAAATCGGCCGTGCCCTTCCTAAGGAACCATCCCGGCATTTGCCTGAAGCGATTTAGGGAAATCATTGAAAACCTAAATCAGGATGGCCGGGCGCGGGATTGCACCGTCGTCCTCCCGAATGCACACACAAACAGGTGTTACTTGTGTGAAGAACGCCGTTCTTGGAGTCCAGAAATTGAATATACTTTCTAATTGTGTCATCTTGCAGTGGATTATATCGTACGAGTCTTCGATGTGGAAAACGAATGTCAAGTGAATTTAGCGAGGTAACGCCGAACTACACCCGGAAGTAAATGCACTATCAGAGTGTTGACAAATACTTGCTACGACGCTGCCATTTCTAGGCTCTCTGACGAGGCTGCTCTTCAGCGAAATGCTTGCCGTGATTCTCCGATACGGTTCTTCAGAGTGGAGACGCGCGCGCACGTTTGGTTTTTATGCGGCGTTCTCCCCTGATGGTTTCTGACGTCGCCTTCTGGGCTATGTATACATATGAGACATTCAATCATCATTAATCCAGAATGATACAAGTTTCAGCTTCCGGCGTGGAAGAAGGCTGTTGACGCCGACATTATACCATTTCAACGTAGGGAAAGCAAAACGGATCATTCAATGTTTCTCATTCAACATAAAGCATGTGAGATAATTTTCCGTAACGTTCATAATCATCTAAAAATACAAACGAAGTAAAAATACACCGGAAGCTTATTCGAATTGAATATAACGCTTTGCACCTCGATGTCGAATTTGTCCACTTGCAATCTTTTGCAGCATACACATAGAATGTCATGATTACCACGAGAATGAAGAAATATGTTGGTAAGGATGGAAGCAAGAAGAGACGCAGTCAACAAATATTCTATTCCTCATGGCATTCATTTCATTTGACACGTAAGAAGAGGTAAAGCGGGAATTTACTTTCGTTAACACGAAAGATGTGCCGCACATATTGATAACGAGGAAGTCTGCGTCTTCATACGTTTCCTCCTTGAAATCTGTATGCTCTATTATATACTAAGTAGCCCGATCATTGTTTCAGTAATGTTACCCTCTTGTTTGACCCCGTAACGATGAACAAATTCCAAATGCATGTCTCCCTTCCTGGGTTGTTTTTTGTGTTTTATTGCTTGGAATTCCTGAAGCAGACCACTGTGCCTTCCCCCCTCGTGGGTTAGGTCTCAAAACTAAACCGCTTTGTATCCAATGGCATAATTTATTCAGACAGCATCAGCATAAGACTATCAAACAAAGCCTTCCATTTACAGTTGCAGCACTCTAACCAGCACTGACCAAAGTGTAATCCACGGTCATGGTCCTAAATTACCAGCTGTCTGCTACTGTGGCAAAGTCCGTACTACACTGTCGATTCCGCAGCACCATTTTATCTGGTAACACTGTGTAGTTGCACAGTTGTGCTACCAGGTCTGTCCTCACACTGTCAACTTTATGTATCTCACTTCTCCTGTAGCGTAGATCACGAGGAGCCGAAGTAAATGAGTGTATTCTGCATGACGTAACATTCAGTATTCCCTTCTTTCATAGCCACTCTTCATGTGCATCGATACCAAATAGGAATGCGAAAACTCTTGCGAGTGAGAGAATGACAATAACAATCGTAACAAGAACAAGCAAATAATGAATGATGTTTATTCCAACGCAGAACGAGAATGGCTTTAAATATAAAAATCTGTATCTATATCTATATCCATATCTATTGATCTTTGAGTTGGCACAATGCAAATATATTCTTAGCATTTAGTTACTGAATTTAGTTCTGGATGTTTGCAGAGAAAAGGAAAAGTCGGTACTTCTCGCTAGTGTAATATAATGTGAACCAGCAACTACCCTTTCCTTAGAACACGACTCAAGCAGGTCCTCAAGTAGGTAGCAAGGCACTGCTGCATTCTGTTCCCTGACATTGCTCTGATGACGGTTAATGCAGATAGTTCCGATTATGAAATACAAAACGTATTACAGGTTAGTTCCTAGGATAGTAACATTAAATTTGCGTTGTAGACGGCACATGAACGTGACGACTATCCATATTACTCATCAATATAAAAAGACAATATTTAGGGAATTTAGCAGGATTACTCAAAATGAATTCTGAAATTGGGTGACTGACTGCACAGGTGCTAAACGTCGTCAAGAGTATACGATGTCCTAATCGCATTAGGAATATGAAGATCGTCTTCGACAGCTCTCAACTTTCACATTGCTATCTCCACCCTACTCCAGACAGCCCTCGGCGGAGTTGTACTACGTTGCCGATGTTATGGAAGGCCTTCAAACCGACAACAGACCACATATTGAAAAATACAAGCGAATTCTCTTGCAGCGTAAGCTTATTGTAACTAATCTAAAAATTATTGGAGAGGAACATTGTCCTATTCAAAAAAAGTAAAATGTTACACACTGTTGACGTCAAACGGACATTATCTATGTCCTGTCTTGTGTCCTACTCATCTATAATATCAAGTGTACTATGAAAATGATTATATATAATGGATGATAGGGTAATGCATTGATACCAGATGGTGGGGGCCGGCCGGTGTGGCCGTGCGGTTCTAGGCGCTTCAGTCTGGAACCGCGTGACCGCTACGGTCGCAGGTTCGAATCCTGCCTCGGGCATGGATGTGAGTGATGTCCTTAGGTTAGTTTGGTTTAAGTAGTTCTAAGTTCTAGGGGACTGATGACCTTAGAAGTTAAGTCCCATAGTGCTCAGAGCCATTTGAACCATTTGAACTATTTAACACAAAATGACATTAAAAATTAAAGTTATTCACGAGCAGCTAGTTGAGAATATGTATGAACATTAAATGACACGACGAACTGAAATAATATGACGAAGAGTTCAGCGCTCACTGGGAATAGAGCCCCACACATATCGTTGTTGACTACACACAAAGAGACGTCAGCTACCGAATTTTTCTCCACCAGCTGCTCAGAATAGCATCTTGAGCTTACAGTCATCTCGCAAATAGTTCTGTGTCTCACTGGGAGTTAAAAACGTCAGATATCGTTAGTGTTGACAACGAATGAAAATACATTAAAAATCAAAATTATTATCCACCAGCAGATAGGTGTTCTCATGATAGAGCTTGATAATACATAATTAAATCTTTAGTGCCGGGCCAGGATTCGATCCCATTCACGCGTAATATGTGAAGGTGTTGAGGAATCTGCAGTTTTGAACAAACAACAAATTGTAGCCGAGCTGTATTGCCACGAAGGGATCAAATTCCGCGTTAAGGGCGGTCTGAGTTGCATTCCCAGTTTAGAACCAATTTTATCGACATACAGAAGCTCAAATAAAAGATGGAATAAGTGTCCTGTGACCATACATAGCGTTTGTGTCGTCACTTGAAATAAATAACTAGTATAAGAAAGGTTACTGGTGATAGAGTTTCTACATGTCGCCACTCCAGACTTTATTGTGGTTCAACCTACCGCCTACTTGGTAAAGAAGGAATATCATCTTTAATGTGAATTTTCAGACCACGCAGCCATTATATCTCCTCACTTGGTGTAGCCAGGAGAGAATGGAATCTGTCTCTCCCTATCTAAAATCATTGACGGAAGTGGGAATCGAACCCAGACCATAGGTATAACAACCTACCATCCGTCCAACAGACCACGAAATCCTCTTCTCTGCGAGTCATTTTTCTATCGTAACGCAGTTGCGCCACACTGGATGAGAATTCTGACACACAGGCTCCCTGTAGTAATTTGCAGCATGCTCAGTAAATTCATTTACTTGGCTGACCGAATCACCATGAACTAGCTGCCTCGGCTACCCAGTGCATACATTCGACTATTTTGTAATCACAGAAATAAAATCACGTAACTGCCACCTACACACAACTGCCAACAGTGTAGGATGCAGAAGTTTAAATAGGAAGAGTTCCTTTCCACTTGAGCTATTCTATTGCGCTATCTGTTACTAGAAAACGTCGTTCAGTCCAAAAGAAAAGCTGTAACTGTTTGTCTCTCAGAAGTCAAGACCTGGCCATATGCATAATCTCACAGTGCTGTGGAATCCAAAAGTTCTGGAGGAATAGTTACCGAGCTCTGGAGCTGCTGTAGCTACGTGTCAGCTTGTAGCATAGATAAGATGTCGCGAGTTCGAATACATTCAGTGCTACATTTTTTAAAACGCAATTCTGCTCTCTGCTGAAGGTATCAATCTAATGGAACTTTGAACATAATTCCCTTCACTTCTCAACCCAAAGTAGTCGCATGTGGAAAAAGGGCTAACTACTGTGACATTTTGTTCTATTCAGGTTTAATAGACAGCAGGCAGCAGATGCATCTCGAAGATGTGCAGGGAGAGCGCATCGTGCCATAATATGTCAGAAAAGTATTTTCTATATTAGCCGTCGCGTGGTAGTGATATTTTATTCTTCTTCAAACTTTGTTTGACAGCTTTAACTCAGAACAAGTTTTCTACATGCATGTAATCAATAAACTGCATGTGCATTGTCAGACTGTCATAGGTAACATCTGAGAATTCGCGTATATCGTTGATGATTAATTTCTCTCTCATGTTTACTATTGTTTTAACAGCACTAAAGGAAACCTTACGAAAATTGGGCACTGTATTATAAGAAATGAAATAAAACTAACCATGGTAACCTTACGACGAAAGTATCTGTAAACAAGCATGCCTCTATCGACACGAGTTAGTAAAATACTACTCACTTAGATTTTGATTGGGTCTGTGTTTAATTGGTATGCTGTGTCATACTCAAGAGGTATGCAAATGTGGCATTTCATAAATATAGTTACGTATTCCTAGAAACCCAAAATTCGCTTGTCAGCAGCGGAAAGAGGCGTTACCTGTTGTGCAGCATTGTAAGTTTTTCAACATTGCACTATGAGCTGAAAGCATTTTCTTGCGATTTCCTTATTGATGTTTGATCTGACTGCTTGTAGCTCTTTCACAGAAGGGATAAAAACGTTACTGTCAGTGAGACTGGAACTGCGAACCGTAACAGACGCTTTTTCACAGCTCAGCACGCTACCACAGAGCTGGCGAGGAGGTATGGGTCTTAGCTTCCTATTACGACGGCAATAGTAACTAGAACTCGTAAACCGCTATTTGAATGTCGAGATTAGTTGCGGTTTCCACCTGCAACGACTTTCCTGGGCTGGAAACCGTAAATTTTCAATCTTTTGTTACCCTGCAAGCGATAATAACTCGGATTATTCAATGGAAATGACAGGTACAATCAAGTGAACTTTGAGGCTTAATTCCGTGCACACCAGGAAGTAACTCGTCGATCACAGGGTTGCCAAACATACGTTGCCTTGTTGCCAAATCTCAGTTACAGTACCAGCAGGAAGAAGACGAACCGATGTGATCCTACAGCGGTCTGGGAAGTGACCATAGCTGGTGTCTCCAAGTCACGGCTGCTACGGCCTGGAATACGTAATGCGTCTGATTCGCTTTCTGTAACTAGGTTTAGGGACTGGAGCGTAGTTACTAATAATACTCAGAACTGACTGCAAACTGAGCATCATAAATCAGTAACTCTCATTGTTGTTTTTATATTTCTTTCGTAAGTGTACTCAAAACTAAGAAAGTCATTCACAGGCGTTTTCGTGCCTCGCTGATAGTCGAGCACAACATACAAATAAAAATAAAAAAGAATGTGTGTGTGTGTGTGTGTGTGTGTGTGTGTGTGTGTGTGTGTGTGTTTGTGAGAGAGAGAGAGAGAGAGAAATAAAAAGCAATGAGAGAGAGTGTAAAAAATTGTTGTAAAGAAATTGAATCAAGGTATTTAAAGAAATCTTTCATTAAAATGACACGTTCCATATCATTACGAAATGTCGTATTCATGATCTATGGAACAAGAGTTAATCTAATGTAATCTAATCTAATCTAATCACATCATATTGATGATTAGCCATGAAGAGTCATTAATTACCGAAATTTTGGCCAATACCAGTAACCAAATCTAAACTTGAAAATAAAAGACAACAATTTTTGTAATAAACCGTGACTCCTATCAAGACCCTTTCGTCCCTGTTATCGAACCACGAAAGATGTCTGATATACCTCCATTCTGAAGTAACAAAGTGTGCATGCATTTAAAGATGAAGTGCATGATGTGAAGTTCTGTGACGAAGATACGAACCCAACACGTAATCCGATTGTTAACTAAGAAAAATCAAATGTTACGTATCGGTTTTTCTTGCGAGCCGCTAGGTGTCTGAATCTAAAATAAGGATACAAACTTTTGTGCCTAAGCGACAATCGAACTGCACACCTACCGTGCATCCACGAATATAGCTTAAGTTTCAGTTGCTTACTCATGAACAGTAAGATGTGTGCGTGTTTGACCAGAAATAACGACACCTGTTGCCATTGTTGGAAACACATGAACAGACATTGAAATTGCGCGTTAATTTTCACTAGCAGGTGGGTGTGCACTTGATAAAGCTAGAAATGAAATTATGAATATTTTTGTACTGGATCAGGTTTCAGACCCACATACTTACCTTTGGAGGAGACCTAGAGAAGATTGCAGTCTTGGGAAAAGGAACGAAATGACTGAACTATACTGTTCCGAGAGATTCAGATCCTCGAAAGAGGAGATACGAATTCGAATCACAGTCCAGCACCAAATTTTTAAACGTCTCTAGTTCAATCAAGTACAAGTAAAATAAGAGCCCTGTCCCTTTAAATGGCTATCGGTTCATCAAATAAAATAAAATTTTCTAATGTAAGTAAGCTTACTGGCGACTGCATTTCTGTTTACCATGACTTCCGCTGTGTCATTTCCCAACGTAAACCGGCTCTTCCCAGTTGGTAATGAAGGAACGTGATGTTTAATGCGGATTCTGGATTATAACGTCTTTCTCTTGAGGTTACCAGAGGTAAAATAAATCTGTTTGTGCCTCTTAAAAGTAAATGCCTGAACCCACGCATTGCACCTGTGATAGCTCGTTCCACCATACCATTGTGGCCACATTACCCAGCCCCAAGAGTGTGCTGTAACGGATGATGTGCTTAGCTTACAAAATTAGTCACGGTGGAAAAAATGCGAGTCTATTAAATGGTCGAGTAGAAGCAAGCTTCTGACGCAGAGATTATGCTATTCTCATGTCATCAGGATGTAAAGACTCTTCTAGGCATCATAGGCTGGATGTGAAGCCATTTTGATTTTTCACAAATTCAGCAAATTTCTTAGTTCGAGAAAATCCACTGTGAAGTGTGAAGTTGCCGGATAATTCGATTATTACTGTTATTATTACTATCATTTTATTCAAACCGCAGCTGGAACACGACCGTAGTCTTCAGGTAAAACGCGAGACCAGCTAATATGACGTCTGGCGACCGAAAGCACATATCGACAAAATATTTATCGCCCCTTTCCTCTCGGTGCTGAAGCTATGAGTGTAATTCAAGCGAATCTACAATATCATATTAGCTGGTCTCGCGTTTTACCTCAAGACTACGGTCGTAGTCAAGAGTAATGTACTAGGACTGGAGTCAAGACTTCCTCTGGGAAGTGCCGCAGTCTACATGTTGCTAGATCGAGCATATTGCCAGACATAGAATTCTGAGAGGAGCACGACTGTATTGTCCACCTTACGTGAACGACTCGGCGGTCAATTTTTTGGTCTGAGACTGTATCTACAACACATATTGCACGCTTAAGACCCAGAAGAATTTAAAACAAAATGTATTTTTTAAGAGAGCAACGTTAACCATACCGTTCGAAGTATTCATAGTATTGTATACGTGTGTGTAAACGCCTTCCAATGACCACTCAAGAAAGACAAGGATACTCAGTCTAGCTCCAATATTATATATATGCCTCAGTTTGTGGATGAACTCAGACTTAGGTTGATAATAATTGTGAAAATTTAGCAGCACTGTACCCATTGGTGTTAAACTCGTTTTCAACCAATGATTCCCACAGCTACAAGGATACTACTTGTGATACCTCTTAGACAAAATACTTAAGCAGTGTTATCAGACGAAAAGATCAACCTGACACAAACTGTGGGAAGTTTGTTTTACAACCTTCGTACCTGGATATTCAGCTTTTTCCTATTTGAGATATCTGTGATTGTTGCTGCTTAAGACGATTTAAGCAGAAACTAAATTCCCTCAGCTTCGACAATGTTTAAAGAAATCGTCTTATTGGCACTAAATCGTGGTTTGTGAATTGTTTACCGGCCGTACTCTGCCGTATTTTGCCGGTTGGAAGGTAAAAGCTTACTGACAAATTTCACACAGAAATTACTGTTACAGTGTACTTATGGAGCCAAATGAGTGAATTGCGTATTTTCCGGTGAGAAAGAGCACTGGCAAACAGTCTTCACTACATTAGGTTATTTAAACTGGTGTCACTCTGAGCCAGAATTTATGGTCAGCGACTAAGTGTAAGGTCAACGTTTCGGATGCGAGTTTTGCGACTGTGAAATACTTTCCTACATTATAGAAGCGAATATTAAATTTGAACTAATATTGCGAAAATTTTGTACTTGGGCAGCTTAGAATGAAAATACTTCTGTTTATTTCAAAGGGAAACAATAGATTTTCTAAAACACTGTCTGTCATACACAACTTGAAACAGGTCATGTCGACCAAATCATGTGGAAGAACTAACAGCAACGTATATCGGAAGGCAGTAAGATCTCTTGCCTTTTGGTTTGTCAGTACTCGATAGCCATTTCTAGGCGAAAGTAAGTGAAGAAAGGCAGTGCGTTTTTGTTACCAAGTAACGTCTTCGTCAATTACTTTAGTTTTAAAGTAATCTACGAGTAATTGCTGGTGTTTGATATTAACATGAAAAGGATTCCGTAGACAGGGAAAGAACCTGTTCATGAGAAACTACATCTATAGTGACCAAAAGGCATTAAATGATGTTCAAGCACTTGTGTTACAGCAGCGGTATGAATAACATGATATTAATAATAACAGTAATAATCGAATTATCCGGCAACTTCACACTTCACAGTGGATTTTCTCGAACTAAGAAATTTGCTGAATTTGTGAAAAATCAAAATGGCTTCACATCCAGCCTATGATGCCTAGAAGAGTCTTTACATCCTGATGACATGAGAATAGCATAATCTCTGCGTCAGAAGCTTGCTTCTACTCGACCATTTAATAGACTCGCATTTTTTCCACCGTGACTAATTTTGTAAGCTAAGCACATCATCCGTTACAGCACACTCTTGGGGCTGGGTAATGTGGCCACAATGGTATGGTGGAACGAGCTATCACAGGTGCAATGCGTGGGTTCAGGCATTTACTTTTAAGAGGCACAAACAGATTTATTTTACCTCTGGTAACCTCAAGAGAAAGACGTTATAATCCAGAATCCGCATTAAACATCACGTTCCTTCATTACCAACTGGGCAGAGCCGGTTTACGTTGGGAAATGACACAGCGGAAGTCATGGTAAACAGAAATACAGTCGCCAGTAAGCTTACTTACATTAGAAAATTTTATTTTATTTGATGAACCGATAGCCATTTAAAGGGACTGTGATTCGAATTCGTATCTCCTCTTTCGAGGATCTGAATCTCTCGGAACAGTATAGTTCAGTCATTTCGTTCCTTTTCCCAAGACTGCAATCTTCTCTAGGTCTCCTCCAAAGGTAAGTATGTGGGTCTGAAACCTGATCCAGTACAAAAATATTCATAATTTCATTTCTAGCTTTATCAAGTGCACACCCACCTGCTAGTGAAAATTAACGCGCAATTTCAATGTCTGTTCATGTGTTTCCAACAATGGCAACAGGTGTCGTTATTTCTGGTCAAACACGCACACATCTTACTGTTCATGAGTAAGCAACTGAAACTTAAGCTATATTCGTGGATGCACGGTAGGTGTGCAGTTCGATTGTCGCTTAGGCACAAAAGTTTGTATCCTTATTTTAGATTCAGACACCTAGCGGCTCGTAAGAAAAACCGATACGTAACATTTGATTTTTCTTAGTTAACAATCGGATTACGTGTTGGGTTCGTATCTCCGCACAGAACTTCACATCATGCACTTCATCTTTAAATGCATGCACACTTTGTTACTTCAGAATGGAGGTATATCAGACATCTTTCGTGGTTCGATAACAGGGATGAAAGGGTCTTGATAGGAGTCACGGTTTATTACAAAAATTGTCGTCTTTTATTTTCAAGTTTAGATTTGGTTACTGGTATTGGCCAAAATTTCGGTAATTAATGACTCTTCATGGCTAATCATCAATATGATGTGATTAGATTAGATTAGATTACATTAGATTAACTCTTGTTCCATAGATTATGAATACGACATTTTGTAATGATATGGAACGTGTCATTTTAATGAAAGATTTCTTTAAATACCTTGATTCAATTTCTTTACAACAATTTTTTACACTCTCTCTCATTGCTTTTTATTTCTCTCTCTCTCTCTCTCACACAAACACACACACACACACACACACACACACACACACACATTCTTTTTTATTTTTATTTGTATGTTGTGCTCGACTATCGGCGAGGCACGAAAACGCCTGTGAATGACTTTCTTAGTTTTGAGTACACTTACGAAAGAAATATAAAAACAACAATGAGAGTTACTGATTTATGATGCTCAGTTTGCAGTCAGTTCTGAGTATTATTAGTAACTACGCTCCAGTCCCTAAACCTAGTTACAGAAAGCGAATCAGACGCATTACGTATTCCAGGCCGTAGCAGCCGTGACTTGGAGACACCAGCTATGGTCACTTCCCAGACCGCTGTAGGATCACATCGGTTCGTCTTCTTCCTGCTGGTATTGTAACTGAGATTTGGCAACAAGGCAACGTATGTTTGGCAACCCTGTGATCGACGAGTTACTTCCTGGTGTGCACGGAATTAAGCCTCAAAGTTCACTTGATTGTACCTGTCATTTCCATTGAATAATCCGAGTTATTATCGCTTGCAGGGTAACAAAAGATTGAAAATTTACGGTTTCCAGCCCAGGAAAGTCGTTGCAGGTGGAAACCGCAACTAATCTCGACATTCAAATAGCGGTTTACGAGTTCTAGTTACTATTGCCGTCGTAATAGGAAGCTAAGACCCATACCTCCTCGCCAGCTCTGTGGTAGCGTGCTGAGCTGTGAAAAAGCGTCTGTTACGGTTCGCAGTTCCAGTCTCACTGACAGTAACGTTTTTATCCCTTCTGTGAAAGAGCTACAAGCAGTCAGATCAAACATCAATAAGGAAATCGCAAGAAAATGCTTTCAGCTCATAGTGCAATGTTGAAAAACTTACAATGCTGCACAACAGGTAACGCCTCTTTCCGCTGCTGACAAGCGAATTTTGGGTTTCTAGGAATACGTAACTATATTTATGAAATGCCACATTTGCATACCTCTTGAGTATGACACAGCATACCAATTAAACACAGACCCAATCAAAATCTAAGTGAGTAGTATTTTACTAACTCGTGTCGATAGAGGCATGCTTGTTTACAGATACTTTCGTCGTAAGGTTACCATGGTTAGTTTTATTTCATTTCTTATAATACAGTGCCCAATTTTCGTAAGGTTTCCTTTAGTGCTGTTAAAACAATAGTAAACATGAGAGAGAAATTAATCATCAACGATATACGCGAATTCTCAGATGTTACCTATGACAGTCTGACAATGCACATGCAG
The DNA here is from genome assembly GCF_021461395.2 of Schistocerca americana. Classification (NCBI taxonomy): domain Eukaryota; kingdom Metazoa; phylum Arthropoda; class Insecta; order Orthoptera; family Acrididae; genus Schistocerca; species Schistocerca americana. The sequence continues at coordinate 191,130,719 of NC_060128.1, forward strand.
TTTATTGATTACATGCATGTAGAAAACTTGTTCTGAGTTAAAGCTGTCAAACAAAGTTTGAAGAAGAATAAAATATCACTACCACGCGACGGCTAATATAGAAAATACTTTTCTGACATATTATGGCACGATGCGCTCTCCCTGCACATCTTCGAGATGCATCTGCTGCCTGCTGTCTATTAAACCTGAATAGAACAAAATGTCACAGTAGTTAGCCCTTTTTCCACATGCGACTACTTTGGGTTGAGAAGTGAAGGGAATTATGTTCAAAGTTCCATTAGATTGATACCTTCAGCAGAGAGCAGAATTGCGTTTTAAAAAATGTAGCACTGAATGTATTCGAACTCGCGACATCTTATCTATGCTACAAGCTGACACGTAGCTACAGCAGCTCCAGAGCTCGGTAACTATTCCTCCAGAACTTTTGGATTCCACAGCACTGTGAGATTATGCATATGGCCAGGTCTTGACTTCTGAGAGACAAACAGTTACAGCTTTTCTTTTGGACTGAACGACGTTTTCTAGTAACAGATAGCGCAATAGAATAGCTCAAGTGGAAAGGAACTCTTCCTATTTAAACTTCTGCATCCTACACTGTTGGCAGTTGTGTGTAGGTGGCAGTTACGTGATTTTATTTCTGTGATTACAAAATAGTCGAATGTATGCACTGGGTAGCCGAGGCAGCTAGTTCATGGTGATTCGGTCAGCCAAGTAAATGAATTTACTGAGCATGCTGCAAATTACTACAGGGAGCCTGTGTGTCAGAATTCTCATCCAGTGTGGCGCAACTGCGTTACGATAGAAAAATGACTCGCAGAGAAGAGGATTTCGTGGTCTGTTGGACGGATGGTAGGTTGTTATACCTATGGTCTGGGTTCGATTCCCACTTCCGTCAATGATTTTAGATAGGGAGAGACAGATTCCATTCTCTCCTGGCTACACCAAGTGAGGAGATATAATGGCTGCGTGGTCTGAAAATTCACATTAAAGATGATATTCCTTCTTTACCAAGTAGGCGGTAGGTTGAACCACAATAAAGTCTGGAGTGGCGACATGTAGAAACTCTATCACCAGTAACCTTTCTTATACTAGTTATTTATTTCAAGTGACGACACAAACGCTATGTATGGTCACAGGACACTTATTCCATCTTTTATTTGAGCTTCTGTATGTCGATAAAATTGGTTCTAAACTGGGAATGCAACTCAGACCGCCCTTAACGCGGAATTTGATCCCTTCGTGGCAATACAGCTCGGCTACAATTTGTTGTTTGTTCAAAACTGCAGATTCCTCAACACCTTCACATATTACGCGTGAATGGGATCGAATCCTGGCCCGGCACTAAAGATTTAATTATGTATTATCAAGCTCTATCATGAGAACACCTATCTGCTGGTGGATAATAATTTTGATTTTTAATGTATTTTCATTCGTTGTCAACACTAACGATATCTGACGTTTTTAACTCCCAGTGAGACACAGAACTATTTGCGAGATGACTGTAAGCTCAAGATGCTATTCTGAGCAGCTGGTGGAGAAAAATTCGGTAGCTGACGTCTCTTTGTGTGTAGTCAACAACGATATGTGTGGGGCTCTATTCCCAGTGAGCGCTGAACTCTTCGTCATATTATTTCAGTTCGTCGTGTCATTTAATGTTCATACATATTCTCAACTAGCTGCTCGTGAATAACTTTAATTTTTAATGTCATTTTGTGTTAAATAGTTCAAATGGTTCAAATGGCTCTGAGCACTATGGGACTTAACTTCTAAGGTCATCAGTCCCCTAGAACTTAGAACTACTTAAACCAAACTAACCTAAGGACATCACTCACATCCATGCCCGAGGCAGGATTCGAACCTGCGACCGTAGCGGTCACGCGGTTCCAGACTGAAGCGCCTAGAACCGCACGGCCACACCGGCCGGCCCCCACCATCTGGTATCAATGCATTACCCTATCATCCATTATATATAATCATTTTCATAGTACACTTGATATTATAGATGAGTAGGACACAAGACAGGACATAGATAATGTCCGTTTGACGTCAACAGTGTGTAACATTTTACTTTTTTTGAATAGGACAATGTTCCTCTCCAATAATTTTTAGATTAGTTACAATAAGCTTACGCTGCAAGAGAATTCGCTTGTATTTTTCAATATGTGGTCTGTTGTCGGTTTGAAGGCCTTCCATAACATCGGCAACGTAGTACAACTCCGCCGAGGGCTGTCTGGAGTAGGGTGGAGATAGCAATGTGAAAGTTGAGAGCTGTCGAAGACGATCTTCATATTCCTAATGCGATTAGGACATCGTATACTCTTGACGACGTTTAGCACCTGTGCAGTCAGTCACCCAATTTCAGAATTCATTTTGAGTAATCCTGCTAAATTCCCTAAATATTGTCTTTTTATATTGATGAGTAATATGGATAGTCGTCACGTTCATGTGCCGTCTACAACGCAAATTTAATGTTACTATCCTAGGAACTAACCTGTAATACGTTTTGTACACTCCTGGAAATGGAAAAAAGAACACATTGACACCGGTGTGTCAGACCCACCATACTTGCTCCGGACACTGCGAGAGGGCTGTACAAGCAATGATCACACGCACGGCACAGCGGACACACCAGGAACCGCGGTGTTGGCCGTCGAATGGCGCTAGCTGCGCAGCATTTGTGCACCGCCGCCGTCAGTGTCAGCCAGTTTGCCGTGGCATACGGAGCTCCATCGCAGTCTTTAACACTGGTAGCATGCCGCAACAGCGTGGACGTGAACCGTATGTGCAGTTGACGGACTTTGAGCGAGGGCGTATAGTGGGCATGCGGGAGGCCGGGTGGACGTACCGCCGAATTGCTCAACACGTGGGGCGTGAGGTCTCCACAGTACATCGATGTTGTCGCCAGTGGTCGGCGGAAGGTGCACGTGCCCGTCGACCTGGGACCGGACTGCAGCGACGCACGGATGCACGCCAAGACCGTAGGATCCTACGCAGTGCCGTAGGGGACCGCACCGCCACTTCCCAGCAAATTAGGGACACTGTTGCTCCTGGGGTATCGGCGAGGACCATTCGCAACCGTCTCCATGAAGCTGGGCTACGGTCCCGCACACCGTTAGGCCGTCTTCCGCTCACGCCCCAACATCGTGCAGCCCGCCTCCAGTGGTGTCGCGATAGGCGTGAATGGAGGGACGAATGGAGACGTGTCGTCTTCAGCGATGAGAGTCGCTTCTGCCTTGGTGCCGATGATGGTAGTATGCGTGTTTGGCGCCGTGCAGGTGAGCGCCACAATCAGGACTGCATACGACCGAGGCACACAGGGCCAACACCCGGCATCATGGTGTGGGGAGCGGTCTACTACACTGGCCGTACACCACTGGTGATCGTCGAGGGGACACTGAATAGTGCACGGCACATCCAAACCGTCATCGAACCCATCGTTCTACCATTCCTAGACCGGCAAGGGAACTTGCTGTTCCAACAGGACAGTGCACGTCCGCATGTATCCCGTGCCACCCAACGTGCTCTAGAAGGTGTAAGTCAACTACTCTGGCCAGCAAGATCTCCGGATCTGTCCCCCATTGAGCATGTTTGGGACTGGATGAAACGTCGTCTCACGCGGTCTGCACGTCCAGCACGAACGCTGCTCCAACTGAGGCGCCAGGTGGAAATGGCATGGCAAGCCGTTCCACAGGACTACATCCAGCATCTCTACGATCGTCTCCATGGGAGAATAGCAGCCTGCATTGCTGCGAAAGGTGGATATACACTGCACTAGTGCCGACATTGTGCATGCTCTGTTGCCTGTGTCTATGTACCTGTGGTTCTGTCAGTGTGATCATGTGATGTATCTGACCCCAGGAATGTGTCAACAAAGTTTCCCCTTCCTGGGACAATGAATTCACGGTGTTCTTATTTCAATTTCCAGGAGTGTATTTCATAATCGGAACTATCTGCATTAACCGTCATCAGAGCAATGTCAGGGAACAGAATGCAGCAGTGCCTTGCTACCTACTTGAGGACCTGCTTGAGTCGTGTTCTAAGGAAAGGGTAGTTGCTGGTTCACATTATATTACACTAGCGAGAAGTACCGACTTTTCCTTTTCTCTGCAAACATCCAGAACTAAATTCAGTAACTAAATGCTAAGAATATATTTGCATTGTGCCAACTCAAAGATCAATAGATATGGATATAGATATAGATACAGATTTTTATATTTAAAGCCATTCTCGTTCTGCGTTGGAATAAACATCATTCATTATTTGCTTGTTCTTGTTACGATTGTTATTGTCATTCTCTCACTCGCAAGAGTTTTCGCATTCCTATTTGGTATCGATGCACATGAAGAGTGGCTATGAAAGAAGGGAATACTGAATGTTACGTCATGCAGAATACACTCATTTACTTCGGCTCCTCGTGATCTACGCTACAGGAGAAGTGAGATACATAAAGTTGACAGTGTGAGGACAGACCTGGTAGCACAACTGTGCAACTACACAGTGTTACCAGATAAAATGGTGCTGCGGAATCGACAGTGTAGTACGGACTTTGCCACAGTAGCAGACAGCTGGTAATTTAGGACCATGACCGTGGATTACACTTTGGTCAGTGCTGGTTAGAGTGCTGCAACTGTAAATGGAAGGCTTTGTTTGATAGTCTTATGCTGATGCTGTCTGAATAAATTATGCCATTGGATACAAAGCGGTTTAGTTTTGAGACCTAACCCACGAGGGGGGAAGGCACAGTGGTCTGCTTCAGGAATTCCAAGCAATAAAACACAAAAAACAACCCAGGAAGGGAGACATGCATTTGGAATTTGTTCATCGTTACGGGGTCAAACAAGAGGGTAACATTACTGAAACAATGATCGGGCTACTTAGTATATAATAGAGCATACAGATTTCAAGGAGGAAACGTATGAAGACGCAGACTTCCTCGTTATCAATATGTGCGGCACATCTTTCGTGTTAACGAAAGTAAATTCCCGCTTTACCTCTTCTTACGTGTCAAATGAAATGAATGCCATGAGGAATAGAATATTTGTTGACTGCGTCTCTTCTTGCTTCCATCCTTACCAACATATTTCTTCATTCTCGTGGTAATCATGACATTCTATGTGTATGCTGCAAAAGATTGCAAGTGGACAAATTCGACATCGAGGTGCAAAGCGTTATATTCAATTCGAATAAGCTTCCGGTGTATTTTTACTTCGTTTGTATTTTTAGATGATTATGAACGTTACGGAAAATTATCTCACATGCTTTATGTTGAATGAGAAACATTGAATGATCCGTTTTGCTTTCCCTACGTTGAAATGGTATAATGTCGGCGTCAACAGCCTTCTTCCACGCCGGAAGCTGAAACTTGTATCATTCTGGATTAATGGTAATTGAATGTCTCATATGTATACATAGCCCAGAAGGCGACGTCAGAAACCATCAGGGGAGAACGCCGCATAAAAACCAAACGTGCGCGCGCGTCTCCACTCTGAAGAACCGTATCGGAGAATCACGGCAAGCATTTCGCTGAAGAGCTGCCTCGTCAGAGAGCCTAGAAATGGCAGCGTCGTAGCAAGTATTTGTCAACACTCTGATAGTGCATTTACTTCCGGGTGTAGTTCGGCGTTACCTCGCTAAATTCACTTGACATTCGTTTTCCACATCGAAGACTCGTACGATATAATCCACTGCAAGATGACACAATTAGAAAGTATATTCAATTTCTGGACTCCAAGAACGGCGTTCTTCACACAAGTAACACCTGTTTGTGTGTGCATTCGGGAGGACGACGGTGCAATCCCGCGCCCGGCCATCCTGATTTAGGTTTTCAATGATTTCCCTAAATCGCTTCAGGCAAATGCCGGGATGGTTCCTTAGGAAGGGCACGGCCGATTTCCTTCCCCATCCTTCCCTAATCCGAGCTTGTGCTCCGTCTCTAATGACATCGTTGTCGACGGGACGTTAAAACAGTAATCTCCACCTCCTCTGTTCGTGTGTTTAAGGTTGCGTTTTGAGGCTCAGGCAACATCGCAGTGACTATATTCCGCCTCTGGCCGCCAGTGTGTCGTTAGCTCAGAGGTTCCCTTGTGCGTTGCAGTGCTTGTACTATAAGACATAGCAGTTCGAATCACGGTAGAAGCCGCTGAGTACAACCTTTTATTTTCCATTTTAATTAATGGAGTTGCAAACTGCTAGTAAAAATTTCTTATGCGAAATCTGAAGAATGCCTTTAAACATCAATCTTCGTCCGATTTCGACTTAGTAAATTAAGTTAATATCATGGATTTCTGCTTTGCGAATTCCAAGGTGCTTCACTGTAAAATAGACCCTGAAAAGATTCAAACCGACTGTCAACGATATAAATTTGAGCTTTGTTCGTCATATAGGTCTAACATGTCAGAAGGTTGTTTATGAAGTGCACATGTTCATTAATGTAGTTCCCTTCTTCTAAATTTTTGCAATAGCATTTAACTGTAGACGTTTTCTAACACCGGCGTTAGCAATTCCTTTCCGTTCTCTGAAACCTTCAAAACGACAAATTTTTCTGGTTTAAATCTGATGACCTTAACTATCACTTCCGATCAACAATAAATACTTCATGAACCCATACATGGAACTCCAAATGTGCAGTGTTCCTGCACTGCTACAGAGCATGCATTGCAAGGTATTCACACAGTTTATCGCATAGACTTACCATAAGGAATGAAACAAGAACTGTAATACACTTTACACCACAGACGCTCACTCTGGCTTGACGAAAACATCCAAACATTGACCAAAAGTTGCACAAATAATTGAGTTTGAAAGGATAAGAAACGAGGTATGAAGCATTTATAAATTCATCGAATGTAGTGAGGTGGTTTAATTTCGTCCCAGTCTATAAAATTAATTTCGGGCCATACTCAGCTCTTGCCGATTAATGTAATATAATACCCGCCTACTAATCAGGGCGTCTGTCTCCGTTGCTTTTGAGCGTGAATGGAAATTGTAGAAATTTTCTGTGGAGCAACATTTAATAATAAAGCGTTTTAAATCATCAAAAGCGATGAGCGGTAGCAGGCGCTTTCGATAAAGAACGGGGGAGTGCAGCGCCGCTGCTGTCGCCACGGCCGCTGCCAGTAGCCAGCAAATGGATCCCGGAGCTTTGCCGCATACGGCGTCCAGAGGAGGACAGTCTGCAGGAAATCTGCCGCAAAATCGTTACTGGATAAAATTTTGATATCGGTGTGTCACAAAGCGAAATAGATTGAATCTGCGCTACCATTACATTCACGTCTTCAGCATTCAGACAGAAGAGGCTATAAAAATATTTTACACCACCTGCTCTCGATCCACTGACATTATGAACAGAAACAACGCACGCTACCGCTAGACCACAGGCGTAATCAGCCTAGCGTTTCTCTATCATGGGACAAGTTTTCCTCCAGAAAGTGCCGCAGTCTACAGTGTTGCCAGATTGTGCAGATAACCGGACTTAGAGAATTAGCGAGTTGGCCAGTTTTTTTGTCCCATGTCGGGATCGGCGCGGACTTAGCCTCTGAAGCGGCCGGCCGCCGGTCAAGTTTTATGTCAAAGAGTGTACATTCTGCTGATACCAAACCACCGACTTTTGCCACTTCAGTTTTGTCAGCCGAGAGCTCATTGGAGAGCAGGGTGAAGGTCTCTTGTATCTTCTGATGAAATCTGGATCTGGCTCGGTGCCAGTGATAGTTGTATGTTGGTTAGGAGGAGACCAATTGGGGGCCTGCAACCAGCCTGTGCACGTGCTAGACACGCAGGAGGCGCGATTTCGTGTGACAGTAGGGGCCCTTCCGTGGTTATCCTAAACACCCTGACTGCAAATTTGTAGCCAATCTGGTGCTTCGACCTGTTGTATTGCCATTCATGAATAGTATTACAGAGGGTAGTTTCCAACAGGATAACGTTCGACCACATACCGTTGTTGTAACCTAACACTATCTACAGAGTGTCGACATGTTGCCTTGGCCTGCTTGACCACCAGATCTGTCTCCACTCGACCACATATGGGGCATCATTGGACGACAACTTCAGCCTCATCCACAAACAACATTAACCGTCCCTCTATTGACCGACCAAGTGCAACAGGCATTGAACTTGAAAGGTATGTGCTAAGGACTGATCAGAGTAGCTCCAGAAAATAAAGTCGGTAGTTCCCAACCGCATGGTGAAATGAGTATAATATCTTCGAGTAGGGGGATCTTTAATGGTTAAGAGAGCCGGGCGAGCACAGTAAAAAACAGGGGAGTCCCAGCTAGGTGCCCGGAGGAAGTAGACGTGTGGTGACAGCGTTAAGGTAGGACGCGCTCTCTGCCCCTGACCAAACTTTAGCACGCAAATGAGAGAAGATATATAATGATTTCAAAATGGTTTTTGTTAGATAATGTTAGGATTTGTATATCCAAGGTTAGACACGGTAAGCGTTTTGTAAAAATTTTTGTAAGAGTTATTCGTGCTACAAAAATGTTGGAAATGGTGGGTTTTGTGTATAACTTCAAATTTTAACAATATATGTATTGAGATCAACATTGTGTTTAAATCTAAACAGCCTGAATCGTAATCCACATCCTTTGCTTGTATTGATTATGAAAATGAGTAGTAAAGTAAAGTTACCCACCAATGAAAGAACGTAAAGAAAATGAGGCCTCTATGCAATATATATGTGCAGTTCATAGCTTGAAATCGATTTTGGTATAACTAACGTTATCAGAGCAAAGTTATTTCAAATAACTAATTTTATGCCATTGTGCAACTAGCATTGTTCAAGCCAAGATATAATTTCGTTAAGTAAACATCAGGGCCAAAAGTTAATTTGCCATTACCATCTTAATGCCATTGCACTAACGGCATTATTCTCTTAAACTTGATTGCTGAGTCAGATACAGGCTGCATTTCCGGCAAAATGGAGGAGTGCAAGAAACAAGTTCACAGACGCAGTCAGATGCAGGTTTGTTGAATAATTAATTTAGAACAATCTTATCAATGATACTTACACAAATAAAAAAGGAAACAGTTTTAGTTAGATACTTTCAAACTCCATTCCACAAACTGACATTCGGCACCTGTACAACAGAATAGATGCAGGTTTGTATCTTTGCAATCAATATTCAATAGCTTACACAGGTTATTAATGTACCAGTATTCCACATTTTCAATGGCTTATGTCGAGCTTATATTAACCTATGATCTTACAATGTTAATCGGTTAAATTGTGCCTAGACAAATCTATTCTCGAAATTTCATCACCCCAATTTTTTTTTTTTTTTTTTTTTTTTTTTGATGTTGCGATTTTAGTTCCGTATTTCGCCAGTACTTGCGCGTGACAGGTTGAGAACTTGGGCCCGGATGGCCAAAGCAGTTAAGGCAACCGTTCCAGAGGGGCAGAACAGCTGGGTTCGAGTCCCGGCCTGGTGCAAATTTTCTTCACCACTGATGTACTTCACACGATAAGCGGTTGAGGTCGTGTTTCTCTTGACAGTGAATCTGAAGGACAGTTCTGTTGCCAACAGCGCTTGCTTTCATCGATGACACTCAAGTAATTTTCAGCAACAATCCCGGCTGTTGTAAGAGCGGCACCTCTCAATTGTAAACTGGCTTTTGGGGAACACACAGACATTTTTTGTTTAGTTCATTGTACGTTGTTGTACGTTATCTGAAACGCAGGCGATATTTTAAGTTTTCTTTCGTTTATAATTGAAATCAAATCGTTTTAACACTTCAGCATACTGTTGTAGTAATACAAATGCAGTAGACCGGTACAGCCACTCTAATCTATGTGAAACTGCCAACATTAATGCGATGGTTATAATTTTTACTTTTGGCCAGGTGGATATGTAGCAAACAGTTTGAAACATCGAATTGTTGAGTCGCTCTTTTCACAAACGGAAGAATTACATTTGTTGTGTGAACTCTTGCTCTTTTTTGCAGTTCACTGCTTCCACAGGAATACAAGACGAATTATCAGTTTGGCAGGACGCATTTACTTTTCTGATGATCCCTCAGCAATACGTTTGAAACGTGTTATAACGCTTTTATAAGAACTGACATCCATCTGCATCAGGAATGTCCGGTATTTACCAAAAACAGGTGCTAATGTTTTGTGAATTTTGCTTTATGAAGTAGAAATACCGTAACAGAATCGACCTAAAAGCATGATACGAGGTGCATTCAAGTTCTAAGGCCTCCGATTTTTTTTCTCCGGGCTGGAAAGAGATAGAAACATGCGCACTGTTTTAAAATGAGGCTGCATTCATTGTCAATACGTCCCAGAGATGGCAGCACCGTACGGCAGATGGAATTTTACCGTCAGCGGCGAGAATGAGAACTGTTTTAAATACTTAAAATGGCGACGTTTTCCTTACTTGAACAGCGTGCAATCATTCGTTTTCTGAATTTGCGTGGTGTGAAACCAATTGAAATTCATCGTTGAAGGAGACATGTGGTGATGGAGTTATGGATGTGTCGAAAGTGCGTTAGTGGGTGTGACAGTTTAATGAAGGCAGAACATCGTGTGACAACAAACCGAAACAACCGTGGGCTCACACAAGCTGGTCTGACGATATGATCGAGAAAGTGGAGAGAATTGTTTTGGGGGATCGCCGAATGACTGTTGAACAGATCGCCTCCAGAATTGGCATTTCTGTGGGTTCTGTGCACACAATCCTGCATGACGACCTGAAAATGTGAAAAGTGTCATCCAGGTGGGTGCCACGAACGCTGACGGACGACCACATGGCTGCCCGTGTGGCATGTTGCCAAGCAATGTTGACACGCAACCACAGCATGAATGGGACTTTCTTTTCGTCGGTTGTGACAATGGATGAGACGTGGATGCCATTTTTGAATCCAGAAACAAAGCGCCAGTCAGCTCAATGGAAGCACACAGATTCACTGCCACCAAAAAAATTTTCGGGTAACCGCCAGTGCTGAAAAAATGATGGTGTCCATGTTCTGGGACAGCGAGGGCGTAATCCTTACCCATTGCGTTCCAAAGGGTACTACGGTAACAGAGGCATCCTACGAAAATGTTTTGAAGAACAAATTCCTTCCTGCACTGCAACAAAAACGTCCGGGAAGGGCTGCGCATGTGCTGTTTCACCAAGACAACGCACCCGCACATCGAGCTAACGTTACGCAACAGTTTCTTCGTGATAATAACTTTGAAGTGATTCCTCTTGCTCCCTACTCACCTGACCTGGCTTCTAGTGACTTTTGGCTTTTTCCAACAATGAAAGACACTCTCCGTGGCTGCACATTCACCAGCCGTGCTGCTATTGCCTCAGCGATTTTCCAGTGGTCAAAACAGACTCCTAAAGAAGCCTTCGCCGCTGCCATGGAATCATAGCGTCAGCGTTGTGAAAAATGTGTACGTCTGCAGGGCGATTACGTCGTGAAGTAACGCCAGTTTCATCGATTTCGGGTGAGTAGTTAATCAGAAAAAAAATCGGAGGCCTTAGAACTTGAATGCACCTCGTACATTAGAAGACGTTGATTATAGAGGAATCTCTTTTGCTGCGTCACATATCAACTTTCTGTCGTCTGAAAATCTTCATCATTCATCGAGACTTTGATCTGAGGTGCATCGTATTATTATGAGATATATGCATATCAGCTGGACAGACGTTTGGACGATATCCTTCAGGATAACGTCCAACACCTGTATCAATAAATGCCAAGCAGAATACGTGCTTCCGAAAGGGCCAGAGGTCGACGAACGTGTTATTGGCTTGTTCAATTTGTGGAACTATTTCTCTTCAATAAATCATCCATTTTTTCTGAAATTTTAATCATTTGTTTGTCTGTACATGTACATCTTACCTACCGATTTCTGTCCCATTCGGATAATTCCTTCCTGGTGCTCTCCTTTTTTATTTTTGTCTTCTAGTTTATTCAATAGGCGTGGTCACAAAGCAAAAAGTAACTGTATAATGAAATAATAAGCAATCAGTTGCATAAAAGAAATTTAATTTCTTTACCGGTTTCGGACACTTAGGTCCGTTGCTTGGGAGTTATGCCTATCGCATTGTTTGGGTGTGGCAATAGCAGTGTGCATCCAGCAAAATGTCATAGTCATGTAGTTCACAGTGTCTGCATAAAACTCAAAGTAATGTGGAGAACACGCTGAGAGCAGTGTTGCCAGCGTGACGGTTGGGGCATTGTTGAGTTCAGCTAGAGAGTGATTGTTGATGACACTGTTCGGAACTGCTGCATTCAGTGGCTGTGTTTCATCGATTTATGTAGAAGTCTACATTTCCTCCGTTTTCAGTAAGTATCGTTGTGTATGTTAGCTGTTCTCATTGTAAACAAGTTCAATGTTTATATTCATTGTTTCGAACATAATACATGAGCATGTAGTTCATGCTCTATATTTACGAACACAATTAATTCAATACAAATGGTCTTTGTTGACCACCAAAGTGTACTTGCGTATACTGTGCGCCAACTCACTGGTTGGCAAAGATGAAGCGTGAAGATCGATAGCAGGCTCTTGATCAAATGGACCTGTTACAAAGGAGGCAAGAGTCACAACGACAATCAACACGCCGCCACTGCCACTGACCCGAGCACTCACTCACTCATCCAGTTTGGCATCTGTCAGTTTACTTGTAGAGCGGGTTTAGTTCATAACAGCTACGACAGTACGTAGCGACCATATTAGTGATTATAGCGGGACTATTACTGATGAGCTTGTACCACAAACATGGACTCCATTCAAGTCAAGTAAATACTTCCACTTCACGTAAATAAGAAACTGTATTAATTCATGTGTGCATTGTTGTCGTAGAAATAGGATAATGGCCACCTGTAACAACATCCTCTCCCTTGCAATACAAGACTCTAGAAAAAGAAACAAGAAACAATCTTTGTAGCCATTTCCTAACAGGGAAATAAGTTCAAAACTAAAAGCAAGTATTTGGAACAGCGAAAGGAAGGCTTTCACGGTCAGAGTTAGTTCTCTACTTGTTGTTTACCAAATGTTTAAGACCTCGCTTTCCGTGAGCGGGACACACTGGAACAGATTAACACTTAAGTTAATCTGCCCTTTAGTCTTGTCCTTGCGGCTTTTCGTGGATGATGCTGTAGTATAAAGTGACGTTGCAGCATCAGAAAATTGCAGCATGCAGGAATATCTGCAGCGGATAGGCACTTGTTGCAGGGAGTGGCAACTGACCCTTAACATAGACAAATGTAATGTATTGCGAATACATAGGATCCTTTATTGTATGATTATATGATAGCGGAACAAACACTGGTAGCAGTTACTTCTGTAAAATATCTGGGAATATGCGTACAGAACGATTTGAAGTAGAATAATCATATAAAATTAACTGTTGGTAAGGCGGGTCCCAGGTTGAGATTCATTCGGAGAGTCCTTAGAAAATGTAGTCCATCAGCAAAGGAGGTAGCTTACTAAACACTCGTTCGACCCATAGTTGAGTATTGCTCATCAGTGTGGGATCCGTAACAGGTCAGGTTGACAGAGGAGATAGAGAAGACCCAAAGAAGAGCGGCGCGTTTCGTCACAGGGTTATTTGGTAAGCGTGATAGCGTTACGGAGATGTTTAACAAACTCAAGTGGCAGACTCTGCAAGAGAGGCGCTCTGCATCGCGGTGTAGCCTGCTGTCCAGGTTTCGAGAGGGTGCGTTTCTGGATGAGGTATCGAATATATTGCTTCGCCCTACTTATACCTCCCGGGGAGATCACGAATGTAAAATTAGAGACATTCGAGCGCGCACGGAGGCTTTCCGGCAGTCGTTCTTTCCGCGAAACATATGCGACTGGAACAGGAAAGGTATGTAAAGTGCCCTCCGCCACACACCGTTGGGTGGCTTGCGGAGTATAAATGTAGATGTAGAAGTGAGTCTGACAGAATACCAATAAGTTCGGGAGATGGCTCCGAGGTCCCTCGGCGGCGACGGCAGCGAGCGGTCGGCGATACTGGATCCGGAGCAAACTTCCTCTCTCGGCCGGCTGCGTCGTAACTAAAGTGACGGTCGCGGAAGCGCTCCTAAGTACCCTAACGGCGGAAGTACACATGTTCTCGATTGGCTGCCCTCGACACTGGCGGATGCAGCAACAGGTTCGTGGTACGAGCGACCTCTCTTGCTGACTTACACGCCCTCTGTACTGTGATCGGTGTATGCGAAGGGCCTCTGCAGGCCGCGCTGCGACTCACTCAGTCGGAACGTCGGGGAGTCGCAGGGGCCGTGCCGGCAACCAGCCCGACGGCAGTGTGTTGCCGTGTGGCGAGAGCGCTCGGCGGATTTCGCGACACTGCAATGCCCGATGGATCGCCACACAATGGCGGCAGCAACACTGCCCAAAACACTGGCAGAATGGGAGCTCTCTCCAGGGCGCCGCCATAGACGCCGACGATGGTGATCTGGACTAGTGGTGCACAACCGCGATTCATCGCTTGAGTCAATGCAACGCCATTCATTGCCATCTATGTACTCAGCACCAGTCGAAACTAAGCCGTTTGCGTTGTGATGTTAACGGCAGCCTACATGTGGGACAGTAAATCTCTAGTCCAGCTGCTGTTACGGTGCAGGATGACACAGAAGGGTCATTCTTGGATGGCAGACGCAGATGTGAAAGGGTTACGATGTGTTCGGTGCACAATACGGCGAACCTCCCCTGTGTTGGTCAGGCTGTAACTTAACCGCTTGCCTGCATCTATCTGAGTCAATCTTCCTGAAACTGTCTACCAAAATTTCTCAAAAATGATTACCGCACGAGCTAATTCCTAACTTAAACTCGTGTACCGTGCAGAACTCTGACTATACTGAATTATACGAAGACTTAAAACGATTCGCTCAACACTGTCTACGAACTGAAGCTGACTGTTTGTATAAAAATGCAGTACTACGCCGGCCGGAGTGCCATGCGGTTCTAGGCGCTACAGTCTGGCACGGCGCAACCGCTACGGTCACAGGTTCGAATCCTGCCTCGGGCATCGATGAATGTGATGTCGTTAGTTAGGTTTAAGTAGATCAAAGTTCTAGGGGACTGATGACCTGAGCAGTTAAGTCCCATAGTGCTCAGAGGCATTTGTACCATTTTTTTGCAGTACTACCCCGAATGTATCCTTACTTCTGAAATAAATATGCACCTGAACCTATAAAGAAAATCCTGGTGCGATAATGTATTTTCAATTACCTCGTGTCTTGACAAACATTGTTGTAGATTTCTTCTAAGCAGTGCACAACATACAGCAGCGAAGTAACATTAAAAACTCTGACTGAAAATTCTATACCACAGCGTGAAGTGTGCGTACGTATACAGGGTGGTCCATTGCTAGTGATCGGGCCAAATATCTCACGAAATTAGCATCAAACGAAAAAACTACAAAGAACGAAACTCGTCTAGCTTGAAGGGGGAAACCAGATGGCGCTATGGTTGGCCAGCTAGATGGTGCTAGGCCGGCCGGTGTGGCCGTGCGGTTCTAGGCGCATCAGTTTGGAACCGCGTGACCGCTACGGTCGCAGGTTCGAATCCTGCCCCGGGCACGGATGTGATGTCCTTAGGTTGGTTAGGTTTAAGTAGTTCTAAGTTCTAGGGGACTGATGACCTCAGATGTTAAGTCCCATAGTGCTCAGAGCCGTTTAGATGGTGCTACCATAGGTCAAACAGATATCAACTGCGTTTCTTAAAATAGGAACCCCCATTTTTTATTACATATTGGTGTAGTATGTAAAAAAATACGTTTTAGTTGGGCCAGTTTTTTCGCTTTGTGATAGATGGCGCTGTAATAGTCACATAAGTACGTAGTATCACGTAACGTTCCGCCAGTGCGTACAGTATTCGCTTCGTGATACATTACCCGTGTTAAAATGGACCGTTTACCAATTGCGGAAAAGGTCGATATCGTGTTGATCTGTGGCTATTATGATCAAAATGCCCAACGGCCGTGTGCTATGTGTGCTGCTCTGTATCCTGGACGACATCATCCGAGTGTCCGGACCGTTCACCGGATAGTTACGTTATTTAGGGAAAAAAAAGAAAACGCAGTTGATATCCGTTTGACCTATGGCAGCGCTATCTAGCGGGCCAACCGTAGCGCCATCTGGTTTCCCCCTTCAAGATAGACAATTTTCGTTCTGTATAGTTTTTGCGTTTGACGCTTATTTCGAGAGATATTCGGCCGATCACGATCAATGGACTACCCTGAATAATAAACTCAGTGAAAGGTCGTAACTGTAACTGGTAAGAAACGACTACTGTCAAAATTCAAATGAAACTCTGTATTCAGAAGTAATGCTCTAAAAGTCAACTGATTGTTCAGAATAGTACACGCATGTTCTGAAGAAACAGACCTTGGACGACTACAGATAGAACGGTCATATTCACAGGAGATGCACATTAGTACGTTCTGCAGAAAAGATTAACATGTCAGTCACCTCGATTCACCATGTTTTCCGTTGCCTAACAGGCGCATGGTCCGCCATGGGTCCTGGTAACTTGTTCTACGCATGACGGCATCGATGCACGGAAGGCGCGAATGGCGTTCTGTGGTGCAGCCTTCCACGCTGCCTTCATCTGGTTCCAAAGTTGACGTGGTCGGACACAGCGCTGCACCCTTCGTTCCATCACATCGCCACACATTTCCGATTGGTGACTGTTGACGTGGCGGGTCAAGGGCGAAAGGCTGACGTCCTGTGATACCAAGAAGGCACGTGTTCGTGCAGCAACACGTGGTCGTGCGTTGCCTTGCTGAAAAATGGCGACTGGAGTGTTGTACAGAAATGGTATGGCTACGGGTCGCAGGACGTCATTGACGTAGGTCACAGTGACCTGGACATGCGCCATCTGTGATTTGTGGATGTACCCAACAGCACCCCACCCCACAAGACCTCGAGTTGGAGCTTTACGTCTTGTTCGAATACAGTCACTGCGATATCGCTCCCCCTGTCTGTGGCGAACCAATATGCGACCACTATTTTCAAACAAACAGGACCTGGATTCATTAGAAAAGACTGTCTGATGCCATTCCTGTTCCCAGTAACGTTGCATACACCATTGCCGTCTAGCATGTTTCTGCACATTCGTCAAAGGTAGGCGGAGAAGAGGACGACGCGGTCGTAACCTTTTCCTTAATAGACGGCGACAGACTGTCACCCCTGATAGTGTACCATGTTTGACAACGCATGAACCTGTGTTCAGTGTATGCCGCCTTTAGCATCTGAAGTTGGTCATTGTATGGCCGAAACCGGTTCTGACTGTGTCATAAACATGTGATTGTGTCTACAAATAAACAAAAAATTCTTACAAGTGTACCACGTGTTACGTTGTTCTACGGTTGCGTCAGAACCGAGCAGGGCCTTTCGGACGAGCTGTCGATCTTCTCGGAGGGGGGGGGGGGGGGGGGTCTGGGCGGTGCGACCTGACCCATCTCGTTGTATTCTACGGCGTTCCGTGAGCCATTCTGCGCACACCCCTTGCACTGCCGAAACACTTCCTCCCACACGAGCAGCAGTTTCCCGGATGGATACATCACATTCTCTCATGTAAATAATGCGCCCCCTTTCAAACTCACTGATTGGATGGTACAGTTCGAGCATACGTCTGCGAGGCATCCCGCACGCCTGCTCAAGTCACGCTGATGCATTACTTTCGGTTTATAGCGATAGCGAGAGGAGCAGACACATTTTACCGGTAGGTGGTGTTGCGTCACCATATCGATGTTGACCTTGAACCCGCAGGCCGACATGGTTCAGTGTTAATCATTTACGCAGATCACAGAAATCTACATGTCCTACAAATATGATCGTCCCAACTGTTCAAGGTGTTCTGTCTTTCTTTCTGATCATGAGTGTATTTACATAACGTGACTTTAAGAAATAACTTTAAGCAAGGGGAATCCCATCTCCCTATCAGAGCAATCCATGTAACAATACTAGTATCTGAGCTTCGTTTCCGGCCGGAGTGGATGAGCGGTGCTAGGCGCTACAGTCTGGAACCGCGCGACCGCTACGGTTGCAGGTTCGAATCCTGCCTCGGGCATGGATGTGAGTGATGTCCTTAGGTTAGTTAGGTTTAAGTAGTTCTAAGTTCTAGGGGACTGATGCCCTCAGAAGTTAAGTCCCATAGTGCTCAGAGCCATTTGAACCACTTTTTGAGCTTCGTTGCTACAATCTCAATAACACAGAAAAATGTTACGCACTTACGTACTTCACTCTTTCAACATTTCAAAAAAATTCTTCTCTCTCCATAATTACATCAAAAATGTGCATACGGCAATTCCAGCAATTTCATATGACACTTATAATTCACATTTCTTGACCATTCCTCAAAATACACCTTGCACTCAACACTGCTCAACTCAGAATTGGTGTAACTTTGCTAGCGGTCTCAGGCAGAGGCGGTCTAGCAACACAAAGATATTGTAGAAATAGTCAAAAATTATTCAGCTACATTGTTTTACTGCAGTCTAACGTTAACAGTCGCAATACTGCGTGTCTTTTTTTTCCCACTGCGACTGCAGCGCGCCAAGCGGCCAGGTAGTTACGCTGTTGAGTTAGGGGAAATCTTGTGCTAGCTAAAGTGAATCGTAATTGTTTACCTTCGTCTATAGAATGGTTTTTCCAAAGCAGAGCGTCTGCAGCGGAATAAATTGCAGCAACATCAAAAAGTATATACTGCATTTGTCTCTTTTTTTAGGTTTCCTAAGGACCCTAGGAACACAACTGTTACACAACTGTTTACTTACGATTTTCTGGTAAAATACAAATTTTACTGGATAATGTCGTGTTGTCTAAGAACAAAGAAATTGGCAGTAAACAGCAGAAGACCTGACTTTCAGCAGAAAGACAACTAAAAAATGTGGAGTTTTCTTCACTTCACTTCCCAGACAAATCAGTGAATGTGGAACGCAGTAAACTGGTATGGACAACAATATCTACATTATTTAACGTGGTAGATGAGGTACCACAGCTATAGCTGAAGGAAAACTCACACAAACGTGATAATAAAAGAATAAAAACGATAAAACTGTTTCCCTACAGAGAAGAAACCAATTGTTGCTGCATCTGAGTCACAAAAGTAATCACATTTATAAAAATGTCTGTGTGTTAGAAAGCCGAGTGATGTGTAAGGGAAAGTTGGTTTCCCTACAAAGTTGTTACCTGTCAAGCGAAGTGATTTTCATAACAAGAAAAGACAAAAAAAAAAGGAATATATTCTTCTGACGCTTGAAATATGTTTACATTCTGTTGTTTTCAGCGGAATAAGTTGCAATTACACCCATATTCGCAAGTATTTCTTCGTCATTAAGTCGTGGTTTACGTCACTGAATCAGGGAGTTCAGGATGATTCGTGTCTCTTGATAATTTACTAACGCTTGAAACACAGAAATGCAATAACTATTTCGTTAGTAAACTAAAAAAAGTTAAATACGAACTTTGATTTTGAGGGCTGCTTTCTCGTCGCTTGGGGCACTAGTGTCGCACCACCTGTCAGACAGTAACAATTTTCACAACAATGAGTGTCTCAATTGTATGTGTTAGACTGTGGTTTTACTCTGTGTGAGCTATAAATATCCATATTTACTTGTTGTTGTTGTGGTCTTCAGTCCAGAGACTGGTTTGATGCCGCTCTCCATGTTACTCTATCCTGTGCAAGCTTCTTCATCTCCGAGTAACTACAGCAACCTACACCCTTCTGAATCTGTTTAGTGGATTCATGCCTTAGTCTCCCTCTACGATTTTCGCCCTCCGCGCTTCCCTCCAGTACTAAATTGGTGATCCCTTGATGCCTCAGAACGTGCCCTACCAACCGATCCCTTCTTCTAGTCAAGTTGTGCCACAAACTTCTATTCAATACCTCCTCATTAGTTATGTGATCTACCCATCTAATCTTCAGCATTCTTCTGTAGCACCACATTTCGAAAGCTTCTATTCCCTTCTTGTCCAAACTATTTACCGTCCATGTTTCACTTCCATACATGGCTACACTCCATACAAATACTTAAAGAAAACACTTCCTGATACTTAAATCTATAGTCGCCATTTCAAATTTCCCTTCTTCGGAACCGCTTTCCTTGCCGTAACGAGTCTACATTTTATAGCATGTCTAGTTCGACCATAATGTTATTTTGCTCCCCAAATAACAAAACTCATCTACAACTTTCAGTGTCTGATTTCCTAATATAATTCCCTCAGTATCACTTGATTTAAATCGGCTACATTAATTATTCTAGTTTTGCTTTTTTTGATGTTCACCTTATATCCTCCTTTCAAGACACTATCTATTCGGTGCAGCTGCTGTTCCAGGTCGTTTGCTGTCTCTGACTGAATTACAATGTCGTCGTCAAACCTCAAAGTTCTTATTTCTTCTCCATTGATTTTAATTCCTACTTCAAATTTTTGTTTTGTTTCCTTTACTAGTTGCTCAATATACATATTGAATAACATTGGAGATAGGCTACAACCCTGTCTAACTCCCTTCCCAACAACTGCTTGCCTTTCATGCCCCTCGAATCTTATAACTGCCATCTGGTTTGTGTACAAATTATAAATCGCCTTTCGCTCCCTGTATTTTACCCCTGCCATCTTCACAATTTTAAAGACAGTATTCCAGTGAACATTGTCAAAAGCCTTCTGTAAGTCTACAAATGCTAGGAATATAGGTTTGCCTTTCCTTAATCTACCTTCTAAGGTACGTCGTAGCATCAGTATTGCCTCGCGCGTTCCAACTACTGAATCTCCCGAGTTCAGTTTCTACATCCTTATCGATTTGTATTTACGTAAGAAACAGAATTTACAGAGCTACCAAAATAGTGTGCAAACCTCACAAGACGTGCCGACAGGGGTGTTCACGAGTATGCCTACCCCAGCTTTCCTGTGCAGTCCATCGTCTGGCCGCTGACACATACGGACGCTCCACAAGCCAGGATGTTGGACGGTTCTATCAGCCGGCCATGTGGAGACCTACGGTGAGGTCTCTTTCAAGCTGTGGCAGATGCGGCCAACCCTGTCCCAGAGTACTTGGCATATCCCTGTCCTTCACTGTTATGACTCAACACCTGACGCTTACAAAACCTGCCATACTTAGTAACAACAACATAGCGCATCCTGGTGGATGTTCTATCCGTCAGAGAGTATTTCAACTTCTTCTTCTCAGCACCGTCCGGTTGGAGCGGGATCCGCTTTTTGCGTCAATGCACCCCATTTATTACCATTCAGCACTTCCTGTGGACTCAGGTTTCTTCATCTTAGAGCTGCGCTTACAGTGGGTAACTACTGTAAATTAGGTCATCCAGGATGTTGATACTTTTAAAAATATCGGGAATGCGATATATCGATATCTAAAACGATATCGTTACCAGCCCTTGATATATAGATAAAATTATCGATATATTGAGGGGAAAAAATATCGACGTACCGGGTAAAATAATACGGGCTGTACATTGTAAATATACTGCAAGTTTTAGAGCTGTATATTTAAGTATTGATTTATTATTAGATGTTCTGTACATTAACAAGCTAGCAGCCTGCTTATTCCCCGTGGAGCAAGAACTGAAAGGAAAGCTGTGCATGTTCACGCTTGGCGATAATCATTTTGCTAACAGTGGTAACTTGCATGTAAGCGGGACAATTAAAGGTGTCCGATGGGTTTGTCTTTCGGTTTCGTCACATATCGGATTTGTCTGGATCACTTCATGTCCACTTAACTGTTTTTGTCGTCTCTGCAAACGCCAGCGACCTGGCAGCCTCAGTGCTAAAACTGCGCGGTGAAGCTAAACGTTGCAGTTTCTGCTGGTAGCGCCGAACGCCGATTACGTCAGCATTTCCCCTCACACGTCTCCGCCCACCGCAAAGACAGATCATGTCATTTATATTTTTATTCATTATTTACAGCAATTATTTTTGAAAAATGTCGATGTGAAGAAATAACACACTAGCTGCTTTAAAAATGGTGTCCCAAGGCAGGTGGTGTGCTACTTCTTCACATCGGATATCTTGTTATTCCATTCACACCGCCACCCCACAGTGCAACCGGACTTGTTCCTTACGCCAACTATACTTGCTTCATACAATCAAAGAGAAAGACTGGACGTGATGAAAGCTCAAAAAGTAGTGAGGCTCCTTCACACAGTGAAAGTAAAATTATGTTCTACTACAATTTCGACAAAACAATTTCAAACATTTATCGAAAATTGCAAAAAAATAAAATATAAAATTAAAATATCGGCACTCGGTATTGCCATTTCGATATCGACATATCTGTGAAAAACCGATATATATTGATTTTTTTAAAAATATATCAATATTTTACAATCTGCCCTAGTTTCCATTCCACCAAAGTCTCGATGTTTGCATCTTTTTATTGACTAGAGCCGCTACAGTTAGTTGTCGCATTGATGTATTGTCGATGTGGTAGATCAGGCAAACGCCTAATGATCTTCTGAGTATCCGCATTTCTGCGACATTTGGTGAGTGCTGGTCACTTCTAGGTGTGAGTCAGCTCTCGGCACTATGTAACGCATCTGCCGACGTTGTGCAGGTATACGATGTTACGCTGACTGCCGACCATGTCTTCACTGTTTGCTAGGCAGTCTAAGTCCCCCATTCGCCTTCTCTAACATCAGTATTCCTGAACGTCCCATGAGGCTAGAACGTCCCCAAAAAGCTTGATAAACATCGGGCTGGTGCTCGATGGTGTAACATTTTTAGTTTCTATCAGCCTCTCTCCCATGTTATTCAATCTGTACATTGAGCAAGCAGTAAAGGAAAGAAAAATTTAGAGTAGGAATTAAAATCCATGGAGAAGAAATAAAAATTTCGAGGTTCGCCGATGACACTGTAAGT
The DNA here is from genome assembly GCF_021461395.2 of Schistocerca americana. Lineage (NCBI taxonomy): Eukaryota > Metazoa > Arthropoda > Insecta > Orthoptera > Acrididae > Schistocerca > Schistocerca americana. Next base: position 191,153,543 of record NC_060128.1, read on the forward strand.
CTGTCAGAGACAGCAAAGGACTTGAAGAGCAGCTGAACGGAATGGACAGGGACCTGAAAGGAGGATATAATATGAACATCAACAAAAGCAAAACGATAATAATGGAATGTAGTCGAATTAAATCGGGTGATGCTACAGGAATTAGATTAGGAAATGAGACGCTTAAAGTAGTAAATGAGTTTTGCTAGTTGGGGAGCAAAATAACTGATGATAGTCGAAGTAGAGAGGATATAAAACGTAGACCGGCAATGCCAAGAAAAGCGTTTCTGAACAAGAGAAATTTGTTAACATCGAGTATAGATTTAAGTGTCAGGAAGTCGTTTATGAAAGTATTTGTACGGAGAGTAGTCATGTACGGAAGTGAAACATGGACGATAAATAGTTTAGACAAGAAGAGAATAGAAGCTTTCGAAATGTGGCGCTACGGAAAAATGCTGAAGATTAGATGGGTAGATCACATAACCAATGAGGAGATATTGAATAGAATTGGAGCGAAGAGAAATTTGTGGCACAACTTCGGTACAAGAAGGGATCGGTTGGTAGGGCATATTCTGAGGCATCAAGGGATCACCAATTCAGTACTGGAGGGCATCGTGGAGGGTAAAAATCGTAAAGGGAGACCAAGAGATGAACACACTAAGCAGATTCAGAAAGATGTAGGTTGCTGTAGGTACTGGGAGATGAAGAAGCTTGCACAGGATAGGGTAGCATGGAGAGCTGCATCAAACCAGTCTCTGGACTGAAGACCACAACAATAACAACATCAGTGTATGTTGATGATGCAATGTATGACTGCCCGCATCTCGTGGTCGTGCGGTAGCGTTCTCGCTTCCCACGCCCGGGTACCCGGGTTCGATTCCCGGCGGGGTCAGGGATTTTCTCTGCCTCGTGATGACTGGGTGTTGTGTGACGTACTTAGGTTGGTTAGGTTTAAGTAGTTCTAAGTTCTAGGGGACTGATGATCATAGCTGTTAATTCCCATAGAGGTCAGAGCCATTTGCAATGTATGACTGCTGTAGTATCAGGTGTCTCGAGATCTGCGAGCTACGCATACATCTAGCGTCATTTCCAGGCATCATTAAAGCGAGCACAGACGTCAGTTAAGGCTACTGGCCGGCCGCGGTGGTCTCGCAGTAAGGCGCTCAGTCCGGAACCGCGCGACTGCTACGGTCGCAGGTTCGAATCCTGCCTCGGGCATGGATGTGTGTGATGTCCTTAGGTTCGTTAGGTTTAAGTAGTTCTAAGTTCTAGGGGACTGATGACCACAGATGTTAAGTCCCATAGTGCTCAGAGCCATTTGAACCATCTTTCACAAGTCAACAGCTTGAGGCATCACGTGTTGCCTCACGCAAAAAGACGAGCGATTTTTTTTGCGTGGTAGTACTAATGGTTATGTTTGATAAATACACCAGCTTGCAGCATCAGCCCCGTAAATTTTGTCTCTAACGTCGTAGCTACGTGACGTTTCCTGACGACGCACCGTTGTTGCTTAGCGAACAGCTTTCTCACTCGCACTATGTCTATTGGTTTTGGTTGAAAGTGACACAACGAAAGGGCTATGTAGAGTGACGAAACTCAGTCGCTAAGTGATTAAGCACTAGCAGCAGTTGCTCACAAGGGAATCTCCCCGTCTGGTTCAGTTTTAAGACGGTCCATCGGGTAGCCCGTCAAAAAACTGAACACAGATAAAGCACGAAAACAGGAAGAAGGTGTACCGAACTGTGAAAAAGAAAGAAAAATAGAAACAGTGAACGGTCCGAGGACAAGAAGTGCAATAAAGAGCAGCCTGAAACAGTAATACCATCGTGGATAAGTGTGCATGATGTTGGGCTACCAAGCGCGCGAGTCGTGTTCGAAATTCATTCGCGCCATTTACTTTTTTTTCGCATTATGAACTGTCTACATCTACATCTACATCCATACTCAGCAACCCACCTGACGGTGTGTGGCGGAGGGTACTTTGAGTACCTCTATCGGTTCTCCCTTCTATTCCAGTCTAGTATTGTTCGTAGAAATAAAGATTGTCGGTATGCCTCTATGTGGGCTCTAATCTCTCTGAATTTATCCTAATGGTCTCTTCGTGAGATATACGTAGGAGGGAGCAATATACTGCTTCACTCCTCGGTGAAGGTATGTACTCGAAACTTCAACAAAAGCCCGTACCGAGCTACTGAGCGTCTCTCCTGCAGAGTCTTCCACTGGAGTTTATCTATCATCTCTGTAACGCTTTCGCGATTACTAAATGATCCTGTAACGAAGCGCGCTGCTCTTCTTTTGGGTCTTCTCTATCTCTTCTATCAACCCTATCTGCTACGGATCCCACACTGGTGAGCAATACTCAAGCAGTGGGAGAACAAGCGTACTGTAACCTACTTCCTTTGTTTTCGGATTGCATTTCCTTAGGACTCTTCCAATGAATCTCAGTTTGGCGCCTGCTTTACCGACGATCAACTTTATATGGCCATTCCATTTTAGATGACTCCTAATGCTTACTCCCAGATAAATTATGGAATTTACTGCTTCCAGTTGCCGACCTGCTATATTGGAGCTAAATGATAAAGGATCTTTCTTTTATGTATTCGGAGCACATTATACTTGTCTACATTGAGATTCAATTGCCATTCCCTCCACCATGCGTCAATTCGTTGCAGATCCTCCTGCATTTCAGTACAATTTTCCATTGTTCCAACCTCTCGATATACTACAGCATCACGCGCAAAAAGCCTCAGTGATTTTCCGATGTATCCACAAGGTCATTTATATATATTGTGTATAGGAACGGTCCTACGACACTCCCTTGCGGCACATCTGAAATCACTCTTACTTCGGAAGACTTCTCTCCACTGAGAATGACATGCTGCGTTCTGTTATCTAGGAACTCTTCAATCCAATCACACAATTGGTCTGATAGTCCATACGCTCTTACTTTGTTCGTTAAACGACTGTGGGGAACTCTATCGAACGCCTTGCGGAAGTCAAGAAACACGTCACCGTGTCTATGGCCCTCTGAGTCTCGTGGACGAATAGCGCGAGCTGGGTTTCACACGATCATCTTTTTCGAAACCCATGCTGATTCCTACAGATACATTTCTAGTCTCCAGAAAAGTCACTACACTGCAACATAATACGTGTTCCAAGCACGACGTGTTCCAACTGTCCGTCGGTTCATTGAAATGTTTGCTCTCTTTCTGCAATCTTGGCAGTTGTCATACTGTACATCGGTTATAGAATATAAGTCATGTGGTAAGAATATATTACCGTCGTAAATGTGATGAATAGTGAGAACAGTCGAGATGCCACACGGACGTCTCACAGAAATGAAAACAACACCTTAGCGGACGTGAACTATGTTAGAGCAAAGGAATTTAAGAGTCAAGACTTCCAAAACGGAACACGACTTCAGAAATGTTAGAAACTTGTTTTGACAGAGCACACAGAAACTGTGTGATTGTGAAACTGTTGCGTTCATCTGTTGCATCTTATGTGAGAAACTATTATATTTTCATCATTTCCTTGGGAGTGATCACATTCACATTCATGCAAGGAGGCGTATCTGACTCACTTGCAAGTCGTACAAATTAGGTTCGCCGGTAAGAGATTCCTACCATACGACAAACACGTGCTGTCACTAATGCCGAGAATCACACACGGTGGAGGATTCTATTGACTTGTCTCCTTGTCATCAAACGTTTGCGTTTCCCATCCGAAAGCCACTTCCTTTCGACTGCTAAAAGAATAGTTGTGCAGAATCAACTGTCATTACAGCTCCCTTCCTTACTCCTCACTGTTGCAAACGGACGTTACACCACGACACATGCACAAATTTGAATAAAGCGAACAGCGGAAAAAAAGTTGCACGAGGGAAGTTTGAATACAGCTCGCTCGATTGGTAGTCCAACATCGTAGCCACTTACCCACGACGCCACTTTTAATTGTCTGCTACTCTATATTGAACTTCTTGTTCTTGGATGTTCACTGCTTCTATTTCGCTTTTTTTCCACAGTTCAGTACACCTTCTTCCTGTTTTCATTCTTGATCTGTGTTCAGTTTTCGACCAGCTGCCCACTGCGTCCTCTTACCACTACTTATGAGGGAAGGTGGGGGGATTCGATGTGGAGTTTCCCTCGTTAGTATTGCGGGCAGGTTCATTGGTTTGTGACAGACTGGTACGGGGTGTCGTAACTGAAATGAGAAGTAAGAGAAGATGGTTGTGTGGCGGTGAGATCAGGATTAGGGTTTGGACAGTAAATCAATGAATATGTCTGGTACACTAGACAGGCAAATCTAGGACGGTAATAGCTCTGAATGGACGACAAAGTCGAATCAGTGGTAAAAGTGAATATGTAAAGAATTTTTTTCTTCTTGACTAAATTACTTTAATCACAAATTTGACATCAATAATGAATTATCCTAACTGAAACATATATTACAGTTTATGTTATTAACCCCCACAAAATTAAATAATATACTTTCAGGTAGTATACCATATTTGCAGTACCAAAGTGGTAGATGGAATTAGTGTTGTTGAAAACAAAATATTTTTTCACCAAATGATTATATAAATTACCATATATAAATTATTTGTACAAACTCTAGTAACATCAACTTAAAGAAGTAATTTTTTTCACCACAGCACAAAGCGACACTGTAACCGTAATGAATACAAAGTTGGATAAACATAGTCAGCAACAGCTCAGTATTCACGCAGTAAAATACGAGAGTAATAAACCTAAAGTTGCTGCTACTAAAATGAATGATGATGACGAACATGCACTACTATTTGAGTTTGGGGTAGTAGTTTCTGGCTCTCCAGTTGGTCCTGTCTCTCCAGTTGGATCTGTCTCTCCAGTTGGTTCTGTCTCTCCAGTTGGTTCTGTCTCTCCAGTTGGTTCTGTCTCTCCAGTTGGTTCTGTCACTCCAGTTGGTTCTGTCTGTCCAGTTGGTTCCGGCTGGTTCTCGATATACGTCTGCAGCCAGACGCGGATACTGTCGCGATGTTTATCCGTCCAGTCCATGTTTCCCTGGGCTGCAGCTAGAGACGCCTGCACGACCTGCAGTGTTGCTGAGTCGAAGTTTGCTTCATTGTCATTAACAAAACTGGTGAGCTGGAAAACAAAAATTTTTTTGGTAAAGACAAAACATAATGTGCTGAACAATTTTTCTTAGAATACAAAATGGTGGAACAACTGTTTACGTAATTTCTTGTATTCATCTGGCTGGTACTTGTTTGAGAAACAAGGGTTCTTAACTCATTGAAATCATATTTATGTTTGTTCCTTCACCCTCTGTGTTATCAAACTCTTCTGTCAGCATGGAGTGTCGGATCGTGTACGGCTCTAAATGGAGAGAGCTTTGGAGTAGTGGGCCGGCCGAAGTGGCCGTGCGGTTAAAGGCGCTGCAGTCTGGAACCGCAAGACCACTACGGTCGCAGGTTCGAATCCTGCCTCGGGAATGGATATTTGTGATGTCCTTAGGTTAGTTAGGTTTAACTAGTTCTAAGTTCTAGGGGACTAATGACCTCAGCAGTTGAGTCCCATAGTGCTCAGAGCCATTTGAACCATTTTTTTGGAGTAGTGGATGTGTGGATTTCACTTCTATCAAATCTACAAACATGCTTCACAGAGTACGGAGCAGTCCATGGGTGGTACTTTGTACCACTACGAGACATCCCCTTTCCCATTCGTCTACCGACTGAAACGAGGTTGAAGGGATGGTCCGTGCGCCTCCGTACGAGCTGTAATCTACCTTATTTAGCCCTACCTGTAGTCCTCACGTGTGGGTGCAAAATGAAGCCAGGTGGATCGTACCGCAGTTTGTTGCAAATGCCAGCCCACTAAATATCATCCATAGGGTTTCCTGAAAAATCATCTTCCTCTCTCCATGGATTCCCGTTTGAGTTCGCAGAGGATTTCCATAACACTCACACGACGATGCACCCAGCAGTCACAAATCTACGAACACGTGTATAAATTGCTCCGATGTCTTCCTTTAATCCGATCTAGTATGAATCCCAAACACGCGAGCAGTACCCAAGAATTGGTCGCACCAGCGTCCTATATGCGGTCTCCTTTACGGATGAAACAAACTTTCCCAAAATTCTCCCAATAAGGCAAAGTCGAGCATTCGCTTTCCCTACCACAGAATCTTCATATACTCGGTGCAGTTTATATCGCTTTGCAGCGTTACACGCAGATATTTAAACGAGGTGACTGTGTCAAGTAGAACGCTACTGATGCCGTATTACAACATTGCGGATTTCTTTTCCCTACTCACGATGGAAAAGAATATGAAACGTACAGGGACAAGAGGGGCGCTGTTGCATGATAACATACAGGCCCTCCATCTGAATGCCCTGAAAACCGTCTTGAGCATGTAAGTGAAGAAGCCGAGCAACCAGAAATTTCTCGCAGCTGAACCGCTTTGATATAAAAAAATGTGCACCTACTAGGATGCTAAGGGCAGAAATTGTTATCCGTAGGAGGAGCTTATGCATTATGACAAAAACTCGGAGTGGGTGTACACGCAATTCCTTATTTATGAGAATCTATTGATACATTACTGAGCGATTTCTCGAAACAACCAAAATGCCACTTGCCATTGTTTACGGCCAGGATTTTATGTGTACTTATACCATTTCGTTTCGTTTCGCATCAACACATCTAGATATTTTCAGACTATTTGAGCGTCCTATATGGGGTCTCCTTTACAGCTGAACCGCTATCTCCAAAAATTCTCCCATCAGACCGAAATCGACCGTTCGCCTTCCCTACCGCAGTTCCCACGAGCTCTTTCCACTTCATACACCACTGGCCATTAAAATTGCTACACCACGAAGATGACGTGCTACAGACGCGAAATTTAACCGACAGGAAGAAGATGCTGTGATATGCAAATGATTAGCTTTTCACAGCATTTACACAATGTTGGCGCCGGTGGCGACACCTACAACGTGCTGACATGAGGAAAGTTTCCAACCGATTTCTCATACACAAACAGCAGTTGACCGGCGTTGCCTGGTGAAACGTCGTTCTGATGCCTCGTGTAAGGAGCAGGTCCTGTACAGGCCTTTCTGGATACAGAAAATGTTCGACTGGTGCCCTGGCCAGCACATTCTCCAGACCTCTCACCAATTGAAAACGTCTGGTCAATGGTGGCCGAGCAACTGGCTCGTCACAATACGCCAGTCACTACTCTTCATGAACTGTGGTATCGTGTTGAAGCTGCATGGGCAGCTGTACCTATATACGCCATCCAAGCTTTGTTTGACTCAACGCCCAGGCGTATCAAGGCCGTTATTTCGGCCAGAGGTGGTTGTACTGGGTGCTGATTTCTCAGGATCTATGCACCCAAATTGCGTGAAAATGTAATCACTTGTCAGTTGTAGTTTAATATATTTGTCCAATGAATACCCGTTTATCATCTGTGTGTAGCAATTTTGATGGCCAGTAGTGTATAAATATACTTCATATAATAAGATAATAAGATATTTAAACTACTTGACTGTGTCCAAATAGTAATACTGTATGGAAATATTACAGGTTCTATATTTAGGGCTAGCTGCCATTCATCGTACCAACTGGAAATTTTGTCTAAGTCGTCTTGTATCATCCTACAGTTACTCAACTTGGAAGCCTTACGTACACCATGGCATCATTAGGAAACAACCGGAGACTGCTGCCGACCCTGTCCGCCAAATAATTTATGTATATAGGGAACAACAGCGGTCCCATCACCATTCCCTGGGGCGCTCCTGACCGTTCCCTTGTCTCTGATGAACACTAGCTGTAGAGGACGACATACTGCGTTCTGTTATTTAAGACACTGGTGTAACCTATTCTTGAGTACTGCTCGAGTGTTTGGGATCCGTACGAGGCCGCATTGAAGGAAGACATCGAAGCAAGTGGGAGGCGGGCTGCTAGATTTATTACAGGTAGGTTCGAAGGACACGTAAGTGTTATAGAGGTGCTACGTGAACTCAAATGGGAACGAATGGTGGAAGACGACGTCCTTTTCGAGAAACACTGTTGAGAAAATTTAGAGAAGCTGGCTGCCGAACGATTGTGCTGTCGCCAACATACACTGCGCGTAAGGACCACGAAGATACGAGAAATTAGCGCTCATACGGAGACATGTAGAAAATCGTTTTTCCATCACTCTATTTGCGAGTGGTCCAGTAAATGAAATGAGAAGCAGTGGTACACGGTACCCTACGCCACGCACCCTACCGTGACTTGCGGAGTATCTATAAAGATGCAGATTGTAGCAGCATTCCACTGACACTAACATTATAGGAAGGCCAGAATGAGTTTTCCAATCTGCAACGGAGTGTACGCTGATGTGAAACTTCCTGGCAGATTAACTCAGCACAACTTCCGTGTATTTTGGAAGGTGGGAGATGAGGTACTGGCGGAAGTGAAGCTGTGAGGGCAGTTCGTGAGTCGTGTTTGGGTAGCTCAGATGGTAGAGCAGTTGCCCGCGAAAGACAAAGGTCCAGGGTTCGAGTCCCAGTCTGGCACGTAGTTTTAGTGAGCCAGGAAGCTTCATTACAGGAATGGTTCTCCAATTCTTCCTTACTATCTCCAGTTTAACCGTGTGCGAAAGAATCTGCCACTGACTTCACCAAAGAACAATTTCGCGCAAGTTATCAAGAGTCCGCCTACACTGTGCCTGCACTCAACCAGCTGAAACACTTCCCCGTACATTACAGTGTGCCGGCCGAAGTGGCCGTGCGGTTAAAGGCGCTACAGTCTGGAACCGCAAGACCGCTACGGTCGCAGGTTCGAATCCTGCCTCGGGCATGGATGTTTGTGATGTCCTTAGGTTAGTTAGGTTTAACTAGTTCTAAGGTCTAGGGGACTAATGACCTCAGCAGTTGAGTCACATAGTGCTCGGAGCCATTTGAACCATTTAAACCATTACAGTGTCATCAGTAAACAGCCTCAACTTGTTGACCATTCCGTCCGAAAGCCCGTTTCTCTGCAAGGGGTAGTCACAAGCTTTTAATCATCACTACTAAATAGTAAATTTACGTAATTAATTATATGAACGTATGGTGTCTGTTCTTTTGGACACGACTGAAAGAACGGACACGATGTGGAAGCCGCAGCTGTGATACATTTTGTATATCAAAGTGGAGAGAGGAGAAAGGAAAGTAAAAGGAACAAATTATTGATATCAGGCGCATTGGGACTTTTTGCGGAATCAACGGCGACGAGAGAAAGTGTGTACTGGATTGGGACACCCGGACACAGTGTTAATCGCAAATGCGCGGACTATCTCGGTATGCTCATTTCCATCTAACGCCACCTGCCTTGTCCATAAGCTCTGTGCTCGCGCTGGAAGCCGAACGTTAATGTGCATGCACGCTGACAGTTGTGGCCATGGAGGCCTATCAGTTATGTGAAAGCATGGTGTCTGTTCTTTCAGACATTTTCATTCTTCGCCACTGATTCCTCATAAAGTCCCGACGCAGCTAATACCATCAGTTCTTACCCTCTTCTTTCCTTTATCCCCGGCCGGCCGGTGTGGCCGAGCGGTTCTAGGCGTTTCAGTCTGGAACCGCGCGACCGCTACGGTCGCAGGTTCGAATCCTGTCTCGGGCATGGATGTGTGTGATGTCCTTAGGTTAGTCAGGTTTAAGTAGTTCTAACTTTTATGGGGACTGATGACCTGAGATGTTAAGTCCCATAGTGCTCAGAGCCATTTGAACCTTTCTTCCCCCTCCACCTTCAATTTAAATAATAACTGCGTAATTAATGCTTTATTTCGTCTGCAGGTACATGTCTGTAGACCTAATACAAATTGACAGCCTCATGCCACAGTACTGTAGCAGTCCGCAAGGAGAGCCAGAACGAATTGGTGCAGCCCATTGATACGGTCCAGTATCGAGTTCGGTTTCTGAATTCGAAGGGGAACAATCCAAATGGCCAACGGTCTTGCGGCTGTATTAACTCTGGTTCCCGTCAGGCAAATTTAAGCGCTTTCGGGCTTGGCTAGCACTTGAATGGGCGACCATCCGGGTCTGCTGTTGGCAAGCAGTAAGCACTCATTCCTTGTAAGACCACTTGCGGAGCTATTTGACTGGGAACTAGTGGCTCTGGTCACGAAAACATACGGGCGGCAGAGCAGTGTGCTGTCCACATGCCACTCCATATCAACCGGCGGGGGTGGCCGAGCAGTTCTAGGCACTACAGTCTGGAACCGCGCAACGCTACTATCGCAGGTTGGAATCCCACCTCGGGCATGGATGTGTGTGATGTCCTTAGGTTAGTCAGGTTTAAGTAGATCTAAGTTCTAGGGGACAGATGACCTCAGAAGTTAAGTCCCATAGCGCTCAGAGCCATTTGAACCATTTTGAACATATCCGCATCCAGTGATGCCTATCGGCTGAGGATGACAAGGTGGCCGGTCGGTACCTGTTGACCTCCCGACGTCTGTTCGGACAAGTTTAGTTTAGTCTGACGTTGGAACAATCCACCCAGAGGAGGTGGAAATGTACAACAATGCCTATCGTCTGAGGATGACAAGGTGGCCGGTCGGTACCTGTTGACCTCCCGACGTCTGTTCGGACAAGTTTAGTTTAGTCTGACGTTGGAACAATCCACCCAGAGGAGGTGGAAATGTACAACAACAATGCACCACTATATGACCTAGTGATTCGGTGGCGGAGGAGATTCCACTGTAGTCGAACAAGTCTGAATGGCGAAGAACGAAGTGGCATTTCCATCTAACGCCACCTGCCTTGTCCATAAGCTCTGTGCTCGCGCTGGAAGTCGAACGTTAATGTGCATCCACGCCGACAGTTGTGGATTCACTGCCCATGGAGGCCTATCAGTTATGTGAAAGCATGGTGTCTGTTCTTTCAGACATTTTCATTCTTCGCCACTGATTCCTCATAAAGTCCCGACGCAGCTAATACCAAGAGATAAGAAAAGAGTGAGAAATGACCGAAAAGAATGTTGACGGAAGAGACTTGAAAACATCAGATCAGCATGGATGCGTTTAGGCGAGGTCCTGTATCATTGATAACACTCATTAAGGGGAAGAATAGTCTGAATTGTACTAAAAAGGTAAATAGATCACAGAAAACAATCGTTCTCATAAAAGTTTTCAGAAATCGTTATTCTATTGAAAGTAATTGTCAAAGATGCATTGTAGCTGGCTTCACCTAACTTCCAACACGTCATAAAAAGAAAATAGTGTAGAAATACTAGTACGTTGGACTACAAAATTCCAAAATGAAAACAGCAGTTTGAATAAAGTCAGTGCCGCCATTAGACTGTTGTTTATTTACAGTGTTACATTTACACTTACACAATCATGATTTCGGCTTTAAAGTGGCATTATCAAGTGTTTTAAGAGTTATAAATTGACTAAGATGGCACACTGTCGTATTAAAATACACTACACATACGACAGTATGCTATCTTAGGCAATTTATAACACTTAAAACACTTGATAATGGCACTTTGAAGCCGAAATCATGATTGTGTAAGTGTAAATGTAACACTGTAAATAAACAACAGTCTAATGGCGGTACTGACTTTAAAGAAATATATTATGATTGTGGCCACGCATTAAAAAAAAAAAAAAAAAAGCAGTGTTACAACAGGAATTAATTGAGGATGCAGAAGTCACGGGATAGCGATATACTCATATACATATGGTGGTACTATGGCGGTACTATCGCGTACACAAGGTATAAATGGGTAGTGCGTTGGCGGAGCCGTCATTACTGCTCAGGCGGTTCGTGTGAAAAGGCCTCCGACGTGATTCTGGCCGCGCGACGGGAATTAGCAGACTTTGAACGCGAAATGGTAATTAGAGCCAGATGTGTGCGACATTCCGTTTCAGGAATTCAATATTCCGAGATCCACAGTGTCAAGAGTGTGTCGAGGGCACCAAATAGCAGGCATTACCTCCCACCACGGACAGTGCAGTGGCCGACAACATGCACTTAACGACCGAGAGCAACGGCGTATGCATAGAGTGGTTAGTGCTGACAGACAAGCAACACTGCGTGAAATAACCGCAGAAATCAGCGTTGAACCGCAGAACGCAACCATCAGGACAGTGCGGCAAAATTTGGCGTTAATGGGCTGTGGCAGCAGCCTAACACCATGACATCGCCTGCAGTTTCTCTCCTGGGCTCGTGACCATATCGGCTGGACCCTAGACGACTGGAAAACCATGGAATGGTCAGAAGAATGCTGGTAAGAGCTGTTCGTAGGGTTCGAGCGTGGTGCAGGCCCCACAGAGCCATCGACCCAATTTGTCAACAAGGCACTGTGCAAGCTGGTAGTGGCTCCAGAACAGTGCGGGCTGTGTTTTCATGGAATAGACTGCGTCCTCTGGCTGGAAACGGTTATGTTCGGTTACTTGGAGACAACTGCAGCCATTCGAAGACTTCAGGTTCCCAAACAATGCTGGAAATTTTACGGAAGACAGTGCACAATGTCACCAGCCCACAATTTTTCGCGAGTGGTTTGAAGAACATCCCGGACAGTTCGAGCGAATGATTTAGCCATCCAGATCGGCGGACATGAATCCTATCGAACATTTTGGGACGTAATCGAGAGATCAATTCGTGGACAGACTCCTGATCTGGCAAGAATTTCGGCATTATGGACAGCTATAGAGGCGGCATCTCTCAGTATGGACTTCCAACCACTTGTCCCCTCCACGCCACGCCGAGTTGCTCGACTAGGCCGGGCAGAAGGGCGTCTGACACGGCATTACGAGGCGCTCCGTGACTCTTGTCACCCCACTGTAAACCTACACGATATTTTACTCATTTTAGTACTGGGCACTGTATAGCGAAGATGATGAGGAATGGCACAGTACTCGACGCATTCTGAAACATGCAGTCTAGTTACTTATTGACTATATGGAATTTTCTTTAGCGAGTGTTATTTTTTTTTACTTGCAGCGGATACTTACCTCATTAAGCTGCTCTTCCGTGGTCAACCTCGCCGCAATACCAGAGACAACGGTGCTGATAATGTTGAAGCCGCCGTAACTGCAAAAAGAGGTTACACGTTTTACTTGTTGAACTCATTAATAGCCTCCTCTAGAGTGAACGATATTAACATTAGTGTTTGTCCCAGAAAAGCTGAGTCCTCTATGGTAGTTTATAATCTACCTGACACTGTGAACTACAGTAAACAGCAGAATCTGAAATGAAGTGGGAATACATGGAGCAGTTCACACTGTGATCGACTTTCTCCTTACGTCGCTAGTTGTGCCCTAGGTGAGTACAGTTAATTACACTGGAGCGCCAAAGAAACTGGTACAGGCATGCGTATTCAAATACAGATACGTAAATAGGCAGAATACTGCTCTCCGGTCGGCAACGCCTATATAAGACTACAAGTGTCTGGCGCAGTTGTTAGATCAGCTACTGCTGCTACGCTGGCAACTTATCAAGATTTGAGTGAGTTTGAACGTGGTGTTACAATCGGCGCACGAGCGATGGGACGCAGCATTTCCGAGGTAGCGGTGATTGGGGATTTTCCCGTACGAGGATTTCACGAGTGTACCGTGAATATCAGGAATCGGGTAAAACATCAAATCTCCGGAATCGTTGCGGCCGGAAAAAGATCCTGCAAGAATGGGACCGACGACGACTGAAGAGAATCATTAAACGTGACAGAAGTGCAACCCATGCGCAAATTGCTGCAGATTTCAAACTTTCCTGGAAAAATTAAACTGTGTCCGGACCGAGACTCGAACTCGAGACCCTTGCCTTTCGCGGGCAAATGCTCTCCTGTGAGCGTCTGTACAGTTTACAAGGTAGAAAAACAGATACTGGCAGAAGTAAAGCTGTGAGGACGGGTTGTGAGTTGTGCTTGGGCAGCTCAGATGGTAGAGCACTTGCGCGCGAAAGGCAAAGGTCCCGAGTTGAGTCACGGCCCGGAACGCAGTTTTAATTTGACAGGAAAGTTTCATGTCACCGCACACTTCACACTCCGCTCCAGAGTGAAAATCTCATCTGCTGCAGGTTTCAATACTAGGCCATCAACAAGTGTCAGCGTGCGAACCATTGAACGAAACATCATCGATACCGGCCTTCGGAGGGCCCACTCGTGTATCCTTGATGACTGCACGACACAGAGCTTTACGTCTCGCCTGGGTCCGTCAACACCGACACAGGACTGTTGATGACTGGAAACTTGTTGCCTGGTGGAAAGAGTTTCGTTTCAAATGGTATCGAGCAGATGGACGTGTACGTGTATCGAGACAGCCTCGTGAATCCGTAGACATGAATGGCGGCAGGGGACTGTTCAAGCTGCTAGAGGATCTGTAATGGACTGGGGCGTATGCAGCTGGAGTGAAATGGGACCCCTGATACGTCTAGATACGACTCTGTCAGGTGACACGTACGTAAGCATCCTGTCTGATCACATGCATCCATTCATGTCCGTTGTGCATTCCGACTGACTTGCTGAATTCCGGCAGTACTATGCGACACCACACACGTCCATAATTGTTACAAAGTTTCTCCAGGAACACTCTTCTGAGTTTAGACACTTCTCATGGCCACCAAACCCCCGAGCCACGAACATTGTTGAGCATACTTGGGATGCCTTGCAATGTGCTGTTGAGAAGAGATCTTCACCCCCTAGTACTTTTAAGGATTCATGGACGATTCTGCACGATTCATGATGTCCATTCCCTCCAGCCCTACTTAAGACATTAGTCGAGTCCATGACACATCGTGTTGCGGCACATCTACAGGCTCGCGGGGGCCATACAGGTGTAGCAGTTTGTTTGGCTCTTCAGTCTAAGTGTAGTTGCGAATATGGGCAACCATCAGCTGTATAGTGGAATGATGATAGTGAAAAATTGTGCCTAACCGGGCTTCGAACCCGGATTCCCCGCGTATTGAGAGCGGTCGCCCGACTATTCAGCTATCCGAGCATGACCTACAACCAGACGCAAATACCCATATGTCGTCAACCATGTGTCTACATCCTATACTAGTACATACAGGGAGACATTTCAGTTGAGACTCTGCATGTGCATCTTTTCAGAGATGGTTGCAGGACTCGGTTGTTCGCTACAGGATGTCAAATCAAACGCCTTTCAGTCGTCTAATTTCCAAACTTATTTTATTTTTCTACCAGCTTCGGTGATTTACTACGCCATCTTCAGGCCCATGACCGACGTGTAGGAAGAGCCCGCCTCAGTTCTGGTCAAAACAGGGACCAGCATTCAAATACTGGCACCTGTAGGTTTCTGCTCGCTACATCGATCACTTCAACCACTGTCTGCCGACTGTTGGAGAGTGTAAGAGTTGGAACGTACAACAGGTGTTTTAGATCGACTGCTAATGTACAAGTGTTACTTGCAGGCATGAAGAAGTCGCAATATTCTTCATGTTTGTTAGTGCGCTTTCTCTTGACCTGTGGTGCAGCTCTAGTGCATTCTGAGCTGTTGTTCTTGTGGGAGTCCTTGCTCATCAAGGTGCAACACGTCACACGTCTTACAAGTATCTCACCTCGGCCTTGCAAATGGTATATTTGGAAAGTATTTAAAAAGGATCCTACTATAAATCATGTCTTTAACTTTTATCTCTAAAAATTTTGACTTTAAATGTATTCTATAAAGGGCTAATATTAAGTTCACAGCAGATATATTCTTTAGACTACTTCTACTGTAATGATTCTACTCTCTTGTTACAGGCGTCGTATGTTGGTTTATCAGTACACTATCGTCCTAAGTATATTTACAGCTGTATAAACCATCATGGTACGACACTCGATCCATCTTTAGTTTTTTGGTTAATGTCACACTGCTCCTCCTTGAAACTCCAAATACTTTCACGAATGTTTGCGGGCAAGCGAAATGACCGCCGTTTCTACCAGGAACGGTATGTATCACGCTTGATTGACGGCGACTACATAGGTTAGTCATATTTACCATTACGCCATATGGATCCCGACAGTTTTTTTTTAAACACATTAGAAATATGCCTTGAGTAGTTACAGTATCTTCTGGAAAACTACTGCAGGTAAAAGTCTGGACATGTTTTACTAGATTCGCCAGTTCAATAACAACAATCCTTTACTGATTCACGAAGATATGGAAAAATTTAATATGTTATTCTACCAGCAAAACTAAAGAGAAAAGTACATATAAACAAAGGTCCGCAAATGTTTAGTACGGATTTACGGCTAATAAACGATTTTGCGTGAAATTTAGCAACTTCGCTAATACGAAGCCATCGCAAAACTGTACGAGGTTAAAGTAAAGCACGATTTCCATTTATTTTGTTATTAGTGATCTGGTGAACCTAATAAAACATGTCCCAGACTTGTACCTGCAGTAATTTTCCAGAATATCTAGAGAAGCAAAGTTCGTAAACTTTAAGTTATTAACTACTTGTCCCAAATTGTTTTTAAATTGCAGACAACTGCACATAGTTTTCAATAGTACTTGTAGGGAATTTAATTTTGAAAAAATGATGGTAATAACGTTAATTGAAAGTGTATGAATGTGTCAGATAATCTGCTTTTATTAATAACATAGCACACCCAACTTCATGCTAAACGGGAGCAAACGAAGCTCAGTGATAAGGAAGTTGTACAGCGTACATACAATTTCACAATACATTCACAATAAATGTTCAAAATGCCTCTACCGATTTCAATGCATTTAGCTGCACGTGTATGAACAGATTTTGTTGCCCGTTTCAGTTTCACAGTGTTGTTCCTAATTTCGTCTACTGCATGCATAATGCTAGCAGGTAATGCAGATACACGTCTGGAACATGTTTTATTAGATTCACCAGATCAATAACAAAATAAATGGAAATCGTGCTGTACTTTAACCTCTTACAGTTTTGCGGTGGCTTTACATTGATGAAGTTGCTAAATTTCAGGGAAAATCTTTTATTAGCTGTAGCTCTGTAACTAAACATTAGCTTACCTTTGTTTATATGAACAATTTTCTTTAGTTTTACTTGTAGAATAACGTATTAAAATATTTGCATATCTTCGTGAATCACCCTGAAGAAGTCGTGAGATGAATTTGTTGTGAATTCATTTGACGTAGACTTGCAAGACAGGATACACCTGCAGTTCAACTGACGTGGGGAAAGTTATTACGTTAGTTTCTAGATATTTAAATACAGTTTCTTATTACATTAGATACATCTCCATTCCCCGTGTTTCACTGAAATAAATACTGTTATGCATACGTTGTATATTGTTTACCACTTACGGTAGAATCAAACCTAGTTCTGGCAAGAATGGAACAATTCAGTATATAAATAAAATAACTTTATTTATTTATTCGGATTTCACCGAAATTGTTTTCCCAGAACACGTAATATATTCTGATCCTGCGATATGCCGTCTAACTTTCGCAGATAAGAAACGTTTTGAGACATTACTAGCATCATTTTGTTCTTCGACAGCGTAAACATGCCCTTAAACAACAAACAATATGGCAACTATTACGTTCGCCGGTTAAACTGATGTAATTCGAAGCTGATTTTTAGGCACGTTTAGAATGAAGGAGATCGTGAATCTAGCACCAACGACATCTGTTGATCACTGTTACGATTCGTTACCTTCGTCACACGATGAAGCGCTTTTACGGGCGGTGTTCCATATGTAAGGCGACACATTTTTTTTTTCTCAAGGTATGTTGGTTTTACTCAGGATCCCTAAACACCATATTATTCCCCACTCTTTTGGCTGTGAACTTCTATTTTTCAACATAATCTCCGTTTAATGCGATGGCCTTACGCCACCTTACTGGCAGGGCCTGTCTGCTAGCATGGTACCATTCTACTGGTCGACGTAGGAGCCAACGCCTTGCTTACTGCTTCCTGCGTGGCGCATCCTCCGATGGGCCAAACAGATGGAAGTCGGAAGGTGCGAGATCCGGGCTGTAAGGTGGATGAGGGGGACAGTCCCATGAGGTTTTGTGAGCAGACATGCGCGAGGCCTTTCTAAGCCGTGCTCACTCCAAACTATGCGTTCCCTTGAACTTGGCTGTCTGTCTGTGTTTGGTTTCCCGCCGTTGTTGCGGCTATTCCATGGTTCTTCCTCCTTCTACGTGTGGCACCAGCCATATGTATCTATATTTGCACCATCTTTGGTCTGGTGCATATAGTTTCCGGCTAGGGGCTGTGCGGGCAGTCGGTCGGTTGGTGTGGACCAGGGAGGCTATCTCCGTGCGGCGCAGTCGACTGTGTCTGCTGGCGGTCCCTGCGCAGTGTCGGGGCGTGTGTGGAGCTGTCCGATCGCTACGAGCTCCGTGGCTCACCGACCCAGGACGTCAAAGTTGAGTGGTGTGTTAAGTACTCAAGGCACGTCCATTCATGTTGTGTCGTTCGTTTCGGTGGTTCGCTGTTGGGGAGCTTTTTCTGTGAGCAACACCAAGTATTTTGTAGTGGTGAAATCGAGCTGCCGTGCAGTGGTGTCAAGTATATTGGTCGACTACAATTTGAGTGCACCAGCGGATTTTTCTGCCTTGTGGCCGTTAGTGTTCCGGTTACCTGTCGTGGCCACTAAGGCAATTTCAGGCAGTGTCCTTTGCTCACCTGTTGTCACAGTCCAACACCGCGTGTAGTTTTGACAGCTTAATACATATTTCATTGTGGATAATCAGGTCTGTAACAGTGTGGTCTTTGAGTTTTCATGTTGTGATTGGTGGCTAGCAAGTCGTTTGGTTGGTCGGTCTGTGACTGTCTCTTGGTTGGGTTACCGACGGATCAAGTATAGTTGGGGCCACCAGTTGTCGCACCTACGTGAACTTTAATGTTTGTGGGGCAGGTCCACCCCCCCCCCCCTCCCCCTCCCCCGGATACATCTGAGTGCCGGTGTACTGCCATTTTCATGGGTGTTTAATGGTCTGTTGGTAATCTATTATAGCCAATGCCTTAAAGAAAATTTTTTTTATTGTGGTTTATGTAAATCAAGGGCCTTCAGCCCGTATAAGAAAGTCTGAATTCTGGCAAGTGGATATTTTGCTGAAAGTTACTGTTGTTGTGCTAGCTTTTCATTTAGTGCGCTGTCAGCCACTTAAAACTTAAACGTTCAACGTATTTTGAATTTTTGGAAAATCAATTGTGGGCCTTCAGCCGCTTAAAACCTTATTTTTAAATTTAGTTATTGTCGCTGCGTTGCTTTAGTGTGCTTTTGGCCACTTTAAACTTAAAGGTTAAAGTATTTTTTTGAATTTTTGGAAAATCAACTGTGGGCCTTCAGCCACTTAAAGCCTTATTCTCAAAATTTCCCCTTAAGCGAAAACATTGCGTGCTTCTGCCTTAAAAGATTGTTGTAATATATTTTAAAATTTTGAAATTTAATTGTGGCCTTCAGCCGTTTGTATTGCACCTTGTATATGTTTGTTCTATCCACTTTTGCCTTGAGGCTTTCAGCCTAGATGTGATACATACATATACATTTTTATTATTTTATTTGCAATTTTAACTGTGTGTCTTCAGTCACTTGAAATTTACCTTGCTGATTTTTAAGATTTCTCGTTTGGAGGCCCTCAGCCGTGAAAGAATTGGATTTTGAAACTCGTAGTTGTAAACATTCGGCTATGTGCCGTTTTGGTTTAAAAGTGTTATTAAATTACAATAAATTAAAATTTTGAACTGAAACTGACTGACACCTTATTTGGCCCTTTCCACAATTCTAATCACCTGTTCTACCGAGCGGATTTAGCGGGCGTATCACTTTCGTTGTCATGGAAAAAGAGAAGTTCTTTAACATTTTTGTGGTGACGAACACGCTGAAATTTTTCTTCAATTTCGTGAGGGTAGCACAATTCACTTCAGAGTTGATCGTTGCACCATGAGGGAGGACATCAAACAGAACAACCCTTCAGAGTCCCAGAAGACTTTAACGGCTGAGGGTCCGGCTCTGAACTCTTTCTTCGGGGGAGACGTGGTCCGTTTGCCATTTTGCTTCCGGTTCAAAGTGGTGAACCCATGCTTCATCACTTTCGACGATTTTCGACAAAGAAATGTCACGATCAGCTTCGTAACTCCGCAGAGACGGTCCTTCGGTTCTCTTTGTGGTCTTCTGTTACGCACCGAGGAACCCTTCGGGCTCACACCTTTGAGTACCCCAGCAGGTGGACGAGTGTGTCAACACTACCCACAGAGACGTCCAATTGAGCAGCGAGGTGTCTGATTGCGAACCGTCCACCACCTGGAGTGAGAGTGTCCGCACGTTCCAACATTGCAGGATTCACAGCTGCGTGCGTTCGGCCGGCACACGGAGGTCGGACAAGTTTGCGCGACGTCGTTTCGAAGATGGAGATGCATCGCCTGATTGTGCCTTGTTTCACTGCCAGGTCTCCGTAGACATTCTGCAAGCGCTTATGAATACTTGCGATACTCTGGATTTCCACGAAAAGAAATTTAATGACAGTTCTTTACTTGGAACGGATCCCCATTAGGGACGCCATTTTGAAGGCTATGCACAGTGCCGACACTTACCAAACTTCGTGAAACTATAGTCTGAAGCGGGAATGTTCGACGATGTCCCACAACAAACTCCGCACTTTTGCAACGAAAACTGGGCGAGAAAAAGGTGTGCTGCATTACTTATTGAACGCTCCTCGTAGTATAATATACTCGCAAGTACAAGGCGTGTTTTTTAAGCAAGTACCGTTTTGAAATTAAAAAAAAAGACGTGCTAAGATATCTCAATAATTTTATTTTTACACGAAAGCCTGTACCTTAATCTACGCACTGACGCCATTACAGTCTGATTCTTCCTTGTTTACATTGTGTACTGAGTGTTTAAGATGCCTCCGATAATCGTGAGTCCCGCCGACTGTGAAGTACGGACTGTTATAAGATTTCTTAGTGCTAAAGGCCTAAAAGCGGCCGATATTCGTCGTGAGATCTTTGCAGTTTACGGAGAAACATCATGAGTGATGGAATGGCAAGAAAGTGGGTGAGAGCATTTAAAGATGGCCGCACAAATGTGCATGATGAAAAATGGAGTGGGCGTCCTTCGGTCGTTAATGAAAGTTTGGTGCAGGAAGTGGACAATAAGGTAAGAGAAAACAGACGTTTCAAGATTTCCTCCTTGAGGAATGACTTTCCTAATGTTTCTTATAGTGTTTTGTATGGCATTGTGACCGAGCACTTGAATTACCGAAAATTGTGCGCACGTTGGGTACCGAAAATGTTGACGGATGTGCACAAAACCAAACGTTTAGACAGTGCATTGACTTTCCTTGAGCGGTAACACAACGACGGTGATGATTTCTTAAGCTAAATTGTTACGGTCGATGAAACATGGGTGGCCTATGTCACACCAGAATCAAAGCAACACTCCATGGAAGTTGAGCAAGGGCATCGTTTTGCTGCAAGACGATGCCCGTCCGCATGTGGCGAATCAGACCAAAGATCTCATCACATCTTTTCGATGGGAAACTCTAGATCATCATCCGTAGAGCCCCAATCTTGCGCTCAGTGACTACCATCTGTTGCTGCACTTGAAGAAACACCTGGGCGGTCAGCGTCTTCAAGACGATGACGAAGTCAAAACAGTGGTGATGCAGTGGTTAAAAAGTCAGGCGGCCGACTTCTATGACGAGGGTATTCAAAAACTGGTACAACGTTATGACAAGTGCCTCAATATTGACGGAAATTATGTAGAAAGGTAGATTTAGGTACAGGCTTTCATGTAAAAATAAAATTATTGAGATATCTTAGCATGTCTTTTTTTAATTTCAAAACGGTACTTACTTAAAAAAACACGCCTCGTTTGTAATGTAATAAAACCAGTTCTGAAGGAAAAGATACTTAGCACTTTTCGAACGTTGGGGCTACAATTGGGGAGCTACTTCAGCTGTTCTGGGGTCTGGAGAACTGACCACATGCCCCTCCTCCCTCCGCATGCCCCCCCCCCCCCCGACCTTAGCTCATCACAGAGTTAATTTCATACAGATACTGTTGTGTACGTAGTTCCGCGTAGTCAACGCGTACACAACTTTCCCACTAGAGCGCGCCCCGCTAAGCACAACAGCGCAGGCGTAGAGCTCGTCCGTCTCCGCACTACGAGATGGCGCTGCCTTAGAGACGGACCAAATTCTGCTTCCGCCGATCCACGTATTAATATGTAACGCAGCCAATGAGATTTCTGCTAAAGTAGAACTTTTTCTGCTCGCGGATCACACTCGCGCAGTGATACCTGAACGTGCGAGGTATTATAACGAGTGTACAGACCTCGGATTAGTCAGTCTGCATTTGTCTGCACCAGTCTGTACAAGTCTGCATTAGTCTGTACCAGTCTATAGTCAAGTTTCAGTCTGCACCTAATAAGATTACCGTATTCCTGTACTTAGCCATGAAGATAAATGTGTAGACACTTTTGTCAAGTATCAGAGATATATGAGAATAAGATTAACGTAGCAATACCAACGGAACTTCAGATTGGCAATTGTAAATAGCATCCAAAACCAAATTAAGTAATTTTATGCTTGTTATTATTTTAATAAATGTGTGTGAAAATTAATCAAGTTCTGTTTAAAGTTGGTCACCGTCAGTCTGCTACTCTAAGCGTGCAAGTGGCATTTCTATCGTCTTACCTAACGGCAGAAGATAAACACGCCACGATAAGACCACGAGACATATTGCTCACATTCGCCTACTTCGTTAGAGCGACAAGTCAAATAATCTGATGGTGTGTGTACCGAAGGTCTTACAGTATGCACACTACAGATACCTTAAGGAGTCAATGAAAACCCAAAACTTCTTCAGTAAATGAAACCTTCACATTTGTAGTCGTATGATTCTTGAGCGAATCACCTTCATAGGTGATATATGCAGGATACTCACTACTGCCTGATGGCGTCGAAGTTCTGGCTGAGGAAGTTGAGCGCAGCCTGGATGCCCTGCGGCGTGCCGAAGGTGGAGGAGAAGACGGTGGACGAGTCCTGGCTCCTGATGCCGGAGTTGTTCGTGATGGTCTTGGTGAGGTACCTGCGAACAGCGGTGGCACAAGGTCAGGCGGTAACTCCGACACAGACACGTCTAAACTTATTCTGGTCGCACAGCATCTGCACGTGGGTGTGCTGTGCCTGCAGTTGTAAGAGGTAGGTGCAAGGCAGAACTGTGTTACTACAAACACGTACAGCTTCAGCGGTAAAACACACACATTAACAATGGTCCACGTAGCCAAGCTGGCAAAAGCAACCTCAGATCTTACGTGACGTGTTCAGAAAGTAAGTGTAATACTTCCAGAATGAGATTTTCACTCTGCAGCGGAGTGTGGACTGATATAAAACTTCCTGGCACATTAAAACTGTGTGCCCGACCGAGACTCGAACTGGGGACCTTTCCCTTTCGCGGGCAAGTGCTCTACCATCTGAGCTACCGAAGCACGACTCATGCCCGGTACTCACAGCTTTACTTCTGCCAGTACCTCGTCTCCTACCTTCCAAACTTTACAGAAGCTCTCCTGCGAACCATGCAGAACTAGCCCTCCTGAAACAAAGGATATTGCGGAGACATGGCTTAGCCACAGCCTGGGGGATGTTTCCAGAATGAGATTTTCACTCTGCAGCGGCGTGTGCGCTGATATGAAACTTCCTGGCAGATTAAAACTGTGTGCCGGACCGAGACTAGAATTCGGGACCTTTGCCTTTCGCGGGCAAGTGCTCTACCATCTGAGGTACCGAAGCACGACTCACGCCCGGTACTCACAGCTTTGCTTCTGCCAGTACCTCGTCTCCTACCTTCCAAATTTTACGGAAGCTCCTTTCTTTCAGGAGTGCTAGTTCTGCCAGGTTCGCAGGAGAGCTTCTGTAAAATTTGGATGGTAGGAGACGAGGTACTGGAAGAAGTAAAGCTGTGAGTACCGGGCGTGAGTCGTGCTTCGGTAGCTCAGATGATAGAGCACTTGCCCTCGAAAGGCAAAGGTCCCGACTTCGAGTCTCGGTCGGGCACACAGTTTTAATCTGCCAGGAAGTTTCAAATCTAATACTGTTGTTGATAATTCATCAGGGTTATATGGCCGTGGTCCATGGAATTCTTCTATTCCTACCGTTTCGTCCAATACTACGTTGGACATCTTCAGAGGTATGGCTGGTCCTGCTGAGTCCTGCCGACTGACGAGACGGGCGTCGGAGGGCGGCCTAAATACCGAGGAAAGTGGGCGTGGTCTAGCTCGCACATAGTAGCAGAGAGAAAACTAGTCAAAGATAAAATGTAACTATCGATAATACTCCGTCACAGATAAAAATCACTTATCGATTCTGTAACGCCACTGTCCATATCTCGCTTAATTTCAAGGCCTCTTCTTTTCTATTAAAATTATCTTCATGTTTATAAATTTCAATAGCCTCCCTATACAGTCATGGATAATAGTTCGTGGTAGAACTTACAACTGTAGTTTCAGAAAACTTAACTACATGGTCACCGGACTGAAGTGCATGCTCCGCAACGGCCGATTTATCTCTTTTTCCCAGTCGGCAAAGACTTTTATGCTCCTTTACCCTCGTATTCACACTTGCTTTCGTAGTACCAATATAGGCCTTGCCACAGGTACACGGAATTTTACGCACACCGCTAGATGATAAAGGTGGCCTTCTATCTTTAACAGAACGAAGTACTTGTCCTATTTTTCTGGTAGGTTTGAATACCGGTTTCACTTTATGTTTCAGCAAAATTTTGCTGATTCGATCTGTAACCTTACTAATGAAAGGTAAAGACACCGTGTTCTTCCATTGCTGTGTACCATCCTTGTCCTTTGGCATAGACCACGCCCACTTTCGTCGGTATTTAGGCCGCTTTCCGACTCGTCAGTCGCCAGGACTCAACAAGATAAGCCATACAACTGAGGATGTCCAAAGTAGTATTGGACGAAACGTTAGTAATAGAAGTATTCCATGGACCACGGCCATATAACCCGGAAGAATTATCAACAACAGCACCACCCGGTCGTGAAAGCCTTCATTGTATGATAAGTGGTGGTGGTTGTTGGGATGTTTAAGGGGGACTAAACAGCTAATATGGTAAGTCTAATATGTTTTTTTTTAATTTTTTTTTGAAAGTCTAACCAGAAAAAATTACAATATATTGTCGATAAATTCGTTGACTATTTTTCCACGTGATCGCCGTCCCCTTTCAATGCGTCTGCTAAGCCGCGACACGAGTGTCTTTAAGTCCTCCTCGAAGAACTCTCCAGTCAGCTCCTCTGCCACTTCAGTACCTCTTTCTGCACCTGTTCACAGGTTGAAAATTTAGTCCCACCCGCGAGTGCCTTCAAGGAGGTGGAAAGATGGTAGTCTGAAGGCGCCAAATCAGGATAATACGGAGGGCGGTTCAAGACATCCCGACCAAGTGAGCCTAGGAGCGCCTCGGCGGCCAAGCCTGTGTGGGTACGGGCGTTGTCGGGCAATGAGCACACTCCATTCGCCAGCATCCCCTCACTTTGTTTTGAATCGTTTTGAGATTTTGCAGGGTCTCACAGTATCTTGTACGCTGATGGTCTCCAATTGAGGTAGAAAATTGACCAAAATAATACCTTTTCGGTCACAAAACTCAGAGACCATTATTTTGTCCACAACTGTGATTCTGTATTTTTTCCAGCAAATGGAAAATTGGTGTGACGCCATTGTGAAAATTGTCTTTTTGTCTCAGACTTGTAATGAGCCAGTAACGTTTCATCTCCAGTCACAGTAGAGCTCAGAAAATCCTCACCTTGCAGTTCAAGTCGCTGGAGAAACTCGCGGGTGTTACCTACCACACTTTTCTCGTACTTGCTCTGTTAGCTGTTTTCGGACACATCATGAGCACAGTTAGCTGTATCACAGCGTTTCTGTGAGTGTCTCGTAAGAAAGAGTTCTGGAGAGTTGAGAAACACCGCAGAAATTTCGTCCACTGTCAATCGGCGGTTTTCGCGAACAGTTCTCCTCCATTTTATGCACCAACTCGTCAGTCAAAATGGAAGATTTTCCACTCCTCTGTTTGTCATGAACCTTTGTTCTGCCTCCACTGAACTGCGTACACCTCTCACACACTCTTGTTGTATTCATAATAACTTCGCCGTAAACCGTTTCGATAAGCGAAAATGTTTCGGAAGGCGCTGTTCCTTCCGCAAGTAGGATGCGTATCACAACACGTGGCTTGCACTTCGTTACCGACATCTTTCACTCAGCTGGACACTTCAGTGCGAGTTTACGAACTACCGCGTTTCTGCCATCGTCACTCTGGTCAGGGGATTCCCCCCTGTACCACTCAGTGTTGTCAACCCTCAAAAATAAAATTGTTGTTCATGGAGGTCTTTGAAATTAAATGAAAGGCAGTTCGTTTTTGCCATGCGCGTTTTGATTCTTTTATTTGTGACGCATCTTCAGCGGCCTGTAATACATGTTCCTTTTTATATACTTATTAATAAATATGTTACTTTGTTACGTTTTATCGTGTTTTCCTCTTGTTTTTCAAGTTAGAAACAACTTTTGCAGCACAAGTTTCGTGTGGTTAATTTATCGTTTGGTGCGCTTACGACTTACAGTGTTGCTAGTCCATGTGAGTGTATAGTCCTGGAGATGTGTTTATTCGGTCCCCGTAGTCCAGGTGGCCGATTTCGGGCGATTTTATCGCCCAAGTACATTACAACACTTCGCTTGCACTTTTCGTAGTGTGTGGTCAGTGTGTGTGTTTACAGTGTGTGTGTTTACAGTGTGTGTGTTTACAGTGTGTAATGTTGCCGGCTGTCACTGCGTGTTTATCTTTTGACCGTGTTTTGTGTGTGGTTTGATATATGTTAATTGGTTGTGTGTGTGTGTGTGTGTGTGTGTGTGTGTGTGTGTGTGTGTGTGTGTGTGTCTGTGGTGTGGGAGAGACAGGGGGAAAGAGAGAGAGAGAGAGAGAGAGAGAGAGAGAGAGAGAGGGAGGGAGGGAGAGATAGGGAGAGACAGAGGAGGGGGTATTCATTGCTTATTATTTCTAGTTATGTTCCATGTTTCTGTTTGTTATTGTTTTAATGGCTAACATATCAGTTATTGGTCATATCGATTTGTTGATTAATTGCTTTCTTTTTAATTGCAAGGGCTCTTTGGTTTCCTATAATATTAGGAGTCTTTTGTTGTAATTGTTCACTCTAATTCTTTCCACGTAAATATTTTATCAGATGTTCAGCAAAGGTAGAGTGGCTGCTTTTATACTTCCAGCATCTTATATGTTCCTTACACCTAGTGCTGAAATTCTTCCCTGTCATCCCTACATATACTGATTCACATTCTCGACGTTCCAACTGTTATATACATGCTTCTTGATATTTTACTGGTTTGCCTATTGCTGTTTGTAAATGTAAGTTGAATATGTTTCTTGTTCTGTAAGAAATGTGTAATCCTTGTGCTTTAGTGCATTTGCTATTTTGTGTGTTTATTTGTGTCGGTACGTTACAATGTACCATTTCTTTTTGTTAGTCATGTCATGGGTGTCACAGTTTTGTGTTTCTGTGCATGCTGTAATGTCAGTAATGACTGTGGTGTTTGTGCGCTATGATCGTTTTCATGTTTCTGTAGTTGTGTAGTTACATCTTTGTGTTATATGGACGTTAAAACTGTTGTTTGTGTCTATGAGTTGTATTGTTTGCAACTCTCTTCACAGTTTTCTTTTTCAAGTGGATATTATTTAGTCAGTATAAGATGTGTCGCAGGACCGCACATTTTTCATTCTGTGGTTGGTTGGATGTAGTCTGTATAACTGTATCTGTGGCAGTTAGCTTTCTGAACATGTCAGATGTGTGCTTATTGCTATCCAATCCACTCACACAAAGAATGACTCACTCACATATAACAGAAACCCCACACACAACGCAAACAGAAAACCACACATGAACACACAGCGACAGTTGACAAAACTACGCACTCCAAACATTCACACGGACTAGCAACACTGTAAATTGTGTCATCAAACAGTAATTTAATCTCACAAAACGTGACGCAGCAAAACTTGTTTCTAACTTGGAAAAATGAAAACATGAGAAGATGTAACATAGTAGCATACTTGTAACTACTACTACGTAATGCATTTATTATACAGGGTGAGTCACCTAACGTTACCGCTGTGTATTTCGTAAACCACATCAAATACTGACGAACCGATTCCACAGACCGAACGTGAGGAGAGGGGCTAGTGTAATTGTTTAATACAAACCATACAAAAATGTACGGAAGTATGTTTTTTAAAACAAACCTACGTTTTTTTTAAATGGAACCACGTTAGTTTTGTTAGCACATCTGAACATATAAACAAATACGTAATCAGTGCCGTTTGTTGCATTGTAAAATGTTAATTACATCCGGAGATATTGTAACCTAAAGTTGACGCTTGAAACCTCCGACGATCAGTTGCGTGTTGTAACAAACACGGGCCACGGTCGGCGAGCAGCATCTGCAGGGACATGTTTACGATGACGACCGTGTTTACGAGTGTGGCTGTAGTGCACTGTTGTGGTTTGGTCCAGCTGTCGCAGTGTCCGCATGTAGCGCTTGCTTCTATTGTTATTCTGCATTCGTCTCCACACGCAGATCAACTGTAGTACACCGTGTTACCAGACGTCTGTGATAGTGTAGTGTTGTAGGAACTGTGACCATGGTGTATTCGAACTCTGAAAAGGCGGAGATGATACTCATCTATGGCGAGTGTCGACGAAATGCAGCTGAAGCCTGCAGGGTGTATGCAGAACGGTACCCGGACAGAGAGCATCCAACGTGAAAAGGCGGAGATGAAACTCATCTATAGCGAGTGTCGATGAAATGCAGCTGAAGCCTGCAGGGTGTATGCAGAACGGTACCCGGACAGAGAGCATCCAACGTGAAAAGGCGGAGATGAAACTCATCTATAGCGAGTGTCGATGAAATGCAGCTGAAGCCTGCAGGGTGTATGCAGAACGGTACCCGGACAGAGAGCATCCAACGTGAAAAGGCGGAGATGAAACTCATCTATAGCGAGTGTCGATGAAATGCAGCTGAAGCCTGCAGGGTGTATGCAGAACGGTACCCGGACAGAGAGCATCCAACGTGCCGCACATTGCAAAACATCTACCGCCAACTGTATGCAACAGGTATGGTCGTAGCACGCAAACGGGTCCGTAACAGGCCCGTCACAGGAGAAGCGGGTGCAGTTGGTGTGTTAGCTGCTGTTGCCGTGAACCCACCGCTTTCACCCGTTTCAAGTGTTGCTCCATAAGCAATTACATGGAGATGACTTTAATCATCGAGTGCAATTCTGTCAATGGGCATTAACAGAGAATGCGTTGCAGTTCTACCTGTTTACCGATGAAGCGGGTTTCACAAACCACGGGGCAGTGAATCTACGGACCATGCATTACTGGGCCGTGGACAATCCTCGATGGCTCAGACAGGTAGAGCGACAGCGACCGTAGACTGTAAATGTATGGTGCGGAATGATTGGCGACCACCTCATTGGTCCTCACTTCATTGCAGGGGCCCAAACAGCTGCAACATACATCGCGTTTCTACAGAATGATCTGCCAACGTTGCTCGAAAATGTCCCACTGGAAACGCGTCGACGTATGTGGTATCAGCATGATGGTGCACCTGCACATTCCGCAATTAACACTAGGCTGAACCTTGACAGGATGTTCGACGGGCGTTTCATAGGACGTGGAGGACGCATAAATTGGCCAGCCCGTTCTCCTGATCTTACACCTCTGGACTTCTTTCTGTGGGGTACGTTAAAGGTGAATGTGTACCGTGATGTGCCTACAACCCCAGAGGATATGAAACAACGTAATGTGGCAGCCTGCGGCGACATTACACCAGATGTACTGCGGCGTGCACGACATTCATTACGCCAGAGATTGCAACTGTGTGCAGCAAATGATGGCCACCACATTGAACATCTACTGGCCTGACATGTCGGGACACACTCTATTCCACTCCGTAACTGAAAACGGAAACCACGTGTATACGTGTACCTCACCCCTCATGGTAATGTACATGTGCGTCAGTGAAAAAGACCAATAAAAAGGTGTTAGCATGTGGACGTAATGGGCTGTTCCAGTCTCTTCTGTACCTAAGGTCCATCACTGTTCCCTTTGGATCCCTACGTAATTCGGTGCTCTCCGATACACACGATCGAACAGCGGAGGAGTGGTACCCCGTCAACTTTAGGTTACAATATCTCCGGATGTAATTAACATTTTGCAATGCAACAAACGGCACTGATTACGTATTTGTTTATATTTGCAGATGTGCTAACAAAACTAACGGGGTTCCATTTAAAAAAAACGTAGGTTTGTGTTAAAAAGCATACCTCCGTGCATTTTTTTATGGTTTGTATTAACCAATTACACTAGCCCCTCTCCTCACGTTCGGTCTGTGGAATCGATTCGTCAGTATTTGATGTGGTTTGTAACTGTTTGTAACTTACAGCGCCATCTATCACAAAGCGAAAAAAGTGCTCCAACTAAAACATTCATATTTCTTTACGTACTACACGAATATGTAATAAAATGGGGGTTTCTATTTTAAAAAACGCAGCTGATATCCGTTTGACCCATGGCAGCGGCATCTAGGGGGCCAACCATAGCGCCATCTGGTTTCCCCCTTCAAGCTAGAGGAGTTTCGTGCTTTGCAGTTTTTTCGTTTGATGCTAATGTCGTCAAATATTTGGCCCGGACACTATCAATGGACCACCCAGTATATATACAGGGTGTTACAAAAAGGTACGGCCAAACTTTCAGGAAACATTCGTCACACACAAATAAAGAAAAGATGTTATGTGGACATGAGTCCGGAAACGCTTAATTTCCATGTTAGAGCTCTTTTAGTTTCGTCAGTATGTACTGTACTTGCTCGATTCACCGCCAGTTGGCCCAATTGAAGGAAGGTAATGTTGATTTCGGTGCTTGTGTTGACATGCGACTCATTTCTCTACAGCACGAGCATCAAGCACATCATTACGTAGTATCAACAGGTTGTGTTCATCACGAACGTGGTTCTGCAGTCAGTGCAATGTTTACAAATGCGGAGTTGGCAGATGCCCATTTGATGTATGGATTAGCACGGGGCAATAGCCGTGGCGCGGTACGTTTGTATCGAGACAGATATCCAGAACGAAGGTGTCCCGACAGGAAGACGTTCGAAGCAATTGATCGGAGTCTTAGGGAGCACGGAACATTCCAGCCTATGACTCGCGACTGGGGAAGACCTAGAACGACGAGGACACCTGCAATGGACGAGGCAATTCTTCGTGCAGTTGACGATAACCCTAATGTCAGCAACAGAGAAGCTGCTGCTGTACAAGGTAACGTTTACCACGTCACTATATGAAGAGTGCTACGGAAGAACTAGTTGTTTCTGTACCATGTACAGCGTGTGCAGGCACTATCAGCAGCTGATTGGCCTCCACGGGTACATTTCTGCGAATGGTTCATTCAACAATGTGTCAATCCTCATTTCAGTGCAAATGTTCTCTTTACGGATGAGGCTTCATTCCAGCGTGATCAAATTGTAAATTTTCACAATCAACATGTGTGGTCTGGCGAGAATCCGCACGCAGTTGGGCAATCACGTCATCGACACAGATTTTCTGTGAACGTTTGGGCAGGCATTGTTGGTGATGTCTTGATTGGGCCCCACGTTCTTCCACCTACGCTCAGTGGAGCACGTTATCATGATTTCATACGGGATACTCTACCTGTGCTGCTAGAACATGTGCCTTTACAAGTACGACACAACATGTGGTTCATGCACGATGGAGCTCCTGCACATCCCAGTCCAAGTGTTCGTACGCTTCTCAACAACAGATTCGGTGACCGATGGATTGGTAGAGGCGGACCAATTCCATGGCCTCCACGCTCTCCTGACCTCAACACTCTTGACTTTCATTTATGGGGGCATTTGAAAGCTCTTGCCTACGCAACTCCGGTACCAAATGTAGAGACTCTTCGTGCTCGTATTGTGGACGGCTGTGATACAATACGCCATTCTCCAGGGCTGCCTCAGCGCATCAGGGATTCCATGCGACGGAGGGTGGATGCATGTAACCTCGCTAACGGAGGACATTTTGAACATTTCCTGCAACAAAGTGTTTGAAGTCACGCTGGTACGTTCTGTTGCTGTGTGTTTCCATTCCATGATTAATGTGATTTGGAGAGAAGTAACAAAATGAGCTCTAACATGGAAAGTAAGCGTTTCCGGACACATGTCCACATAACATCTTTTCTTTCTTTGTGTGTGAGGAATTTTTCCTGAAAGTTTGGCCGCACCTTTTTGTGACACCATATATATACATAAACGTTTTACAGGCCACTGAAGGTGCTTCATAAATAATAGAGGCAAAACGCTTATGGCAAAAAACAAACTGCTTTTCATTTAGTTGCAAAGATGGAACATATCTCCATGAATTTTGAAGCAATGAAGGAACAGCAGCAAACGGAAAAAAACGACGAGAATAATTTTGTTTGTAGGAAACACTATCATTAAAGTGATCTGAAACATTCTTTAAGTCCCTATTTGACCATTGCGTTTGCTGTCTCATTCTTGAGATGAAGTCAGTTTTCTTGACAACAGTATATTCAAGGGTCGATACAGATAGATAGCCCAGCCCGACAGCGCTTAACTGCGTTGACCTGACGGAACCAGTGTTACCACTGGGAAGAGGCCGTTGGCTGACATACAGAAAGGGACATTTATTTTGGTCATTTTCATGTTGTCGTTTTACACGCACTCTGAATTTTTACCAGAGACAGCTGCAGCAGAACAGCCCACGGGAGTGTTGGAGACCAGCAGCGCGTACTCACTCGTCCAG
Source organism: Schistocerca americana (assembly GCF_021461395.2). Taxonomy (NCBI): domain Eukaryota; kingdom Metazoa; phylum Arthropoda; class Insecta; order Orthoptera; family Acrididae; genus Schistocerca; species Schistocerca americana. Next base: position 191,186,313 of record NC_060128.1, read on the forward strand.
CAGCTGTGCGTCGGTGGTGCAGCCGAGCGCCGCCAGGATGGTGGACTGCTCGGTGGCCGTCTCCGTGCTGGAGTAGCGCGCCCACAGCGAGTCCCACGCCTCCCGGCCCTCCGCCTGCTGCAGGCCGTAGCAGTACACCACGCTCTTCATGTCCGGGCCCAACCTGCCAGGGAAACACAAGAGGCGTGCACAGCGTCTTAAACACCAACAGCTCAAGTACACTTCCATAGCCTTACTCAAATAATCTGCAGCATTGCAGACGGCGACTCTGAGTATACTTCTAGATAAGCTTCAGTATTGCGGTATGAGTGGGACAGTGCACAAACGGTTTCATTCACATTTACCTCTAACAATGCAAAAGGTTGAAATTGACAGTACAGAGAGTCTGCAAAAATCAGCAGAGGTATCAAGAATGGTTCCCACAGGGTTCAGTGCTGGGTCCATTATTGTTCTTAATATACACTGGAGCGCCAAAGAAACGTATAGGCACGCATATTCAAATACAGATGTATGTAAACAGGCAGAATATGGCGCTGCTGATGGCAACGCCTATATAAAAAAGTGTCTGACGCTGTTATCGGGTCAGTTACCGCTGCTACAATGGCAGGTTCTCAGCATTTAAGTGAGTTTTGAACGTGCTGCTATAGTCTGCGCACGAAAGATGGGACACAGCATCCTCCGAGGTAGCGATGAAGTAGCTATTTTCCCATACGACCATTTCAGGAGTGTACTGTGGATACCAGGAATCCGGTAAACCATCAAGTCTCCGACGTCGCTGCGACTGCAAAAAGATCATACAAGAATGGGACCAACGACTACTAAAGAGAATCGTTCAGCGTGACAGAAGTGCAGCCCTTCCGCAAATTGCTGCAGATTTCAGTTCTGGGCCACCAACAAGTATCAGCGTGCGAATCATTCAAGGAAACATCATCGATATGGGCTTTCGGAGCCGAAGGCTAACGCGTGTACCATCGATGACTGCACAACACAGAGCTTTAAGCCTCGCTTGGGTCCCTTCAACAGCGACACTGGACTGTTGATGACTGGAAACGTGTTGCCTGGTCGGACGAGACTCGTTTCAAATCGTATCGAGCGCATAGACGCATACCGGTATGGAGACAACGTCATGAGTCCATGGACCCTGCATGTCAGCAGGGGACTGTCCAAGCTGGCGAAGGCTCTGTAACGGTGTGGGGCGTGTAAAGTTGAAGTGATATGGGACCCCTGACACGTCTAGATACCACTCTGACAGGTGATGCGCACGTAAGTATCCTGTCTGATCACCTGCATCCATTTATGTCCATTGTGCATTCCGACGGACTTGGACAATTCCAGCAGGACAACGCGACACCCCACAGGGCCAGAATTGCTACAGAGTGGCTCCAGGAACACTCGTCCGATTTTAAACACTTCCGCCGGCCACCAAACTCCCCAGACGTCAATATTATTGAGCATATCTTGGATGTCTTGCAACTTGCTGTTCAGAAGAGGTCTCCACGCCCTCGTACTCTCACGGATTTATGGACACCCCCGTAGGATTAATGGTGTCAACTCCCTCCAGCACTACTTCAGACATTAGTCGTGTCCATGGTACGTCGTGTTGCGGTACTTTGCGTGCTCGCGGGGGCCCTACACTATGTTAGGCAGGTGTACCAGTTTCTGTGGCTCTGCAGTATATATATTAATGACTTCCCATTCTGCAGTCATTAAAATGCAAAGGTAGTTATTTTTGCTGATCATACAAGTATAGTAATCACACGCAACAAACAAGAACCAGCTGAGGAAAAGGCAAATAATGTTTTTCAGAAAACTGTTAAGTAGTTCTCTACAAATGGACTCTCACTAAATTTTCGGGAAACACACTATGTACAATTCTGTACAGTAAATGGCAGAACACCATTGATAAATATAGACTATGAACACAAGTCTGTTCCTAAGGCAGAATATTCCACATTTGTGGGTATGTACATTGATGAGAAATTGAATTGGAAGAAAAACACTGATGCCCTGGTGAAACTGTTAGGTTCAGCTACTTATGCTATTAGGATTATTGCAAATTTTGATCATAAGCATATCGGTAAATTAGCCTTCTATGCCAATTTTCATTCACTGTTTTCATATGGCATAATATTTGGGGGTAATTCATCATTAAAAGGAAAAGTATTCATTGCAAAAATACGTGTAATCAGAATAATAGATGAAGCCCACCCAAGATCACCTTGCAGACATTTATTTAAGGAACTCGGGACATTCACAGTACCTTCACAATACATATATTCACTTATGAAATTTGTTATTAATCAGCCACCTCAATTCAGAAATAATAGTGAAATGCGTAGCTAGAGCACTAGAAGAACGGATGACCTTCACTACTCTGGATTAAATCTAACTTTTACATAGAAAGGGCAGAATTATGGTGCCACAAAAATCTTGGGTCATTTGCCAAACGGCACTAAAAGTGTGACAGATAGCCAACCAACATTTAAAAACAAATTAATGGAATTTCTGAATGACATCTCCATCTACTCAACCGATGAATATTTAGATGTGAAGTAGTAACTGCAAAATATGTAGTGTAAAGAAAACTTATGTTAAACTGACACGTTACACATCATTACGAATTGGTGCATTCATGATCTCTGGAACAAGTATCAATGTAACGTAATGTAGTGCTGGTACACCTGCCTAACATCGTGTAGGGCCCGCACGGGCACACAGAAGTTCCGCAACGCGACGCACCATGGACTCGACTAATGTCTGAAGTAGTGCTGGAGGGAACTGACACCATGAATCCTGCAAGACTGTCCATAAATCGATAACAGTACGTGGGGGTGGAGATCCCTTCTAAACAGCACGTTGCAAGGCATCCCAGAAATGCTCAATAATGTTCATGTCTGGAAGTTTGGTGGCGAGAGGAAGTTTTTAAACTCAGAAGAGTGTTTCTGGAGCCACTCTATAGCAATTCTGGACGTGTGGGGTGTCGCATTGTCCTCGTGGTATTGCTCAAGTCCATCGAAATGCACAATGGACATGAATGGATGCAGGTAATCAGACAGGGTGCTTACGTGTGTGTCAGCTGTCAGAGTCGTATCTAGACGCATCAGGGGTCCCACATCACAACAACTGCACACGCCCCACACCATTACACAGCCTTCACCAACTTGAAGAGTCCCCTGCTGACATGCAGGCTCCATGGATTCGTGAGGTTGTCCCCGCACCCGTAGAAGTCCATCCGCTCGGTACAATTTAAAACGAGACTCATCCGACCAGGTAACAAGTTTCCAGTCGTAAACAGTCCAATGTCGGTGTTGACGGTCCCAGGCGAGGCGTAAAGCTTTGTGTCGTGCAGTCATCGAGGGTACACGAGTGGTGCTTCGGCTCCGAAAGACCATAACGATGATGTTTCGTTGAATTTTTGGCACGCTGACACTTGTTGGTAGACCCAGCATTGAGATCTGCTACAATTTTCGGAAGGGTTGCACTTCTGTCAACTTGAACGATATTCTTCAGTTGTCGTTCGTCCCGTTCTTTCAGGATCTTTTTCCGGCGGCCTCGAAATCGGAAATTTGATGGTTTACCGGATTCCTAATATTCACGGTACACTCGTGGAATCGTCGTACGGGAAAATCCCCACTTCATCGATACCTCGGAAACACTGTGTCTCATAGCTCGCTCTCCGACTATAACTACGTTCACACTGACATAAATGTTGATAACCTGCCACTGTAGCAGCAATCGCTCTAACAGCTGCGCCAGACACTTGTTTACATAGGCGTTGCTTGCCGCAGCGCCATATTCTGCCGGTTCACACATCTCTGTATTTAAATACGCATGCCTATACCAGTTTCTGTGGCGCTTCATTGTATTATTTGCCCTGGCAGAATATTGCACAGAGCATAATCTGAACAACGCTAAGACTTGTTTTAAGAATTGTACACTGGCAGGGAGAAGAAAGAAGGTTGTTGCATCCAGCTTACGACGACAGAGTACATGATATCTGGCGGTCAGCACTTCTGAGTGGCCATCCAGGGCTGCCATTAAATGAAGGAACAGTAGGTAAAAGAAAGTATTTCAGTGTACGGTACACAAGGGGCGCGCGTAGGGAAGAAGTTACGAAGTCTAGGCCAGTCTCAAAAGGGGAGGTCGCCAATTGTGAAATTCATATTCGATTCATACTGCGCATAATAAAAGCTCATGGCCAGAGGTGTAATGTGGCAAAGCACCAAGATGCACTTCTCAGCCGTTGTCGAGAAAATCGACAGTTAAAAGAAATCGCTACGGTGAAACACTCTCTACGATTAATAGTTTTCTACAGCGTCGTAGCGCAGCGGTACGCGCTCGGGTTCGTAATCCGAAGGTCGCCGGATCAAATCTCGCGCCATGCAACCTTTTTTTTTTAGTATTTGTTTTTTGTAATTCAAATGTGTGTACACACACACACACACACACACACACACACACACACATATATATATATATATATATATATATATATATATATATATATATATAACTAAAATTCCCGGCAATCTGTTGCAACAATTATGCATATAATAAGTTGTTGAAAGTCGTTTGTCGTGGAAAAATTGGCGACTTCGAACATCATTATGTTTTCCGCAAACAAAGTTGTATTTCATAAATGTTATTAATTGTCCTCATAATGTTAACCACGTATAGTTAACGGAAGACGCAAAAACCATATTCCGAAACGAATACGTATAGCGTAAGTCAAACGTTCGAATTAGAATAGAGACCCCGCGAACACAAATTTGCTGTGGCAGGTATGAAATATAAACTCCGTTACACGCTCGTTACACTTGAAGGACAGATGTTGAATGGGCCGAAACGAGCCGCCGCGTAACAGCGTAGCTGCCTGGTAAGTTCGAAAGAAGGTAGATGCGGTCCATAGCGCAACTTATAACATCGTCGAAAATCGGTGCGGACGTGAGAGCTTTGGTACACCCTGTAAACAAACGGGAAAATGGAGGCGGTACAATTGGAGAGCGATCCGCCTTCACCAACATGCATAGGCAATTCATTGTTATATATATGTATATATATATATATATATATATATATATATATATATATATATATATATATATATGAATTACAAAAAACTAATGATAAAAAAAAATGCACGGCGCGAGATTCGATCCGACGACCTTCGGATTACGAAACCGAGCACTTACCACTGCGCCACGACGCTGTAGAAACTTATTAATCGTAGAGAGTATTTCACCGCAGCGGTTTCTTTTAACTGTCGATTTTCTCGACAACGGCTGAGAAGTGCATCTTGGTGCTTTGCCACATTACACCTCTGACCAGGACCTTTTATTATGCGGAGTATGAATCGAATCTGAATTTCACAATTGGCGGCCTCCCCTTGTCAGAGGAAAAACAATGAAATAACAGGGCAACGGTAAGGGGGAGGGGGTGACAAATGTTAAGTGATTAAGTTATGTTGGTGGCCGGCCATTTGGCGCAGAGCCGGAGGCTCTCTCTCCCCAAAAACGACGCCTGTCTTGCTCGGAGTCTGGATCACAAGAGAGAGCAGCAACTGAGTCCTGCACTGCAGAATCCTCCAGGGTCCTCGCACATGACCTGTGTCCCACATACACTATAGGCTAAAACCGACGGCATGAATTCGCTAGCAGTTTCAGCAGAGGGCCCAAGGCGTCTCTGGCCAGCATCTTTTTAACTGGACACGACTGCCTCGGGTCTGAAAGGCACGTACGCGCAGCGCAAGTTCCTCTGGCAGAGAACTTGCAAAGATTGGACTGGGCCTTTGAAATAAATTTCCCTAAAATATTCCTTGACTTGTTGCCACGCTGTAAGGAATCATGAAAGAAAGTCATATACTTGGAAAAAACCAAGAGACACCAGAATGTTCCACATTGATTATATAACCAGATTTTAAATTGTAGGAGAGGGCAGATGTGAACTCTGACGGCAACTTATTTGTTATGAACTGTAGATTAAAACTGAAGAAATTAGAAAAAAGGTAGGAAATTAAGGAGATGGGACCTGGATAACTTGAAAGAACCAGAAGTTGTTGAGAATTTCAGAGGGAGCATTAAGGAACTACTGAGAAGCACAGGGGAAATGAAAACAGTAGAAGCAGCGGATGAAATAGGTGAAAAGACAAGGCCCAGTAGAAACCATTGGATAACACAGGGATTAATGAATTTAATTGATGGAATGGGAAATATAAAAATACAGGCGAAACGGAAATGTCAAAGAAAAGAGATTAACACGAAGTGCAAAATGGTGAAGCATAAATGGCAAGAGGACAAATGTAGTGATACAGAACCAAATATCACTAGGAGAAAGATGCATACCGCCTACAGGAAAGTCAAAGTGGCCTTCGGAGAAAAGAGAACCATCTGTATGAATATCAAGAGCTCACATAGAAAACCAGTCCTAAGGAAAAATGGGAAAGCAGAAAGGTGGAAGTAGTATATACAGGGCGTGTACAAGGGAGATGTACTTAAATGCAGTGTTACAGAAATGGAAGAGCATATAGATGACGACAAGACAGGAGATACGATACTGTGAGAAAAATTTGACGCAGCACTAAACGACCTAAGTCGAAACAAGGACCCGGGGGGTAGACGACATTCCGTCAGAACTACCGACAGCCTTGGGAGAACAGATATGACAAACTCTTCCATCTGGTGCGCAAGATCTATGAAATACCTTCAGACTTCAAGAATAATTTAATCATTCCAATTCCAAAGAAAACAGCGCTGACAGATGTGAAAATTACCGAACTATTAGTTTAATAAGTCATGACTGCAAAATACTAACACAAATTCTATACAGAAGACTGTAAAAACTGGTAGAAGCCAACCTCGTGGAAGAGCAGTTTGGATTCTGTAGAAATGTTGGAACACGAGAGGCAATACTGACCCTACGACTTATCTTAGAAGATAGGTCAAGGAAAGGCAAACCTATGTTTCTAGCATTTGTAGACTTAGAGAAGGTTTTGGCAATGTTGACTGGAATACTCTCTTTCAAATTCTGAAGGTGGCAGGGAGCAAAAGGCTATTTACAACTTTTACGGAAATCAGGCGGCGGTTATAATAGACGAGGAGCATGAAAGGGAAGCAATGGTTGAGAAAGGAGTGAGACAGAGATGTAGCCTATCCCCAATTTTATTGAGTCTGTACAGTGAACAAGCAGAAAATTAAACCAAAGCAATATTTTGAGTAGGAATTAAAGTTGAAGGACAATAAATAGAAAGTTTGAAGTTTGCCGATGACATTTTAATTCTGTTAGAGACAGCGAAGGCCTAGGAAGAGCATTTTACAATATGGACAGCGTCTTGAAAGGAGGATATAAGACGAACATCAACAAAAGCATAACAGGGATAGTGGACTCAAGTCGAATGAAATCTGGTGATGCTGAGGGTCTTAGGTTACAAAACAAGACACTCTGAGTAGTATTAGTTTTGCTATTTGGGCAGCAATAAACTGGTGGTGACCAAAGTAGAGAGGATAATGGCAAGAAAAGTATTTCTGAAGAAGAGAAATTTGTTAACATTGAATATAGATTTAAATATTACGAAGTCTGTTCTGCCATGCATAGATGTGAAACATGGACGATAAACAGTTTAGACAAGAACAGAAAAGAAATTTTTGAAATGCGGTGCTACAGAAGAATGTTTAAGATTAGATGGGTAGATCACGTAGCTAATGAGGAGATGCTGAGTAGAACTGAGGAGAAAATGAATTTGTGGTACAACCTGACAAGAAGGAGCAATAGATTTGTAGGACTCATTCTGAGATATCAAGGAATCACGTGTTTAGACTTGGAAGGAAGTGTGTGGCGGTAAAATCGTAGAGGGAGACCACGAGATGAAAACAGTAAGCAGATTCAGAAGTATGTAGCTTGCTGTAGTTATTCGGAGGATAGATTAGCAAGAAGAGCTGCATCAAACCAGTCTTCGGACTGAAGACCGTAAAACACCTACAACAACAACAATATTACTGGTACGCTGGAAGAATGAATTAAAAAACACCTTCACTCACAAATTTTCGTCACTTATTAAATACACGATGCATTTCGGAGCCGTGGGTCCATCCTCAGGTGTAAGCTGTTTTAATACATGATTTATTTTTGCTCTTGAATGAGGTGAAATGCATGTTCCACATAATCCAAGAAAAGCGTTTTTAACTTTTTAACACCATCATGTAGCGGTTTCTCCATCCCGTTCATGCGTGCTAGTGTTAAAAAGATACAAATTCTTTCCTTGGATTGTGTGAGACATGCCTTTCACCTCATACGAGCAACTTAAATCTGAGGATGGACCCACAGGGTCCGATATGCATCGCGTGTATAATAAAACAGGAAAATTTGTGACTGAAGGCGTTTTTTAATTCATACTTCCAGTGAACTGAATACAGTCGCGGTTGCTGGATAAAATTAAAAACATTATTGGTCCTTATTTCTAGGCGCAACCTCATAGTGGACAAATACACTTACGGTTTCTCAGAAATGAAGGGCTTCATTTAGTTGATGAAGTACCTCTAGGAGCTATCCAGCAGACGTGGTTTATGCCCGATGGCGCTCCATTCCACTTTACTGTAAAAGTTTGCTAGTATCTCGATAGCAAGTTTCCGAATCGATTTTTTGGTCAACAGGGGTCCAGTTCACGGCCTCCTCGATGGTCAGATATCAATCCAGTGCATTTTCACCTCTGGTGACACTTGAAATCCTTGAGGTATTCAACTGCTGAACCCAATGACGAGGTTTCGAGTGGTAGTATCCAACTCAAATTTGACCACACGCGATGCATTCCAGAAAATTTTAACAGAATACGGCAAAGCATGTGGCGAGGGCCCAGGAATGCATTAAAGTAGGGGGATAGGAGGCCGCTTCGAGCAGTTTTTGTGAATATATGGGGTTAAGTCTATCACAGGTGACACTACTAACAAATTCATGTAACTGCCTAAAGACAGATTTTCGAACCCATGTTCATAAGGACTTTTTGCAACGTTTTGGTCCCAGGAAAGCATTATATAAACGTGCTGTAGACTCCAATTCATGGTAGCTAAATATGTGATAAATTAAGCTGGTTTCAACATTTTAGAAATGGATTGCTTGGAAAAATCCTAAAATACAGCGTGAAGAACAGTATGGTATCAATGGAACCAGCAAACAATCTGGAATTTTTTGCTATAGTCATGAATATATCTCATACATGAGAAACATCATCTAATTTATTTGATTGAAATTTTGATGAAATAGTATGCAATAATATGAAAGGAGAATTTCGTTAACACGTCAGAGTAAACAATCGACATCTGGCACCTGCAACGTTAAATTGGGTAAATTGTTGGTTGTTTAGTTCCTGTGGTCTTTAAATCAATAATGCATTAATAATGAGCAAGATGACTAAATTCTGAAAAATGCATGAAATTAATTGCTCTTACGATTGACAACTTTCTGTCCTGCTATGATTCTGTTGAAACAAATCCTTCTAACACAAGAGAACTATATTGATATATATGTAATCATTTAATGTAATAACTGAATAGTGATGTATATTATACAAATAGCCAGGCTTCAACAACTGAACCTTTCAATTAACTTTGTACTCAACGTAAGGAAGCGGTAAATATAATGTAGACAGTGGAGGGCACTTGCAGCAACTACCAGTATGCGATATCATTTCGACGCTACCTCCCTTGCAAGCACATTGCTTTTACAAATTGAGTTCGTTAATTGTAACAGCGCCTTTTCTAAAAAAAGAAAGAAAACGACGAATTTTATCACCAGCAAAAGTCGAAACGTAACCTGTTGAGAATGTAGGCATCTATAAGGTTTATCTGCGTAGACAAACGAGATGTATTAATTCATACAGGCGCCAGCTGAATGCGCCAAAGATATATCAATTCGTATTAAGCCACGATAATGTAATCTGAGAGGACGGCGAAAAAATTAAAAAAACGATGTACCTTCAGTTTTTCTGCAACACCTCTGTTGATTTAATGCTTGTAACATCGCCCTTTTGTTCTCGTCTGCCGTTGTGTACGGACGTAATTTGTTCTCTATGTGTGTAACAAATAAAAAGCGGATAGCTCTTGAAAGGAAAGTATTTTATTTTTACGAGCTTCAAGTAGATCTGTTGCCCGCTATGCGCATCATGAAGCATTGCGGCAAACCTTCGGATGCGCGGGAATAATCTTCAAGAAGATGACCGCGTTGTCGTACTACGAGAGAGCAGAGGTAATTATCAATAGTAAGAAGAGAACTTCCAAAGCTAATTATTTTGAGCTCATGTTGCAGAGGATTGAATGCAGTAACTGTTGTCACATCATGCGTGGTGTTTGTGTAAAGGAAAAAGATATAAGCTTTACCAGTCGATAGGCGCTGCTGAGTACGGTACTATCTTTCTCACCAAATTAACTGTGCTTTCATACGCTTGCGATTGGCCAGCTGGTCTCAAAGGGCGGCTGCGCTCTCTCCCTCAACAATTGTCCTCCTGATGATGATGACGTCAAGCATCGAAACTCGTAGTGGAAGAAATAAACGGGTGACTGACACAGGAAATCGTTTTATTTTTGTTTATCAACAGTCGCAGCCCTGATGATGATGTGTTTTATGGACGAAATATTCACACTAACGTACGACTGATGAAGTAGTGACGAGTGACAAAGCAGACTAGCATAGGCAAGGAGGGCATTACCAGCCAAAGTAGGTCTAGTAGTATGCTAGGTTGGTCTTAAACGTGAGCTAGAAATTTCTGAAGATGTCCGTTTCGAGCACAATACTGTATGGCAGTGAATGGTGGATTGTGGAAAAATGGGAAAAGAAGAGAACCGAAGCATTTGAGACGTGGCACTACAGACGAATGCTGCAAATTAGGTAGACTGGTAAGGTAAGAAATGAGGTGGTTCGGTGCAGAATCGGAGAGGAACGTTATATGTGGGAAACACTGATAAGGAGAAGGGGCAGGGCGATAGGACGTGTGTTTAGATATGAGGGAATGATTTCCATGGTACTGAGGGAGCTGTAGAGGGCAAAAACTGTAGATGAACACAGCGATTGGAACACATGCAGCAAATAATAGAGGACGTAGGTTGCGAGTGGTAAGTCTGAGATGTAGACGTTGGCACAGGAGAGGGATTTGTGGCGGGCTGCATCAAACGATTCAGAACACTGATGATAAGATGGGACAGCATTTTGTGTAATGTTTATTGGAACAGTAAAACTAAAGAAAATAAAGTGAAGGTATTTTAATTTCGTCTACAAGAAAATGCGTGTTTTTGTCACCAAAATGCGTTTCGTTTTATCGAAATTAAACATCGTCAGTGGTCCGTAATAAAAGATTTTTACAAACTGGTTTCTAGGTCGAAAAACAATTTTAAAAAAAATGTTCATTTCACGTACAGTATTTCGCGCCTGGTGTTCGCTCACATCAGAAAACCCCATGTGCTTTGCACGTTTTTGACTTTTCCCTTCTTTTAGTGCTGTTGATTCTGACCTAATTCCATATTACTTTGCAGAACTATGCATTTCTCCATGCGAAACGCACCACTCCTTCTGTTTGTATCTTTCTCGTTAAATGTGTCTCATGTGTTTTGTGTAGTGTTAGCAGCTTTACCGCGAATTTTTTCTTTGATCTGGAAACGTAATCTTTCTCCGTTATTTGTCGTATGTGTTTCGCGTCATTTAATTATGTTTCCCTACCCTTGAACACTCTCTCCATTCTACCACCTGGCATTCAGTGTTCAGTGATCTCTCCTCCCACCCTCACCGCCAGCTCAATCCCCTCCCTCCCTTCCAGATCCTTGCTACCCATTCACCCTTTTAACCTTCAGCTCCCTCGCTGCTCCTTGATTTTCCTTGCTTTGCACATTGAATAAATACACAGTAACATAATTAAATGACAGGTATAACGAATAACTCAGAAGGAGTACATTTCTAGCTCGATGGAAGACTAGCGGTAAAAATGCTAACACTACACGAAACACAGTAGGTATGTGCAGCGAGAAAGATACACACAGACAGCAGTGGTGATATATTCTGGTGCGTTTCATGGATAGTTGTGCAAAGCAACACGGGATTAGGCCAGAATCAACACTATCAAATCAAGGAACGACTTAAAAAACCGAGTTCCTGATCCGAGAGAAAACAAGGAACGAAATGCTATACGTGAAATCTTTTAACGAACAGTTTGTAAGTATCTCTCACTAAAGAGCACTGATAATTTTTATTTCAATAAAACGAAACATCTTTGGTGACAAAAAGGGGCGTTTTATTGTAGTTGCATAGAAGGTAGCGAAATATCTCGAATGATTATGATGTAAGTACGGACAACATGGCCACGCAGATGAAGAACGTGGAACAAATGTACACTGAGGCAACAAAAGTCATTGGGTACCTCTTAGTGAGGGCCTCCTTCTCCCCTGCGTAATGCAGCAACTGGACGTGGTTCAAATAACGGTTCAAATGGCTCTGAGCACTATGGATCTGAGGTCATCAGTGCCCTGGAACTTATAACTACTTAAACCTAACTAACCTAAGGACATCACACACATCCATGCCTGAGGCAGGATTCGAACCTGCGACCATAGCGGTCGCGCGGTTCCAGACTGAGGCGCCTAGAACCGCTCGGCCACTCCGGCCGGCAACTGGACGTGGCATGGACTCTACAAGTCGTTGGGAGAACCCCTACACAAATACTGCCTCCATAGCCGTCCATGATTTCGAATGTGTTGCCGGTGCAGGGTTTTGTGCACGAAATGACCTCTAGATTGCGTTTCCTGATCTCAGAGAAAACAACACGAACAATACGAGACTGGAATAGAAGGGAGAACCAATAGAGGTACTCAGGGTACCCTCCGCCACACACCGTCAGGTGGCTTGCGGAGTATGGATGTAGTTGTAGATGTAGATGTAGACCATAAGTGTTCGATGGGTGATCTCGGTGGTCAGATCATTCGGTAGAACTGTCCAGAACGTTCTCCAAATCAATGGCGAACAACTGTGGCCAAGTAACATGCCATATTGTGACCTACAAACATGCCATTGTTGGTTGGGAAATTAAGTCCATGAATGGCTACAAATGGTCCTGAAGTAGCCGAATATAGCCATGTCCAGTCAACGATCGGTTCCGTATAATGTAAACACGGCCCACACCATTATGGAGCCACCGCCCGCTTGCAAAGTAGCTCGTTTAAAACTTGGGATGGCCGGCCGTTGTGGCCGAGCGGTTCTAGGCGCTTCAGTCTGGAACCGAGTGACCGCTACGGGCGCAGGTCCGAATCCTGCCTCGGGCATGGATATGTGTGATGTCCTTAGGTTACTTAGGTTTAAGTAGTTCTAGGGGACTGATGACCTCAGACGTTAAGTCCCGTAGTGCTCAGAGCCAATTGAACCAAGCCAAAAACTTGGGTCCGTGGATTCGTGGGGCCAGAGCAACACTCGAAACCTACCATCAGCTCTTACCAACTGCAAACGGGGCTCGTTTGACAAGCCAACGATTTTCCAGTCGTCTAGGGTCCAACCGATACGGTGTCGAACCAAAGAGAAGTGCTGAAGGCGATATTGTGATACCATAGCCCATTAACGCCAAATTTCACCATACTGTCTTAACGGAAACGTTTGTCTTACATTTCACGTCGATTTCTGCGGTTGCTTCAGACAATGTTGCTTGGCTGTTAGCACTGACAACTCTACGAAAACGCCGTTACTCTCGGTCGTTAAGTGAAGGCCGTTACTCACTGCATGGTCCGTGGTGAAAGGAAATGCCCAAAATTTGATATTCTCGGTACACTCTTGACACAGTGGATCTCGGAATATTGAATTCCCTAACAGTTTCCGAAATGGAACATCCCATGCGTCTAGCTCCAATCGCTACTCCGCCTCCAAGATATGCAAATTGCCGTATTGCTGCCATAATCACTTCGGAAACCGTTTCACATGAATCTCATGAGTACAAACGACAGTTCTGCCAATGCTCGATACGATCACCATCTGTGTACGTGACTATCGCTATCCCATGCTTTTTCTCACCTCAATGTACCGGATGATCAAAAAGTCAGTATAAATATGAAAACTTAATAAACCACGGAATAATGTAGATAGAGAGGTAAAAATTGACACACGTGCTTGGAATGACACGGGGTTTTATTAGAACCAAAAAAACAAATGTCACAAAATGTCCGACAGATGGCGCCGTACAGCAAAACGTCAGTGACTGCGCATGACAATCGTGTATAAAAGGAGCTGTAATGAGAGAGAGAATCACATGCGCCAGCAGTCGCAGCATGTTGACGTTACCTGAAAAGGCGCTTTTAGTGAAGCTGTATTATGAGAATGGGGAATGTGCTAGTTCAGCGTTACGATCCTATCGCCATAGGAAGGGGATTCGAATGGGTAAAGGTCTGTTGAGAAATGCAGCTGTGGCGAGAATGATTTCGAAGTTCGAAGCCACGGGTTGTTTAGACGATAGACCCGTAGTGGCCGACCGAGCACAAGGCGTAATGCTGCTGAGACAGTTCAGGTTCGTCTATGCACAGGGAAGTAGCACTCGTGCAGTCACACGTCGCACTGGCATTCCATACACTGCTTTTTGGTTGGCACTGAGGCGTACCCTCCGATGCTATCCTTACAAAATCCATCGGTATCATGGCGATTTAGTGAAGCGGAAGGTATTTGCGTTTCAAAAGATGGCGGAACATAACGATTGGTTGAGTAACGTGTTGTGGACCGACGAAGCTCATTTCACGCTCCGAGGGTCTGTCAACGCCCACAACTGCAGAATCTGGGCTACCGAAAATGGGTTGTATTTACCACATCTACCGTTATCGGGCCTTTTTTCTTCGAGGAGATGCGTGATTCTGGTTTTGTAACTGCTACCGTGACGGGTGAGAGGTACGCCGATACGTTAGAGAATCGCATCATCCCCAGCCTGGCTGATAAACACCTGCTGGAACGTACGATGTTTATGCAGGATGGCGCTCCGCTCCACATTGCTAGACGCATGGAAGATCTCTTGCCGCCACTTTCTTCACGCTTGGCCTCCCAGGTCCCCAGACCTCAGTCCGTGCGATTATTGGCTTTGGGGTTACCTGAAGTCGCTAGTGTATCGTGGTCGACCGACATTTCTAGGGATGCTGAAAGACAACATACGACGCCAATGCCTCACCATAACTCCGGACATGCTTTACAGTGCTGTTCACAACATTATTCCTCGACCACAGCTTTGTTGAGGAATGATGTTGGACATATTGAGCATTTCCTGTAAAGAACATCATCTTTGCTTTGTCTTACTTTGTTATGCTAATTGTTGCTATTCTGATCAGATGAGGCGCCATCTGTCGGACTTTTTCTTAACTTTTTGTATTTTTTTGGTTCTAATAAAACCCCATGTCATTCCAAGCATGTGTGTCAATTTGTGCATCTCTATCTACATTATTCCGTGATTTACTCAGTTTTCAAATTTATACTGACTTTTTGATCACCTGGTATTTTAATGGCAGCCTGCTTTTACTGTTGATGTTTGATTTGTGGGGTGCTCAACTGCGCAGTCACCAGTGCCGTACAAAGTCCCGTTTTTTATACAGTCTAATGTAACCACTGTCACGAATGATGATGAGGATGAAACGATGAGGGCAACACAAACACCGAGTCCCCCTGGGAATCGAACCCGGGACCCCTTGGTCCAGAGGCAGCAACGCTAGCCACTGGACCACGAGGTGCGGACTCTTCTTACTGGTGAAAGGAAGAGAGAGGCGTGGCGCCCTCTCGGCTACTCACAGGTAGTTCTCGTCCGCGATGAGCTTGTCCAGCTCCTGGCTGGAGAACTCCAGGCAGCCGGGGGCCCCGGCGGCGCACTGCCACCTGGACACCAGCTCCCTGTGGATGCGGTCCACGTGAGAGTCGTCGTCCGTCTCCGCGTAGCCCAGCTGCGCCGAGATGTCAGCCAGGATGGTCCTCAGGTAGGTCTGCAGCAGAGAAAGAGGCGGAGCTGTCGAGACACGGCCGCAGGTGACTGGGCAGGCGCCGCACACTCTGCGACTGTAACGCTGCTGCTGTATCGCGACTTCGTGAGCTTCGCTGGCGAAACGGCTTCTGATGCTTGCTAGCCCACCGGATCGAACAGTAGGATTAGGAAATTTAAACTTCCTGGCAGATTAAAACTGTGTGCCCGCGAAAGGCAAAGGTCCCGAGTTCGAGTCTCGGTCGGGCACACAGTTTTAATCTGCCAGGAAGTTTCATATCAGCGCAGGTTGCGCCGGCCGCGGTGGCCGAGCGGTTCTAGGCGCTTCACTCCGGAACCCCGCGACTGCTACGGTCGCA
The DNA here is from genome assembly GCF_021461395.2 of Schistocerca americana. NCBI lineage: Eukaryota > Metazoa > Arthropoda > Insecta > Orthoptera > Acrididae > Schistocerca > Schistocerca americana. Next base: position 191,202,627 of record NC_060128.1, read on the forward strand.
AGTTCGAATCCTGTCTCGGGCATGGATGTGTGTGATGTCCTTAGGTTAGTTCTAGGGGACCGATGACTTCAGATGTTAAATCCCATAGTGCTCAGAGCCATTTTTTTCTTGGTTGCTTTGAATGTCGGTATTTTTGTTTTCTATCTACATAAATGACCTTTTGGATAGGGTGGATAGCAATGTGCGGCTGTTTGCTGATGATGCTGTGGTGTACGGGAAGGTGTCGTCGTTGAGTGACTGTAGGAGGATACAAGATGACTTGGACAGGGTTTGTCATTAGTGTAAATAATGGCAGCTAACTCTAAATGTAGATAAATGTAAATTAATGCAGAAGAATAGGAAAAAGACTCCCGTAATTTTTGAATACTCCATTACCAGTGTAGCGCTTGACACAGTCACGTCGATTAAATATTTGGGCGTAACATTACAGAGCGATATGAAGTGGGACAAGCATGTAATGGCAGTTGTGGGGAAGGCGGATAGTCGTCTTCGGTTCATTGGTGGAATTTTGGGAAGATGTGGTTCATCTGTAAAGGAGACCGTTTATAAAACACTAATACGACCTATTCTTGAGTACTACTCGAGCGTTTGGGAACCCTACAAGGTCAGATTGGGGGAGGACATAGAAGCAATTCAGAGGCGGGCTGCTAGATTTGTTACTGGTAGGTTTGATCATCACGCGAGTGTTAAGGAACTACTTCAGGAACTCGGGTGGGAGTCTCTAGAGGAAAGGAGGTGTTCTTTTCGTGAATCGCTGCTGAGGAAATTTAGAGAACCAGCATTTGAGGCTGACTGCAGTACAATTTTACTGCCGCCAACTTATATTTCGCGGAAAGACCACAAAGATAAGATAAGGGAGATTAGGGCTCGTACAGAGGCATATAGGCAGTCATTTTTCCCTCGTTCTGTTTCGGAGTGGAACAAAGAGAGAAGATGCTAGTTGTGGTACTAGGTACCCTCCGCCACATACCGTGTGGTGGATTGCGGAGTATGTATGTATGTAGATGTAATTTCGTTGCTACATGTTTATTTATCGATTGCCATTTTTTTTTTAGTTTACTGTCGCTGTTTGAGTTTACATATTGTCATTTTGTCATTTGAAAATAGTGAGCGCTAGTAGAAAATGGAGAACACCTACACCTACATCTACATTTTAATCCGCAAGCCACCCAACGGTGTGTGGCGGAGGGCACTGTACGTGCCACTGTCATTACCTCCCTTTCCAGTTCCAGTCGCGTATGGTTCGCGGCAAGAACGACTGCCGGAAAGCCTCCGTGCGCGCTCGATCTCTCTAGTTTTACATTCGTGATCTCCTCGGCAGGTATAAGTAGGGGGAAGCAATATATTCGATACCTCATCCAGAAACACACCCTCTCGAAACCTGGACAGCAAGCTACACCGCGATGCAGAGCGCCTCTCTTGCAGAGTCTGCCACTCGAGTTTGCTAAACATCTCCGTAACGCTATCACGGTTACCAAATAACCCTGTGACGAAACGCGTCGCTCTTCTTTGGATCTTCTCTATCTCCTCTGTCAGCCCGACCTGGTACGGATCCCACACTGATGAGCAATACTCAAGTATAGGTCGAACGAGTGTTTTGTAAGCCACCTCCTTTGTTGATGGACTACATTTTCTAAGGACTCTCCCAGTGAATCTCAACCTGGCACCCACGTTACCAACAATTAATTTTATATGATCATTCCACTTCAAATCGCTCCGTACGCATACTCCCAGATATTTTACAGAAGTAACTGCTACCAGTGTTTGTTCTGCTATCATATAATCATGCAATAAAGGATCCTTCTTTCTATGTATTCGCAATACATTACATTTGTCTATGTTAAGTGTCAGTTTCCACTCCCTTCACCAAGTGCCTATCCGCTGCAGATCTTCCTGCATTTCGCTGCAATACCAAGTGGAGAGATCGGAAGATTTCCGAGATGTTCTTCAGTTTGAGCTCAACAGAGGGTTTACAGCAGCGGAGACAGCCAGAAATGTTTTCGCCGTGTATGGGGATAATGGCACTGGACAGAGCATGGCAATAAAATGGTTTTCTTGTCTTAACGGAAACCGTTTTGACATTACTGACTCCCCACGTTCAGAAAGACTGTCTCATCGCTTTAATCCACAACGATCCACGTCCTTGCAGTCGAGAACTCGCAAATGTGATGAACTGTGATCGTTCTACCATCTTGCGATGGGGAATGTTCAAAAATTGAATGTATGGATACCGCATGCTCTAAGCCCAAATCACAAAAATCAGCTGGTCCAAACAAAGACTTACGCGCATCCACAAAGTAATGTTATTCGTGTGGTGGAGCAGTGACAGTGTGGTGCACTACGATTTGCTTCCCCGAGGTGTAACCATCTCTGCTAATTGTCAACAACTGTGATGATGCTATTCCGCGATAAAGCCCGTCCGCATTCTGCTAGACTGACAAAGGAATGGTTTGGGAAGTCATTGCGACCCACCTTATTCAACCTGATCTTCCGCATTCAGGTGTTCACGTTTTCCGCTCTCTATCTAACAACCTTCAAGGATCTTCGTTTCCGGATGAAAATGCTCTCCGAACACGCCTCAACGAGTTCTTCGCCTGAAGACCTCTTGATTTCTACAATCGCGGTTTCGGGAGGGTATCCCAGCGTCTGTACACTGTTGTAAATACTGAAGGAGAACGGGTTACTGATGATTAAAGTCAATGTTGTGTGTATCTGTCTTGTCTATTAAACTTATGGAAAATCTCCACAAACTTATGCACCAACCTAACACTTCCGGCAGGACCGTTACACTCATTCAATACCGTAGCTTCTAGGAGTATTTGCGCACCTTTGCAATTACCACTATCTTCAAGCGTAGATCTGCAACCAGTGAAACAAATACCTCAGCCCAAACACCAGTAGTGGTTCACAGTACAAGTTTGTACCATTCAGTTCTACCCTGCGTTCAACAAATGATAGTAGTAAATCCAGAAAAATCATTTACTGTAAAGAAAAGTGTGAAAGACACAAATCTTATTTTGCACCTCTTAGAGAGATAGTAAAACAATATAAAATATTCAGAAATATTGACATAATAGGTAAAAAATTAACTGTAAAATTGTAATAAATAATATACAACTAGAGACAGATATGAATACCAATATTATAAATGTGATAGTAGCTCTGTTTGCTACGTTTGATGACTGTTCCGTTGAACTGATTATGATGACATTTAGCATGCAATCAGCTTGAGCCCTGACGAAGAGCATAGGCTACTTCAGAGATTAAATAAAAATTATATTCGACCCCGCAGAGGCTAAAGTAGGGAACAGAACATCTACTTCTGCTCCAGTGAACTAAAACCATGTTAAAAAATTGCCCAATTGCGAGTAAGACTCGCGTATTGAGGGTTCTGTACAAATCTAATTATGTACACAGGGTGGTCCATTGATAGTGACCGGGCCAAATATCTCACGAAATAAGCATCAAACGAAAAAACTACAAAGCTTCTCTAGCTTGAAGAGGGAAACCAGATGGCGCTATGGTTGGCCCGCTAGATGGCGCTGCCATAGGTCATACCGATATCAACTGCATTTTTTAAAATAGGAACCCCCATTTTTATTACATATTTGTGTAGTACGTAAAGAAATATGAATGGTTTAGTTGGAGCACTTTTTTCGCTTTGTGATAGATGGCGCTGTAATAGTCACAAACGTATAACTACGTGGTATCACGTAACATTCCGCCAGTGCGGACGGTATTTGCTTCGTGATACATTACCCGTGTTAAAATGGACCGTTTACCAACTGCGGAAAAGGTCGATATCGTGTTGATGTATGGCTATTGTGATCAAAATGCCCAACGGGCGTGTGCTATGTAAGCTGCTCGGTATCCTGGACGGCATCATCCAAGTGTCCGGACCGTCCGCCGGATAGTTACGTTATTTAAGCAAACAGGAAGTGTTCAGCCACGTGTGAAACGCCAAACACGACCTGCAACAAATGATGATGCCCAAGTAGGTGTTCTAGCTGCTGTCGCAACTAATCTACACATCAGTAGCAGACAAATTGCGCGTGAATCGGGAATCTCAAAAACATCGGTGTTTGCGAATGCTACATCAACATCGATTGGACCAGTACCATATTTCTGTGCACCAGGAATTGCATGGCGACGACTTTGAACGTCGTGTACAGTTCTGCCACTGGGCACAAGAGAAATTACGGGACGATGACAGATTTTTTGCACTCGTTCTATTTAGCGACGAAGCGTCATTCATCAACAGTGGTAACGTAAACCGGCATAATATGCACTATTGGATAACGGAAAATCCACGATGGCTGTGACAAGTGGGACATCAGCGACCTTGGCGGGTTAATGTATGGTGCGACATTATGGGAGGAAGGATAATTGGCCCCCATTTTGTCGATGGCAATCTAAATGGTGCAATGTATGCTGATTTCCTACTTAATGTTCCACCGATGTTACTACAAGAAGTTTCACTGCATGACAGAATGGCGATGTACTTCCAACATGATGGATTTCCGGCACATCGCTCGCGTGCGGTTGAAGCGGTATTGAATAGCATATTTCATGACAGGTGGATTGGTCGTCGAAGCAGCATACCATGGCCCGCGCGTTCACCGGATCTGACGCCGCCGGATTTATTTCTGTGGGGAAAGTTGAAGGATATTTGCTATCGTGGTCCAGCGACAACGCCTGACAACATGCGTCAGCGCATTGTCAATACATGTGCGAACATAACGGCACGCGAACTACTCGCTGTTGAGAGGAATGTCGTTACACGCATTGCCAAATGCATTGAGGTTGATGGACATCATTTGGAGCATTTATTGCATTAATGTGGTATTTACAGGTAATCACGCTGCAACAGCATGAGTTCTCAGAAATGATAAGTTCAAAAAGGTATATGTATCACATTGGAACAACCGAAATAAAATGTTCAAACGTGCCTACGTTCTGTATTTTAATTTAAAAAACCTACCTGGTACCAACTGTTCGTCTAAAATTGTGAGCCCTATGTTTATTACAGCGCCATCTATCATAAAGCGAAGAATGTGGTCCAACTAAGACATTGATATTTCTTTATGTAATAAAAATAGGGATTCCTATTTAAAAAAAAAAGCAGCTGATATCATTTGACCTATGGCAGCACCATCTAGCGGGCGAACCCTAGCGACATCTGGTTTGCCCTTCAAGCTAGACGAGTTTCGTTCTTTGTAATTTTTTCGTTTGACGCTTATTTCGTGAGATGTTTGATCCGGTCACGATCAATGGACCACCCTGCATAGACAGGTCATCCCTTCTGGGAGTCCAGAAGCTCCGTCATTTTTGCCTCTGATCGATATATACTGGCAAGATATCAGCCCGAGATTTTCGAAAATGTTTTAGTTCCAATAATACAAACGTGACGAAGTCATGCACGAGGCTGCCAACCTCTACTATAATGATCAGCAGTTGTGCATTCAAGCCGACTGGGCCGCAATGGTAAAAGTCAAACGTCAGGGAAGGAATGATTTTATTGCTCGTATGACGCCTTTCGGAATTTATCTGTCATCAGATATCCAGAAGCTATTGCTACACGTAGATGTGGCGTTTGAAGTTCTATGTGAAACTGCGAACGCTTCTTTCACATATAACTTCAAACGCCATATCTACGTGTAGCAATAGCTTCTGGATATCTGATGATAGATAAGTTCAGAACTACTATCACATTTATACTGTTGGTATCCATAACTGTCTCTAGTTGTGTATTATTTATTACAATTTTATAATTAATTTTTTATAATTATGTTCATACAGGGTGTTCAACAAGTCTCTCCGCAGTGCCGTATGACTGTTAGCCGCGCGTGCCATATAATTGTTCGCCTGCCTGGGTTTTTCAACGAAACAATAAACGCACAACGATACAGCAGTGATATTCTGTACCCATTCATAGGAGAACTTGAGTTAAGTGAAATACTGAACGGTTATTTTCAACAAGATGGTGCAACCGCGCTTATAGCTCGCGTTTCAATGTCGCTGCTTGTTGATGCTTTTGGTGATCGCATAATTTCACAGGGACTTTGGCCTCCACGATCGCCTGGCGTAACACCACCTGACTTTTTCTTCTGGGGTGCAGCGAAAGCAACTGTCTATAAAAACCGTCCAAAATACATCGACGAATTAAAAACTGCAATATCCACTTTCACCGCTTCGGTTACAGAAGAAATGTTACAGCTTGTATTTGGAAACATGATTAGACGAATTGAATTGCGTATTCAACAACAGGGGCGACACTTCCAACATATAATGTGAAAATTTGTGAGTAAAAATGAATATTCAATACCTTAATAACTTGCATTCCACTGAGTTTCATTTCGGTATATTCACTGCGGCATACGGCACGAGCGGCTAACAATCATACGGCACTGCGGAGAGACTTTTTGACCACGCCGTATTTGTGAATATTTTATATTGTTTTACTATCTCTCTAAGATGTACAAAATAAAATTGGTGTCTTTCACATTTTTCATTACAGCAGACGATTATTCTGTATTTACTACGATCATTTGTTAAACGCAGATTAGGACTGAATGGTACAAACTTGTACTGTAAACCACTACTGGTATTTGGGTTGAGGTATTTGTTTCACTGGTTGCAGATCTACGCTTAAATACAGTGGTCATTGCGAAGGGTTACAAATACTCCTAGAAGCTATGGTATTCAACGAATGTAACGGTCCTGCCGAAAGTATTAGGTTGGTGCATAAGTTTGTAGAGTTTTTGCGTCATATGAGCAGTAATGGCGTTCTTCTCCTGATGCTTGAGTTTTACCACTGCGATGCAGTCAGTCTGAATGGAGAACTGCTGATTATTTTAATTTCAAGTTTGAAATGACAAAATAAATATTTTTAGTGTGATACAAATTAACAATTTTCTGGTTTTTAACTTTATTTGTGCTGTGAAACGTTGCTTCTTGCCAAACCTCGCGACTCTTGGTCGAACACTATAGGTTCTGCCGAATTACCACACAAAGAAACTTTTGATGAGTGAGTTTGAAAGTATTAAATTATGTGACATACACTACTGGCCATTAAAATTGCTACACCACGAAGATGACGTGCTACAGACGCGAAATTTAACCGAGAGGAAGAAGATGCTGTCATAAGCAAATGATTAGCTTTTCAGAGCATTCACACAAGGTTGGCGCCGGTGGTGACACCTACAACGTTTACAACCGATTTCTCATACACAAACAGCAATTGACCGGCGTTGCCTGGTGAAACGTTGTTATGATGCCTCTTGTAAGGAGGAGAAATGCGTACCATCACGTTACCGACTTTGATAAAAGTCGGATTGTAGCCTATCGCGATTGCGGTTTATCGTACCACGACACTGCTGCTCGCGTTGGTCGAGATCCAATGACTGTTAGCAGAATATGGAATCCGTGGGTTCAGGAGGGTAATACGGAACGCCGTGCTGGATCCCAACGAGATGACAGGCATCGTATACGCATGGCTGTGACGGAAGGTGCAGCCACGTCTCGATCCCTGAGTCAACAGATGGGGACGTTTGCAAGACAACAACCATCTGCACGAACAGTTCTATGACGTTTGCAGCAGCTCGGAGACCACGGCAGCGGTTACCCTTGACGCTGCATCACAGACAGGAGCGCCTGCGATGGTGTACTCAACGACGAGCCTAACTGTACGAATGGCAAAACGTCATTTTTTCGGATGAATCCAGGTTCTGTTTACAGCATCATGATGGTCGCATCCGTGTTTGGCGACATCGCCGTGAACGCACATTGGAAGCGTGTATTCGTTATCGCCATACTCGCGTATCACCCGGCGTGATGGTTTGGGGTGCCATTGGTTACACGTCTCGGTCACCTCTTGTTCGCATCGACAGCACTTTGAACAGTGGACGTTAAATTTCAGATGTGTTACCACACGTGGCTCTACCCTTCATTCGATCCCTGCGAGACCCTACATTTCAGCAGGATAATGCACGACCGCATGTTGCAGGTCCTGTACGGGCCTTTCTGGATACAGAAAATGTTCGACTGATGTCCTGGCCAGCACATTCTCCAGACCTCTCACCAACTGAAAACGTCTGGTCAATGGTGGCCGAGCAACTGGCTCGTTACAATACGCCAGTCACTACTCTTGATGAGCTGTGGTTTCGTGTGGAAGCTGCATGGGCAGCTGTACCTGTACACGCCATCCGAGCTCTGTTTGACTCAATGCCCAGGCTTATCGAGGCCGTTATTACAGCCAGAGGTGGTTGTTCTGGGTACTGATTTCTCAGGATCTATGCACCCAAATTGCGTGAAAACGTAATCACATGTCAGTTCTAGTATAATATACACTCCTGGAAATGGAAAAAAGAACACATTGACACCGGTGTGTCAGACCCACCATACTTGCTCCGGACACTGCGAGAGGGCTGTACAAGCAATGATCACACGCATGGCACAGCGGACACACCAGGAACCGCGGTGTTGGCCGTCGAATGGCGCTAGCTGCGCAGCATTTGTGCACCGCCGCCGTCAGTGTCAGCCAGTTTGCCGTGGCATACGGAGCTCCATCACAGTCTTTAACACTGGTAGCATGCCGCGACAGCGTGGACGTGAACCGCATGTGCAGTTGACGGACTTTGAGCGAGGGCGTATAGTGGGCATGCGGGAGGCCGGGTGGACGTACCGCCGAATTGCTCAACACGTGGGGCGTGAGGTCTCCACAGTACATCGATGTTGTCGCCAGTGGTCGGCGGAAGGTGCACGTGCCCGTCGACCTGGGACCGGACCGCAGCGACGCACGGATGCACGCCAAGACCGTAGGATCCTACGCAGTGCCGTAGGGGACCGCACCGCCACTTCCCAGCAAATTAGGGACACTGTTGCTCCTGGGGTATCGGCGAGGACCATTCGCAACCGTCTCCATGAAGCTGGGCTACGGTCCCGCACACCGTTAGGCCGTCTTCCGCTCACGCCCCAACATCGTGCAGCCCGCCTCCAGTGGTGTCGCGACAGGCGTGAATGGAGGGACGAATGGAGACGTGTCGTCTTCAGCGATGAGAGTCGCTTCTGCCTTGGTGCCAATGATGGTCGTATGCGTGTTTGGCGCCGTGCAGGTGAGCGCCACAATCAGGACTGCATACGACCGAGGCACACAGGGCCAACACCCGGCATCATGGTGTGGGGAGCGATCTCCTACACTGGCCGTACACCACTGGTGATCGTCGAGGGGACACTGAATAGTGCACGGTACATCCAAACCGTCATCGAACCCATCGTTCTACCATTCCTAGACCGGCAAGGGAACTTGCTGTTCCAACAGTACAATGCACGTCCGCATGCATGTATCCCGTGCCACCCAACGTGCTCTAGTCGGTGTAAGTCAACTACCCTGGCCAGCAAGATCTCCGGATCTGTCCCCCATTGAGCATGTTTGGGACTGGATGAAGCGTCGTCTCATGCGGTCTGCACGTCCAGCGCGAACGCTGGTCCAACTGAGGCGCCAGGTGGAAATGGCATGGCAAGCCGTTCCACAGGACTACATCCAGCATCTCTAAGATCGTCTCCATGGGAGAATAACAGCCTGCATTGCTGCGAAAGGTGGATATACACTGTACTAGTGCCGACATTGTGCATGCTCTGTTGCCTGTGTCCATGTGCTTGTGGGTCTGTCAGTGTGATCATGTGATGTATCTGACCCCAGGAATGTGTCAATAAAGTTTCCCCTTCCTGGGACAATGAATTCACGGTGTTCTCATTTCAATTTCCAGAAGTGTATTTGTCCAATGAATACCCGTGTGTCATCTGCATTTCTTCTTGGTGTAGCAATTTTAATGGCCAGTAGCGTAAATACCGTCACTTTTGATCTCAGTGACTTAGAAGTTTACATTTATTATACCGGCAGGGGCCTGTAGATTTTAGCATGTGACATGAGTTGCGATTTAATACGTCCACCAGTTCCTCAGAAAAAGGGTTATAAACACACAGACAGAACGACAGACCAAGAGACGGACCCACCGACCTACTGACCGCCTGATAGACCAACAACAGATAGGTAGACCAACAGACTGACAGACCGACCGACCGACCGACCGACCGACAGACAGACAAGACAAGCCGGCCGAGAGACCGTCAGAAGGACAACAAATTGATCCTATAGGAGTTCAGTTGTTAGCACTTGAGGTACAGATTCCTAAATATCTTGACTTATCTGTGCTATTTGTTTTCCTACAAAATCTATAGCTGCACTGTGGATAATTTTTGACTTCTCCTCATATTTCTGTATGTCTTCCAGCATCAATTAAAATGTCAGGAGAAAAAAAAAATTGTTTACTTTGTAAAAAACGCTCGTACGTCCACAACTGTTGTGAATTTTAGAGAAAGCCAGATATAGAATCGACCTGTATGGCTCAACACCAGTATCAAAATACGAGGGTAATCCCAAAAGTAAGGTCTTTTTTGTTTCAGTACATAGACCTTTTTGCCCCGCGGGATTAGCGGTCGTAGGCGCTCCAGTCATGGACTGTGCGGCTGGTTCTGGCGGAGGTTCGAGTCCTCCCTCGGGCATGGGCGTGTGAACTTGTCCTTAGAATAATTTAGGTTAAGTAGTGTGTACGCTTAGGCGCTGATGACCTTAGCAGTCCCATAAGATTTTACACACATTTGAACATTTTTTGAACATAGACCTGTTTATTTCTACAACGGATTACATAAGTTTACAGCTTGAACATTTAGCTGTTTCTCGACATAATCACCATTTCTGTCGATGCATTCTTTGTTGACGCTGTGGCAGTTTTTGTATGCCCATGTCAAACCAGCTCGCCGCCATGCTGTTCAGAAAGTTATGAACCTCTTCTTTCACCTCGTCGTCTGAGATGAATCGCTTTCCGGCCAAAAGTTCTTTTAACCAAGGTATCAGGTGATAGTCACTGAGCGCCAAGTCAGGACCATATGGTGGGTGGATGATTATGTTCCACTGAAACTGTTGCAGGACAGCAACGGGGTGCTGAGCGATGTGTGGGCGACCGTTGTCGTGAAGAGTGTGTAAGCCCTTGCTCAACGTTCCTCTTCTCCGGTTCTGAACTGCCCGTTTGAGTTTTTCCAGAGTCTCACAGTACCTGTCAGCGTTAATTGTGGTCCCAGGGGGCATAAAGTCGACCAACAATACCCCTTCCCGATCACAAAAAACGGTTGTCATTACTTTATGTAAGTCTGCAGGCTTTCGTGGTTATTAGGCCGCGTCATGTTTCATCTAAAATGTTCGACGTCTCGACCCCTCTGCAGGGATCTTCCTCAGGATCTTTTGGTGTCCAATACTGCTAGAACACTCTGGCGGCCTAATAACCCAGAAGATTCTAACTTCAGTGTCATGACTTTACCAGCAGACTGTGTTTGTTTGAATTTCCGCGGCTTTGGCGAAGAAGGATGCCGCCACTGGCGTGATTGTTGCTTGGTCACAGGTGTAAAGTGGTATACCCAGGTTTCGTCACCCGTGACAATTGAGTCCAGAAAGTTGTCCAGTTCGGCTGCATGGCGGTGAAGAAATGCGCGGGAAACATCAACTCGTTGCCGCATGTGGTCCTTAGTCAGCATTCGTGGCACCCATCTTGCGCACACGTTCCGGTAGTTCAATGTTTCCGTTAAAATTCTTAGAGCGGTGCTTCGGGAAACCTCAGGAACCAACGTGCAGAGATCATCCAGGGTGATCCGCCGATCTTCACGCGTGCTTTGCTCAGCCTTCAGCACTGTCTCCTCAGAAATTGACCGTCTCCCGCTCCTTTGTTCGTCGTGAATTACGGTCCGACCAGCTGCTAACTGTCTACATCACTTACGAATATATTTGACATCAATGCACGACTCACCATACACTTCCGTGAATTGGCGATGGATTTCAATCGGCGCAGTGCCCTTTGCGTTCAAAAACCGAATAACTGCGCGCAATTAGCACTTGGTGGCGGTAACATCCAACGGAAGCTACATTCGTCCACGAGACTCAGAGGGCCATAGACACGGGTTCCCCGGTAGATGCCGTGTTTGTTGACTTCCGCACGGCGTTCGATTCAGTTCCTCACAGTCGTTTAATGAACAAAGTAAGAGCATATGGACTATCAGACCAATTGTGTGATTGGATTGAAAAGTTCCTAGATAACAGAACGCAGCATGTCATTCTCAATGGAGAGAAGCCTTCCGAAGTAAGAATGATTTCAGGTGTGCCGCAGGGGAGTGTCGTAGGACCGTTCCTTTTCACAATATACATAAATGACCTTGTGGATGACATCGGAAGTTCACTGAAGCTTTTTGCGGGTGATGCTGTGGTATATCGAGAAGTTGTAACAATGGAAAATTGTACTGAAATGCAGGAGGATCTGCAGCGAATTGACGCATTGTGCAGGGAATGGCAATTTAATCTCAATGTAGTCAAGTGTAATGTGCTGCGAATACATAGAAAGAAAGATCCCATATCATTTAGCTACAATATAGGTCAGCAAGTGGAAGCAGTTAATTCCGTAAATTATCTGGGAGTCGGCATTAGGAGTGATTTAAAATGGAATGACCATACAACGTTGATCGTCGGTAAATCAGGTGCCATACTGAGATTCATTGGAAGAATCCTAAGGAAATGCAATCCGAAAACAAAGGACGTAGATTACAAATAAATGGTTCTGAGCACTATGGGACTCAACTGCTGTGGTCATTAGTCCCCTAGAACTTAGAACTACTTAAACCTAACTAACCTAAGGACATCACACACATCCATGCCCGAGGCAGGATTCGAACCTGCGACCGTAGCCGTAGATTACAGTACGCTTGTTCGCCCACTGCTTGAATACTGCTCAGCAGTGTGGGATCCGTACCAGATAGGGTTGATAGAAGAGATAGAGAAGATCCAACGGAGAGCAGCGCGCTTCGTTACAGGATCATTTAGTAATCGCGAAAGCGTTAAGGAGATGATAGATAAACTCCAGTTGAAGACTCTGCATGAGAGACGCTCAGTAGCTCGGTACGGGCTTTTGTTGAAGTTTCGAGAACATACGTTCACTAAAGAGTCAAGCAGTATATTGCTCCCTCCTACGTATATCTCGCGAAGAGACCATGATGATAAAATCAGAGAGATTAGAGCCCACACAGAGGCATACCGACAATCTTTCTTTCCAAGAACAATACGAGACTGGAATAGAAGGGAGAACCGACAGAGGTACTCAAGGTACCCTCCACCACACACCTTGCGGAGTATGGATGTAGATGCAGATTCTCAACGGCTGCCAAGCCAAGACTGAGCGCCTCAGCGCGGTGTGCGCATGTTTACACACAGCGCGTGAAGCACTCTTCATAACAGTGACCAACTGCCACACAAACAGAGTTCTGTACTTATAAAAAGAAATAGACCTTACTTTTGGGATTACCCTCGTATGTGACATAAATGGCAGTAGCTTTTGGTTTCATTGACTTAGAAGCCTACATTCATGCTGTAGATCTTAGCATGTGACATGACTCGCGACTTGATACGTCTACCATTCCTGAGAGAAAGGATTTTACACGGGCAGACCAAACGACAAACAGACAAATAGACCAACCGACCGACATACAGATAAAGAGACAGACCGAAAGCCCGACCGACCGACGGACAGACAGATAGGCCGACAGACAAGCAGTCCGACATTGTTTACTTTCAGAATGGCGCTCCTACGGCCAAAGCTACACGCCAGATGGGGTCCTCGACATGTAGAGCTGAGTAGCAGAGGGCGGCTGGGCAGACTCACTGACCTGCAGCAGCTGGTGCTCCTCGGACTGCTGGAGCCTGGTGTCCAGGTAGGAGATGGCGGTGAGCGCGCTGTACCACGGCACGTACTCCTGCTCGGCCACCAGGTAGACGGTGTTGTCCAGCGCGACGCTGTAGTCCAGCAGGCCGGCGCGGGCCAGCTGGAAGGCGTCGTCCAGGATCTGGGCGCGGTTCACCACGCCGATGGCCGAGTGGTCGGTCTGCAGCTGCGCCGCCAGCAGCGCCCAGTTGTCCGTGTCGTAGTTGACGCGGTAGAAGCCTGCACAGCGGGGCAGTCAGTCTACGTCCGCGTCTACATCTCTCAGCTATCAAGTTCACTATGGAGACCACTTACCTCAGTACCACCTGTTAGTAGGGTTTCTTTCCGTTCAAATCACATACGGCGCACGCGAGCTGTAACTCTTTATCCCTTTTACTACTGTTTCTTTTCAGAGTGAAAATCAGTAGTGCTAGATTGTAACATATGAACTTTCTCGGCCGCAAATGTCACAATAACCTCTACACATACACTACCTGCCATTAAAATTGCTACAAGACGAAGATGACGTGCTACAGACGCGAAATTTAACCGACAGGAAGATGATACCGTGATATGCAAATGATTAGCTTTTCAGAGCATTCACACAAGGTTGGCGCCGGTGGCGACACCTGCAAAGTGCTGACATGAGGAAAGCTTCCAACCGATTTCTCATACACAAACAGCAGTTGACCGGCGTTGCCTGGTGAAACGTTGTTGTGATGCCTCGTGGAAGGAGAAGAAATGCATACCGTCACGTTTCCGTCTTTGAAAAAGGTCGGATTGTAGGCTATCGCGATTGCGGTTTATCGTATCGCGACATACCTGTTCGCGTTGGTCGAGATCCAATGACTGTTAGCAGAATATGGAATCGGTGGGTTCAGGAGGGTAATACGGAACGCCGTGCTGGATCCCAACGGCCTCGTATCACTAGCAGTCGAGATGACACGCATCTTATCCGCATGGCTGTAACGGATTGTGCAGCCACGTCTCGATCCCTGAGTCAACAGATGGGGACGTTTGCAAGACAACGACCATCCGCACAGTTCGACGACGTTTGCAGCAGCATGGACTATCAGCTCGGAGACCACGGCTGCGATTACCCTTGTCGCTCCATCACAGACAGGAGCGCCTGCGATGGTGTACTCAACAACGAACCTGGGAGCACGAATGACAAACCATCATTTTTTCGGATGAATCCAGGTTCTGTTTACAGCATCATGATGGTCCCATCCGTGTTTGGCGACATCGCGGTGAACGCACATTGGAAGCGTGTATTCGCCATCGCCATACTCGTGTGTCACCCGGCGTGGTGGTATGGGGTGCCATTGGTTACACGTCTCGGTCATCTCTCGTTCGCTTTGACGGCACTTTGAACAGTAGACGTTACATTTCAGATGTGTTACGACCCGTGGCTCTACCCTTCATGAGATCCCTGCGATACCTTACATTTCAGCAGGATAATGCACGACCGCATGTGTAGGTCCTGTACAGGCCTTTCTGGATACAGAAAATGTTCGACTGCTGTCGTGGCCAGCACATTCTCCAGATCTCTCACCAATTGAAGTCAATGGTGGCCGAGCATCTGGCTCGTCACAATACGCCAGTCACAACTCTTAAAGAACTGTGGTATCGTGTTAAAGCTGCATGGTCAGCTGTACCTGTACACGCGATCCAAGCTCTGTTTGACTCAATGCCTGCCGGCCGGAGTGGCCGTGCGGTTCTGGGCGCTACAGTCTGGAGCCGAGCGACCGCTACGGTCGCAGGTTCGAATCCTGCCTCGGGCATGGATGTGTGTGATGTCCTTAGGTTAGTTAGGTTTAATTAGTTCTAAGTTCTAGGCGACTGATGACCTCAGAAGTTAAGTCGCATAGTGCTCAGAACCATTTGAACCATTTTTTTTTGACTCAATGCCCAGGCGTATCAAGGCCGTTATTACGGGCAGAGGTGCTTGTTCTGGGTACTGATTTCTCAGGATCTACGCACCCAAATTGCGTGAAAATGTAATCACATGTCAGTTCTGGTATACTATATTTGTCCATTGAATACCCGTGTATCATCTGCATTTCTTATTCGTGTAGCAATCATAATGGCCAGTAGTGTAGACTGTTACCTGCGCCAGGATTCTAACCACGACAAAACCTAGGCATCATAAAATCTTTGGAGGATAGGTAAGGAAGATCTGAGAACCAGAAATGCTTCACGCGGAATTATTGCTCACCAGTGCATTCATTGCTCAAGAATAGTTATTCGTCCACTGAGGTACAAAGAGCGTTAAGACCGAAGCGCAAAAATCGTAGTGATGCACAAGTGCCTGTGAAATCGGGAGCATTCCTGCCTTTCATTACCGGCGCTACTGATCGCAAAGGAAAAATCTGTTCCGCCTTTCCCACAGTCCGTAACTCACTAAGACGCTATACTGTGCTCCAAACAAACATTTATTCTACAAATTGAGGCCTATGTCTGATACTAGTAAACTTCTCTTGGCCAGCAATGCCTTTTTTTTGTCAGTGCTAGTCTGCTTTTTCTGTTCCCCTTGCTTCGCCCGTCATTGGTTATTTTGCTTCCAAGACAGCATAATTCCTCGTCTACTTCGTGATCATCAGTTTTGATCCTAAGTTTCTGACTACATTTGGTTACCTTTCTGTTTTTCTGGTTTACTCTCAATCTAAATTCTGCACTCAGATTTTTCGTTTCATTCAACAGATCCTGCAATTCCTGTTCATCTTCATTGAGCATGCAAGTAGCAAAGTCATCAGAAAGTCTTACCATTGCTGTCCTTTCATCGGAATTTTAATCCCATTCTTGACCGAATTTGTTATTTCAGTCATTGCCGCTTCTATAGGTTACTTCTATTTTTCTCAGAATTTCTAACAAGTCGGACCATTTGAGATTATCGAATGTTTCTTCTAGGTCAACTATTCCTAAGAACGTGCCTTTATTTTTCTTCAGTCCTCCTCCAATTACCAACCACATTGGGCCTGCTTCTTTGCTGTCTTAATATTAACCTGATCGTCACCTAACGGGTCCTAAATTTCTTTTCCATTCTTCTCTACATTATTCTTCTCAACAACTTGGATGCCTGAGCTGTTAAGCTGACCGTGCGATTATTCTCCACTTGTCGGCTCTTGCTATTTTCGGAACTGCGTGGATGATATTTCTTCGAAAGTACGTCGTGATTGGCAAGAGACAGTTTCTACACACAGGTTTTTTTTAGCTTTTAGGGGGGATTGCCTTATCCCAGATGTAGGCTTCGAACTTGGTGGAAGAAGCGGGGTTCTTTTCCTATTCTGTTTAAATCGTCTAATTTGGCCGTTCCATCACTCGATATAACACTAACTTTTCACACGTTCAACCTTCCCTCCTTCCACTGTGATATAAAAGGACGTGTATGTCCTACTCATCTTCATTGCCACTGTCTTGCTCTTACTCACAGTCAACTTGAATTGTTTGAATTTTTATTCCAGTAGGCAGTCTCTTATGAGGCTCGATTTCTGCCTCTCCCCAAATGCCATCAGAAAATCAACAACACTACACGCTACTATTCGGTCGAGTAGCTCCTCAATTAGCATCACGAGGGTTAGTGCACCCCGAAAAATGACAACAGCACACGGCGGCCCGGATGGTCACCCATCCAAGTGCCGGCCACGCCCGACAGCACTTAACTTCGGTGATCTGACGGGAACCGGTGTATCCACGGCGGCGAGGCCGTTGCCCCACCTGACATGTAAGGTGTCCAAACTCCCTACGTCTCACAACACATACAAATTTTTGGTGGCGTTTTGATTCACCTGTACGTGACACCTCAGTAACGTCACCTGGAGTTTATTTATAAAAGCGTGAAAAGGGCGCCCCCTGGTATGGAGAGCTGCACTCACCGACTTCCTGTATGTTGACGAGGAGCCAGTCGTCGGCCGCGACCGTAACAGAGAGCTGCGCCTCCCCCGCGTCTGCCGGCAGCCACTGGCGCGTCGCCGTGCTGCTGAAGTCCCCCTCCTGGCCAGTGGTGAACGTCAGCGGCACGTCCCACGAGCTCAAGTCGGGCTCCGCCCCCTCCGTCAGCAGGAAGCGGGTCTGCAGGGCAAAGAGTTGCAACACTTTGGAAGACCGTCCCGTCCGCCAGTGTCTAGCGCTCCATCTATACCCACATCTGCATCTGCATCTGTACTGCTTTACAAACTGAGTGTACCGTCAAGGGGACGAGGTCGAAACGATAGGAAACCTCAGATCCACCAGAAACATAAAAGAAGTTTAAGATCGACAAAAGACATAGGACATAGGACGTGTGAAACCCAGCTCGCGCTATTCGTTCACGAGACTCAGAAGGCCATAGACACGGGTTCCCAGGTAGATGTCATGTTCCTTGACTCCTACAAGGCGTCCGATACAGTTCCCCGCAGTCGTCTAATGAACAAAGTATGAGCATTTGGACTATCAAACCAATTGAGTGATTGGATTGAAGAGTTCCTAGATAACAGAACGCAGCATGTCATTCTCAATGGAGAGAAGTCTTCCGAAGCAAGAGTGATTTCAGGTGTGCCGCAGGGGAGTGTCGTAGGACCGTTGCTACTCACAATATATATAAATGACCTTGTGTATAACATCGGAAGTTCACTGAGGCTTTTAGCGGATGATGCCGTTGTATATCGAGGGGATGTAACAATGGAAAATTGTACTGAAATGCAGAAGGATCCGCAGCGAATTGACGCATGGTGCAGCGAATGGCAATTGAATCTCAATGTAGACAAGTGTAATGTGCTGCGAATACAAAGAAGGAAAGATCTTTTATCATTTAGCTGCAATATAGCAGGTCAGCAACTGGAAGCAGTTAATTCCACAAATTATCTGGGAGTAGGCATTAGAAGTGATTTAAAGTGGAATGATCATATAAAGTTGATCGTCGGTAAAGCAGATGCCAGACAGATTCATTAGAAGAATCCTAAGCAAATGCAATCCGAAAACAAACGAAGCAGGTTACAGTACGCTTGTTCTCCCACTGCTTGAATATTGCTCACCAGTGTGGGATCCATACCAGATAGGTTTGATAGACGAGATAGAGGAGATCCAACGGAGAGCAGCGCGCTTCGTTACAGGATCATTTATTAATCACGAAAGCGTTACGGAAATAATAGATAAACTCCAGTGGAAGACTCTGCAAAAGAGACGCTCAGTAGCTCGGTACGGGCTTTTGTCGAAGTTACGAGAACATACCTTCATCGAGGAGTCAAGCAGTATATTGCTCCCTCCTACGTATATCTCGCGAAGAGACCATGAGGATAAAATCAGAGACATTAGAGCCCACACAGAGGCATACCGAGAATCTTTCTTTCCACGAACAATACGAGACTGGAATAGAAGGGAGAACCGATAGAGTTACTCAAGGTACCCTCCGCCACACACCGTCAGGTGGTTTGCGGAGTATGGATGTAGATCTAGATTTGCCTACACTAGGTGCACATACACTCAACTTCAGAAAAAAACATAACACCTTGAACGACTAGACCTAGGACGTTCATATTCAGAGGACAAGTACACTAGTATGTTTTGCAAAAATGACTAGCATTTCAGTCCCCTCCGTTCAGCATGACTCCCGTTGTCTAATCGGCACAGGGTACTCCACGGGCCCTGATAACTTGTTCGATTTGTGATGGCATCGACGGGGAGAATGGTGTCCTGTGGTATAGCCATCAATGCTGCATTGACCTGGTTCCAAAGTTCACTGTGGTACTTGGGATTGGGTCACAGCACGGCACCTCTCGTGTCACCATAGCCCACACGTTTTCGACTGGCGACAAGTTTGATGATCTGGTGGACGACGGCAAAAGGCCTGGTATCCTGCGACACCAAGAAGGCACTCTTTGGTGCAGCAACATGCGGTCGTGCATTGTCTTACTGGAAAGTGGCGTCTGGGGTGTTGTCCAGAAAAGGTACGGCTACAGGTCGCAGGACGTCATTCACGTAGACCACACTGGTCACACTGCCCTGGACACGCACCAACTGAGACTTCTGGTTGTACCCGACAGCGTCCCTCACTATGAGGCATCGATTCTATATGTCCTGTGTGAATGCAGTCACTGTCATTGTCTGCGGTGAACCAAAATGTGGCCACCATTTTCAAACAAACAGAGCGTGGATTCGCCCAAAAGCACTGTCTGATGCCGTTACTGTCCTCAGTGAAGTCGTTCCATACACCATTGCCGTCTACCATGTTTCTGCGCATTCGTCAAAGGCTGGCGGAGAAGTGTACGATGCGCACGCAACCCGTGCCGTAATAAACGGCGACGGACTGTCACCGCTGACAGTGTACGATACGCCGCACGGTCCCACTGTTGCGCCGGAGCCGAGGAGGTTGCAGATCTGTCATTTGGATGAGGCGTCGGTCTTCTCTGGGTGGTGGTGTGGGTGGTGCGACCTGACCCACCTCGTCGTGTGCCAGGGCCTTCCGTCAACCATTCTGCACACCCCCGTTGCACAGCTGAAACACTTTGTCCCACACGAGCAGCAGTTTCCCGGATGGATGCATCACATCATCTCGTGGCAATAATGCGCGCTCTTTGAAACTCACTGATTTGACGGTACGGTTCGCGCATACGTCTGCGAGAAATCCCGAACGTGTGGTCAGGTCACACTGATCCATTACCTTCGGTTCACAGCAACCACGAAAGCAGAAGGCACGTTTTCCCAGTAGGTCGTGTTGCGCCACGATATCGAAAAATGGTTCAAATGGCTCTAAGCACTATGGGACTTAACATTTGAGGCCATGTCCCCTAGACTTAGAAACTACTTAAGCCTAACTAACCTAAGGACATCACACACATCCATGCCCGAGGCAGGATTCGAACCTGCGACCGTAGCGGTCGCGTGGTTCCGGACTGAAGCGCCTAGAACCGCTCGACCCAGCGGCGATATCGATGTTGACCGTGAACCCGCGGGTAGACATGGTTCAAATGCCAATCACTTCTGCACAACGTACTAATGAACATGTCCTGTGAACATGGACGTCCTATCTCTTGTCCTTGACGGTGTTCCGTTTATTCTGTACACGAGTGTAATATTCCTTGTAGTTGTGGACTGGTTTATATTGCTATCACGAAAAGAAGTGTTAACACCTGTCTGGTTGAACACAAGAGGAATTCCCAACTGGGACATACGGATAAATCGGCCGTAACGGAACATGTTTCCACCATAATAATTTTAACAGAAAGGAGGCACTCCGTCTTCAGGCCACAAGTGGCCAATCGGGACCATCCGACCGCCGTGTCTTCTTCAGTTGAGGATGCGGAAAGGAGGGGCGTGTGGTCAACACACCGCTCTCCCGGTCCTTATGATGGAATTCTGTGGCCGGAGCCGCTGCTGTTCGGTCGAGTAGCTCCTCATTTGGCATCACGAGGCTGAGTGCACCCCGAAAAATGGCAACAGCGCATGGCGGCCTGGATGGTCACCCATGCAATTGTCGGCCACGCCCGACAGCGCTTAACATGGGAACCAGTGTATGCACTGCGACAAGGCCGTTACCCCAACAGAAAGGAGGGAGGTGTTAAATTACATAAAATTTGATTGTCAGTGTCGGACCGTAAGAACGGTGATCAATTACTTTCAATCGAGAATGTTGGCATCACCAGACACAATCTATAGCCGACGTGTTGTGATGGACTGCGCTGTTCTCTATACCGACTATACACCGTATATATATATATATATATATATATATATATATATATATATATATATATATATATATACTACGCTGCCTCGAGTTCGAACAGTTTGCCGCTTTATCACTGATGATGTTTCTTGCAGTGGGAGACGAAATGTTAGGAAGAAGTTTTGTACATCGACCACAGCCTATCAGCCCGCAAGTTTCAAGTGAAGCAGGACGGATGTTCAACCATATCTTAGTAACAATACAAGGTGGTGAATAGAATTGCAACTTACTTTAAATGTTCATGAATCTAAGACTGTGCATGTCACAAAATGCTAAAAACTTGGTATTTTACTAGTTCAATATATGCGAGTTAATAGTGGATTCAGTAAACTCATAGAAATATGTAGGTGTAACGCCTTGAAAGGACATGAAATAGGATGATCACGTAGGCTCAGTCATTGGTAAAGCTAGTGATGGACTTCAGTTCATTGACATTATACTAGGAATAAGTCTGCAAAGTAGTCTGCATACAAAACACTCGCTGAAATCAGGCTGGAATATTGCCCAAGTATGTGGGATCTCACTGTTCGGTTGGTCACTGGTCTTGTGACAGGTTTGATGCGGCTCACCAGGACTTCCTCTCCTTCATCTCACGGCAGCACTTACATACCATACCGCTCCATACCATACCAAACAGGTGGTACTAAACGCATCTGGCCGCAGGTTTGACTCGTAGGTGAGCGTTATGGAAATGCTGAAAAACCAGATCTGGCAGGAGCTTCAAAGTACGAAAGTGCTCCGAGACCGATTTCATTCCCGGCCTACGTGCGACGTCTTCCCAGTAACTACGGTGATAGAGTCACCTAACAACTATTAACAAGAGATGTGTGTACAAACTGTCACATATGAGCAGGCAGTGTTAAGTAGCGGACGTGCGGACGCAGTGGTTCAATGTTACTATGTTACAAAACTTAATGGAGCAATACCTCTATACCATGTGCTCAAGACATTCTCTATAGTGTTCTGAAGTAGAGACAAGCGTATTCAAAAGTTTGTCCCGGGCGAAAGCAACTAGTCACGGATGTCTGCTGCGAATTGACTGAAATGCGAGTAGTTATCTTCCGGAAAAAATCATCACGGGTGGCCAGACCTAGTGTTATCAACACGAACCTACTACAAAACGATAAAGTATAGAAATTCACGTAAAGGGTCAACGCTTCAACGGCATAATCGACTTTCGACCCAATGTGACGCGTAAATTGAACAACATTCTAAAATAGGATTTTTCTGACACTTTCACAAGGTTGTATCGATACTACGTGGGTTCTATTGAAGTGGGGGATAAAAACGTAAAACTTCTTAAGCATTAAAATCTCCGTCTTAACGTTTCTATTTTTTACTCACGCGATATCGAAACTTTTCAGACAGACGAGGCAGATGTCACCAGTTGGATTACCAATCACCGGTAGTTACAAAATACGACTGGTGCAAGCTTAAACATCGATATTTCAATATCGACACTGAAGCGCTTCATACATAGTAACATCGATGCTACACAAAAAGTATGGGCCTCTGATAACGGCAGAAAAAACCATGCTACTCGTTGCCACTGACAATAAATTTATCGTCAGTTAAACGAATGGTTTACTGAACATGTCCTACAACAACACCGGTGCATAACAACTGCAGTTTTTCAGCCGTGGCCACCGGAATGTGTGTGTGTGTGGGGGGTGGGGGGGAGGGGGGGAGGCAATATTTTTGAAAGAAGCAAAGCAGACACACTGGCTGTTGTCATAGGAAATCTTGGACTAATGTCTTTCACTGTTTATCCAGTCGATGCTTTCGTGGTGCTTGGTAGTGTGTACCGTTATTGTTATGAAGTTTTTTTTAATTGCTCAAAATAACATACCGAAATGTGTAAGCACATGTAACGTTAATGATACGAAATATTACAGTTGATCCACACAAATACAATCATTTACAAAAAGGAAAGCAGCATATCGAAAAGTACGATTTTACAGATGATTGTGTTCGGGCTTTCCTTGAATAATTTTACCCTTCTAGTTCGTTACTTTGAATGATAATTGTTACGAATAATAAAACTTTGAATATTCTTTCATTTTCAGGTGATCTGTGTTAACACTGAAGGTGTTTACAAAGTGACACGCCAATGGAGGAACGTCATATTAGCTAATGTGGGATGGCATCAAGTTTTTAATAATTTGCCAGCCACTTTGGCCGAGCGTTCTAGGCCCTACAGTCCGGGACCGCGCTCCTGCTACGGTCGCAGGTTCGAATCCTGCCTCGGGCATGGATGTGTGTGATGTCCTTAGGTTAGTTACGTTTAAGTAGTTCTAAGTCTAGGGGACTGATGACCTCAGATGTTAAGTCCCATAGTGCTCAGAGCCATTTGAACCATTTTTTAATAATTATTTTATTTTTAACACTTATGTTATTATCAAAGGTATTTCATAAACGGAAAGAGAATTTCGCGTTATGTTAAATGTGACCTCAGCAATAAGGAAAAAATTATATCTGGATCATTACTGGAACTACCAACAGATAAGAAAGAAAGGATTAAGCTATAGGCAAGAAGTCGTGGGCTAAGTAATCTTAATTATTACGACCAATATTGCGTTTATTAATGAATAAATACAGTAATAATTAAGATTACTTAGCCCACGACTCTCTGCCTATATCTTAATCCTTTCTCTCTTACCTGTTGGTAGTTCCAGTGATGATCCAGGTACAATTCTTTTTTTCGCATTGCTGAGGTCACATTTAAAATAAGGCGACATTCTCTTCCGTTTTTGAAATACCTTTGATAATAACATAACTGTTAAAAATAAAAAACGTAAATTATTAAAAATTTGATGCCATTCCACATTGGCTAATATCACGTTCCTAATGGCCGTGTCACTTTGTAAACACCTTCAGTGTTAACACAGATCACATGAAAATGAAAGAATATTCAAAGTTTTATTATTCGTAACAATTATCATTCAAAGTAACGAACTAAAAGGGCAAAATTATCCAAGGAAAGCCCGAACATAATCATCTGAAAAATCGTACTTTTGGATATGTAGCTTTCCTTTCTATAAATAATTATATTTGTGTGGATCAGCTGTAATATTTCGTATCATTAACGTTACATGTGCTTACACAGTTCGGAAAGTTATTTTGAGCAGTTAAAAAAACTTCAGTACAGTAATGGTACACACTACCCAGCACCACGAAATCATCGACTGGATGAACAGTGAAAGACATTAGTCGACTATGAGCTATGACAATAGCCAGTGTTTCTGCTTTGCTTCTTTGAAAATAATGCTCCCCCCCCCCCCCCACGCACACACACACACACACACACACACACACACACACACACACACACACACACTCTGTTGGCCACGACTGAAAAACTGCAGATGTTATGCACCGGTGTTGTCGTAGGACATCTTCAGTAAACCATTCGTTTCACTGACGATAAATTTATTGTCAGTGGAAACCAGTAGCATGGTTTTTTTCTGCCATTATCAGAGGTCCATACTTTTTGTGTATCCGTGGAGCCAGGTAATCGGCAAGGTACTGTGCAAGCTGATGGACGCTCCATAATGGTATGGGCTGCGTTTATGTGGAATCGCCTGCGTCCTCTGGTCCAACTGAGCCGGTCATTGACTGGAAATGGTTATTTTCAGCTACCTGGAGACCATTTGCCGCCAAACAGCGATGGAATTTTCATGGGTGACAATGCGCCATGTTGTTGTTGTGGTCTTCAGTCCTGATACTGGTTTGATGCAGCTCTCCATGCTACTCTATCCTGTGCAAGCTTCTTCATCTCCCAGTACTTACTGCAAGCTACATCCTTTTGAATCTGCTTAATGTATTCATCTCTTGGTCTCCCTCTACGATTTTTACCCTCCACGCTGCCCTCCAATACTAAATTGGTGATACCTTGATGCCTCAGAACATGTCCTACCAACCGATCCCTTCTTCTTGTCAAGTTGTGCCACAAACTCCTCTTCTCTCCAATTCTATTCAATACCTCCTCATTAGTTATGTGATCTACCCATCTAATCTTCAGCATTCTTCTGTAGCACCACATTTCGAAAGCTTCTATTCTCTTCTTGTCCAAACTGTTTATCGTCCATGTTTCACTTCCATACATGGCTACACTCCATACAAATACTTTCAGAAACGACTTCCTGACACTTAAATCTATACTCGATGTTACAAATTTCTCTTCTTCAGAAACGCTTTCCTTGCCATTGCCAGTCTACATTTTATATCCTCTCTGCATCGACCATCATAATTTATTTTGCTCCCCAAATAGCAAAACTCCTTTACTACTTTAAGTGTCTCATTTCCTAATCTAATTCCCTCAGCATCACCCGACATAATTCCATTATCCTCGTTTTGCTTTTGTTGATGTTCATCTTATACCCTCCTTTAAAGACACTGTCGATTCCGTTCAACTGCTCTTCCAAGTCCTGTGCTGTCTCTAACAGAATTACAATGTCATCGGCGAACCTCGAAGTTTTATTTCTTCTCCATGGATTTTAATACCTACTCCAAATTTTTCTTTTGTTTCGTTTACTGCTTGCTCAATATACAGATTGAATAACATCGGGGAGAGGCTACAACCCTGTGCGCCATGTTACCAGGCCATAATTATTGTTCATGACTGGTCTGAAGAACGTTCTGGACAATTCGCGTGAATGATCTGGTCAGCCAGACCGTTCAACATGAATCCCATCCAACATTCGTGGGACATAATCAAGAGGCCAATTCATGCAGAATCCAACAGCGGTGTCACTGGTTCCCATCAGATCAATGAAGTTAAGTGCTGTCGGGATGGGCTAGCACTTGGCTGTGTGAACATCTAGTCTGCCAGGTGCTTTTGGCATGTGGGGTGCATTCAGCCCTTGTGAGGCAAACTGAGGAGCTACTTGATTGAGAAGTAGTGGCTCCGGTCTCATACAGCTGGATCCACTGACGTCTGTGGTCTGAGGATGACACGGCGGCCGGTCGGTACCATTGGGCCTTCATGGTCTGTTCTGATGGAGTTTTGAGTTTGTATTGTATTGTATGTTAACCGGGGGCCTAGAAACGACGGACAGGCTCCGTCCCCGCCGCAGCTGCAGTGGTCCACAACCCCACGACGACTACCGCAGTCCACTTCACCCCTCCGCCACCCCACACCGAACCCAGGGTTATTGTGCAGTTCGGCCCCCGGTGGACCGCCCAGGGAACGTCTCACACCAGAAGAGTGTAACCCCTATGTTTGCGTGGTAGAGTAATGGTGGTGTACGCACACGCGGAGAACTTGTTTGAGCGGCAATCGCCGACATAGTGTAACTCAGGCGGAATAAGGGGAACCAGCCCGCATTCGCCGAGGCAGATGGAAAACCGCCTAAAAACCATCCACAGACTGGCCGGCTCACCGGACCTCGACACAAGTCCGCCGGGCAGACTCGTGCCGGGGACCAGGCGCTCCTTTCCGCCCGGAAAGCCGTGCGTTAGACCGCACGGCCAACCGGGCGGGCAGTTTTGAGTTTAGTTTTTAGTCCGTGCACAAACGCCTGCGTCTGCAACACTTCCTCACTTCTGGGCGGCTGTAGAGCCAAAATGGATCAACATTTCTGCAGGTGACTTCCAACGACCTGTCCCTGCCACGTCGCGTTGCTGCCTACGCCTTGCTAAAAGGGGTCAGACGCAATACTAGCGTGTGTCCCACGACTTTCGGCACCTCAGTCTGTGTGTAGTGACTTCGGTCGTGCCTTACCTGTGTCAGGGTGACGGCCCCTGTTTCGTAGTCCCTGGTGACGTTGACGAGTGGGAAGCCCGCCGTGTTTATCCACGGCCTGAGCGCCTCGCTGAAGGTCTTGCCGTCGGGCAGCAGAGGCTGGGGGTCGGCGTCGGCCAGCGCCTCCTCCAGGCCGGCCAGCAGCAGCTCGTCTGATCCCTCGCTCAAGGCGCTGCATCAAAACAGGTTGGTTGGTTGGTTGGTTGTTTGGGGGAGGAGACCAAACAGCGAGGTTATCGGTCTCATAGGAGTAGGGTAGAAATACTGGAACACGTGAGGCAATACTGACCTTACGACTTATCTTAGAGGAAAGATTAAGGAAAGGCAAACCTTCGTTTCTAGCATTTGTAGACTTAGAGAAAGCTTTTGACAATGTTGACTGGAATACTCTCTTTCAAATTCTAAAGGTGGCGGGGGTAAAATACAGGGAACGAAAGGCTATTTACAATTTGTACAGAAACCAGATGGCAGTTATAAGAGTCGAGGGACATGAAAGGGAAGCAGTGGTTGAGAAGGGAGTAAGACAGGGTTGTAGCCTCTCCCCGATGTTATTAAATCTGTATATTGAGCAAGCAGTAAAGGAAACAAAAGAAAAATTCGGAGTAGGTATTAAAATCCATGGAGAAGAAATAAAAACTTTGAGGTTCGCCGATGACATTGTAATTCTGTCAGAGACAGCAAAGGACTTGGAAGAGCAGTTGAATGGAATGGACAGTGTCTTGAAAGGAGGATATAAGATGAACATCAACAAAAGCAAAACGAGGATAATGGAATGCAGTCGAATTAAGTCGGGTGATGCTGTGGGAATTAGCTTAAGAAATGAGACACTTAAAGTAGTAAAGGAGGTTTGCTATTTGGGGAGCAAAATAACTGATGATGGTCGAAGTAGAGAGGATATAAAATGTATACTGGCAATGGCAAGGAAAGCGTTTCCGAAGAAGAGAAATTTGTTAACATCGAGTATAGATTTAAGTGTCAGGAAGTCGTTTCTGAAAGTATTTGTATGGAGTGTAGCCGTGTATGGAAGTGAAACATGGACGGTAAATAGTTTTGACAAAGAGAGGATAGAAGCTTTCAAAATGTGGTGCAACAGAAGAATGTTGAAGATTAGATGGGTAGCTCACATAACTAATGAGGAAGTATTGAATAGGATTGGGGAGAAGAGAAGTTTGTGGCACAACTTGACCAGAAGAAGGGATCGGTTGGTAGGCCATGTCCTCAGGCATCAAGGGATCACCAGTTTAGTATTGGAGGGCAGCGTGGATGGTAAAAATCGTAGAGGGAGACCAAGAGATGAATACACTAAGCAGATTCAGAAGGATGTAGGTTGCAGTAGGTACCTGTAGATAAAGAAGCTCGCACAGGATAGAGTAGCATGGAGAGCTGCATCAAACCAGTCTCAGGACTGAAGACCACAACAACAACAACAGGAGTAGGGAGGGATGGGGAAGGAAGTCGGCCGTGCCCTTTCAAAATAACCATCCCGGCATTTGCCTCTAGCGATTTAGGGAAATCACGGAGAACCTAAATCAGGATGGCCGGACGCGGGATTGAACCGTCGTCCTTCCGAATGCGAGTCCAGTGTGCTAGCCACTGCGCAACCTCGCTCGGTCAAAACAGGCACGGTGACACATCACCCCCAGTCACTTTGTCTGTGTAAACGTCTCATCCATCAAGGCATTAGATGTAGTAGTAGTAGTAGTAGTAGTGTTGTGATATTATTGTTCATATTTTTTTTTTTTAAATTTGTAAATATTTTATTGAGACTGTTAAAGCAGAAGTAGAGACATCTTCTTTGAAGTGAAATCGATACTGTAACTCTTTGATAACATTAAAATGAATGTACATATTAAGAAAAAGGGTGTAATATTTATTTTTAAATATTGTAAAGATATCCATTTGTTATAATTATTAAATGTAAAAGGGTGCTATTATGTAATTATGTATGTAATAGTTACTGGCACTCACTTGGGGCTGTATGAGATATGTGTAGTATAAAAGATGGTGTAGTTCCGTCAGCAACGGAAAGCTGTGTAAGCGTAGGAAAAGGGTGGGAGCGGTAACGTTTGGCGAGCGCGAACAAAGTCGGTCGGTGGCCAGTGATCTTAGAGGCAGCACGTACAGCGCCAGCATAGTATGGAGTGCGCCGTACTGTTGCGTCTTGCCTCGGTTGGAAACTGCAGTTTATCACGGACTGGTATGCGGAGAAAAACCGGCTGTTGATTATAAGATGGATCATCGCTATGAAGAGGAAATAGGTCCGACATGGATAACTGCTCTTGGCCGTTCTGATGTTAATGCAGTTGTTGCTACCAACGCCACCGTCGCTGATAACAGCTTACAGGGTACGACACTTCAGCTGTGTATTGTGGTGTCACCGCCAGACACCACACTTGCTTCGTGGTAGCCTTTAAATTGGCCGCGGTCCATTAGTATACGCCGGACCTGCGTGTCGCCACTGTCAGTAATTGCAGACCGAGCGCCACCACACGGCAGGTCTAGAGAGACGTACTAGCACTCGCCCCAGTTGTACAGCCGACTTTGCTAGCGATGGTTCACTGACCGACACGCTCTCATTTGCCGAGACGATAGTTAGCATAGCCTTCAGCTACGTCATTTGCTACGACCTAGCAAGGCGCCGTATTCAATTGATATTTATTATGTGAAGCATGTATCATCAAGAGAGATGTTCTACAATTGTGGATTAAAGTTAAGTATTATATCAACTACGTACTTTATTTGCAATTCTCAAGATATTGTCCTGTTCCAGGCCTCACGCCAGTCAGCGTGTAATTAAACGCGCGCATTTCGGCCTCCTCTAGAAACACAGTGTTGGCTCTTCTGCCAACACTACATGTATTATAGTGTGTGCCAGGAAGTTGAAATGTGCTTTAAGAATAATAACCATCATCCAGATTAACAACTGTGTCCAACTGGTAATTTATCCCGCTCATAAACCAAGCAGGATCCTAACCTGGCACATGATAATTCCGAGTGACCTGTATTCAGCCAAGACTGTGAAATCTTTAATATATTGTTGGCAAATCAGTGATTAATCAGTGAAATAATTGATGGAAAGAATAACTGAGAATTTCATAATTAACATTGCTATTATTTTCTGTGTTAAAATGATCACGTAAGGTTATGCCAGTTTCAGAGACCACATTAGATAAATTGTTTGCTGCTTTCACAATACGTATTAATGAAAGGAAATACTAAGTTGATCATTAATGGTGATAAATAGTAACGTTAAACAGTTTATAGTGAATCAATGAAATGTTGAGTACCAAATATGTTGATGTAGGAACCCCACCCCCCTTCCCCCGTCCAAATTTACTTTTGCTTTCATGAAATCAGTCTGTTTGCTTAAGCATCTGGGTACTGTAATTTTGTTTCGAGCGGCTAAACTTTTCTTGTATTGCTGGACCACCTTTTATCTAAATCTAAAGTGAAGTCTGTTAGGTAAGTAGGGAGTTGCGATCTTTTCTGCTGTCCTACTCCGCTTCATTATGTGTGCCTAATTAGACTGTCGAATAATAGTGTACCACAAACCACATATATTGTTATCGATGCAGAATACTAGTCTGACTACTGTTATTTGCCATACCTCTCAACTAATGACTTATCTGAAGAAACGAGTTAAAGTCTGATGCTTATTCCTTAGGTTAACACACACGGTTATTGCACTTGTTTTTGTGGTTTTGCTATCCGGATAAGTAACTGTATTTCTGTTTGTTACATCGCTTATTATTACAGTTGGTTTTGCATGACAGTATGTTATGTAAACCAATTCAGAGAATACAAACGACATGCAAGTATTACATCTGGTTTTACGTATCGGGATAGTAAACAACACACACAAGTCAAAAGGAGGAATATTACAGTATGAGGGGCGTTCAATAGGGAATGCAACACATTTTTTCTCTTGGAGAATTTAGGTTGAAAAATATAGAATTTGTTGTGTGGCATCGTGGAGCATTCCCGTTTCAGTCCCTGTACTTTCATGAAGTTCCGATGCGTGGCGCCACTGTATGTAGCCTTCAAAATGGCTTCTGTGACGGAGGTGCTTTTCAAGCAAAGAGCTATCATCGAGTCTCTTTTGGCGCATAACCAGAGCATCGCATATATTCAGAGGCGCTTACAGAATGTCAGTGCTCTGGAAAAGAACAAAAGCACGGTGAGTCGTTGCGCGAGGCGGCTGTCATCGTCACAATAATGTCGCACGAACACATCCGATCTGCCGCGTTCCAGTCGTCCTGCAGTGGTGGAACGTGCGGACACTCTCATTCGACGGATCAGAATTAAACACCTCCCTGCTCAATACTGAACATCTCTGTGGGTAGTGATGACACACTCTTCCACCAGTTGGGGTAACCAGAGGTATGTGCGCGCTGCGTTCATCGCAGAAGGCCATAAACAGCCTTGGTCCAATGAAGGATGCACTGCACAAGGAACCGTACGTGGATGATTGAGAGCTTACCGGTGCAACAAGTGGTTGGCTCTGATGTCGATCAGAAGAGTGACATCATGCAGGCATACAGACCTTCCCAGAAAGGTGACGTAAGGCCGTCGCATTGATGGCAGACTGCGTTGAGAAATTGGTTTTTGTAACCGGAAGAGGGGGGAATAGTGCAATGTTGCAGTCCTGCATGAAACCAAACTGCTTACAGAAAGAATTGTGTGCCATTACATATTGAACGCCCGTCGTAGTAGAAGTAATGGGTGACAATAACAAAGTGACTGACTGTGAAACAGGGGATGGAGAAATGTTGTCGGTACACTGCTATCTGCCTGCCCTGTAGGGATGCAGAAACACCAGCTTTGCAATTCAGTACCGAATTCTTTCGTACGTTATCCCTTAACCGGCAGTAATTACTTCACCTTGCAGGATCAGAAAGGGTTATCACTTTGCTGTAATTGTGCGGTACTAGCTGCAGTATTTTGCGTTTTATATTTAAAAAAAACAGCAAAAAGAAAGAAAGCACATGACGAAAGCTAATCACAACAGGTACGTTCACAAACTCACAGCGACCAATGCCGTTCTTTGATTGGTTGTCGATATGGTAGCTCTTCCGTAAACAACTAATTATCTGCCACTTTGTCCATCATCATCTGCATTTCCCCTCTATCCAAAATCTGGTCTGGTTGGGGTATCAATAGTACTTCGCCACTTCACTCGGTCTTTCCGCCATTCTTCTTCCACAATTTGGTTCCATAGTAGCTTTCTCCTCCTTAAACTCATATTTATTGTATCCATCCATCTTGTTCTTTCTTTTGGCCTCTTGCCCTCAGACTTGAGCGGTATTCTTCTCTCCCATCCTCTTCACATGCCCAAACCATTTAAATTTATTCTTTTCAATTTTCTCAGTCAACTTCTCCATTCCAATTTCCTTCCTAACATCTTCAGCTTTCACTCTGTCTCTTCTCCTCTTCCCTAGCATACTTCTCAGAAACTTTATTTCAGTGGATCGTATCCTACTCTCCTCTCCTCTAATCATAGTCCAAGTCTCTGAGCAGTAAATTAGTATGGGTGTGAAGTAAGTCTTGTATAGCACCAGCTTGCCACTCATTGGCACTTTCCCACACCTAGCCCTTCACTCTAAAATGTACTACTCTGTTGTATTCTATTGCTAATTTCTGTCTCCAAACGTGCATTCCCCATTAATACACTTCCCAAATATTTCAAGTTGTCCACTATTTCAATATCCCGTCCATTAATATGAATTTGTTCCTTGCCCTCTCTATCCTCTCTGGTTACCACTATGGTCTTGCTTTTCTCCACACTATATTTCCATTCCATATTTCTCGACCTTACCACTTAGGATGTCTATTTGTTTTTGTACTTCTCCTTACTGCTTGTCCCCCACGCCACAATATCATCAGCAAATAGTAACAGCTGCATCTCATCTCCCTTCCTCTATGGGCTTCTTTCGTCTCTTTGACTATTTCATCCATCACCATTGTAAATAGTAGTGGTGATATCACAGTTCCTTGTCTTACTCCCGTAACATTCTTAAACCATTCAGTTCTTGTGTCTGCACACAACTAGAGCTTTTTTCATACATTGCCTGGATGACTTCAGGTGTTTGCTTTCCAACTCCCTTTTCCCTGGGCACACTGTCATATGCTTTCTCTAGGTCGAGAAATGTCATCATCAGATCTTTCCCATAGACCCAATGTCTTTCCATCAACTGTATCATACTAAAGGTTGGGTCCACTGTTGATCTACCATGAAGAAAGGCATACTGTAACAGAAAACAGTCAAATGACATTCCAAGGTCTTGGTATTTAATGTTCAATGAAGTTTTAAGTTAATATAGTAACTCTACAACTTAGCTCTACTTGTAACAGTCAACAAAGTTTTCATCTTTTTTTCAGTTGTAACTTAATTAAGTATTGACCATTTTAAAATGTTAAACATTTGGCACAATCACGGAAATATTTATCAGACAAGGCGTTCATGGTGTAACACTTTTCATTTCCGCAACTTTAGTACGTAGCAGTGGGCCACATGCACTCAGACCCATTGACGTTGTCTAAGCCTCATTCCAGTGAGACAGAATCCCAACACACTCTTCCTTGCATCAGGGGTTGTTCTTTTAACTATAACGCGAATTTCACCACATAGCAGTTGAAGTAATGGTCACTGTATGACACAAGATAGACACAGAATTTAAACATGGTACTTACTTTGCCTTGAGATAGCGACTAAGTCCATCGTAGAACACATCTGTTCCCAAGGCATGCTGCATCATACGGATCACTGAGCCACCTACAAAGAAACGATACACAGTGCTTAGATCTCGTACACTCACTGTTTCTTTCCGAGTCCGATAAAAGTTGGTAGAGGCGTTAAGGCAGATCTCAACACAGTTGAGAAAACGCGCCTTTGCCAAAAGGTTATTTTGAGGAAAGAAGGGGTGCTCCAGCACACGTAGAAGTTCACTATATGTAGCTTATGCAACATGGATGATACAGTGATTCGGAGCGCAATGTGACCTGAGTATATGGACATACATAATGTGACATTTACTTACTAATAAATCTACCCAAGGGAAACACTCCAACTTTGATCAGCTTTGCATATGTTGTATTGAAATGAAAGGCAGATATTTTTTACACGTACCCATGTAGTCATTAAAGGGGGTGGAACACCCCCACTCAAAAAAGAATTTTTCTCGAAATACATCCCCCACTATTTTGTTTTTGATTTCGACATTTGACTAACATCAAAACGTATAGCATCGCTATTATGAAATTCAAACGTATAAGATGAAGTGGTATACCAAAAATGCATTTTGCATTTGTCAAAAATAAGGGAGAAGTAAGATGCATTTTGCATTTGTCAGAAATAAGGGAGAAGGAAAACATTCCACATGGGAAAAATATATCTGTAAACAAACATGATGAGACTTACCAAACAAAAGCGCTGGCAGGTCGATAGACACACAGACACAAACGTACACCAAAATTCTAGCTTTCGCAACCAACTGTTGCTTCGTCATGAAAGAGGGAAGGAGAGGGAAAGACGAAATGATGTGGGTTTTAAGCGAGAGGGTAAAGAGTCATTCCAATCCCGGGAGCGGAAAGACTTAACTTAGGGGGAAAAAAGGACAGGTATACACTCGCAAACACACCCATATCCATCCGCACATACACATATATAATAGAGGAAAACATTCCACATGGGAAAAATATATCTGTAAACAAAGGTGATGAGACTTACCAAGTAGTGCTATCTCTGAAGACTAACATTACACGATGTAATCCCTTCCAGCCACAATGACCGCCTCCAGTCTCGTCCTGAAGGATCGCACGCGCTCTCGGAAACAGCGCTGTCCAAATTCGCAAATGCTGCTTCGATAGCGGAACGTAGAAGTGCGTCATTAGGGCGTCTCGTCTTATTCGTAACTCTTTCGACTACGCTCCAAACATTATAGTCGAGGGGGTTCAAATCCGGGCTATTCGGGGTCCAGAACTGCTTTGACCACAACGTGTCAACGTTATCCGAGAGCCAGTTTTGGACTAAGTGGCTCGTATGAGCCGGTGCGCCGTCGATGTCTCCCTGGGGCCGTAGTTACCATCCACGGTTTAACGGCATTCATCAAAGCTTGCAGGTAAACTTCTTTTGTCACAGTTTGATCCTCTTCAAAGAAATGTGGTGGCATGACATCACGCAACACCGAGAAGGTCAACTGCAGACTCTTCCGAGGCATTACACTTGGCCACAATATCGTAAACAGTTGATGTCTGGTACACAAAGAATCACGAAGGCTATCGATAATCGCGGCTCTTCGGTTGTACTCCACACTTGTCCGTAACCTCTCTGCCATTTTGAGGTTCTGACTGTTTACTAGGTGCCTATGGCTTCTCCAGTCGCGTCCTTCGGCGGAACACTACGTTATGGCGGGATATTCAAACTAAAATTTGTCCGAATGTAAGTGCCGTATATTGTATATATTAATTTTGGGAAATATAAAAATTACTTAACGGCTGAAAGCAAGGGCAAACTACAGCCGTAAATTTTCCCGAGGGCATGATTAAGATTATATGATGATGGCGTCTTCTTGGGTAAAACATTCCGGAGGTAAAATAGTCCCCCATTCGGATCTCCGGGTGGGGACTACTCAGGAGGACGTCGTTATCAGGAGAAAGAAAACTGGTGTTTCAACGGATCGGAGCGTGGAATGTCAGATCCCTTAATCGGGCAGGTAGGTCACAAAATTTAAAAAGGGAAATGGATAGGTTAAAGTTAGATATAGTTGGAATTAGTGAAGTTCGGTGGCAGGAGGAACAAGACTTTTGAGGCCCACGCCTACTACAGTAGTACAAGTTTATATGCCGACTACCTCTGCAGATGACGAAGAAATTGATGAAATGTATGATGAAATAAACAAAATTATTCAGATAGTGAAGGGAGACGAAAATTTAATAGTCATAGATGACTGGAATTCGGTAGTAGGAAAAGGGAGAGAAGGAAACGTAGTAGGTGAATATGGATTGCGGGGAAGAAATGAAAGAGGAAGCCGCCTGGTAGAATTTTCCACAGAGCATAACTTATTCATAGCTAACACTTGGTTCAAGGATCATAAAAGAAGGTTGTATACTTGGATGAAGCCTGGAGATACTGACAGGTTTCAGATAGATTATATAATGATAAAACAGAGATTTAGGAACCAGGTTATAAATTGTAAGACATTTCCAGGGGCAAATGTGGACTCTGACCACAATCTATTGGTTATGAACTGTAGATTAAAACTGAAGAAACTGCAAAAAGGTGGGAATTTAAGGAGATGGTACCTGGATAAACTGACTAAACCAGAGGTTGTACAAAGTTTCAGGGAGAGCATAAAGGAACAATTGACAGGAATGGGGGAAAGATGTACAGTAGAAGAAGAATTGGTAGCTTTGAGGGATGAAGTACTGAAGGCAGCAGAACATCAAGTAGGTAAAAAGACGAGGGCTAGTAGAAATCCTTGGGTAAAAGAAGAAATATTGAATTTAACTGATGAAAGGAGAAAATACGAAAATGCAGAAAATGAACCAGGCGAAAAGGAAAACAAACGTCTCAAAAATGAGATCGACAGGAAGTGCAAAATGGCTAAGCAGGGATGGCTAGAGGACAAATGTAAGGTTGTAGAGGCTTATCTCACTAGGGGTAAGATAGATACTGCCTACAGGAAAACTAAAGAGACCTTTGGAGAAAAGAGAACCACTTGTATGAATATCAAGAGCTCAGATGTATACCGAGTCCTAAGCTAAGAAGGGAAAGCAGAAAGGTGGAAGGAGTGTATAGAGGGTCTATACAAGGGCGATGTATTTGAGGACAATATTATGGAAATGGAAGAGGATGTAGAAGAAGATGAAATTGGAGATATGATACTGTGTGAAGAGTTTGAGGGAGCACTGAAAGACCTGAGTCGAAACAAGTCCTCGGGAGTAGACACCATTCCGTTAGAACTAATGACAGCCTTGGGAGAGCCAGTCCTGACAAAAATCTACCATCTGGTGAGCAAGATGTATGAGACAGGCGAAATACCCACGGACTTCAAGAAGAATATAATAATTCCAATCCCAAAGAAAGCAGGTGTTGACAGATGTGAAAATTGCCGAACTATCAGTTTAATAAGTCTCAGCTGCAAAATACTAACACGAAGTCTTTACAGACGAATGGAAAAAGTAGTAGAAGCCGACCTCGCGGAAGATGTTTGGATTCCGTAGAAATATTGGACACGTGAGGCAATACTGACCCTACGACTTATCTTAGAAGAAAGATTAAGGAAAGGCATACCTGCATTTCTAGCATTTGTAGACTTAGAGAAAGCTTTTGACAATGTTGACTGGAATACTCTCTTTCAAATTCTGAAGGTGGCAGGGGTCAAATAGAGGGAACGAAAGGCTATTTACAATTTGTACAGAAACCAGATGGCAGTTATAAGAGTCGAGGGACATGAAAGGGAAGCAGTGGTTGGGAACGGAGTGAGACAGGGTTGTAGCCTCTCCTCGATGTTATGCAATCTGTATATTGAGCAAGCAGTAAAAGAAACAAAAGAAAAATTCGGAATAGGTATTAAAATCCATGGAGAAGAAATAAAACTTTGAGGTTCGCCGATGACATTGTAATTCTGTCAGTGACAGCAAAGGACTTGGAAGAGCAGTTGAACGGAATGGATAGTGTCTTGAAAGGAGGATATAAGATGAACACCAACAAAAGCAAAACGAGGATAATGGAATGTAGTCGAATTAAGTCGGGTGATAATGCGGGTATTAGATTAGGAAATGAGACGCTTGAAGTAGTAAAGGAGTTCTGCTATTTTGGGAGCAGATTAACGTATGATGGCCAAAGTAGAGAGGATGTAAAATGTAGACTGGCAATGGCAAGGAGAGCGTGTATGAAGAACAGAAGTTTGTTAACATAGAGTATAGAATTAAGTGTCAGGAAGTCGTTTCTGAAAGCATTTGTATGAAGTGTAGCCATGTACGGAAGTGAAAAATGGACGATAAATAGCTTGGACAAGAAGAGATTAGAAACTTTAGAAATGTGGTTTTACAGAAGAATACTGAAGATTAGATGGGTAGATCACATAATTAATGAGGAGGTATTGAATAGAATTGGTGAGAAGTTCTTGGCACAACTTGACAAGAAGAAGGGATCGGTTGGTAGGGCGCGTTCTGAATCATCAAGGGATCACCAATTTAGTATCAGAGGGCACCGTGGAGGGTGAAAATCATAGAGGGAGACCAAGAGATGAATACACTAAGCTGATTCAGGAGGATGTAGGTTGCAGTAGATACTGGAAGCTTGCACAGGATAGAGTAGCATGGAGAGCTGCATCAAACCAGTCTTAGGACTGAAGCCCACAACAACAGCAACAAAAAATTACTTGTGTTATATTTTTGTTTTCCTTTTACATATTGTCTATTTTTTGTTTTCAACCTATAACCTTCTAAGATTTTGTTACGTTATATTTGAAGTAGTTTGTACATTAGTGATGTAACATTATTTTAAATCTGTACAATAATGAGGAAGAAATGCTCAGTGCACTTTGATTTTATGCGCCAGGCAAACTGGTTTCTAAATGATTGTTTCGCACCTTTAACGGTAGTATGAGCATGTATAAAAGATGTGTATGTGTCTTATTTTGCTCTGCACTGCAACATATTCAAAGTCGATCAGAATCGATGTTTATCCGTTGGACAGGTTTGTTTGTAGTTAGTCAGTCACGTACATAGTCTGTAGTTCACGCAGCGCTATATACACTCATGCTCATAAATTAAGGATAATGCTGATACATGGTGAAACAATGATCTGGTGGGCGGTTTGCGGGTTTAAATCACCTCGGGGTATGACCATGGGGTGCATTTGACCTGCGGTCGTCGCACGGTGGCGCTGGCAGCAGTCCACATACGCAGAGGTGTGTCGGTGCATGTCAGAGTACCTTGCAGCGAGTAAGTGTGCAGACGTTTTCAGATGTGACTGTGTGTCGAAAATGGCTCAAAGAACATATATTGATGACGTTATGAGGGGTAGAATACTAGGGCGACTGGAGGCTGGTCAAACACAGCAGGTTGTAGCACGGGCCCTTCGTGTGCCACAAAGTGTGATCTCAAGATTATGGCAACGATTCCAGCAGGCAGGAAACGTGCCCAGGCGATACAGTACGGGACGTCCACAGTGTACAACACCACAAGAAGACCGATATCTCACCATCAGTGTCCGCAGACGGCCACGGAGTACTGCAGGTAGCCTTGCTCGGGATCTTACAACAGCCACTGGAACAGTTGACTCCAGACACACAGTCTACAGACGACTGAACAGACACGGTTTATTCGCCCGCAGATCTGACCCCTGGTCAGAGGAGAACCCGTAAAGCCTGATGTCAAGAACACAGTACATGATCATTGGAACAGTGGTCCCAGCTTATGTTTACAGACGAGTCCAGGTACAGTCTGAACAGCGATTCTCGCCGGGTTTTCATCTGGCGTGAACAAGGAACTAGATACCAACCCCTTAGTGTCCTTGAAAGGGACCTGTATGGAGGTCGTGGTTTGATGGCTTGGGGTGGGATCATGATTGGTGCACGTACACCCCTACATGTCTTTGGCAGAGG
Source organism: Schistocerca americana (assembly GCF_021461395.2). Taxonomy (NCBI): domain Eukaryota; kingdom Metazoa; phylum Arthropoda; class Insecta; order Orthoptera; family Acrididae; genus Schistocerca; species Schistocerca americana. The sequence goes on from NC_060128.1 coordinate 191,242,479, forward strand.
AATTGTAACAGGTCAGGTGTATCGGGACGTCATTTTGCACCAGTATGTCCGCCTTTTCAGGGGTGCAGTGGGTTCCACATTCCTCCTGATGGATGATAACACACGGCCCCACCGAGCTGCCATCGTGGAGGAGTATCTTGAAACAAAAGATATCAAGCGAATGGAATGGCCTGCCTGTTCTCCAGACCTAAACCCCATCGAGCGCGTCTGGGATGCTCTCCGTCGGCGTATCGCACGTCTTCAAACCCCCAGGACACTTCAGGAGCTCCGAGAGGCACTGGTGCAAGAATGGGAGCCTATACCCCAGCAGCTGCTCGACCACCTGATCCAGAGTATGCAAACCCGTTGTGCGGCCTGTGTACGTGTGCATGGTGATCATATCCCATTCTGATGTTGGGGTACATGCGCAGGAAACAGTGGCGATTTGTAGCACATGTGCTTTGAGACTGTCTTTTCAACTTATCACCAGTAACGTGGGCTTAACAGATCAGTCTCCTGTGTGTTCCCTATGTGCCTATGCTATTAGCGCAAGTCTTGTGTAGTGCCACGTTGTGTGGCACCACATTCTGCAATTATCGTCAATTTATGAGCCCTAGTGTATATTATGTTTATGTCCAATGGTAAACATTACAGAATATTAACATATTTTGTTTTTCCATAGGTATGCATGCTGCGCATTCGAAGTTCAGTTCACATAACACATAAAATTTAATAACACAAGTAAGTACTCCGACAAACGAAACATTGAAACTTCCTGGCAGATTAAATTTCATTCTAGAAACGAAACATTGCTTCCCTGCCCATCGCCACATTTGCCTGTTGCGGGGATGTAAAGTGATAGCAGAGGCACGTGGTATAGTCAGTTTAATGCGACCACCTGTCAGAATCCTGAATAACCACCTGTGCAGTACAGACGAGCAGTGAGAAAGTCAGTGAGGTTCTGGTAGGCACTGAGAGTCATTTGCAGCCATGCCAACTCCAGCTGCGCCATGTTTCTCGGTCGACGGTCCATGGTGCAAACACCCCAATCGAGGCGGTCCCACAGATTATCCACTTTGTTTGGATCCGGGGAGTTTGGTGGACAGGGAACAGATAAACTCATCCAGGTCCTCTTCCAACCAGGCGTGTTCACTACGAGCTGTGTGACGCGTCGCAGTGTCGTACTGGTTGATGCCGTCACACAGAGGATGAAACAAGTAGCACTTAGGGGTGGACATGGTCCCCAAGGATACATCCATTGTTCCTTTCAGAGTGTCTACATGACCCAGGGAATGCCACGAAAACATTCCCCAGACCACGAGGCTCTCTCTCCTAGCCACAATCCGTGTGACGATTGTTTCAGGGCTGTACACGCCAACGACCATCTGACCTGTGGAGCATGAAACGTGATTCGTCTGAAAAGGCTACCTGTCGCCACTCAAAGCACCTTCAGGTGCTGTACTGTTTTCCTAATTCGAGCTTCCTTCGCCATTGAACAGCAGTACATGAACCAAGCACCTGCTGCAGAGGCCCTGATGCAGCAGTGTTCGTTGGGTGGCCCTTGAGGAGTTACTGCTGGTAGCCCCGTGGTGCATCAAGACTGTCAACAGTTGCACGTCTTTTTATACTTGGGATTCACAGTCATGTAGAATTATATAGAAGACATCATATTTACGCCAGTGATTGTAACACCTTCTTTATTTCACGATTGCAGTTTCGGCCTTAGGCCATTATCAAGTGAAGCTGAAAAATACAGAACGTTTTTAGACTATTTAACAAATCGTTGTGTATCTTGATATTCTGCCGATTACACACGATAGAAATGCAATTGCGTGAACATGTCACTTACATGTTATGGCTATTAGGCCACGGCAACCTAAAATGAGCTGACACATTTATATGTCGTTGTCATTACTCTTAAATACATTTGTGACGCTGTTACATAGTGCGAGCATACATATTCATGTGTCATACAACAACGTAGTCTGTAGACACTCATGTTCACTAGTCGTATATTCACTAAACTGCAGCGGCAGATTACTGTTTACAGGCTACTGGTAGCCGTTCTGGCGCGTAAACGGATTACGTTATTTTATACAATTGACACACAAAATACTTAGTACATTGTCATATCATTTTAGTATACCATGTCGACGATCAATTCGTGTGCTTATTATTTATGTAAAGTTGGCGAAGTGTCACGCCAACTAGGCGGCCGGGGTGGCCGAGCGGTTCTAGGTGCTTCAGTCCGGAACCACGCGACTGCTACGGTCGCAGGTTCGAATCCTGCCTCGGGCATGGGTGTGTGTGATGTCCTTAGGTTAGTTAGGTTTAAGTAGTTCTGAGTCTAGGGGACTGATGAACTCACGTGTTAACCCATAGTGCTGAGAGCCATTTGAACCATTTTGTCACGCCAACTGTATTTTAATTGAATGAGGGTGGCCCTATGGGAGCATACCACTGATTTGGAAAGTGTGTGACCGCCCCTGTGATTCTGGTTATGCTAAATTAATACAATAAACCACGACAAAATAAACAACCTATACAAATTTAACAGTAATGAGTGGGCAACATAAGAATACCTACAAGTGTATATAACGATATATATATATATATATATATATATATATATATATATATATATATTATGTATGTAAAACGATGAATAACGAAGTATTCCATTATGTGAGTAAAACGATGATCAATCTCCATGTATCTTATGTATGATGTATTACAAATAGGTTATGTAAGATATTATAGTGGCACAACGAGACACACTCTATGCTTAGTAGTACAGTGGCTGGATGGCAATGGCGCTCCACACAGAGCAAAACAATATCTCTAATCCGTTTTCGCGCCAAAACTAGTACCAGTAGCCTGTAAACAGTAATCTGCCGCTGCTGTTCAGAGCATATATGACTAGTGATGGGCCAACGAACATGAGTGTCTACAGACTATGTTGTTGTATGACATATGGACATGTGTGCTCGCGCTATGTAACAGCGTCACCAATGTATTTAATAGTAATGACAAAGACATATAAGTGTGTACCGCTGTGTCCCACCATCTCCACACCCTCTGCCTCCTTCCACCATCTACCCCTCCCATATGATGAGCTTCACCCTGACATCTACCCTTCCTACCAACTCTGACCCCATCTTCCTGCCTCCTCCTCAGGGCTCCCCCTCCTCCCCCTCCCTCCTCCTGAGCGGCTTCCCCCTCCTACTCCCCCTCCCTCTCTTATGCCCCCTTTCAGTGTCTCTGCGCTCCCTCCTGCCCTGTCTCCCCTCTTCATCTCCCGCCCCACGTGTCTCCTGCCTCTTCGTGTACCCGCTGACGCCCCTACTCTCTTCATCCCGCCGCTTCCCCTGCTGCCCCTTGCTCTCCCCTCCTTTTCCGACCTCTCCCCCGGCAGGTCCCACCTGGCAGTTTTATACTTCACCGTGTGTGCTCCAAGTGGGTTTTAAGTGTGTTGTTCTGGAGTGTTTTTAATACTGTGGCCGACTTTTAAGCTGTGCATGTAGTGTCTACTTTGTGTTTTAAGACTCGCCAACTGTGTTTTTTAACTTTATGGTGACTTTTTTAATTGTCCCCCCATGAACGTCTCCCTGTCAGTGTATTTTTACCTCCATTATTTCCCCTTACACTGTTTTATGTTCCCCCTTTTTATCGCCTCATATATGTAGCATTTTATTCTTGTTTTAGTTGCCATGTCACTCGGCTGAAGAGCGGCGGATTGTGACGCTGACAGCCCTCCCCTGCCCATATGGGGCAGGCGAATGAAACCACAACTAAGAAAAAAAAGACTTATAAATGTGTCAGCTCATTTTAGATTGACATGGCCTAATAGCCATAACATGTAAGTAACATGCTCACGCAATTGCATTTTTACCCTGTGTAATCGGTAGAATATGAAGATACACAACGATTTTATTAAATAGTTTAAAAACATTCTCTATTTTCAGCTTCACTTGATAATGGCCTAAGGCCGAAATTGCAATCCTGAAGTAAAGAAATGTTACAGTTACTGGCGTAAATGTGATGTCTTTTATAAAGTTGCACGTCTGTTCACCTGTACACATGTCCACAGCCGCCTTTCACCCCTGTGATGTACAGCCCCGGTGCACCCCAACTGCTTCCGTGACGGTTTTGAATACTGCCATTTTGCCATGCACTGATCCTAAAACCACGGCAGCATGTGAACAGTCTATAAGCTTAGCGGTTTCGGGAATGTTTCCACCGTGCGAAAGCCAATGACCGTACAGTTTTGTACAGCAGATAAGTCACTCTATTTCCGCATTTGGACAACGACCGCATTGTTTTCCGCGTCCCCCCGACACGCTTTATACAGGGTCTTTCCGTAAGAGCGAGCATAAATGTAACAGGACGTAGAAAATTCTCCACTGAAGAATTTGACAGAGGGAACCTGGGGTCAGAGAAGGCAGCTTAAGCAGATATAGAAGTAAACTTCTCTACTGCTTTGTCTTGCATTGTTGTTTTCAAGCTCCTTTACAACTAACATAGGTACAAATTTAAAAGTACTCTGCTGTTTATTTGCTTGTACACTTTTTATTTCCTGCAAGGAAACGAGGAGGACGAGTCTGATTACTAGGAAGCCATGATGCAAGGTTTTCTCTACTTCACTTACCCATAAGTATTTCGAACAACAGGAATAGCCATGTGTGGGATGAGAAGAACCCTCAAGCCGTATTAGAATCACAATATCAAGTACGTTTTGCTGTGAATATCTGGGCTGAAGTTGTAGGTGACAATCTGATAGGGCCACATCTTCTACCTTTCTACCTGGCCATCTGCAAGGCCACCTGTACTTGAGATTTGTGCAAACAGTTCTACCTGAATTGTTGGAGAACATACGCTTGACTCTTCGTGAGAGGATATGGATACGCGATGACGGTATACTGCCTCTCTTCAGGGTAAATGTCCACAACCTTTCTTGGTCGCTGGATTGGAAGGGGAGATCGTATGTCGTGGCCTGCGAGGTCACCTGACCTGAATCCGCTTCACTTGTGTACGAGACCCCTGTGGATATAGAAATGGCATTAGTTGACAGAATAGTATCTGCCTGTGATGCGATTTGGCACACCAGAGTGCTTCAGAACCTTGTTCACCAGTGTCATACTTGCACTGACGTTGACTGCTGTAAGTTCCAGCACATTTTGTAAGATACAGTGCAAATGGTATGTCCATGGTGTCCGTGGTGGTATTTGCAGTTAACTGTATGAAAGAGTACACAGTAAGGTGATTTTATTCCTTTTGTCTCCTGAATCTGGCTTCTCTGACCCCAGGTTCCCAACCTCAAATTATTCTGTGGAGCATCCTCTATGTCCTGTTAAATTTTTGGACACTCTTACGGAAACACACTGTATACACTGCTGCTAATGCCACCTGCATCTGTATTGGCTGTTGCATTTTGATGTCGAACATAGGCGTTGGTCAGTGGTCACCTTCAGCTGAAAGGACTGTGTACATAAGCGGATCACAGATAAATGAGCATTTATTCCACCAACACCGGAGATGGGGAAATCCACTGACAAAGACGACTGTGACGAAGGCCACATTGTCATGCCTGGGAACGAGCATCTCACAAGCTGAGAAGCTGGTCAGCTGTTCACGTGGTGCCACAGTGAGGATCTGTGGAGGTCGATGAAGGGTGGGTGGCAAGGTGTCCGATGTCCACGCCTCATTGCAGCATGTGGAGGTCAGAATTGTCCACTCCATTAAGCAGTACAGGCGGCGGTGTCTGGCAGAGCTGACGACTGAGAACGATGCTGGTGCAGGCACGAATGATCCAGTCCACATTTTTGAGAAATGTCGCTCTGTTGCAAACGAACTCCATGTGTTCCCACGTTGACCCAATGGCATCGCCAACTACGAGTCCCATGAATCGAAAACATGACTGCGTCGTTTCATGATTCGAGGGTCAGCCACTGATAAAAAAAATGAGGCCCCCCGGGGTCCCAAGGTCGTGATGGCGGCGTCACTGTCCCGCCGAGATAATTTGTCCATTTAGGACAATTATCTGAGCAAGCACCCACGCCAGCAAAAGGTTGCCCGACACGTGCTGTTTGATAACGTAATGTATATAAAAGGTGTTAATAATTTATTTAGTGTAGTCAGCAAAATGTCTTGGGTAAATCAGTATTTAAGCACGGGCAACCATGGCTCTATACGATACGACGGAGATGTTTTATATCCGGGACCTGAGGAAGACATTGAAATGGCGGAAAGAATTCCAATAACAAATGTTAATCGTTCACGTAGCAGTAATGATATTCGAACAGTTCAGAGAGAGGATGCTGCTATTCGTATACGGTATGGAGATAATCCAACATTCGACGATTTGGATACGAGTGGCCAAACAGTTGAATTTGAGCGGGTGCCAGAACCAAGGCCAGAAGAAAGTAATCTTGGCGTGCGACAGCGCCGCCCAAACAGACCACGAAATCGTGGCCGCGGTCACCAGAGTTCGGATATAGAAACTGCTAGCGAAACAGTGCCCTTGATATCTGAGAGTGTCACGGACGGGGCCGCAATTAGCACAGCTGGTGTTACAAGTTCCGGGCAGATAGCGATAGCGGCTGGAGTGACAACTGCTGCCGCCGCAGGTGCTGCTTACGGCGTTAAAAAAGTAGTTGAACGTGTACAGAACAAAGGATATACTTTACCTGGCAGTGATTACGTAGGACCGGGAAATCCTATAAATATAGACGCACCGCGCAGTGGACCAGATGCCATTGCTAAAGAGCACGACGTAGGATACGATAATCTGCTAAAGGAAGCAAGAGATCGACCATTTACAGAAGAAGAGTTTAGACAACGAGTTCAACAGTTCGATGCAAAAGCTATAATTGATTTCGCAATTGACTGGAGTCATACACGAAATTGGCATTCATTTGTGGGGAAAATACGGCTTGAAATTGAAGACAGCTGTTGAACAACGTATTGGAAAAACTTTGTATCCGAAACAACCAAATGCCGAAAAAACAGGTATGTAAATCTACGTCTACAGATACACAGCACTGCAAAACAGGCATACTTACAGCTGTGTGATAACGAATCGGAAGCACTGGACCACTGTGACTTACCCTTGTAGTAGGCGATGTCGTCGAAGCGGGCCATCACCTCAGACGGGCTGCCCGCAGGGGCGGTGAGTGCCTGTGAAGAGCTGGAGGAGTCAGACAAGAGGCCAGGTTGCACGTACACCACCACAAACTGCTCGTCCAGCTTCCAGTCGGTCTCCACCTGTCACACCGAGACACAAGTCGTCAAGCCTGAATCACTGATGCGTAACACCACTAAACGAGACAGGTAGCCCAGTGTCAACACAGTTCAGAAGCAGTGGCAAAGTTTGGAAGTGTGTCTGATCATTTAAGTGTCTATCGGTAATGCTACCAAGGTTTTTTTTTTTGTATTGTCAGAGGGGCCCCAATTTGCACCACACTGTATCTAGCAGCTCAAGACCAATGAGACATTCAAACACTTTTCTGTCATTTTGCAGGGAGTCTGAGAGTATCTACCAACAGCATCAAAAACCATCTCCAAAAATGCTCCCCAAAAACTTAGTCTGTTAAAGAATGGGAACACTCTGTACCACTGGCCATGGGTGGAGAACATTGACCAGGGCTCACAAGGAACCATACTGCGTGAAGAGAGAGCACCACCGGCTGTCCATACCAAACGCTGCAACCATAATTCACCAGGTTCTCAGACAGTCCACATACAATCTTTGTCTGAAGGGTCAGTCCTTCAAAACAGTTCACTTTCGATCACTGGCCAGGAATGAAAACTACCCACAGGAAATCACAGAATTGCCATGTTACTTTTAACTGTACAATGAGTGAAAAGGTAGTCCCACAGATGGAGTGACTTACCCACTGTTGAGGCTAGCCCACCCCTGATTCTTACCTATTTTCTATACAGTCACTCCAAAGAGTAGCACCTTTTACCACTGATAGGGTGTGGACACTGTCAATCAGTGTCTATGAGGAACTGTACTGATTCATTTAACTGTATAGAGAATGAAGAGAGAGTGTACAGACCAGACTTCTATTGAGGCTAGAGTGCAGCAGATTCTCAGCTATTTTGCAAACAGTCCATGGTCGAAGATTATGATATTTTCAAGAGGATTACTTTCTGCTGATGGCCTAGACTAGAAACTGTCAAACTGTGGCGATGGAGAGCGACGTTGATGTCGTCATTATCCAGGTATGTATGAAGACCCACCCACTGCTGAAGCCAGTATACTGCGGCCTCTGTTGCCAACAGTTACTAGTGTAGACAGCCAGCCAGTGGCTGCAAGGGGCCACAGGGGAGCAGGCTCCAAGCATATGTACAGTGCACAAGGACTGAGAGTCCTAACTGACCAGATGTGGCTACTGACATACCTAGAGTTCCACTCGTTGTCATCCACTCCTCATGGAAGCAGTGGAGTTCGAATTAAACTGGTCATGTTGCCGAGATGTCTCTTCCTCGTTTGTCGACTTGCCTATGACAGTTGGGTGTTTACTACACCTCTCATGCGTTCTGTCAGTGTCAGTTCTCTATCCCCACGTATCAAATCGAGTGGTTCAAAACTGTAAGGGTGATTAAAGTGCAGTCTTCCACGGTGTTTGTTGCGAGATAAAAGGGCTCTCAGGTACAAATGACGAGCACAGAGTGAAGGAGACGACACTACAAACAAACCACCAGCATGCGCCACGAAATACATAACTGGCAGACGACATAACAGGAACATCAGACTAATTTCAGATTATGTAGTTGTGAGGTATTATTTGGAAAAGCTGTACAAATATTCACATAGATTATAGTAAGATGTTGAACAATAACTGGAAACTTGCTTCAAATGTTCAAAAATGTAAAATTTTGCGTTTCACATAATTCAAAAGGTTTCCTGTGAGTACAATATCAGTGAGTCGCATTTGGAACCAGCAGACTCATATAAACATCTAGATTTAATAAATGTTGGATTTTAAAATGGGATGATTACACAGACACAGGATCATGTAAAACAGATTTTGGTTCATTAGCAGGATAGCGGGAAAATGAAATCTGCCTGCGAAGAAGACTGAATACGAAACACCCATCTGACCCAACTTGGAATATTGATCAGTTGTGTGGGTGCCACACCAGGTAGGACTAACAGGGGATATTGAATATGTACAAATAAGGGGAACACGAATGGTCACAGGTCTGTCCGACCTATAGGTGAGATTCACCGAGATTCTGAGAGACCAGAAATGGCAGACACTTGACCTTAGGTCGCAATTATTTCGCGAAAGACTGCGTACAAAATTTCAAGAGCCAGTATCAAATGAGGTACCTAGGCATTTGATGCAACCTCCTACATTTTACTCTACAGGGATCGTGAAGAAAATCGAAACCACGAGCACTGCTTGGTAGTGTCAGAGATGACCTCAGACTACAGTGTATTGGATATCTTGCCAATGAGGCAGGACGTAAAGGTCAGACAGTGCATGCTGTCGAAGAGTATTTCCAAGGGCGTCAAGGACATACCAAAGTGTATGAGCCTAACAAGTCAGTAGTCGCGAAACACTACCTATCAAAATTATGTAGAATGGATTACGGCCATACTGATTTTCGGACAGAGACGTGCCACTTCTGGGACTGAGTCATTAAAGAATGGCCACACCCTTTCGCAAGGTCTCAGGACCCACAGTCAGTTTGGCTCCCACAACGAACTGATATTGAGGCGAGGTGGAGGAACAGGATAGGTGCTACCAACATGCGTGAATCTGGGATATGAATCTAGAATAGGTCAACGAGACATCAGGAGAAATAAGGGAGGAGATGCTGGGTGTGGACTTTGGACAGACTGGCAAATCAGAGGGATGGGGGACGGATGAAGGGCAAAAAAAGCACCACACAGACCCTAAAGTGGTAACTTCATCAGCTCGACGATGGCAACGTGATCACTTGCTGAAGTATTGTGTCCATCGGATACTAACGTCCGACCATCCAGCTATGAAATATTTAGCCATGAAGCACGCTACGAGAAGCTGAAGAAGCGCAACTAGTTACAGCACGCAAGGAGGCATTTATAAGCGATCATGCTCCCCACATATTCATACAGAATGTGAACGGTAAGACGGAAGTACCCTCTTCGATGCACTTTACAGTGTAAGTAGACTGCTGGAAAAATATTAGTACGTCTGAAAACGACGGCATATACCACCTGGGAGATATTAAATGTACTGATAATCGTTTTTGGGATAGTTAGTGTACTGATAATGGTTTTGGGGATAGTAAATGTACTGATAATGGTTTTGGGGATGGTAAATGTACTGATAATGGTTTCGGGGATAGTAAATGTGCTAATAATGGTTTTGGGGATAGTAAATGTACTGATAATGGTTTCAGAGATAGTAAATGTACTGATAATGGTTTTGGGGATAGTAAATGTACTGATAATGGTTTTGGGGATAGTAAATGTGCTGATAATGGTTTCGGGGATATTAAATGTACTGATAATGGTTTCAGAGATAGTAAATGTACTGATAATGGTTTTGGGGATAGTAAATGTACTGATAATGGTTTTGGGAATGGTAAATGTACTGATAATGGTTTTGGGGATAGTAAATGTACTGATAATGGTTTTGGGGATAGTAAATGTACTGATAATGGTTTTGGGAATGGTAAATGTACTGATAATGGTTTCGGGGATAGTAAATGTACTGATAATGGTTTTGGGGATAGTAAATGTACTGATAATGGTTTTGGGAATGGTAAATGTACTCATAATGGTTTTGGGGATAGTAAATGTACTGATAATGGTTTCAACGTCGTCCACCAGTAGCGTAGTGGAATAGCTGCCAGATCGCCATCTGTGCAGTGCGTGGCTCACACTCGTGCCATCTCTTATTTTACATCCTTTTTTTTGCATGCTGCCACCTCGTTATGTTAGTTTCACTTTCTGTTGTCACTGAGTTACTGCATGGTATGCCCATGAGAGGCAGCAGCAGCGCCTATCGATATAGCCGTCACGTGTTATCTTTGCTGGACTGCTATTACTTCCCGGTGGTCGTCTGTCATGGAGTGAGTTGGAACGTGCCAGGAGTGCAGTTCCAACCTCCCAGTTGGGGAGTTGGACGCAGCACTAGTTCAGTCAGATGGAGCAGCAGTGAGGCCCGCATGTCCACGGCTCGCCCGACCGTTGCTCCCACACATTCCCAGACGACGTGATTTGGGTCGCAGATCGGTTATGGGTTGGCTGTGTGTGTGTATCGACTCCCGATCTCTCTTCATGATTGCACAGCCACTGCTTAGTGTCGTTCAAGTCTTCATGCAAGTGATTGTCAAACAGTGTGTGTAGTTAGTGTCATTTCCACTGGCAACTTGTTTTAAATGTTGTCAGCCTACTGGCAGTGAGTTCGTCGGTTGCTGTGGATTAGCCAGGAAATTTCCGCGCGGCGCAGTTGACTGGGACCGCTGGCGGTCTCTACGCAGTGTCGGAGTGTGTGGGAGCTGTTCCGATTGCTACGAGGTTCGTGGATCACCGACCCAGGACATCAAAGTTGAGTGGTGATTTAATTACCGAAGCCAGTCTGTTCACGTTGTGCCGTTACTTTTCATGGTTCGCTATTGGGGGGTATTCCCATGAGCAACAGCGAGTGTTCGAGTTGGCAAAGGCTTGGCCACCATCCAGTAGAGTTTAACCGTATTTCGGTCATTTGAAGTCCAAGTTCATCAGCGGAATTTTCTGCCTTGTGGGCGTTATCGTTCCGGTTACCTGCCCTGGCCGCTGACGTAAAATTCAGGCAGTGTCCTTTCCTCACCGTGTTGTCGCTGTCCAACACGTGTGTGTAGTTTTGACAGCTTATGCATACTTGGTTGTGGGTGGCTACGCCTTTTACGTTTTGGCTTTCGAGTTCATTGTGCACTGGTCGGGTGGAAAGCAAGTCGTCTTGGTTCAAATGGCTCTGAGCACTATGGGACTTAACTTCTGAGGTCAGCAGTCCCCTAGAACTTAGAACTACTTAAACCTAACTAACCTAAGGACATCACACACATCCATGCCCGAGGCAGGATTCGAACCTGCGACCGTAGCGGTCGCGCGGTTCCAGACTGTAGCGCCTAGAACCGCTCGGCCACCCCGGCCGGCAGCAAGTCGTCTTGTCGGTGGGTCCGTTGACTGTCTCTTGGTTGGGTTGCCGGCATATCGGATATAGTTGGGCCGACTACATGTCTCCCATAAGCGAACGTTAATATTTCAAGTGCAGACCGACCCCCTGAAACTTCTGAGCGCCGCTGGCTGTACTGCCTTTTCTTATTGGTGTTTCATTGTGTATTTTAATGGCTAGTAGCCGATGGTTTGAATTTGTATGCTTTTTGTTGGGTTTTAAATAATGGGTCTTCAGCCGTTTTAAAATTGAAAATTTCTTACTTGTTAAGTCTTGCATTGTTCGGGCCTTCAGCATCTTTTTTTTCTGGATAAAGCTTTGGGCCTTCTGCCTTTGAAAATTTATTGTGGTTGTGTTTTTACATAATGGGCCTTCAGCCGTTATAAAATTAAAATTTCTTACTTGTCAAGTCTTAGATTGTTTGGACCTTCAGCCTCATTCGAAATATTATTTAAGGATAAAACCTTGCGCTTTACGCCTTTTGAAAATTGATTGTAGTTGTGTTTCAAATGTAGGGCCTCCAAGCCGTTTTGAAAATTAAAGAGGTTGTGCCCTTAAGCCATAAGACTGTGTGACATATTCAGTCCATAGTTGAGCTCGGAAAATTGCGCTGTAACGTTTGGGCAACTAAGTAAAGTTATATGTGTTCGAGTGTTGCTGACAGCCGATCATTTCGGGCCCCTTTCCACGTGACTGTTCTGGCCTGCGGATCTAACCAGGCGTTTCACCTTTAATAGGGAATGTTCACAGTGAGAAGGGTCAGTGTGGTGCAAATGGGTGAGGTAAGCAGGCAACTATGCCGCGGAGACGAACTCGTCCTTTCTTCAGCCAAGTCAGTGAGTTTGAAAGGGACCGAATTGTGGCATTCCGAATAGCAGGATGGTCCTTTCGGAGAACTGCCACACAACGTGCTGCATCAGTTGTGCAACGACGCTGATGTCAGTGATCGCGTCAACATCCCTATACACGCGGACGAAGTTCTGGATGCCCATGCAGTACAGACGCCCGGCGTGATGGTCGTATTGTAAGGGCAGCAGCGGCAGACGGTACAGCTGCCGCAGCACAGGTAGGACGGCTTGTGAGCCCAGATGTGTCAGCACCAACTGCTGCTAACCGGCTATTACCAGTGAGACTACAGGCACACACACCCACTCCACAACATGGCTGCAAGGGAGGAGAAGGAAACCAATGTGCACTCCTTGTGCATACCGGAGGGGGGGGGGAGTCATTCCAGATGTGGAAAGGGTCCTTCCGGATGCCATGAAGGGTACAGGGTGCACCCGTCTGCAGGTGGTCGCTCATGTCGGCACCAATGATGTGTGTCGCTATGGATCCGAGGAAATCCTCCCTGGCTTCCGGCGGCTATCTGATTTGGTGAAGACTGCCAGTCTCGCTAGCGGGATGAGCAGAGCTCACCATCTGCAGCATCGTCGACAGGACCGACTGCGGACCTTTGGCACAGAGCCGCGTGGAGGGTCTGAATCAGAGGCTGAGACGGTTCTGCGACCGTGTGGACCGCAGATTCCTCGACTTGCTCCATAGGGTGGTGGGGTTTCGGGTTCCGCTGGATGGGTCAGGAGTCCACTACACCCAACAGGCGGCTACACGGGTAGCAGGGGTTGTGTGGCGTGGACTGGGCAGTTTTTTTAGGTTAGATGGCCTCGGGCAAGTACAGAAAGGGCAACAGCCTCAAATGGTGCGGGGTAAAATCAGGACAATCGGTATTGTAATTGTAAACTGTCGAAGCTGCCATCGTAAAGTACCGGAACTTCAAGAGCTGATAGAAGGCACCGAAGCTGAAATCGCTATAGGTTCGGAAAGCTGGCTGAAGCCAGAGATAAATTCTAGCGAAATTTTTACAAAGGCACAGACGGTGTTCGGAAAGGATAGATTGCATGCAACCGGTGGTGGTGTGTTCGTCGCTGTTAGTAGTAGTTTATCCTGTAGTGAAGTAGAAGTGGAAAGTTCCCGTGCATTATTATGGATGGAGGCTATACTCAACAACAGAGCTAGGTTAATAATTGGATCCTTTTACCGACCTCCCGACTCAGCAGCATTGGTGGCAGAACAACTCAGAGAAACTCTGGAATACATTTCACATAAATTTCCTCAGCTTGTCTTAGGTGGAGATTTCAATTTACCACGTATAGACTCGGACACTCAGATGTTTAGGACGGGTGGTAGGGAGAGAGTATCGAGTGAGATTATACTGAATGCACTATCGGAAAATTACTTCGAGCAATTAAACAGAGAAACGACTCGTGGAGGTAACATCTTGGACCTACTGATAACAAACAGACCGGAACTTTTCGATTTTGTAAGCGCAGAACAGGGAATCAGTGATCATAAGGCCGTTGCAGCATCCCTGAATATGGAAGCAAATAGGAATATAAAAAAAGGGAGGAAGGTTTATCTGTTTAGCAAGAGTAATAGGAGGCAGATTTCAGACTACCTAACAGATCAAAACGAAAATTTCTGTTCCGACACTGACAATGTTGAGTGTTTATGGAAAAAGTTCAAGGCAATCGTAAAATGCGTTTTAGACAGGTACGTGCCGAGTAAAACTGTGAGGGACGGGGAAAACCCTCCGTGGTTCAACGTCAAAGTTTGGAAACTACTGCGAAAGCAAAGAGAGCTTCACTGCAAATTTCAACGTAGCCAAAACCTCTCAAACAAACAGAAGCTAAACGATGTCAAAGCTAGCGTAAGGAGGGCTATGCGTGAAGCGTTCAGTGAATTCGAAAGTAGAATTCTATGTATCGACTTGACAGAAAATCCTAGGAAGTTCTAGTCTTACGTTAAATCAGTATGTGAATCGAAACAGCATATCAAGACACTCTGGGATGATTATGGCATTGAAACAGAGGACAGATGACACGCGTAAAGCTGAAATATTAAACACCTTTTCCCAAAGCTGTTTCACAGAGGAAGACCGCACTGCAGTTCCTTCTCTACATCCTCGCACGAACGAAAAATTGACTGACATCGAAATAAGTGTCCAGGGAATAGAAAAGCAACTGAAATCACTCAACAGAGGAAAGTCTACTGGACCTGACGGGATACCAATTCGATTCTACACAGAGTATGCGAAAGAACTTGCCCCCCCTTCTAACAGCCGTGTACCGCAAGTCTCTAGAGGAACGGAAGGTTCCAAATGATTGGAAAAGAGCACAGGTAGTCCCAGTTTTCAAGAAGTGTCGTCGAGCAGATGCGCGGAACTATAGGCCTATATCTCTGACATAAATCTGCTGTAGAATGTTTTTGGTCGCGTATCATGTCAATTCTAGAAACCCAGAATCTACTCTGTAGGAATCAACATGGATTCCGGAAACAGCGATCGTGTGAGACCCAACTCGCTTTATTTGTTCATGAGACCCAGAAAATATTAGATACAGGCTCCCAGGTAGATGCTATTTTTCTTGACTTCCGGAAGGCGTTCGATACAGTTCCGCACTGTCGCCTGATAAACAAAGTAAGAGCCTACGGGATATCAGACCAGCTGTGTGGCTGGATTGAAGAATTTTTAGCAAACAGAACATAGCATGTTGTTCTCAATGGAGAGACGTCTACAGACGTTAAAGTAACCTCTGGCGTGCCACAGGGGAGTGTTATAGGACCATTGCTTTTCACAATACATATAAATGACTTAGTAGATAGCTTCGGAAGTTCCATGCGGCTTTTCGCGGATGATGCTGTAGTATACAGAGACGTTGCAGCATTAGGAAATTGCAGCGAAATGCAGGAAGATCTGCAGCGGATAGGCACTTGGCGCAGGGTGTGGCAACTGACCCTTAACATAGACAAATGTAATGTATTGCTAATACGATTATATGATACCGGAACAAACACTGGTAGCAGTTACTTCTGTAAAATACCTGGGAGTATGCGTACGGAACGATTTGAAGTGCAATGATCATAGCCGGCCGGTGTGGCCGAGCGGATCTAGGCGCTTCAGTCTGGAACCGCGCGACTGCTACGGTCGCAGGTTCGAATCCTGCCTCGGGCATGGATGTGTGTGATGTCCTTAGGTTAGTTAGGTTTAAGTAGGTCTAAGTTCTAGGGGACTGATGACCTCAGCAGTTAAGTCCCATAGTGCTCAGAGCCATTTGAACCATTTTTTTTGCAATGATGATACAAAATTATTCATTGGTAAGGCGGGTGCCAGGTTGAGATTCATTGGGAGAGTCCTTAGGAAATGTAGTCCATCAACAAAGGAGGTAGCTTACAAAACACTCGTTCGACCTATACTTGAGTACTGCTCAGCAGTGTGGCTTCCGTACCAAGTCGGGTTGAAAGAGGAGATAGACAAGATCCGAAGAAGAGCGGCGCGTTTCGTCACATGGTTATTTGGTAAGCGTGGTAGCGTTACCTAGATGTTCAGGAAACTCAAATGGCAGACTCTGCAAGAGAGGCGCTCTGCATCGCGGTGTAGCTTGCTCGCCAGGTTTCGAGAGGGTGCGTTTCTGGATGAGGTATCGAATATATTGCTTCCCCCTACTTATACCTCCCGAGGAGATCACGAATGTAAAATTAGAGAGATTAGAGCGCGCACGGAGGCTTTCAGACAGTCGTTCTTCCCGCGAACCATACGCGACTGGAACACGAATGGGAGGTAATGACAGTGGTACGTAAAGTGCCCTCCGCCACACACCGTTGGGTGGCTTGCGGAGTATAAATGCAGATGAAGATGTAGATCGACATGCAGAGCTAGACTGGTGCCGTGAGAGGGTCTCTTGGAAGATGGAGTGGTGCGCCGCGAACTGTTCTGAAAGCAGATTCTGCCTGTAAGCAAGTTCGAGTCGCTTGCGCATACGACACATTCCTGGTGAGTGCTGTTCGGCACAGTGCATTCGCCCGAGACACACTGGCCCCACCCGCGGTCTTATGATCTGCGGTGCGATAAACTACAACTCTCGTACACGTCTAGTATTTCTGGAACGGGCGCTAACCAGCGCTCGGTACGTGCAGAATGTTGTCAAACCCGCTCACCGAAGGTGATGTGTTGTTCCGGCAGGATAATGCTCCCCCGCACTTACTGAAACTCAATGTATTCTGCAAGATGTGCAGGAACTTCCCTGGCTAGAACAATCTCCGGACTTCAGTCGAGTACGTGTGGCACATGATGGGAGGAAAAGTGATGCCTGCGACTCGCCAACCAACAGCACTTACAGAGCTACGTTAGCAGCTGGACAAAGCGTGGCACAGTGTACCTCAGGACGGAAGTCGTCATCTATGCGATCGACTGGATGGCAGAGTCCGCGCCTGCATTGCCTCGCATTAGGCTACACCGCTTACTAATATGAGTCTATCTGTCGCTTGAGCCTTGTCCTGCAGTTACGCAGGGTCAGCCATCGTTAATCGGATTTGGCACGTCAATGGTTAAGGGGTGGCCGGATGCCCTTCCTGCCTCCACCCCGTACCCCCTGGGACGGAATCAGTGCACCCCAACTGTCTGCGTCGAGTGGAATCCATGGAATAGTGCGAATGTCTGCGAGCCGTGGAACTGTCTGCGTCGAGTGGAATCCATGGAATAGTGCAAAAGTGTTCAGATGTCTGCGAGCCGTGGGACTCAGGCGGGACATGGGGACCATCCCAGTATTCACCTAGAGGGATGTGGAAAACCACCTAAAAACCACATCTAGGCAGGCCGGCACACTGGCCCTCGTCGTTAATCCACCGGGCGGATTCGATGCGGGGCCGGCATGCCTACCCGAGTCCAGGAAGCAGCACATTAGCGCACTCGGCTACCCTGGCGGGTCACTTACTAATATGAGTCAGCACAAATCGATACCTGGTACCTCAGAATCGCTTGTGCTATTTATCTGTAAATGTAATCATTTTATGCACTCCATATTTCCTGTTGCGACATTAACTCATGAGTGAATTGGAAACCTCCTAAAGGGTGGACTATTTTTTTTCCATCAGTGAAATTAGGTGTGGATGTAGATAGTAAAAAGTGATATCAAAAGTAGTAAACAAAAACAATGAGGTGTCTCGTGAGTGGACGTGTTGGGCCGTGGTTTGACCCATCCTTGGGTCAGGTAAGGTAGGACTCTGATCTACACAAAAGTGTGTGTACTTTTTGAGGAATCAAACTCTGTCCTGCCGCCACTGAACAGCCCTGCAGGCTGTCTAGCTAGTGCCGCTGAAGACTCACCTCCTGCATCGCGAAGTACTCGAAGAAGGTGGCGAAGCCCTCGTTGATCCAGATGACGTCCCACCAGCGCGGGCTGACCAGGTCGCCGAACCACTGGTGCGCCAGCTCGTGCGCGATCACC
Organism: Schistocerca americana; assembly: GCF_021461395.2. Lineage (NCBI taxonomy): Eukaryota > Metazoa > Arthropoda > Insecta > Orthoptera > Acrididae > Schistocerca > Schistocerca americana. Next base: position 191,260,894 of record NC_060128.1, read on the forward strand.
GTCCCGATTCTCTGCTTGTCGGACTCGTCAGACACCTGGTCCGCCCACAGTATCAGCCGCTCCCTGGAAACGTATGGTCACCTGCTGTGCATTTTCAGCTACTCGCGGCGTAACGAATAATCCACGCAATTTCGGGCATTCAGCCGAGCGAATACGCTGAAGAGCCAAAGAAACTAGTGTACCTGCCTAATATCGTGTAGGGCCCCCGCGAGCACGCGAAAGTGCCGCAACACGACGTGGCATCAGCTCGACTAATTTTGGTAAATATTTTTGGAAAACAGTGATCAATTAATTATTATATTTTGACTGAAGTTCAACTGCGTAGCAGCGAGGAGAGCTCCGCCTACCATCCTAAGGGAGCCATGGGTCTGATGATGGTTTTGTAAAAAGAACCGAAACCGGTTACCTACATCATTAAAACATAAATGGTGTGATCAAGACTGAACTTTAGTCAAAATATAGCTCGACTAATGTCTGAAGTAGTGCTGGAGGGAACTGACACCATGAATCCCTCAGGACTTCTGAACAGCACGTTGCAAGGCATCCCAGATATGCTCAATAATGTTCCTGTCTGGGGAGTATGGCGGCCAACAGAAATGCTTGAACTCAGAAGAGTGTTGCTGGAGCCACTCTGTAGCAATTCTGGACGTGTGGGGTGACGCATTGTCCTCCTGAAATTGTCCAGTCCGTCGGAATGCACAATGGACATGAAAGGATGCAGGTGATCAGACGGGGTGCTTACGCACGTTTCGACTGTCAGAGTCCGATAGCACTCCAACTGCACACGCGCCGTACCATTGCAGTGCCACACCGAGCTTCGACAGTCCCCTGCTGACATGCAGAGTCTATGGAGTCATGAGGTCGTCTCCATGCACGTACACCTTCATCCGATCGATACAATTTGAAACTCATTCGACCAGGCAACATGTTTCCAGTCACAACGCCGGTGTTAACGGCCACAGGCTAAGCATAAAGCTTTGAGTCGTGCAGTCATCAAGGGTACTCGAGTGAGTCTTCTGCTCCGAAAGCCCATATCGATTATGTTTTGTTGAATGGTTTGTAGGCTGACACTTGCTAATGGCCAGGCATTGAAATCTGCAGCAATCAACGGAAGGACTGCACTTCCGTCACGCTGAACGATTCTCTTGAGTTGTCATTGATCCCGTTCTTGCAGGATCTGCTTCCGGCGGCAGTGATGTCGGAGATTTGATGTTTTACCGGATTCCTGATACTCACAGTACACCCATGAAATGGTCGTATGGGAAAATCCCCACTTCATCGCTACCTCGGAGATGCTGTGTCCCATCGCTCGTGGAAAGACTATAAAACCACGTTCAAACTCATTTTAATCTTGATGAAGTGCCATTGTAGCAGCAGTAAACCATCTAATAACTGCGCCAGACACTTGTCGTCTTATATAGGAGCTGCCTACCGCAGCGCGTATTCTGCCTATTTAACATCCCTGTATTTGAATATGCATGCCTATACTACTTTCTTTGGCGCTCCAGTGTATCACTTCTTAAACTGATATTTCGGCCGCGTACCGTCCAGCCATCCTCAGAGTCAGTCCCAAGACTGATGACGAGGTGCCTGCCATTACTGGCAACTGAACCCAGATCCTGCACGTGATAAAGTTTTAAACATGGCTGCGTAGTCAGCGACCGTTTATAAACTAAAGCAATTACAGCCCTTGGTCACAAAATTTAAGCATTTGATCAGGTTTCGACACTTCTATGCGTGTCTTCAAAAGAAATTAAATAATCAAATTGGCCTATAACATAAATGCAAAATTATGGGAAAACATTTTATGCAAAAGTCTAAGTACTGACCAACGGTGCAGGAAAAAACAGTACTTACATGTCACATATAACCTACGAGGGTCACTCCAAAAGAAACGCACACTATTTTTGTAAAAATACAATTTTCATTCTGCACAGGTGAAAGTTTAACCGTGTGTAGATACATCCGTCCCGCTTGTTTTCAAACTTAGTTCCACCTGTTCCCGTGAGTGGCGCCGTCACATCATGTCTTCAGCATTCGTCAGAAGCAACGTGCTGTCATAGAATTCCTGTGCTGTGAAAACGAGACAGTGGGAAATATCCACAAGAGGTTGAAAAAGGTGTATTGAGATGCTGCTGTCGATCGCAGTACAGTTAGTCGGTGGGCAAGCAGGTAACGTGATGAAAACGGGGACGACAATATTGAAGATTGTCCTCGCAGGGGCAGGCCTCGTACTGCACACACTCCAGACAATGTGCAGAGAGTTAACGAATTGGTGACTGCTGACAGACGCATCACAGTGAACGAATTGTCACGCTAGGTTGGGATATGGGAAGGATGTGTTTGCAGAATACTGAAAGTGTTGGCCATAAAAAAGGTTTGTGGCAGGTGGGTTACCAGAATGTTGACAGTGGCTCACAAAGAAACAAGAAAAACGGTATGCAGCGAACTTTTGGAACAGAACGAGAATGGTGGAGATGAATTTCTTGGAACAATTGTGACAGGTGATGAAACATGGCTCCATCATTTTTCACCAGAGACGAGGAGGCAATGAATGAAGTCGCATCATGCAAATTCATCCAAAGAAAAAAAAATTCAAAACCACGCCTTCCGCTGGAAAAGTTATGGCTACAGTGTTTTTCGATTCCGAAGGACTCTTGCTTTGTGGACATCATGCCAAGTGGAACCACCATAAATTCTTATGCGTATGTGACGATAATGAAGAAACTTCAAGCTCGACTGAGTCGTGTTCGAACACATCGGCAAAATCAGGATGTTTTGCTGTTGCACGACAATTAACGGCCACATGTCAGTCAAAAAACTATGGAAGCGATCACAAAACTCGGATGGTCAACACTGAAACACCCACCTTACGGCGCTGACCTGGCTCCATGTGACTATCATCTCGTTGGGAAACTGAAAGACTCTCTTCGTGGAACAAGGTTTGATGATGATGATTTCCCTTGTGCACGCTGCCAAACAGTGGCTCCAACAGGTTGGTCCAGAATCTTACCGTGCGGGTATACAGGCGCTGGTTCCAACATTGCGTAAGGCAGTTGAGGGGGATGGAATTGATGTGGAGAAATTAAAATATTGTTCCTAAAGGACGTATCTACACACCGTAAAACTTTCAAACATGTAGAATAAAAAATGGATTAAAAAAAAAATAGTGTGTATGTCTTTTGGAGTGACCCTCGTAGATATCAACCGAGGAGGGCTTCAGTGACAAAAATTTAAAAAAGAGAATATGTGGAAGGGGTTACACTATGGGCTGCTCATACATATAAGCCCACAGGTAGCAACACACTGAGGCGCCCGCGTTAATATGTGTGGGCAGGTGAAAATTACACCAAGAGTGCCATCTAGTAGCCATAAATATAAGTAGGCTACTTAACATTTAAAATACAGGCAGCTGGACGTTAAGATGAACAGTATTTACTACGTGAACTAACAGGCAAAGTTTTATTTGACAGCAGCAGACATGGTAACTTTTTGTTTATGTAAAAACTTAGAAATACAGTTTGAAGACTGAAAACTGATCAACAGTACAAAAAGCACCAGTACTTACTGTCAGGTATAAAAAAATATTAAGCGACAAAGCTTTAGCCACAATTTTGAAGTAAAATGCGTGGATAGCGAGCCACTATGGGCTGCTCGCATATGTCGAGCTACAGGTAGCGCCACTTCCTAAAGAAATGTTGTGTTTTCTGTGTGAGGGGCTTATTAATTGATTAACATCAGTAATATAACTTACATCGGAGTGCTCTCCTGCTCTCCTGCGAACCTTGCAGAACTAGCACTCCTGAAAGAAAGGATACTGCGGAGACACGGCTTAGCCACAGCCTGGCGGATGTTTCCAGAATGAGATTTTCACTCTGCAGCGGAGTGTGCGCTGATATGAAACTTCCTGGTAGATTAAAACTTCTTTCAGGAGTGCTAGTTCTGCAAGATCGCAGGAGAGCTTCTGTAAAGTTTGGAAGGTAGGAGACGAGATACTGGCAGAAGTAAAGCTCTGAGTACTGGGCGTGAGTCGTGCTTCGGTAGCTCAGATGGTAGAGCACTTGCCTGCGAAAGGCAAAGGTGCCGAGTTCGAGTCTCAGTCGGGCACACAGTTTTAATCTACCAGGTAGCTTCATTTCACAAGTCAATTGAAAATAAATCTCTACTTTTGTTGCACATTCAGCGGAATTCTCTTTAGATGCCAACCAGAGGTGACAGACTTTTTTGAATGGTCACCATGCAGCTGTGGGCGTGGAGTGGCTTCACAGTATTAGAACGGCACTCCCCACTCCCCCCTCCAGCACTCAGCATTTCCCCTTCAGCGCCTGCCCGTAACCCCCACCACTACCACGCTGCCCGCTTGTGTCCTGCGGACCACGTAATTGTGCACGGACTCTGCTGAGTGTTACAAACCTGCTGACGTCGAGCGCCGCGGTGGCGGACGTTTCCCAGCCTGCAGGCCACTGAAGGTCGTCATTACCTGTATGTGGCGAGGCCCCAGTTCTCCATGGCGCCGGCGCTGAAGTCCGGGATGGCCACGTTGTCCAGCTTGTCGATGGTTTCTGTCTCGTAGGGGACGTTGACCAGCCGCTCCATGGTGTCGATGATGGGCTTGGTGACGCTGGCCGCGTACTGCCCGTCCTGAACCACCTGCTGGCGGGCCCAGACGCCGCCCAGCTCGTCCGCCACCTGTGTGAACTGCGACACGACGAAGGCGACGAGGTAGCTGCTCATGGGGGGCGTCGGCTGGAACACCAGGTACTTCCTGCCCACGGCAGCGTCGTCCCTGCAAGGGTCAGAGAGCGACGTTTATAGGCCTCACACAGAAAGTGTCGGTTCCGACAGAAATACCGTACATCTTCGTGTCATGTAGGGACTCACAGGACGGTGAGTAGAGGAAGCTAGGAAGAACCTGCTAGAGCACTGTGGACAATGGAAGACCAGTACTACCATCTGCTGGGGACTCTCACAAACTTCACGGCACCAACTGAATGTCTCAGCGCAAAGCACATATTTGTATTTTTGTCCAAGGTGAGTGAATTTGCTTGGAGAAATCCATGATAGACACTGCGCAGTCTTACAAATATACACTACTGGCCATTGAAATTCCTACACCACGAAGATGACGTCCTCCAGACGCGAAATTTAACCGCTGGAAGAGGATGCTGTGATATTAAAATGATTAGCTTTCCAGAGCATTCACACAAGGGTGGCGCCGGTGGCGACACCTACAACGTGCTGACACGAGGAAAGTTTCTAGCCGATTTCTCATACACAAACAGCAGTTAACCGGCGTTGCCTGGTGAAACGTTGTTGTAATGCCTCGTGTAAGGAGGAGAAATGCGTACCATCACGTTTCCGACTTTGATAAAGGTCGGATTGTAGCCTATCACGATTGCGGTTTATCGTATCGCGACATTGCTGCTCGCGTTGGTCGAGATCCAATGACTGTTAGCACAATATGGAATCGGTGGGTTCAGGAGGGTAATACGGAACGCCGTGCTGGATCCCAACGGCCTCGCATCACTAGCAGTCGAGATGACAGGCATCTTATCCGCATGGCTGTAACGGATCGTGCAGCCACGTCTCGATCCCTGACTCAACAGATGGAGACGTTTGCAAGACAACAACCATCTGCACGAACAGTTCGACGACGTTTGCAGCAGCATGGACTATCAGCTCGCAGACCGTGGCTGCGATTACCCTTGACGCTGCATCACAGACAGGAGTGCCTGCGATGGTGTACTCAACGACGAACCTGGGTGCACGAATGGCAAAACGTCATTTTTTCGGATAAATCCAGGTTCTGTTTACATCATGATGGTCGCATCCATGTTAGGCGACATCGCGGTGAACGCACATTGGAAGCGTTTATTCGTCATCGCCATACTGTCGCATCACCCGGCGTGATGGTTCGGGGTGCCATTGGTTACACGTCTCGGTCACCTCTTGTCCGAATTGACGGCACTTTGAACAGTGGACGTTACATTTCAGACGTGTTACCACCCGTGGTTCTACCCTTCATTCGATCCCTGCGAAACCCTACATTTCAGCAGGATAATGCACTACCGGATGTTGCAGGCCCTGTATGGGCCTTTCTGGATACAGAAAATGTTGGACTGCTGCCCTGGCCAGCACATTCTCCAGATCTCTCACCAACTGAAAACGTCTGGTCAATGGTGGCCGAGCAACTGGCTCGTCACAATACGCCGGTGACTACTCTTAATGAACTGTGGTATCGTGTTGGAGTTGCATGGGTAGCTGTACCTGTACACGCCATCCAAGCTCTGTTTGACTCAATGCCCAGGCGTACCAAGGCCGTTATTACGGCCAGAGATGGTTGTTCTGGATACTGATTTCTCAGGATCTATGCACCCAAATTGCGTGTAAGTGTAATCACATTTCAGTTTCAGTATCATATATTTGTCCAGTGAATACCCATTTATCATCTGTATTTCTTCTTGGTGTAGCAATTTTAATGGCCAGTAGTGTATTTATTCACAACCGGCTTCCATCACTGATCATCTTCACAGTGGAAAAATTTTGTGGCAACTTCACATGTCATACATGCTGCGTCTTGTGTGTTAACCTACTGGATGTTATAGCGACTGAGCAAGGTGCTGTCGACTTTAGAATTTTTAGCATATTGCAGCCCCGTCAGCAACTGTGATAGACTAATATATTGAAAAGTCCGCCTCAGTTGCGAAAATTTTCTGGTCTTTACTCAGGTTTCGGTTAGATTACACTTGCCTTCTTCACAAGCATAAAATTACTATAATGCCAGAGTAAGGAACAGTAAACATTAAAAATTAAAATCTACAGTACCGTGGTACCATGTCGAATTAAAACTTCTTAACTGAAGTCTAGCCCCGGCATCACTTCACACGCGGTCGGTTGCCAGCGGCAACTACGTTGGCACTGACCCTTGCACTGCTTTAATTTTTAATGTAGGTTGATTCTTACAAAGATGAAGACAGCAACCAGCCACTATAAATACTGCTATTTATTTAAGTAAATAGCGCCCTAACCGGTTTCGAACTGTCAAGTTCATCATCAGACGGCTGTTCACAAGGTTTGCAAGATACCCTTTACATAATCGTCGTCAGTTTACGATTATGTGAAGGGTATCTTGCAAACCTTGTGAACAGCCGTCTGATGATGAACTTGACAGTTCGAAACCGGTTAGGGCGCTATTTACTTAAATAAATAGCAGTATTTATAGTGGCTGGTTGCTGTCTTCTTCTCTGTAAGAATGAGCATACATTAATTGTACACAGCCACGGTCTCTCCATGTCAGTTCTTTAATTTTTTATGCCGGCCGAAGTGGCCGTGCGGTTCTAGGCGCTGCAGTCTGGAACCGCGAGACCGCTACGGTCGTAGGTTCGAATCCTGCCTCGGGCATGGATGTGTGTGATGTACTTAGGTTGGTTAGGTTTAACTAGTTCTAAGTTCTAGGGGGCTAATGACCTCAGAAGTTGTCCCCCATAGTGCTCAGAGCCATATAATTTGTTATGTTTACTGTGCCTTACTCTGGCATTTGATAGTAATTTTATACTTCTGAAGAAGGCTAGATTAATCTAGCGGAAACCTGGATAAAGACCAGAAAATTTTCGCAACTGAGGCGGACTTTTTAATATATTATTCCTGTGGACTTACTGCTGCTACATGGTTTCATGTTTTCAATGCTTTCGGTTTTCTTAAGCCGGTATTATGGCGTGGAGAATCTTTTTCTGGCGTTTGCCAGTCAGCTACGGCGTCTTTTATGGTTAATTTTTCCACTGTGGAGATGATCAGCGATCGAAACCGGTTGTGAATAAATATATTTGTGAGACTCTAAGTGTAAACAGTGCATTTCTCCAAGCGTATCGACACTGTCGGCAGTCACCTGAAAGAAAGTTTCGAGTGAGTATTGTTACTCAAATATCGAAGCTTCTTTAGGAATCGAGAATACTTAAATACACTCAGGGGACGAAAGTCATCAGACAGCGATATGCACATATTCAGATGGCAGTAGCGCCGCGTACACAAGGTATAAAAGGGCAGTGCATTGTAGGAGCTTCCTTTGTGCTCAAGTCCTTCATAAGAAAAGGTGTCCGACGTGATTGTGGAAACACAACCGGAATTAACAGCTTTTGATAACGGAATGGTAGTTGGAGCCAGACCCATGAGGCACTGCATTTCGGAAATCGTCAGGGAAATCAATATTGCGACATCCACCGTGTCAGGAGTGTGCCGAGAATGTCAAATTTCAGACATTACCTCTCACCACGGACAACGCTGTGACCGATGGTCTTCTCTTAACGACCGAGAGCAGCGGAGATTGCGTGAAGTTGTCAGTGCTGACAGACAAGCAACACTGCGTGAAATAACCGCAGCAATGCCGGTCATACTACGAACGTAACCGTTAGGACAGTGCGACGAAATTTGACGTCAATGGGCTGTGGAGGCAGGCGACAGGTCTAGCGCCTTCGCTAACACCACGACATCACCTGCTCCGCTTATCCTCGACTCGTGACCGTATCGGTTGGTCCCTAAGACGCATGAAAAACTATAGCCTCTCCAGATCAGCCTCACTTTCAATAAGGACCCTCCTGTGGTCTAGGGCGCCGGCACGGTAGCTCAGCGTGTTCGGTCAGAGGGCTGCTTGCCCTCTGTAATAAAAAAAAAAACTGAGTAAAGAAATCAACGATCAACTTGAACGGATGTTTGTGACGTCCGCCTAGACCAAACGCAACGAACTATATCGAACAAAACGAAAAAAAGGGGTACCGTCTGTGATACATAATCAAAACGTCTACAGTCCCAGGATCGAATCCCGCCGCTGCTTAAATTTTGATTAAAAAATAGCACTGACGGCCGAAGACTTCCGGCATAAGCAGTCACCCTCATTCTGCCAACGTCCTTATCAAAGAGGGCGGAGGAGCGGACAGAGGTTCAGGGCACTCTCTTGTCCTTTAGGCAGAAGAATCAGCAATGATCAAGGGCATGAGGATGCAGAAGGCGATGGAAACCACTGCATTAAAGACACGTAACGTGTAACCACAGGACATGTGGACTGTAATTGAAGAAGTGGAATGAGGATCTCTCCATTGCAAAAGATTCCGGAATACTCCCCTATTTGAATCTCCAGATGGAGACAGCCAAGGGGGAGGTTACCATGAGAAAAAGATTGAATAATCAACTGAAGGATAACGTTCTACGATTCGGGGCGTGTAATGTCAGAAGCCTGAACGTGGTACGGAAACTAGAAAATCTGAAAAGGGAAATGCAAAAGCTCATTCTAGATAAAGTAGAGGTCAGTGAAAAGTGGAAAGAAACAAGGATTTCTGGTCAGATGAGTATATGGTAATACAACAGCATCAGAAAATGGTACAACAGGAGTAGGATTCGTTATGAATGGGAAGGTAGGGCAGAGATTGTGTTTCTGTGAACAGTTCAGTGACAGGGTTGTTCTTATCAGAATCAACAGCAAACCAACACCGACAACGATACTTCAGGTATACATGCCGACGTCGCAAGCTGAAGATGAAGACATAGAGAAACTGTATGTGGATATTGAAAGCGTAATATAGTATGTAAAGGAGAATGAAAATCTAATAGTTATGGGGGACTGTAATTCAGTTGTACGGGAAGGAGTAGAGGAAGAGGTTATAGGAGAATATGGGCTTGGGACAAGGAATGAGAGAGGAGAAAGACAAATTGAGTTCCGTAAAAAGTCTCAGCCAGTTATAAAGAATACACTCTTGAAGAATCACAAGAGGAGGAGATATACTTGCAAAAGGCCGGGAGATACGGGAAGAATTCAGTTAGATTACATCATGGTCAGACAGAAACTCCCAAATCAGATACTGGATTATAAGGCGTACCCAGGAGCAGATATAGACTCAGATCACAATATAGTAGTGATGAAGAGTAGGCTGAAGTTCAAGACATTAGTCAGGAAGAATCAATACGCAAACAAGTGGGATACGGAAGTACTAACGAATCACGAGATACGCTTGAAGTTCTCTAAGATTATAGATACAGCAATAAGGAATAGCTTAGTAGGCAGTACAGTTGAAGAGGAATGGACATCTCTAAATAGGCCATCACAGAAGTTGGAAAGGAAAACATAAGTACAAAGAAGGTAGCTGCGAAGAAACCATGGGTAACAGAAGAAATACTTCAGTTGATTGATGAAAGGAGGAAGTACAAACATGTTCCGGGAAAATCAGGAATACAGAAATACAAGTCGCTGAGGAATGAAATAAATAAGAAGTGCAGGGAAGCTAAGACGAAATGGCTGCAGGAAAAATGTGAAGACATCGAAAAAGAAATGATTGTCGGAAGGACAGACTCAGCTTGCAGGGACATTAAAAGCAAGGGTGGTAACATTAAGAGTGCAATGGAAAATCCACTGTTAAATGCAGAGGAGAGAGCGGATATGTGGAAAGAATACATTGAAAGCCTCTAGGAGGGGGAAGATTTGTCTGGTGTGATAAAAGAAGAAACAGGAGTCGATTTAGAAGAGATATGGGGTCCAGTATTCGAATTTGAATTTAAAAGCACTTTGGAGGACTTAATGTTAAATAAGGCAGCAGGGATAGATAACATTCCATCAGAATTTCAAAAATCATCGGGAGAAGTGGCAACAAAAAGGCTATTCATGTCGGCTTGTAGAATGAATGAGTCTGGCGACATAACATCTGACTTTCGGAAAAGCATCATCCACACAATTCCGAAGCCGGCAAGAGCTGACAAGTGCGAGAATTATCGCACAATGAGCCTAACAGCTCATTCATGCAAGTTGATTACAAGAATAATATACAGAAGAATGGAAAAGAAAATTGAGGATGCGCTACATGACCATCAGTTTGGCTTCAGGAAAGGTAGAGCCACGGGAGAGGCAATTCTGACGTTGCGGTTGATAATGGAAGCAAGGCTAAAGAAAAATCAAGACACTTTCATAGGATTTGTCGACCTGGAAAAAGCGTTCGACAATGTAAAATAGTGTAAGATGTTCGAAACTCTGAGAAACGTAGGGATGTGCTATAGGGAGAGACGGATCATGTACAATACGTATAACAGCCAAGAGGGAACAATAAAAGTGGACGACCAAGAACGAAGTGCTCGTATTGAAAAGGGTGTAAGACAGGGATGTAGCCTTTCTCCCCTACTCTTCAATCTGTACATCGAGGAAGGAATTACGGAAATAAAAGAAACGTTTAGGAGTGGAATTAAAATTCAAGGTGAAAGGATATCAATGATACGATTCTGTGATGACATTGCTATCCTGAGTGAAAGTGACGAAGAATTACATGATCTGCTGAGCGAATAAATAGTCTAATGAGTACGCAGTATGGATTGAGAGTAAATCGAAGAAAGACGAAGGTAATGAGAAGTAGTAGAAATGAGAACAGCGAGAAACTTAACTTCAGGATTGATGGTCACGAAGTAGATGAAGTTAAGGAATTCTGCTACCTAGGCAGTAAAATAACCAATGACGGACGGAGCAAGGATGATATCAAAAGCAGACTAGATATGGCAAAAAAAGGCATTCCTGGCCAAGAGAAGTGTACTAATATCAAATATCCGCCTTAATTTGAGGAAGAAATTTCTGAGAATGTACGTCTGGGTTACAGCATTGTATGGTAGTGTAACATGGACTATGGCAAAAAGGAACACAAGATAATCGAAGCGTTTGATATGAGTTGCTACAGACGAATGTTGAAAATTAGACGGACTGATAAGGTAAGGAATGAGTAAGATAAGAGAATCGAAGCATTTGAGATGTGGTGCTATGGACGAATGTTGAAAATTAGGTGGGCTGGTAAGGTAAGGAATGAGGAAGTTCTACGCAGAATCGGAGACGAAAGGAATATGTGGAAAACACTGATAAGGAGAATGGACAGGATGATAGGACATCTGCTAAGACATGAGGGAATGACTTCCTCGGTACTAGAGAGAGCTGTAGAGGGTAAAAACTGAAAAACTGTAGAGGAAGGCAGCGACTGGAATACATCCAGCAAATAACTGAGGACGTAGGTAGCAAGGGCTACTCTGAAGAATGTGGCAGAAACCCAAAGAAGCCAGCGCGACCAGAGTTGTCAACAGGGCACTGTGCAAGCTGCTGGTGGATCCATAATGACGTGGGCTGCGCTTACATGGAACAGACTGCATCCGGTTATTACTGACTGGAAACGGTTATTTTCTGCTGCAAGGAGACCGTTTGCAGCCAGCCACGGAGTTCGTGTTCCCAAACAAGGAAAGAATTTTTATGGATGATAATGCGCCGTGTTACCAAGCCGCAGTTTTCCGCGACTGGTTTGAAGAACACTCTGGACAATTCGAGTCACTGATTTTGTACCCAGCTGCCCGGCATCGAATATTTATGGGAGATAATCGAGACGTCAGTTGGTGCACAAAAGCCTGCATCGGCAACACTTCCGAAATTATGGAATGCGATAGAGGTAGCATGCCTCAATATTTCTGCAGGGGACTTCTAGCAACTTGCTCAGTCCCTGCCACATCGAACTGCTGAACTACGCCGGGAAAAAGGAGGTCCGACACGATATTAGGAGGTGTCACGTGACTTTCGTCAACTCAGTGTACATGCAGCGAACTTCAAAATTACACCTACAACTTCGAGGGGTTGCAGAAGGTGTCTTGAGGAACAAAATGAGGTTAGAAATCCGTATTCGGAAACGTCATCTGGCGACGCTACAGAGCGTCGAAATTATAGGCGTCGGCACCTGCATATACAGGGCCGTCCATTGATAGTGACCAAATCTAATTATGTATACAGGGTGGTCCATTCATAGTGACCGGGCCAAATATCTCACAAAATTAGCATCAAACGAAAAAACTACAAAGAACGAAACTCGTCTAGAGGGAAGGGGGAAACCAGATGGCGCTATGGTTGGCCCGCTAGATGGCGCTGCCATACGTCAAACGGATATCAACTGCGTTTTTTAAGATAGGAACCCCCATTTTTTATTACATATTCGTGTAGTACATAAAGAAATATGAATGTTTTAGTTGGACCACTTTTCTCGCTTTGTGATAGATGGCGCTGTAATAGTCACAAACGTATAAGTACGAGGTATCACGTAACATTCCGCCAGTGCTGACGGTATTTGCTTCGTGATACATTACCCATGTTAAAATGGACCGTTTACCAATTGCGGAAAAGGTCGATATCGTATTGATGTATGGCTATTGTGGTCAAAATGCCCAACGGACGTGTGCTATGCATGCTGCTAGGTATCTTGGACTACATCATCCAACGTTACGTTATTTAAGGAAATAGGAAGTGTTCAGCCACGTGTGAAACATCAACCACGACCTGCAACAAATGATGATGCCCAAGTAGGTGTTTTAGCTGCTGTTGCGGCTAATCCGCACATCCGTAACAGACAAGTTGCGCGAGAATCGGGAATCTCAAAAACGACGGTGTTGCGAATGCTACATCAACATCGATTGCACCCGTACCATATTTCTATGGACCAGGAATTGCATGGCGACGACATTGAATGTCGTGTACTGTTCTGCAACTGGGCACTAGACAAATTACGGGACGATGACAGCTTTTTTGCACGCGTTCTATTTGGCGACAAATTGGTATTCACCAACAGCGGTAATGTAAACCGGCATAATATGCACTATTGGGCAACGGAAAATCCACGATGGCTGCGACAAGTGGAACATCGGCGACCTTGGCGGGTTAATGTATGCGACGGTGTTATGGGAGGAAGGATAATTGGCCCCATTGTTGTTGTTGTTGTTGTGGTCTTCAGTCCTGAGACTGGTTTGATGCAGCTCTCCATGCTACTCTATCCTGTGCAAGCTTCTGCATCTCCCAGTACCTACTGCAACCTACATCCTTCTGAATCTGCTTAGTGTATTCATCTCTTGGTCTCCCTCTACGATTTTTACCCTCCACGCTGCCCTCCAATGCTAAAATTGTGATCCCTTGATGCCTCAAAACATGTCCTACCAACCGATCCCTTCTTCTACTCAAGTTGTGCCACAAACTTCTCTTCTCCCCAATCCTATTCAATACCTCCTCATTAGTTACGTGATCTACCCACCTTATCTTCAGCATTCTTCTGTAGCACCACATTTCGAAAGCTTCTATTCTCTCCTTGTCCAAACTAGTTATCGTCTATGTTTCACTTCCATACATGGCTACACTCTATACAAATACTTTCAGAAACGACTTCCTGACACTTAAATCTATACTCGACGTTAACAAATTTCTCTTCTTCAGAAACGATTTCCTTGCCATTGCCAGTCTACATTTTATATCCTCTCTACTTCGACCACCATCAGTTATTTTGCTCCCCAAATAGCAAAACTCCTTTACTACTTTAAGTGTCTCATTTCCTAATCTAATTCCCTCAGCATCACCCGATTTAATTTGACTACATTCCATTATCCTCGTTTTGCTTTTGTTGATGTTCATCTTATATCCTCCTTTCAAGACACTGTCCATTCCGTTCAACTAATCTTCCAAGTCCTTTGCTGTCTCTGACAGAATTACAATGTCATCGGCGAACCTCAAAGTTTTTACTTCTTCTCCATGAATTTTAATACCTACTCCGAATTTTTCTTTTGTTTCCTTTACTGCTTGCTCAATATACAGATTGAATAACATCGGGGAGAGACCCCATTGTATCGATGGTAATATAAATGGTGCAATCTATGCTGATTTCCTACGTAATGTTCTACCGATGTTACTACAAGGTGTTTCACTGCATGACAGAATGGCGATGTACTTCCAACATGATGGATGTCCGGCACACAGCTCGCGTGCGGTTGAAGCGGTATCGAATATCATATTTCATGACAGGTGGATTGGTCGTCTAAGCACCATACCATGATCCGCACGTTCACCAGATCTGACGTCCCCGTATTTCTTTCTGGGGGAATGTTGAAGGATATTTGCTATCGTGATCCCCCGACAACGCCTGACAAAATGCGTCAGCGCATTGTCAATGCATGTGTGAACATTACGGAAGGCGAACTACTCGCTGTTGAGAGGAATTTCGTTACACGTATTGCCAAATGCATTGAGGTTGACGGACATCATTTTGAGCATTTATTGCATTAATGTGGTATTTACAGGTAATCACGCTGTATCAGCATGCGTTCTCAGAAATGATAAGTTCGCAAAGATACATGTATCACATTGGAACAACCGAAATAAAATGTTCAAACGTACCTACGTTTTGTATTTTAATTTAAAAAACCTACCTGTTAGCGACTGTTCGTCTAAAATTGTGAGCCATATGTTTGTGACCATTACAGCGCCATCTATCACAGAGCGAAAGAGGTGGTCCAACTAAAACATTCATATTTGTTTACGTACTACACGAATATGTAATAAAAAATGGGTGTTCCTATTTTAAAAAAACGCAGTTGATATCCGTTTGACCTATGGCAGCGCCATCTAGCGGGCCAACCATACCGCCATCTGGTTTCCCCCTTCAAGCTAGACAAGTTTCGTTCTTTGTAG
The DNA here is from genome assembly GCF_021461395.2 of Schistocerca americana. NCBI lineage: Eukaryota > Metazoa > Arthropoda > Insecta > Orthoptera > Acrididae > Schistocerca > Schistocerca americana. The sequence continues at coordinate 191,276,390 of NC_060128.1, forward strand.
TTTTTTTGTTTGATGCTTATTTCGTGAGATTTTTGACCCGGTCACTATCAATGGACCACCCTGTATATCCTCCTATATCCAGAATGACTCGCTAATGGCGTTACAGCTTTTCAAGGACGATGAACAAGGATATAAGTATCGATCTGCGGTAAAGGCCGGGCTTCGGAAATAACTGACTAGAAGGTTATAAGCGAAAGTCGTTTCGATACCTCTGGCATGTACTGGTACTGTTGTTAAGATTAAAAGGTAGGCAACTTTCGAAGGTGATAGTATGGCCCAAAACAAGAAAAAAGTCTAGTATACATGGGTCTTATAATGCATACCTTACGAGCTCTGAGCACTTGTTCAACAGAGGAAGCGTGAGTTTCTCAGTAGCGAAGATGAACAAGTGCGCAGAGCCGCTGAGGTATTCTTTTCAGGGCCCAAGTTTACTGCACATTTTTCCTTGTCTTGGTCCATACTATCACCTCTGAAAGTTGAATACCCTACATTCTTAGCAACTACAGTACCGGCAGATGTGTTCCACTGCCACAGATATCATAACGACTTTCCCTTGTAAGTTTCGACTCGTTCGTTTTAAGAGCAAAGATCCTTACCTCAAATTAGTAAATTTATGCTTCTCCATCATCGCTGAAAGTTTGCAGCATCAACACGGAATCACCCTCTACATACGAGTAGATGCATTTACAGGCGTCGGCGGCTGTAACTTTGACGCTCTGTACCTTTGGTTCTGGACACGGGTTCCTATCCTCATTTTGTTCCTCAAGACATCTTCTGCATCCCCCTGAAATTTGTCGGTGTAATTTTGAAACACCCTGTACAAACAGAACTGACGTTAACTGTCACGAATAACACATTGAGCAAGTCGGACATAATGCAAAAAGTCTGAGGCGATCATATAAGGAGGTTGTCAACTCGAATCTAGATCTAGAAATGATCCAACATATATTGTCAAATTTAACTAGTTTTACATGCATTTAACCGGCGAAAACTGTAATTTGAACCTATTTGGTTAACGTACTGTTTGAGTTCCGTATACACAGCTTATTTCGTAACTCTGCCTTTCATTAAGGACGTCATTACCGTGTCTGGTCACATGAGTTTTATCTCTATTTCTTCTAGGATGTTCAATAATCTACCTTGTCATGCCTTGTAACAAATGATGATGTTTTCAGTGATATCATTACTAGAATGCTTGCACTCTCTTAAATGAGCATCAAATGCTGAGGGACTGGATTCACGAACATTAACATTCTAACATACCCACCACTTTCCGTTCCGTGACAGTAGTGTCCAGACGAGGCAGTGTGACCGTTTCTCATTTGAAGGCTGGAAGAAGTCCAAAGTGCCGCCTGTGTACTGTGAGATGTGACAGATGTTGGATGCTATCAGGATCACATACACATAGTAATATTTATATTCTAAATATTCATGGCGCTCTTTGTTTTCTGCACACACAGCAACTTTGACATAATCGAGATTGTATAACTGACACATACATACTTTGATGTGGACATAAATAATGTTTAAGTACAAACAACTTACTGGTGACGGCAGCCGCAGCTCAGACATTGTGAATAACGACACCAACACTCAATGCTCAATAACCATTCAAATGATCACAAAAATCACAAGAATTAAAAAGTCAAGAATGATGAGGTGCTTTATTCGCAACTGCCAGTTTCACATTAGTGTAGACATATCTTCACGTTTATCTGTCACGGATACAAATCACCGAGTGAAATTTTTGAAATGGTAGAAGTGCAGAACCAAAGTACTTGCATTAAAAAAAAATTGACAAGTACTCACAACAGTTATATCTGCATAATGAGGATAATGGAATGTAGTCGAGTTAACTCGGATGATGCTGAGGGAATTAGATTAGGGAATGAGACACTTAAAGTAGTAAAGGAGTTTTGCTATTTGGGGAGCAAAATAACTGATGATGGTCGAAGTAGAGAGGATATAAAATGTATGCTGGCAATGTCAAGGAAAGCGTTTCTGAAGAAGAGAAATTTGTTAACATCGAGTATAGATTTAAGTGTCAGGAAGTCGTTTCTGAAAGTATTTGTATGGAGTGTAGCCATGAGTGGAAGTGAAACATGGACGATAAATAGTTCGGAAAAGAACACAATAGTTTTTGAAATGTGGTGCTACAGAACAACGCTGAAGTATAGACGGTAGATCACATAACTAATGAGGAGGTATTGAATAGAATTGGGGGAGAAGAGGAGTTTGTGGCGCAACTTGACTAGAAGAAGGGATCGGTTGGTAGGACATGTCCTGAGGCATCAAGGGATCACCAATTTAGTATTGGAGGGCACCGTGGAGCGTAAAAATCGTAGAGGGAGACCAAGAGATGAATACACTAAGCAGATTCAGAAGGATGTAGGTTGCAGTAGGTACTGGGAGATGAAGAAGCTTGCACAGGATAGAGTAGTATGGAGAGCTGCATCAAACCAGTCTCAGAACTGAAGACAACAACAACAACAACAACAACAACAACGTACATGGACAATTATGGAGTCCCAGCTTTCAGGGAGTTAAGAATTAAATCACATTGGTACACTGCCATATCAAAATTGAGTACATCCAAAAGATCCTTGTCAGAATGTACAAAGCATAACTGCTGAATGAGTCAGGCCTAGGCCTCCACTGACGTGAAACCGATAGTTGCGAATGAAGCATCCTCATACAGCCTTGTGGGTTTTGGAGAAACCTCGTCAATCTTGACTTTGTAATTGCTGTAATTTCTGTGATAGTTTGAATGGTTATTGACTGTTAAGTGTTGTTACTGTTATCACAAATTTAAGTAACCTAATAATTCTACACTGCTGTATACAAACGCTATTGTGTTATAGATACCAATATGTATACATCTGCTTGTTTGTTCTTTGTGTCAGAGGGCACTGTCTGTGGGTTCTGTGCCCACATACTGTGCTGGCAGTTAAATATTTCACATGCATCTCATGGCTCACAGGAAGATACCTTTTAACAAATACTAACAGACTGCAGAGCAGCAAGAATACAAAATTTTCAGATATTAATAATTATGGCCACATTTTACAATCAAATTCCTTTGCAAAAGGAATAACTGAGTGCATATACAACGGTAAGGTTCTGGGCCTGTCACAGTTGGTATTCTAGAACATGTCATCCACCATTTCACAGACCATCTATCAAAACACCTGAGTGATAAGATTTCACCTAGAAATATATTTTCTGAGCCGTTTGACGCATTTGAGTGAAAATAACAACGTTCTTTTCTACAAACTTGAAGTTTAAGGCTTTTGAGGTATAATGATGAGAGTTTCACTATATATTCAACTGACTGGATGCACAGGGCAATATTAGATGGCACATATAGTTATCATGATGAATCTTCTTCTTAATGGGGACAATTAGTATTGGTGCTCCACAGGGGTCACTTCTGGGTCCATCCCCATTCTTGCTATTTAGAAATGACATTCCATGTTACAGTGATACAGAGAAATATATACTGCTCATAACAAACCTAGTTCATTCGATTACGTACAAGGCAACCTATAGCATCAGTAGTAAAAACACATCAGGCTCAAAAGAAAATATGTAAAACTAAGCATTCAAAATTCTTCATCAGAACTTGAATTGAAAATCATACATTACAGATCATCTCAAATGCTTGAGTTCAGCAACATTTGCTGTACAAGGAATTGCTGATTTCGGTAATGAAAGTATTACAAAATTAGTTCACTTTTCATACTTCCATTGACTGATGTCGTAAGGAAAATGGGGCAATTCCACACATAGACACAATGTATTCACTGCACAGAAATATGCTGTAAATGTAATATCCGATGTCCATCCTCGAATTTGATCTAGGCGACTGTTTAAAGATCTAGGATTACTAACAACAGCCCCACATTCCATATACTCTTCTATCACATTTGTTTTTAACAATCCTTCAGCAGTAGTATTCATAAATATGACACAAGAAACCACATTATCTTCCACTTTAATCTTACAGCCAGAAAGTACCAAACCATGCAACCATAAAATATTTGACTTCAATCCTTAAGAATTAATGGTGTGGCAGATAAGTTTGAAAAAAAACTGACACTATTATACGAACTGTTCTGTTCCAAGGATAAATTTTTCAGTGATAGTATGTACATTGTTGGGTTACTTTTATCGAATTTTGTTGTAAATTAAGATTAAAACAAAAAATCTGTTATTTAAATGATCAGCATGTAGTCATGTTCCCACAGAGAAAATATATCTTATTTGTGAGCATACTGACACATTATGCACCATCATGAGTTGTCACAAACATGATCGTCCAAGAAAACTAAAATTAAAAATTAAAAGTAAAACTGAGGCCCCAGAATAATGATAAGACGAAATTGAAGCCTCTTCCGTTCCAGTGCCTTCTGGATTCTAGGCAATTCTGCATTAAGTATAATCTACTAATTGAGGACGGGCATCCAGGTGAAACGACCAAACAGCCAAAGCCTCCATTCCCTGGATCCAGTTGGCTCACTGGTAGAAGTACTGGGCCACCTCAGTCAGGGAAGTAGATAGCATCCAAATTGTTACTTCGTCTACAAACTGTCTTCTGTTCTTAAGTGCTACTTTCTGTGATATTGCACAATCAGTGCCACACAGGGGGTCGTCATCGTCGTTGATCTGAAGTTGGCAGTACGAGTGCAGTGGCTGTCCACCAGTGGTCGATACTGCATCGAGCATCGTCCAACATCAAGTGGCGCGAGGCCCTAGCGCTACCAGGGTGCTGCAGCGGAAACTGCAGTTTTTTTTCTTTCTTTTTTTTTAAAAAAGTCATCAGTCTTCTGATTTGATGCAGCCCGCCATGAATTGCTCTCCTGTGCCAACCTCTTAATCTCAGAGTAGCACTATCCTTTTTTATTTGCTGGATGTGTTTCAGTCTGTTTTCCAGTACAAGCTCCCTCTACAGTTATTCCATGGTATCTTAACAGATGTCCTAGCCTCGCCTCCCGTCTTCTTGTCAGTGTTTTCCATATATTACGAGGGTGAGTCTAATGAAAACCTTAAATATTTTTTAAAAATATTATTGATTATGCACAAGTGATACAAAGCTGTATCACTTTTCAACATAATCTCCCCCACGCTCAATGCAAGTCCTCCAGAGCCTACAAAGTGCATAAATTTCTTTAGAAAAAAATTCTTTTGGTAGTCTGCGCAACCACTCATGCACCGCGTGGCGTACCTCTTCATCAGAACGGAACTTCTTTCCTCCCATTGCGTCTTTGCGTGGTTCAGACATATGGAAATTATTTGGTGATGAGGAATGGCGCCGTTCCTTGCTCGCTCTCTTCGTTTCCGGTTGTTGGAAGTGAACCCAGGTTTCGTCACCAGTAACGATTCTTGCAACGAAGCCATCACCTTCTCGTTCAAAGCGCCGAAGAAGTTCTCCACAAGCATCAACACGTCGTTCTCTCATTTCAGGAGTCAGCTGCCGTGGCAGCCATCTTGTAGACACTTTATGAAATAGGAGCACATCATGCACAATATGGTGTGCTGACAAGACTAATGTGTAAACATGCTGCAATGTCACTCGGCCGTTTTCCTTCACTATGGCTTCAACTGCTGCAATGTTCTGTCGAGTCACAACTCGTTGTGCCTGACCTGGACGAGGAGAATCCTCCACTGAAGTCACACCGTTTGCGAACTTCCTACTCCATTTGTAGACTTGCTGCTGTGACAGACATGCATCACTGTACTGAACCTCCATTCGTCGATGAATTTCAATAGGTTTCACACCTCCACTATGCAAATACCGAATAACAGAACGCTGTTCTTCCCTGGTGCAAGTCGCAAGTGGGGCGGCCATCTTTATACTGATACTGCGACGGTATGAGTGCATCTGCACTATGCTGCCACCTAGAGACCATTCTGCACGCTGTTTGTAGCACGCTTACCAACTTACAGGATAACGGCGCGAAATTTCGATTTGTTATTACAAATTTAAGGTTTTCATTTGACTCACCATCGTACTTTCTCTCCGATTCTGTGGACAACCTCCTCATTCCTTATCTCATCAGTCCACCAAATTTTCAACAGTCATCTGTAGCACCACATCTCAAATGCTTCGTTTCTCTTCTTTTCTGGTTTTCCCACAGTCCGCATCTCACTGCCATACAATGGTGTGCTCCAAATGTACATTCTCAGAAACTTCTTCCCCAGATTAAGACCGATGTTCGATGCTGGTAGACTTCTCTTGACCATTATTTTTGTCTAGCTTCGATTTACTCTCAGTCCGTATTATGCAATCATTAGACTGTTCATTCCATTCAACAGATTGTAATGATTCTTTATTTACGTGACCATTACGGCACCCCAACACCAGTTCTCGATACCAATAATATCGTACTGCTTATCTGCGAAGTAACAGACATATTTTTGTGACAATATTCACATTTGGTTTTATTAATGTATAGGTACTCCGATGTATCGATATATTACAATGGTATGGTTCTTTTGTGTATTCATTTCTGTGAGATTGTCATAATCTTTGACTTACTTGTAACCGTTTTGGCGCGAATGCGCACAGAGAAGTCTTTGTTTCACTTTGCAGAAGTTAAGTTGTTATTTCGCTTTGTAAACGGTCAAGTCTTGGGTTTGGTTAAAGTGGAAATTAAATATATGGAGACTGATACAAAAACTTTCTTGATGATGTGACAATTAAGAAGAAGTATATGTGAATTTACAAGAAGTTTAATAAAAATGTGGATCGTGAACACCAAGTCAAAAACTATTTCTACCATACCATTGTTCTGATCTGGGATTGTTAGATCATTAAGAATTTCCTGAAAAACGCATTTGTTAGGTCTTCAAATATTGCTAAAATACAGATCTGGACCTTCTAGCAGTCAAAGTGGAATCACCCTAGAATCAACAAGATGAGCCATATCAACTTCGACGAGATTTACGTGGGAATCCATTCAAGATAAGTGCCAGAATTAATGAGTTTTTTACAGCGACTTCACCATTTCCGTTCTGACGATACCATCCACAGTCAATAACTTTGTTGTTGCCCGATAAAGCCAACATATGCTGCGTGAGCAACATTATTAATCTGAGTGCTAACCTACTTTGCAAGTGGTGATATCGTTAGAAGATCCAGTAATTCTTGAGCAGTTTCTCTGAGGGCAGCAATGACATCAGTGTGCCTTATCATTGATATCATTTCACCGCGAATTTTAATTCGAGTTTTTAAATTTTTCATTTTGCAGTTAATCGCCAGATACTCCCCATTTAATCTTCAGGTCCCATCCAGTGTACTCTACAGCGATTCCAGTGGAGATACTTTGCACTTCAGTGACGTACATTGCTATTCACTGCTTACCTCTCCACAGATACGTCAACTCGCGGCTAGGACTGTCAGCTTCGTGGAACGTAATCTCTAGTCAGGCGCAAAAGAACTCTTGTACAGAGATTTACAATTGTGCATGTAAAGGACATCACTAGGGAAACAATTTTACATTGCAACACAAAAAAATGGTTCAAATGGCTCTGAGCACTATGGGACTCAACATCTGAGGTCATCAGTCCCCTAGAACTTAGAACTACTTAAACCTAACTAACCTAAGGACATCACACACATCCACGCCCGAGGCAGGATTCGAACCTGCGATTGTAGCGGTCGCGCAGTTCCTGACTTAAGCGGCTAGAACCGCTCGGCCACACCGGCCGACCATTGCAACACATGTAGATCTTCAGCGTACAAGTTGAGTATTAACAGTTTATGTATTTTATACTGATGTTTGTTATTCATTCCATGCTTGATTTGCGGTTCAATTCCCATGCTGTTTCCAGAACAGAAATGTATTTTGTACCTGTGTCTACTACATGGACACACATCATTTGGTGCCGATTCTAAGTGAAAATGTGTGAAAGCCAAATAGGGGCGTTAGACATCTGGACTTACATGGTAGAATTCAACCGGGTGTTGAAGAGCACATTGTAGCTGGAGGGGACGCTGAAACTGAAGGCGAAAGGCGCCTTGATGGCTGGCTCGTCGTAGCAGGGGAAAGCGCGCCGGGCGTATGTCGGCTGGAACTGCGTTGTCCCGAGCCACCTGGCGACAGAAGCACACACCACAAATTAGTTGTTGAACTTCTGCCCCATCTACCCCACACTCACTGGTTCGGCGGTGCAGAGGAAAGCGTGCCAGTACGTCGGGCGGAAACGAATCCTGCAGAGTCACCTGGTGGCAAAAAACACACAAGAAATTAGTTGTTGTACTTCTGCCACATCTATCCCCTACTCACTGGCTCATCATAGAAGGGGAAGAGGCGCCAGGTGTATGTCGGCGGGAACTGTATTGTGCTGAGCCACCTGTGGGCAGAAGTGTACACATATAGTTAGCTGTGTGTCCTCGGAGTCTTTCGTAACAGCATACATGCATAAAGCATTCTCGGTTTTTTCGATGGTCATCGAAAGCTCGAGCATTTTATTCGAACTGACGCAGCTGGAAAACCGAGAACGTTTTATTCATATAGTTAGCTGTTGTACTCCTGCCCTGCCTCAACCTCACTCTGTTTACATTGCACAGCTTCTCTGCTTCTGTCTCTCATTAATTCGTACACTGTATTTTATACATGCCATCAACAAGGAGAGACTTTAGGAATGACTGCCTAGTCAAAGTACAGATTTATTTAATTTATTTATTAGTGCATTTACTTCACCTGGCATACAGACCCTCTCTTACATCTAACGAGACATCCTTATTGAATTACAAATATTATAAGTATAGTTCAGGAGCAGTAAATAATAATACTAATTATTACTATAATTATAGTTATAATGGTACATAACAAATGACCTATGATACAAATTGGAAATTTTGGAAATTTGTGGTAAGTTCCTATGGGACCAAACTGCTGTGATCATCTGTCCCCTAGGGTTACATACTACTTAATCTAACTTAAGCTAACTTACGCGGAGGACCACACACACACATATGTACGCACACAAACACACACACACACATGCCCGAGGGAGGACTCGAACCTCCAATGGGGGGAGCCAGACGAGGCGGCTACCCTGCAGAGCGAGCCAAATAGCATCCAGTTTAACAGTGAGGAGGAGAGAACAAGACATGCAAAAGAAATGGACGATTAGCACCATCATTATGGTAGACGTCACTGTCCCAGTAATATCAGCGTTAAATTGGAAAGCACCGGATCCAACCCCACATGTAGAATTGCTGGCACAAACGCTTCAACACACGTACTTCACTGTGTAACCCGGCACCTTTATTCAACAACCACTTATTGGACCAAAACGCCTTTTAGCAACAGAAGGAGACCCAACGGACTCGCATAAATACTGGCCTATCACATGCTTATGCAAAATGTATTATGAGATCACATCAGATTCAAACAAAATTATATATACTGAAATTTGATGCAAATCACTTTGGGACATATGACCAGAGAGTCTTAGCGAAGAAATCTCGAGTTGGTAAAGGTCATCTGGACACATATTCTGTTTTACTAGAGCAAGCAGTGGATGACAAAGTGTAATGTGTATACAGTCTTCATTACTTACAAAAACCATTTGATTCCCTTCCATCTACATGGCGTACTGAAGTTCTGCAGATATACAGGGTGGTCAGAAACTGCCAATAGAAATTTAAGGGTGTTGCAGGGTAGGTTGTGCTGAGAAATAACTGTTAAGAAAAATCTCGATACGTTACGCCATTTCCAATTGAAACTGGACAATCAGGCCGCTGCGCGAATTCAAATGCCCTCCAGAGAAGGCGTCCCAAAGGTGTTCTTCGTTTTGTTTCCTGGAGCCGAACAAGAGTGCATTACAGGAATTGGACTTGAGACGGTAGTAAGAACCGAACCCAAGCCAAAGGCTGAGTGGCCTTGAACTCTATCTTCCATGTCACGAGAGGAACTGACATTAATTGCATTTGGCGGGCCGCTTGAATTTTTGTGTGCAACAGTCTTATTGGCTAACTTCAATGATAAAATGCTCCGAATCGGCAAAAGTATCGAATTTCTTTCTTATTTCTCAGCGCAACCTATCCTGCAACACCCTTACAAGCTCAACAAACGGAAACATGGTCCGTAGCAAGTTGTAATGCGATCTTTATTTAATCGAGCGATTAGCTAATTACCATGTTGTTACACATAGAGCAAAATACAGACTACGATCTTAAAAAATGTCACTGCAGTCAGGATCCTTTCTTAAAATGAAGGATTATGGCTACTTTTTACTTGTAATTAACAGTGATGTGAAAATGACATGAAATACAAATGTTACAAACGTGTTTTGCAAAGACGCTTACTCCAAACTGGAGCCGGCCGGAGCGGCCGAACGGTTCTAGGCGCTACAGTCTGGAACAGCGAGACCGCTACGGTCGCAGGTTCGAATCCTGCCTCGGGCATGGATGTGTGTGATGTCCTTAGGTTAGTTAGGTTTAAATAGTTCTAAGTTCTAGGGGACTGATGACCTCAGCAATTAAGTCCCATAGTGCTCAGAACCATTTGAACTCCAAACTGGCTAATCGCACGATTAAACGGACATCGCATTACAACCTACCACGAACCATGTTCACGTTTCTTAAGCATCTGGAGGCTGTAGATTCCCACAAATACAAAAGTTTAACCCTTACAAGCTTTACTCACAGTTTCTGACCACCCTCTACACGGTAAACAATTCCTTCATCAACGCAGTGTTGTCCACACACATCTAGACCCCAAATGCAACAAAATGTACCAATACAGCAAACAAGGATCAAGAGAGAGAGGGAGGGAGATTTCAGAAGGGCAGCTTAAGACCCTTATACACTGAATTGAAAAACTCATTAGATAAACACATCAAAACAGCCCTATGACAGTTTATAAAGTTAGAGAATGTGCTAGTGAAGGTTTTCTTAAAACAGTGGCACTTACAAATGGAACTACTGGTTTTAGAAAATGTGGAATTAACCTATTTCATGTTAACATTTTCGATGAGTCGGATTTTCCTATGTCTTTAGTTTCAGACCACTCTCTAAATTCTGATGGTGCGCCTAACCCAGCAGAACCACTGGAATCAGAGAGATGTGTGTGTCCTCCAAACACGTAGAAAGATGATATGCAAAATGTTGAAGCATATGTCTCACTGAAGGAGTTTCGTGATTTCCCAAAAGATCCTCTTATAAAAACAAATGGACACTCAAAACAGAGAAACATCATATTGTCTTAAACACCTGAGAAGGCGACTGCAGAAAAAAATTTGAGGAAAAGGGTGAAGTTAGAAGAAAATGAGAAAAGAAATGAGAAGAAAGCAACACGAAGATAACTCAGTAACGTGAAAGGAAAAGGGCTTCAAGCGGAGGTGATGGACAAGGCGATAAATATGTCTCATCTGATCAATCAGAGTGCAGTTCATCAAAAGATTTTTTTTTTTAATTTGAACTGGGATGTTGTGTGATTGGCGATTATATTTTGTTATAATTTCCAATTGATGTGTTTTCATACTTTAAGTCCTGATCCGTGGTAGTGATGAATATGTGGTCTCGTACCTTCCAAAAAACTAAAATAAAAAGAGGTTTTGCATTCCCTTAAGCAGAAGACTCTGTTGTGTATCACGTATGGACACTGCAATGATTGTGCGTTGTCTATGGCTGCAAAACACTATGTCAGTTTTGGTAGACTTGATTTTCACAGAGCAAAACGTATTTTCGATTAATGCTTGTATTTATATTTAACACTGTATCAATGTTTCCTTTGTGATCTAATCTATTCAAGCATTAATAAAGCAAAAATCGTAACTGTTTAACTGTGTATTATACAGAGTACATAGTAAAACATTTGCAGCATATTTCAAAAATTACAGTTTCATTTATTAATTAGCTGCCAAATCATTTTTGTTTCACTCCAAAATGTTGGCAAATAAATTGTTCTTTCTAAAAAATATTTTATTCTGTAAGAAGTGATTTCTACAAAATAATCAAAAATGTAATTTGTGTTTCACCGTGTACCACTCTTTCCTGCTACAAAATCTCAGGTTCATCTTCGGAGGCAATGGTTATGAGATAAAGATGACTGACAAACCAACGGCGAGAAAGGATGAAAGCAATAGCGAAGAACAGAAACAAAACACCGCTCTATTACACGGGGTAATGGAGCGAGAGTGCAAAATTCTCCTCTGAGCAGGTATTAGAGCTATTTTCCGAGGCAGTAATGAAATAAAAACACGTCCTCTGCTCAAAGAAATATGCAGCCGACAAGTTACATGCTGCTGGAGTTTACGAAATCAGCCGCGAGCGTGGACTACTGTATACAGGCGAGATGGGGCGACTGATTAGCACACAGACATCGGAAACATGAAATATATATTCGTCAAAGTGACACACGAAGTCAGCAGTGGCGGAACACGAGGGTGACAGCTGCAGGCAGATAACATTTCACGAATTGCGCGTACCAGAAAAACAGCCACTTACCTTGAGCAGGAAGATTAGAGAGGCGTTAGAAACAGCCAGGGGACCCGCCGACGTGATTACAGAAGACGGGTGCAGACTTGCTGCGTCTGGGTTACCACCGGCAGTAATAGCGCTACAGGAGGGTAGCTCATGTGAAGCAACACACACATAACACACGCACATAACACACGTTGGCGAGCGGAAAACCACAGCGGCCGAAGGTAGAATACACGCCTCAGCCGACGAAACAGGCAGCAAGCAAACAGCGCTACGTCACAGTTGTCGCCCGTTTCTCTTTCGTCTATATCTACCAGTGGAAAGAAGTAAAGCAAATGCCAATCAAAGACGTCTGTTTCTATCCATGGCAAGAAATAAAGCTAACACCAATAATGGTCCCTACACAGGCACCAATTTGTCAGCCGATCGACAGACCAATCAACCAACCGACCGACCAACCGACTAATTTCGTGTCAGCCCACACCCGTCCCGACCGACTTCACACAGCGATTACAGCCCTGTTGTTGTGTTTACGATTTACGAGGTGCTGCCTGATTTTACACAGAAACGAAGACTGCTTTACAGGAGAAAAAGAGAGACAGAAAGGTGTTGGCAAAGAGACTGCTAATGCGAGGGAAGAAATTCACGCACGTTCTGTTACTTAAGCAGCCGCGAGCCGCTGTTTTTCGTAACTGTCTAATAAAGGATTTATCACGCATTTCGGAGCTGCTGAACACAATAAAACCATTATTAATGAATATAGTCATGAGAGAGGCTGTAGACCGCATGGAGGAGCTCTTAGCTAGATGGCGATTTCTAGCGACTGGCAGAAGTTTAAAGGATATCAAATTCACTGCTGTTGTATCCCCACAATTATTAACGAAAATGGTTCCTGAAACCTGCAACGAGATTTGTAGCTGACCGAGGAAATAAAATCACGGTAAAGAAAAGTAAATAAAATAGCAGATAATCACGTAAACGTTATTAATTTATGCATGTGTGCAGCAAGAAAGATGACCTGTGACTTTAAGAAACTCATTTCAGATTCTAGGAAGGAAGACCACACATGGTGCTAGTGCATTGTAATGTAATAAATACAACAACAGATACAAAATAAATGAAGCGTTTAGCAAATGTTAGAACTGAGAAAAAGAATCTCACATTTTGCTCTTCATAGTAGACGGCTTGGATACAGGATGAACCTTTTTAAAATTTAGAACAATAAATCAAGCATATCTTATGAATTAGCGTCCTTTGAATGTCAATATTTCGGTTTTTTCCCATAAATATCGGAAATAAGACTTAGAATCATAAATACAGCAGGTCGACGAACTTGTACGCTCTCTACGTGCCACACGAAACCATTATGGATTCATTAAAAATGAAAAAAGTGCTTCTTTTCTTGTATCTGTATTTTTATACTCCTCAATGTAGGAAAAAGATAGATTGCCGGCGCTAGATGCTAGAGTTGGTGGTCGTGTGTGCGTGAGGCGTGCTTGTTTGTGTGTACGTGTGTGTGTGTGTGTGTGTGTGTGTGTGTGTGTGTGAATGTTGTGTGATTGTCTCTCTTTGCTGACGAGCTCTAAAGCTTGAACACCGCTCACCAGTGTGGGATCCGTAACAGATAGGGCTGATTGAAGAGATAGAGAAGATCCAACGGAGAGCAGCACGCTTCGATACAAGATCATTTAGTAATCGCGAAAGCGTTACGGAGATGATAGATAAACTCCAGTGGAAGACTCTGCAACAGAGACGCTCAGTAGTTCGCTACGGGCTTTTGTTGAAGTTTCGAGAACATATCTTCACCGAGGAGTCAAGCAGTATATTGCTCCCTCCTACGTATATCTCGCTAAGAGACCAATAGGATAAAATCAGAGAGATTAGAGCCCACACAGAGGCATACCGACAGTCTTTCTTTCCACGAACAATACGAGACTGGAACAGATGAGAGAGGTGGCCACCGACACACACCGTCAGGTGGCTTGCGGAGTATCGATGTAGATGTAGATGTAGATGTGAGTGTCTTTTAATAGTGCATGTCTGCAACTTGACGTACCTTCTTTATGGTAAATAGCAACCTGTCTCTTCCTACATTGTTCATATTCCTGCTTGTAGTTTCCATTGTTTGATTCTTATATTCCTCGCACGACGTGTCCGACAAACATCTGGAGTCTTTATAAATTTCTCCAGAAACTTTGTCCTTAAGGTTTCGTCCACCTCGCATCCTGTCATGTCTATGAGAACAGCATCTGTAAGTAGGCTGTTTAGGTTTTTATGTTGGTAACGCAGTTGGATGTGAACAGCGCATAGCGTTGCGCAGTTGGAGGTGAGCCGCCAGCAGTGGTGGATGTGGGGAGAGAGATGGCGGAGTTTTGAGAGCGGATGATCTGGACGTGTGTCCATCAGAGAGAGTAAATTTGTAAGACTGGATGTCATGAACTGATACATAAATATTATGACTTTTGAACATTATTAAGGTAAATACATTGTTTGTTCTCTATTAAAATCTTTCATTTGCTAACTATGCCTATCAGTAGTTAGTGCCTTCTATAGTTTGAATCTTTCATTTAGCTGACAGTATTGGCGCTCGCTGTATTGCAGTAGTTCGAGTAACGAAGATTTTTGTAAGTGATTCATGAAAGGTATAGGTTATTGTTAGTCAGGGCCATTCTTTTGTAGGAATTATTGAAAGTCAGATTGCGTTGCGCTAAAAATATTGTGTGTCAGTTTAGTGATGATCACAATAAGTAACGAGAGAAATGTCTGAGTACGTTCAGTTTTGCTCAGGTGTTTGAAAATCAAATAAGGTAAGGGGTTTACCAGCACAGTAATTCACTAATTTTTCAAAGGGGACGTTTCATATGTCGACCCATAGCCGAGGATACCTCACTGGAATCTTCTGATTTTTCTTGTAGTTTGTGTAATTATTGTAGCTATTGTTTATTGCTAGCGCGTAATTGTAGAGAGAATCTTCTTTGTAGTTGCAGTTTTTCATTGTTGTACAGTAAAACAGTTGTGGCATGCATGTAGATTTGCACCAAGTATTTCGCAGCTGCGCTTGCAATTAACGAGATATTATTTTCATTGCTATGCTAATGTGTTTTCTTGTTTTTGCTCTTCAAATTGTGCTTTTCTTGTTGTGTGAAATACGTGATAATTATGGCGTGTGAAAAACGTAACACTAGGCTCCAAAGTAAACTGAGAAATAATAGTGACGACGAGCGTAGCATGCCAGCACCGCTGTGTAATGAATTAACAGACAGTCAACGTAGTAATTTGGTAATTGTGCATAGGGAAATGAAGCGGGCAGCAAATAATGGTGTAGGCAGTGAAACAATTAGTGAACAGGGAAGCATTATCGATCGATCGGTCAGCAACAGCCCGCCTCAGGATTCCGAACTGACAGGACACAATCTTGCAAATACTGTAGACTCAGGTTTTGCGTCCTCACTATTTTCTCAAATAAGTCAAGACACATTTTCTGCTTTTCGAAATTAAAATATTGCCGCTTCAAATGCACTGCCGAATAGCACTGCGGAACACGTTTCAGACACAAGTGCATTGTTATGATAATTAATGCAACAAATGGGACAAAAGCTTCAAAAGTTACACACAATGGAACAAAATCTTCAAAAGTTAGTCACAATGGAACAAAATCTTCAAAAGTTAGTCACAATGGAACAAAATCTTCAAAAGTTAGACACAACAATGGAACAAAATCAGAGACAAACACAGCAACAGCTTCAAAAGTTAGACTCAATAGAACAAACGCTTGAATAAACACGTGAAGGTTTAACTGCTGAGTTACTTAAAATCTCATCGAAACGTCAAAAAGTCTGTAATGACGTAAAAACATAAATTTGTGAGCATTTTCAACCTATTTTTTCGCGTCATGAAAATGCATTGCAGATCACGAAGCAGCCATAAAAGGACTGCAAACTATTGTTCGCGAAAATCATGACACCTTGCAAGTTAAAATTGACTCAGTTGCATCCATCGATTCGGTTACGCGACTTGCAAAAACTAAGGAAAACTTAAAGGACACAGTAGATGCGATTTCAACACAAATGGACACACTGAAACTTGGTTCAGAAAAACACACTGAGGAAATAAGTTCACTGTCGGAGAAAGTAGCCGAACTTTCAGATCAGTTCACTAACTTATCTACAAAGGCAGATGATGTTCTGAATGACACAATACCTGTAGCCTTCACTGACACTGAAGAGTATGAACAAATTAGAAAATTCAAACAAAATCAAAATCAAATCAATACACAGTACAAAAGAGGAATCCGTGAAGTACAAGATCAGTTGGCACAAGTAATACAAGAATTACATATTTCAGAGGAGACTCGCACTCCAATACGGGAGTTAAAGTAACCTCTGGCGTGCCACAGGGGAGTGTTATGGGACCATTGCTTTTCACAATATATATAAATGACTTAGTAGATAGTGTCGGAAGTTCCATGCGGCTTTTCGCGGATGATGCTGTAATATACAGAGAAGTTGCTGCATTAGAAAATTGTACCGAAATACAGGAAGATCTGCAGCGGATAGGCACTTGGTGCAGGGAGTGGCAACTGACCCTTAACATAGACAAATGTAATGTATTGCGAATACATAGAAAGAAGGATCCTTTATTGTATGATTATATGATAGCGGAACAAACACTGGTAGCAGTTACTTCTGTAAAATATCTGGGAGTATGCGTACGGAACGATTTGAAGTGGAATGATCATATAAAACTAATTGTTGGTAAGGCGGGTACCAGGTTGAGATTCATTGGGAGAGTGCTTAGAAAATGTAGTCCATCAACAAAGGAGGTGGTTTACAAAACACTCGTTCGACCTATACTTGAGTATTGCTCATCAGTGTGGGATCCGTACCAGGTCGGGTTGACGGAGGAGATAGAGAAGATCCAAAGAAGAGCGGGGCGTTTCGTCACTGGGTTATTTGGTAACCGTGATAGCGTTACGGAGATGTTTAATAAACTCAAGTGGCAGACTCTGCAAGAGAGGCGCTCTGCATCGCGGTGTAGCTTGCTCGCCAGGTTTCGAGAGGGTGCGTTTCTGGATGAGGTATCGAATATATTGCTTCCCCCTACTTATACTTCCCGAGGAGATCACGAATGTAAAATTAGAGAGATTAGAGCGCGCACGGAGGCTTTCAGACAGTCGTTCTTCCCGCGAACCATACGGGACTGGAACAGGAAAGGGAGGTAATGACAGTGGCACGTAAAGTGCCCTCCGCCACACACCGTTGGGTGGCTTGCGGAGTATCAATGTAGATGTAGATGTAGAATAGGAACTTAGAAATCCGGAACAGCCACAAAATAATAACACAGGGCATTTCGGAAATTATGAAATAAATTGGCAAGGTGCACCGAATTTTGAGATGGAACCGCCGAAAAGAAGTAACAATGACCGATATGTGAATCGCCGACATGATGATTTTGACAATAAGCTGTTCATTACTACACGTAAATTCAAAGCATTTAAGAATTCTGACATATATATAGTATATACAGGGTGAGTCACCTAACGTTACCGCTAGATATATTTCGTAAACCACATCAAATAGTGACGAATCGATTCCACAGACCGAACGTGAGGAGAGGGGCTAGTGTAATTGGTTAATACAAACCATAAAAAAAATGCACGGAAGTATGTTTTTTAACACAAACCTATGTTTTTTTAAATGGAACCCCGTTAGTTTTGTTAGCACATCTGAACATACAAACAAATACGTAATCAGTGCCGTTTGTTGCATTGTAAAATGTTAATTACATCCGGAGAAATTGTAACCTAAAGTTGGCGCTTGAGTACCACTCCTCCGCTGTTCGATCGTGTGTATCGGAGAGCACCGAATTACGTAGGGATCCAAAGGGAACGGTGATGGACCTTAGGTACAGAAGAGACTGGAACAGCACATTACGTCCACATGCTAACACCTTTTTATTGGTCTTTTTCACTGACGCACATGTACATTACCATGAGGGGTGAGGTACACGTACACACGTGGTTTCCGTTTTCAATTACGGAGTGCAATAGAGTGTGTCCCGACATGTCAGGCCAATAGAGGTTCAATGTGGTGGCCATCATTTGCTGAACACAATTGCAATCTCTGGCGTAATGAATGTCGTACACGCCGCAGTACATCTGGTGTAATGTCGCCGCAGGCTCCCATAATACGTTTCATATCTTCTGGGGTTGTAGGCACATCACGGTACACATTCTCCTTTAACGTACCCCACAGAAAGAAGTCCAGAGGTGTAAGATCAGGAGAACGGGCTGGCCAATTTATGCGTCCTCCACGTCCTATGAAACGCCTGTCGAACATCCTGTCAAGGGTCAGCCTAGTGTTAATTGCGGAATGTGCAGGTGCACCATCATGCTGATACCACATACGTCGACGCGTTTCCAGTGGGACATTTTCGAGCAACGTTGGCAGATCATTCTGTAGAAACGCGATGTATGTTGTAGCTGTTTGGGCCCCTGCAATGAAGTGAGGACCAATGAGGTGGTCGCCAATGATTCCGCACCATACATTTACAGTCCACGGTCGCTGTCGCTCTACCTGTCTGAGCCAGCGAGGATTGTCCACGGACCAGTAATGCATGTTCCGTAGATTCACTGCCCCGTGGTTTGTGAAACCCGCTTCATCGGTAAACAGGTAGAACTGCAACGCATTCTCTGTTAATGCCCATTGACAGAATTGCACTCGATGATTAAAGTCATCACGATGTAATTGCTGATGGAGCGACACATGAAACGGGTGAAAACGGTGACGATGCAGTATGCGCATGACACTACTTTGCCTCAGTCCACCGGCTCTCGCAATGTCCCGTGTACTCACTCATGTGTGGGTTCATGGCAACAGCAGCTAACACACCAACTGCACCCGCTTCTCCTGTGACGGGCCTGTTACGGACCCGTTTGCGTGCTACGACCATACCTGTTGCATACAGTTGGCGGTAGATGTTTTGCAATGTGCGGCACGTTGGATGCTCTCTGTCCGGGTACCGTTCTGCATACACCCTGCAGGCTTCAGCTGCATTTCGTCGACACTCGCCATAGATGAGTATCATCTCCGCCTTTTCAGAGCTCGAATACACCATGGTCACAGTTCCTACAACACTACACTATCACAGACGTCTGGTAACACGGTGTACTACAGTTGGTCTGCGTGCGGAGACGAATGCAGAATAACAATAGCAGCAAGCGCTACATGCGGACACTGCGACAGCTGGACCAAACCACAACAGTGCACTACAGCCACACTCGTAAACACGGTCGTCATCGTAAACATGTCCCTGCAGATGCTGCTCGCCGACCGTGGCCCGTGTTTGTTACAACGCGCAACTGAACGTCGGAGGTTTCAAGTTCAAAATGGCTCTGAGCACTATGGGATTCAACATCTGTGGTCATCAGTCCCCTAGAACTTAGAACTACTTAAACCTAACTAACCTAAGGACATCACACACATCCATGCCCGAGGCAGGATTCGAACCTGCGACCGTAGCAGTCGCGCGGTTCCTGACTGAGCGCCTAGAACCGCTAGACCACCGCGGCCGGCCGGAAGTTTCAAGTGTCAACTTTAGGTTACAATATCTCCGGATGTAATTAACATTTTACAATGCAAGAAACGGCACTGATTACGTATTTGTTTGTATGTTCAGATGTGCTAACAAAACTTACGTGGTTCCATTTAAAAAAACGTAGGTTTGTGTTAAAAAACATACTTCTGTGCATTTTTGTATGGTTTGTATTAAACAATTACACTAGCCCCTCTCCTCACGTTCGGTCTGTGGAATCGGTTCATCAGTATTTGATGTGGCTTACGAAATATATCCAGCGGTAACGTTAGGTGACACCCTGTATATAGTGTATATATAGTATATATATTACGACTTTTGAACACTATTAAGGTAAATACATTGTTTGTTCTCTATTAGAATCTTTCATTTGCTAAGCCTATCAGTAGTTAGTGCCTTCAGTAGTTTGAATCTTTTATTTAGCTGGCAGTAGTGGCGCTCGCTGTATTGCAGTAGTTCGAGTGACGAAGATTTTTGTGAGGTAAGTGATTCGTGAAAGGTATAGGTTATTGTTAATCGGGGCCATTCTTTTGTAGGGATTATTGAAAGTCAGATTGCATTGCGCTAAAAATGTTGTGTCAGTTTAGTGATGATCAGAATAAGTAAAGAGAGAAATGTCTGAGTACGTTCAGTTTTGCTCAGGTGTTTGAAAATCAAATAACGTAAGGGGTTTACCAGCACAGTAATTCACTAATTTTTCAAAGGGGACGTTTCACATCTAATACCGAGAGAAGTGACAAAAGACGAACTTTTGTTGGGCGGTTGGCAAGACGGCAGTAGGCACGGCACAATTTGTTGGGCGAAGGCATCGACTGTTGGATAATCCTACCCGCCTGAAATCCCTAGACACATCCAATTTGTCGGTCCGTCGGTTGGTTGGATGGTTGGTCAGTGCTTGTGTATGGCCCTTAAGGGCCTCTTAAGCCCCCTCCAACTGATTCTGAACACCCTATAGAATACGAGAACAGCCTCTTCCACCATTGTATTAGAAATATAAGTTTCCCTTATTCAACAGTTAACAAAATACTCTGAGGAAGGCCATTCGCAACAGAGGCCGAAACGGCGGATAATGTTACACATTTACAATGTGGGCAAATACCCTGAAGAATCTCGTTGCCGTTTCGCTGATGTGTCAGAGAGCCACGAAATTCCGAGTGTGGGAGTGGCTAGGAGTGACAGACTGGAAGTTGCGGTTCCTTGAAGGCAAGCATCCTCAGGTGGGATGAAGTACCAAGATGCGCCTCAGAACAGGGCACTGTCCACTAGCACAAGGGCCCCCACTCTCTACAGGATGTAATCATCAGTCAGTGACATGCTTCAAGAGTCTTGTGGACGGAATTCTTCGCCAAACTGTCGGCGTTACCAAGGCTAGAGACTAGCGAGCTGTTTCTTGTTGCGGCGGCCTCTGTACTCACTTGGTGACGCCGTCCTCGACGTAGTAGCTGCGGTAGAAGCCGTACATGTCGTTCCACAGCTCGCCCTCGTAGCTGATCTCCACCACCAGCTGGGTGCCGGCTGCCACCTGCCAAAGTAAACAAGCGTTGGGGTCTTGCCATTGTGTTGGTGCCTCATAGACTTCTTCCATAAATTTAATAAACACGACAAATACAAATAACAGAGACTCTTGGGTCAAATGGCTCTGAGCACTATGGGACTTGTGAGGTCACCAGTCCCCTAGAACTTAGAACTGCTCAAACCTAACTAACCTAAGGACATCACATACATCCATGCCCGAGGCAGGATTCCAACCTGCGACCGTTGCGTCACGCGGCTCCAGACTGTAGCGCCTAGAACCGCTCGACCACTCCGGCCGGCAACAGAGACTCTAGTCATCAATAATATATTCACGATTTGCGACAGTCAGCGCTGGGCTAACTTTTCGATTCCACGACTGCAGGTAACACGTGGTCTTGAGGCGAAGAACTCGTCAGGCCACGTTCGTAGCACATTCATCTGGAAAGCGAGCTCGTTGAAGGTTGTTCGACAGTGGAAAATCAGTCGGCGCAAGATCAGGTAAATAAGATGGGTGCGGAATGACTTGCCAACGCACTCCTGTGTAGTTGTTTTTTTGTCAGTGTAGCAGAATGAGGTCGGGCGTTTCCGTGGTGCTGCACCGCTTCATGCAGTCTTTCTGGTCGTTGTTCTTGGACCGTGTCTGCGAGACGTCTCAGTTGTTGACAATAAATGTCAGCAGTGACGATTACACCTTGGTGAGGCAATTCGCAGTACACCACACCCTCGCTGCTTCACCAGATGCGTAACGTTATCTTTTGTGGGTGTGCGCAGGTCTTCGTATGGGGAGTCGCTGCTTAGTTTGGGGTCAACCATTCCTTTCTTTTCCTTATATTAGCATAAAAGCGCCACTTCTCGTCAGCACTAATGGTACAGGATATGAACGGTCGGTGTTGTTCACAGGGCAACTGACGACGAGCAAGCAGATGATTTTTGTGATTTTGGCTTAGAGCATGCGCCAGATTTTTGGACTTTCCCGCCGGACGGGGTGACCGCGTGGTTCTAGACGCTACACTCCGGAACCGCGCGACCGCTACGGTCGATGGTTCGAATCCTCCCTCGGCCATTGATGTGTGTGATGTCCTTAGGTTAGTTAGGTTTAAGTAGTTCTAGGGGACTGATGACTGATGACCTCTGAAGTTAGGTCCCACAGTGCTCAGAGCCATTTGAACCATTTTTTTGGACTTACCCCACTGCATCTGAGTGTCTCTCGCTGGTTTAATGATGACAGTTCATCACATTTGCCAGTTCTCGAGTACACTGACGTGAATCATTTTGGATTAATGCTTTTAAACGATTTTCATCAAATCCCGAAGACCTCCTGAACATGGAGAGTCACCAACCTCACAACGATCCTACTCAAAACGGGAAAACCGTTTTCTTGCCGTGCTCTGACCAGTGGCATTATCCCCATATACGGCTTATTGTGGCTGCCTCTGCTGCTGACACCCCTCTGTTGAACTCAAACAGAAGAATATGTCGGAAATGTCCTCATTTCTCATCTTTCTGGCGCCCATATCTCCACTCACGACCTCCAACTGACGAAATCATAATATGTAAACTCAAACAGCAATAGTGAACAACAAATAAAAAATTACCATTGACAAATAAACTCGTAGCAATCGGAATACCAATATGCAAAACGAAAATGCTACGAACGTATTCACCAACCAAATAATTTTCCAATCCACCAATGTGTTCAAGAAATTATTGCTCCCAATATTGCAGTTCGCAAGATAACAAGGGAGCAGGTAAGCTGTATAGAACGAGAGGCTCATTTTTCATTTGTCAATCATAAACAAGGCTTTCACAATAATCGTTAAATGTTGTCCAGAAAAGTAACTCAAATTTTAACCAGGAAGACAGGTACCGTAGCTTTAGAATTGGGTGTACCCCAATGACTGTTGTCCGATCTAATGTGCAGAAATCTGTAACTTAGGGACTGGTGATTAAAGAAACTTCGGCAACGCAAAGACCTAAAGGATGGGACACAGAAAAAGGAAGAATAAAAGGACATAAATTTTCAGTTAATTATTTAATTTCACGTTCCATCGATAATATTGCACGATAAATCCTAATAATGTGGAATGATTCTATTTAAATTCCATTGCAATTTAATTTGTGAATCTGGCTAAATGTGTAACATTTAGAAGGGTTTTTCCATTTTTTATTTTTTTATGTACAGATTTTTCTCAAGAAGAGAAATCTGTTAAAATCGAATGTAGATTTAAGTATTTGCAACTCTTTTCTCAAACTATTTGTCTGGAGTGTAGCCATCTAATGGAAGTGAAACATTGACGATAAACAGTTTAGAGAAGAAGAGAACAGAGGCTTTTGAAATGTGGTGTTACGGAAGGCCGGCCGCGGTGGTCAAACGGTTCTAGGCGCGCAGTCCGGAACCGTGCGACTGCTACGATCGCAGGTTCGAATCCTGCCTCGGGCATGGATGTGTGTGATGTCCTTAGGTTAGTTAGATTTAAGTAGTTCTAAGTTCTAGGGGACTAATGACCTGAGAAGTTGAATCCCATAGTGCTCAGAGCCATTTGTTATGGAAGGATGCTGAAGACTAAATTTGCAGGTTACGTAACTAATGTGGAGGTGTTGAACAGAATTAGGGAGACGAGAAATTTGTGGCACAAGTTGAATAAAAGAAGGGATCAGTTGATACGACACATTCTGAGTTAGTTAGGTAATTAATTTTCCATGGAGCATTTTCCATGCTAAATCATAATGATGTAGAATTAGTTATTTTACATTCCCATAGCAAAATCATTTGTAAATACGGCTACGTGCTGAAGATTTATAAGTTTCCTTTTATTTTTCTTTTATTTAATTTTCTTTGAATATGAGTTGGTAATTCCCCATCACCTTTTGCACATTACAGCAATAGAAATTCTTCTACGGAATAGAAGGAGTTGCCAAGGAGAAACTTTTTGAGTTTGTTTTGAAATTTTACTTTGCTGTCTGTCAGACATTTTTTATCACCGGGTAAGGGATCAAAAATTGTTGTTGCAACATTGTGCACGACTTTGTTGCGCTATAAACAACCTTAATCTGGAGCAGTGAATGTCATTTTTCCTTTTCATATTATAATTATGTACATTTTTGTTTCTTTTGAACTGCAGTGGATTACTTACAACAAATTTCATGAGGCAGTAAATATACTGGGAAGCAGTACTCAGAATGCCCACCTCCTAAAACAGATGTCTACAAGACGATCGTGGGTGAGCACCACACATTATTCTTACAGCTCGTATTTGGGCAACAAAAACTTGTTTCTTATAATGATCTACCCCAGAACATCAATCTATATGATATTACCGAATGAAAATATGCGAAGTATGGTAATGTACTGATTTGGCTCTCTCCAATATATGCAACGACTCTAAGCATAAATTTGTCTGAACTGAGTTGTTTTAGGAATTCCAAAATGTGCTTTTCCCAATTTAAATTTTCATCAGTGTGGACTCATAAGAATTTTGAAGTTTCCACTCTACTACCTCCTCACCTTATATTACACCTATCACTGGTACGGTATCTGAATATGTTGTGTATTTTTAAAATTGAGGCCGAGACCATTTGCAGAAAACCACTCAGTGATACTTTTAAGAACACTGTTTACCGTTTTGTCTGTTTCTGTATGTGTGTTTGGACCGATTACAATACTAGTGTCATTTGCAAAAAGAACGAATTCTGTTTGTTGTGCATGAGACAGAAGATTGCTTCGATATATGTGGAACAACAGTGAACCTAAGATTGATCCTTGGGGAACCTCACAAGTGATTTGTCCCTTACTATGGATTACGAACAAAGATGGTAGACTGGTACAACTGCACTCAGATGCAAGATACAGGCTCCGCTTACAGTTTCTAGTTCTGCAAGTTGTTATCATAAGTCAAACAGGTGTTCTTCACCCTTCGGTGAGCCTCACTGCTTATTTGCAAAGCTTTTTGGACTGTGATCATTGTAGCCATCAGCTATAATGTTTTTCTGATAGCAGACATTCTCACGGCCACACGTCGTGCAGTTACTGGAGATCACGCCAATTTCCAAATTTGTCAAAACGTTATAGCTTGGGGAAAAGATAAGATTTCTAAACTCCATGCCGTTTATTGTATTAATTTGTAACAGAGTAAGACAGTTAATTGTAGAAACGAAGACTGCAGTATTTTACAAGCAAATAAAATTTGACTTTTCGTTATTCCGCCTGATATGTAGGGCTGTATAACATCTACAAATAATACTTAGTACAAACGAAAGCGCGCGTTTAAGGGTTATGAATGACGAAACATACATGCAATGAAGGACTGTATGCTTTGCGATTCTTAAGAACGTTAACGACGATTTATAATGTAAGACGAGTCGATGTTTAGAATGTTTGGTGTAGTTATTTAGTATACCTTACTACTAACTAGCATGCAGCATCAGCCACAGGTACTGGGCAAATTTTTCAATTTTTCTACGTGGGTTGTACGGTGTGATCGTATGCAGTTAAGTAGAACCTGAAGATGCGATTAATGTCGTGAAACCCGGGTAGTGTATTTTCCTTTATCCAAATAAAGGAAGTTTGTAATTACAATTGCAGCAAATATTATTCACCATGAATAGTCCAAGTATCACTTGTGGATGTCTCACTAAGAATGTTTTATTGCAGCCCAGTTGTTTGTATTTACTGAGTTTCGAAATAGATACGTATCAGAAAACCCCTGAATCTGTAAAACATCGATGTGTAAACCAGCTTTAAACGTCTGAATGTTTTACATATCAGTTAATGTGTTAAATGTTTGACGTTAAGCATGAAAGCCAGAAAAAGTTTAGAAAAGCTTTGAAACAATGTTTAACGTTTGTTGGATGTCGCTAATGGCTGTCAGTAATTTGCCGCTCCGTTTTTAGTGAAAACTAGTTCTTCACGTACCTCAATGTTTATGGTATTATATCTCCCGAACTATGAGTCATACAATGCTACAATTTTGCAGGTAAATTCAGTGGTGTGTGTGTGTGTGTGTGTGTGTGTGTGTGTGTGTGTGTGTGTGTGTGTGTGGACACTGTCTGCACAACGTGTTACGAATACACTTCGTAGTAAAGAAGTAACAAATTAAAACATCATATTCGATGCTGAAGTTTTACTGCACGAGCGGCGAGAATGTAGTGGAAGATGAAAACTGTATTCCTTTCATATCTTGTGCGAGGTGTCAGCGAGAAAAAGTTCCGTGAAGTTTTTAAATTATGAGCAAAGATTGTTGGAAGTCCATATGTGCTCACAATCCCAAATACAGGCTCAATATAGTCCACGTAATTCGTGTGTTATGCTGCCTCAAGATATAAAAACAATTTCTATCGCAGATACTTGTCTTATTGTTTCAAACTTGTAACATAATATTACACCTCTTAATGAGTGGATTATGACAGCAACCTAAATTTTCTGATTGATTCAGTACTCATATCAACACTGAAAAATCAAATTTTTTTGTCCTTGGAAGCCACTAAATTATTATTCTCGAGCAAGAAACATACAATTTTACAGAAGCCATACACACACACACACACACACACACACACACACTGTCCCCAGTACTTTGCAACCTCCAAGGCGCTTGGAGTGGCTTGCAGGAGATCGTACTTCGTGCGGGATGTAGGGCACAAAGGGCGCTGAAGCATGTGGCTTGTGGTTTGTCCTTGTCCACAGTCACTGGACGTCTCTTCTATTACGAAGCCCCATCTCTTCAGGTTGCCTCTGGTTCGTGCAACACCTGATCGTAACCTGTTTAAAGATTTCCACACCAGCCATCTTTCATTGTGTCCAGGTGGTAGTTCTTCAGCTTCCAGCATCCATCGCCACGTCGACTTCTTCCATAACTCCAGCCCTGCCTTCTCTGGTGAAATGGTGAGCTTCTCTGATGTTCTCAGGAAGCGTTGCTGTGGTGCCCGTGCAGTGGATGAGAACTGTTCTGTTCCACTTTCAGTCTCTCCTTGGTGGCAGCCACTGCTCTGCGTACCCACGGTGGCCCTATTCCAGCCAGGTAGTAGAGCACAGCGGCTGGGGTCGGTCTTAAGCAAACTGTAATCAACCTGCAGGTTTCGTTGAGAGCAGTGTCTACTTGCCTGGCACGAGATGACAGACTGGGGAAGCGTATTCTGGAGTAAAACAGCACAGTGCGTTTGCAGAAGAGCGAAAAGTGTGTGGATGTGAGCCCCACTGTGTCCCTGATAGTTTGCAAATTAGGTTGTTTCGAGTGCAGATTTTCATTTTGGTTTCCTTGCAGTGGGTTTTGAATGTCACAGTTCTATCGAGAGTGACTCCCAAGTATTCAGGGATGCGATGATTCTGCAATTGGATGCCTGTTCGTTTAACATGTAGCTCACAATGAGCTTCCCTGTTTCTTAGGTCAAAGGCACATACTTGTGTCTTCTTCTTTCACCTCCTTCATTTGTGCAAAGCCATTTGAATGACCCAATAAATGTGTGAAATATACGACATATGAATACACAAGCGAATCATGGGCAAAAAGTTAGTAAATAAATTAATAGAGTATACAGAATCGTGCAGGTACATCACAGGTAGGGATTTTTTTACATGTGGATCCTGAATACAACAAGTGGTTTGGCTTGTCACACTGTGTCAGTGCCTTACCTCTTCTGCCAACCTGATATAAAGAAACTGCCTGTCGTCGCCAGAGTTCTCGTACGTGCTGTCGATGTGCTGGACGTCGTCGCCAGAGGTCTTCACAGTCAGGGTGGTGATCTCCAACCCGTCGTTGTGTAGAGTGATGGTGCTCGTGTTTTCTTCCACGGAAACGTCGATCTGAAAGATGGAGGCCAATGTGTATGAAGTTTAGTAGCAGGCCTCACAAACGGTATCTATAAGTATTATTTTTAATACGTTTCAGTTTTCACCATGAAGGATAGTTATTCAATATCTTCTAACTGGAGGGCCCAGATAAATACCACATTAACTGGAGGTGGACGTGATGGTGCCACAACAATATCTTACCACTGGAGGGCCCACATAAATACCAGATTTACTGGAGGTGGAGCTTATGGTGCCACAACAATATCTTACCACTGGAGGGCCACATAAATACCAGATTAACTGGAGGTGGAGCTGATGGTGCCACAAAAGTATCTTACCACTGGAGGGCCCACATAAATACCAGATTAACTGGAGGTGGAGCTGATGGTGCCACAACAGTATCTTACCACTGGAGGGTCCAGATAAATGCCAGATTAACTGGAGGTGGAGCTGATGGTGCCACAACAGTATCTTACCACTGATGGGCCCAGATAAATACCAGATTAACTGGAGGTGGAGCTGATGGTGCCACAACAATATCTTACCAATGGAGGGCCCACATAAATACTAGATTAACTGGAGGTGGAGCTGATGGAGCCACAACAATAACTTACCACTGGAGGGCCCACATAAATACGAAATTAACTGGAGGTGGAGCTGATGGTGCCACAACAGTACCTTACCATTGGAGGGGCCAGATAAATACCAGATTAACTGGAGGTGGAGCTGATGGTGCCACAACAGTATCTTATCACTGGAGGGCCCACATAAATACCAGATTAACTGGAGGTTGAGCTGATGGTGACACAACAATATCCTACCACTGGAGGACCCAGATAGATACCAGATTAATGGGAGGTGGAGCTGATGGTGCCACAACAATATCTTACCACAGGAGGTTCCACATAAATACCAGATTAATGGGAGGTGGAGCTACTGGTGCCACAACAATATCTTACCACTGGAGGGCCCACATAAATATCAGATTAACTGGAGGTGGAGCTGATGGTGCCACAACAATATCTTACCAATGGAGGGCCACGTAAATACCAAATTAACTGGAGTTGGAGCTGATGGTGCCACAACAATAACTTACCACTGGAGGGCCCAGATAAATACCAGATTAACTGGAGGTGGAGCTGATGGTGCCATAACTGTATCTTACCACTGGAGGGCCCACATAAATACCAGATTAACTGGAGGTGGAGCTGATGGTGCCACAACAATATCTTACCACTGGAGGGCCACGTAAATACCAAATTAACTGGAGGTGGAGCTGATGGTGCCACAACAATATCTTACCACTGGAGGGCCCACTTAAATACCATATTAACTAGAGGTGGAGCTGATGGTGCCACAACAATATCTTACCACTGGAGGGCCCACATGAATACCAGATTAACTGGAGGTGGAGCTGATGGTGCCACAACAATATCTTACCGCTGGAGGGCCTGGATAAATGCCAGATTAACTCGAGGTGGAGCAGATGGTGTCACAATTTGGAATACACTCTAACACAAGGAAACATGACGCACCATGAAGGAATAGGACAGTAGTCGGTAGATGTGATGTACATGTGCAGGCAAACAGATTATTACTATTTTAGAAAAAAATCTGTGATACATTCAAGAAAAAGAGCTTCTGAAATTGAGCGAGTCAGTAATACGTTGGTCCACTTCTGGCCTTTATGCAAGCAGTTATTCAGCTTCGCATCGAGTTGTTGGATGTCCTCCTCGTGCCAAATTCTATCCAACTGATACATCAGATCGTCGAAATCCCGAGCTGGTTAGAGGGCCCTGCCCATAATGCTCCAAACCTTCTCAGTTTGGGAGAGGTTAGGCGACTTTTTTTCGTAAAGGTAGGATTTGGCAAGCATGAACACAAGCAGTGGAAACTATCACCATGTGTGGACGGGCATTATCTTGCTGAAATCTGAGCCCAGTATCACTTGCCAAGAAGGGCAGCAAATCGGAGAGTAGAATATCATCAACGTACCACTGTGGCGTAAGAGCGCCACTGATGACAATCAAAGGGGCCCTACTATGAAGAAAATAGTAGTCCAAAGCATCACTCCTGATTGTCAAACCGTTTGGCAGGTGACAGTCAGGTTCCTATCCCATTGCTGTTTTGGGCGTCTGAGACACACCTTCGCTGGTCATAGAAGCTCAGTTCGTAGGACGACTCATGACTAAATTCTACTCCAGTCAATGAGGTTCCAGGCTGAATGTGTCTGAAACCACTAGCCTCTTGGTATCAATGGTAGTCAACGCAAGAGGTTCCGCAGGCACAGTCCCCTTTCTGTGAGCCAGCTGTCAATGGTCCTTTTGGTCACTAAAGCTTCAGCTGCATGTCAGATCGATGATAATGATCAGTCTGGGATTCTGAGTTCTCATGTTCTGTTGTGTCTCTAGGTCGACCACATCCTTCACAACGTTGTGTTCGACCTCGATTCACCCATTTCTGCCAACATTGTCGAATAGTAGCATCGCTCCTGTTCAAATGTTGAACGACTCTTCGGTTAGTCCAACTGACTTCTTTGAGCCCAACTACACCTCCTCTCACAATTGGTGACCACTGTGTATACTGTTCACGCACCTGTCTGCTAGTAATAGCTACTGTCCTACTGAGTATGCATAATCAAATTTGCAGAGACTTAAGCCCTGGGATCGACGTGTCCCCTGTTTATTATCCTTGTCAACTATGTGATGAAACTACACTGCAGCGTCACGCATTCATCCATTAGACGCCAAAGTTTTCAATTTTGTATTTTCCGCCGATAGCTGTATGAATATCAATTTTGTGCCCAATTTGCGTAACTCCTTTGTAGTATGCCCTTTTTCTCACATATAGTAAAAGTAATCTCTCTATCTTCTTCCAGAAGATCAGCGGTTTTGGGATTTGATAAAGACGACTTAGAGTTGCGCAACGCAGGTGTTTACAGTATTCCCTGTGAAGGTGGCAAATCTTTTACGGGGCGCTCACAGTGCATGGTCGCATTACAGAACCGCAGTGGTACACTCGCTTTCTTCAAGCAAATAAGTCCACTACCGCTTAGACTGTACTTCCACTGGTCATCAGATGAAATATAATGAAGCAACAATTGTGGCCCATATGTCAAACTTCTGGAGCTGAATCATCAATGAATAAGTCGAATAAGACTGTTTGAATCTCTCATCACTGGTTTCGATTTAAATTCTGCATGGGCCCTGATTGCAGAAAAACTTCGTAATCTGTGTAATCGTCGTCGTGGTGTGATCTTACAATCCAAAGACAATCGTTCTGATATCGGAGAGGCGAGCTTTCACTACAGAATGCGCGCAGAGCAGCGCACATGCTTAACAGCAGAAGCACATGATCTTAAGCAACTCGTGCGCAGTGCCCTTAGCAACACGGCACATGTGCTGGCGATATTATAAATAGGGATGCATGTTCAATTGCTCGTCAGTATTCACCTGAATATGGCCAGAAGACTCTGTGCCGAAATATCATACCAACAAGTTACAGCTAGCAATTCGCAAGAAATTTTATAGAACAAAAAGTGTATTGCTTTCTCGTATGTATATCTTGTGGAAAGACCATCGACAAAAAATAAAAGATATTCGAGCCCACAGAGAGGTTTGCCAACCATCCTTCTCCCTGTAAAAGACTTGCAACTGGAGTGGGAAAGGGGGAAGCAACAGAGGTACATGAAGTACTCTCTGAAAGACGCTGCAGAGTGGCTTAAGGAGTGTAGAAGTAGATTTAGGTCGAAGATGAAGAAGAAGTGTGGACCAACTACTGAACCTTGTGGGACCCTCCATGTACCTTTTGTTTCTGGGATGTAGCAACAATACGTTTGGAAGTAGGTGTAGCTGTAGTTAGCTGGCAAACTTCTACTTCTCCTGAGGCTACCAGTAACATACCTTTTAATGGAAGTTATTCACTTAATCTGGGCTGCTTGCAAGAAGATGGCACATTGGTCCCGTCATTGTTCTGGAATACCTTATCGAAGGTAAAGAGCAAGTGTCGACCTACTACTGAGGCTTGTGGGACTGTATTTACCTCTCCTAATCTAGGTAGCCTGCAAGTAGGTGACATGCTGATCCTGTGATTGCCCTGAAATACCTTCGAAGGTGAAGAACAACTGTGTACTAACTACTGAACCTTGAGGGACTCTCCATGTACCTTTTTTAATGTGGGCTGCCTGCGATTAGATGGAACATTGATCTCGTCATTGTCCTCAAATACCTTATCGAAGGTGGGGAACAAGTGTGGACCAACTACTGAACCTTGTGGGACTCTCCATTTACTTTTTGCCCACTTCTTAGCGTTTTACTGTGGGCTACCTGTAAGTAGATGTCACACCCACCAAATGTTCCTCTGGAATACTTTATTGAAGGTGAAGAACAAGAGTGGACCAACTTATGAACGTTGTGGGACTCTCCAGTTGCTTTTTTGTTATCCCCTCCCTTAGTGATTTAGGGCAGGCTGCCTGCAACCAAGTGGCGTACTGACCACGACGCCGACCTGTAGCACCTCACTGAAGGCGACAAACAAGAGTGGACCAAGCACTGAACCTTGTGGGACAGATTTTTTTCATTTTACTTTCTTTTTTTATTGTGAGCGTTTCGAGACAGACTGACTGCGAACAGGTGCCGTACTGACCCTGATGTTACCCTGGAAGGCGAACTGGTTGCCCTCCTCCTCGCCCAGGTGCACAGACAGCGTGACAGCATAGGCGGTGGGCCGGGTGTCCGTGGGAAGCAAGTAGTCTTCCTGTGCCCTACTGCTGGAGGGCGTCGCGCCGCTCTGCCGCTCCAGACTCCACGGTGACGCCGCCCTCGCGTCGGCGCTGCCGAAGACACCCACCAGCACCAAGGCGACGACCGACGCCAGGCACAGGTGCCGCGACGTAGCTGTCAACAAAAGCACTAGAGGAATGCAAAAATAAAGCATGGCAGCAGTGTAGTGGAGACAGAATGCCTCAGCACAAGTGAATACCTAGCAGTTGATTATAAGTTAGACGCACTAGAAATAAACTGGCGGAAAAATTTAGTACACCTGATGACAGTAATCGGGCAATGGCCTTGCTGCAGTGGATACACCGGTTCCCGTCAGATCACCGAAGTTAAGCGCTGTCGGGCGTGGCCGGCACTTGGATGGGTAACCATCCGGGCCACCATGTGCTGTGGCCATTTTTAGGGGTGCACTCAGCCTCGTGATGCCAATGGAGGAGCTACTCGACCAAATAGTAGCGGCTTCGGTCACAGAAAACCATCATTACGACCAGGAGAGCGGTGTGCTGATCACACACCCCTCCTATCCGCATCCTCAGTGAGGACGACACGGCGGTCGGATGGTCCCGATGTGCCTGAAGATAGAGTGCTGATGACAGTATACACCACCTACTGGATAGTAAATGTACTGATAATGGTTTCAACTTCGTCCGCCAACAGACAGCGTAGTGGCATATCTACCAGAGCGCTATCTGTGTCTACCCTTTAATTGGGAATACTCACAGCCAGAAGACTCATTGTGTAACAGACCTGTGTAGGAAGCTGGCAACCATACCACAGAGAAGTGCTTCCTACGGCCAACTTAGCGACTTTGAAATGGGTCAAATTGTAACCTCCCGAGTTGCGGGTTGCTCCTTTCGGAGAACTACCAGACAAGTAGGGTGTGCTACACCAATTTTTGAACGACGCTGAACATTTTTACACACATAGACGAGGTTCTGGACGTCCACGTAACACAGACGCCTGCCAGGACCGTCGTATTGTAAGGGTGGAAGTGGCAGATCGTACAGCTACCACAGCACAGACGTGTCAACACGAACTGTTGAGAACCGCTTTCTAGCAGTGGGAGTACGGGCACACACACCTCGACCCAGTGTGAAAATGGCTGAGGCTTCTTCCTGCTCCGCAGTGAAACACGCGTGTGGAAAACGGTTGAAAAGTGCCGAGAAATAGGTTGCTCTTAACGTTTTTCATAAATTTACAGAAAAAGTCTGAAGTTCTTCGAGGGACTGTGCTTGATACAGTTGATATATAAATACATACTGGATGTTTAGCGCAATCGGTAGCGTAGTAGAATGATAATGTGGAGCAGTTCATGAATCGCTGGTGGAAGTATCTTTTTTTTTTTTTTTTTTGTTCGATTTCAAATACTAAGATTTCGTAATTATAAAATGTATCATAATTTTCATTAATAATGCACGTCTTCTCGTTTCTAATTACATATTGCACGTGGAATTCACGTCTCTATTTGAAATATAAATTCTTAATTATCGATATTTTTATGAAATGTTGTTGATAAATGTTGCTTTAAATACGAAAAGAATTTAATTTTTAGGACAAAAATCAAAAACCAAATACTCTCCATTCGGACCGTGTTCATTGTTTTATGCCTCAGATGTAGACTCGTAGGAATCTGAGTGATAAAGGTCATAGAAACATAAAAAGCAATCCTTTTCACAGCATCGAGCACACCATACAAATGCTGCCTTTTTACATTTGTCAGTGTACCATTACGATATGAAAGCAACCAATCTGATCTGGAGCCACATTAAGCGATTTGTTGCGAGAAACAACAATAGTGTTAAGCCGCCAGACGTACGACACCAGATGACAATTCCAGAACTGAAATGTTTTTCTCGGATCCGGATAAGGAAGAAGCTCAGAGATTACCAGACAATGACTGTAATTAATGCCTTCAGTGGCTTTAGTACTCACAATGCGCAGAAATCCATGTTGTTTGCTTTTGTATCAGACATAGGTCGCTCAGAAAAATTACCCTGTGTTTAAGCTCGGAATTTTCATCACTCCTGTTTTTGATTAGGTGTGAACGAGAGCATTTTATGCTTTCCGTCTGGTCATCTAGGAGCCGTGCCGTAGTGCTGGAGTTCTGCCGAATGTTGTCTCATTCTGTTTAAAAATTAAATGACATTCGAAGCTACATTGTTTCTACGTTAGTCTCTTTTTACGTCTGAACTGAAACTGCTCACGTCATTGCAGGAGCCGGCCGGGGTGGCCGAGCGGAACTAGGTGCTACAGTCTGGAACCGCGCGACCGCTACGGTCGCAGCTTCGAATCCTGCCTCGGGCATGGACGTGTGTGATGTCCTTAGTTAGGTTTAAGTAGTTCTAAGTTCTAGGGGACTGATGACCTCCGATGTTAAGTCCCATAGTGCTCAGAGCCACTTGAACCATTTTTTTCATTGCAGGTTAGTTGGACCTGCTTTCCAAGTTTAATGCGCCGGTAAAGTTGTTGTCCCGCATTATCGCTCACTCTATGCTCGTGTAACGCAGCATAAAACATCTGACTGTACTGGACACAGCTTGGCTTTCGCTCCACGTGAAACGAAATCCAATGAGATTCAAGCAAGCGCGGAAGAATACGTGGTGTAAAGTGTACATCAGACTTATGATGTACAGAGTATAGACACTCGGGCTTTGCGATGACTGCGATGATAGGGTAGTGGGCTCTCAACCTTGCAGAGGACGTCTGAGATAAAGTCGTTAATGCTGAGTCAGTTTGTAGCGGAAGGTCTCGAATGGCCGTTCTAGAAACTATGCCGAGGTCCTTGCACGTTCGTGTCGAATCCTTCACTGGACACGTCACTAACAGACAGATAGCAACTGAAGCACAAGGTAAAGCAATCAAAACAGTGTTTCACAAGCGGCCACTCTCGCTGTGAGATTAGATAGACGGCCATCCGATGGCTGCCATCTCCGTAGATAAGCCTTAGAAGTTAACGCTCTTTGTCTTTCTTCCGATGGACCAATTTTGAGCAACCTTGTGTAATCGAGCGTTTACATTCCAGCACACATACGCTAAAGTTGAAGATTAGCGGAAAAGGAAATAATTCGATGCTAATATGTGGCTGTCCTGGAAATGTGCGTGATAGACTGTGTATATACGTTGTTGTTGTTGTTGTTAGTCTTCAGTCTGAAGACTGATATTATGCAGTTGCTGAGGATTGTCTCCTAGAGTGCTAGCTTCTTCATCTGTTCGTAGCTACCCCTACACTTTAGTAGCAAGTCCTTCGGATTCCCCCGCCTCCGACGCACACACACACACACACAGATATATATATATATATATATATATATATATATATATATATATATATATATATATATATACCGGGTGACCAAAAAGTAGGTATAAATGTGAAAGTCCGCAGCTCGTGATCGCGCGGTAGTGTTCTCGCTTCCCGCGCCCGGGTTCCCGGGTTCGATTCCCGGCGGGGTCAGGGATTTTCTCTGCCTCGTGATGGCTGGGTGTTGTGTGGTGTCCTTAGGTTAGTTAGGTTTAAGTAGTTCTAAGTTCTAGGGAACTGATGACCATAGATGTTTAGTCCCATGGTGCTCAGAGCCATTTTTCTTTATAAATGTGAAAACTTAATAAACCATCGAATAATGTAGATAGATAAAAAATGACACATATGCTTGGAATGACATGGGGTTTTATTAGAACCAAAAAGAAATTATTGCTTGACGCGTGAAAGATCTCTTGCGCGCGTCGTTTGGTGATGATCGTGTGCTCAGCCGCAACTTTCGTCATGCTTGGCCTCCCAGGTTCCCAGAGCTCAGTCCGTGCGATTATTGGCTTTGGGGTTAACTGAAGTCGCAAGTGTATCGTGGTCGACCGACATCTCTAGGGATGCTGAAAGACAACATCCGACGCCAATGCCTCACCATAACTCCGGACGTACAGTGCTGTTCACAATATTATTGCTCGACTACAGCTATAGTTGAGGAATGATGGTGGACATACTGAGCATTTCCTGTAAAGAACATCATCTTTGTTTTGTCTTACTTTGTTATGCTAATTATTGCTATTCTGATCAGGTGAAGCGCCATCTGTCGGACTTTTTTGAACTTTTGTATTTTTTTGGTTCTAATAAAACCCCATGTCATTCCAAGCATGTGTGTCAATTTGTTAGACTCTATCTACATTATTCCGTGATTTATTCAGTTTTCAAGTTTATACTTACTTTTTGATCACCCGGTATATATATATATATATATATATATATATATATGTGTGTGTGTGTGTGTGTCTTCCGACTGCTACATACACTACAGGGTGTCCATAAAGTCCCTTTACAACTTCAAAACTTTGTTACAACTCCAGTTGTTGAAATATTTTAAGAAAATTTCTTTTATTGTAATCACTGTTTACTAAAGTTTTTATATACACTAAAATAATGTGCTTCACATTATTGATGGAAGGAACTCAACCACTATAAAACGACAATCGCCGGCCGGAGTGGCCGAGCGGTTCTTGGTGCTACAGTCTGGAACCGCGCGGCTGCTACAGTCGCAGGTTCGAATCCTGCATCGGGGGTGGACGTGTGTGATGTCCTTAGGTTAGTTAGGTTTAAGTAGGGGACTGATGACCTCAGCAGTTAAGTCCCATAGTGCTCAGAGCCATTTCAACGATTTTAAAATGGCAACTCCTCAATAGAAAGCTCAATGTGAGTCCTGGCTGACTGACACAAAATCGGATATTCAGACTCAACGAAACTTCAGGACGAAGTATGGAAGAGATCCACCATCGCGTCCTTCAATCCGTGCATGGCACGAAAAATTTGTGGAGACAGCGACATTGTTGGATAAAGGGAGGAGCCGGCGATCAAGAACATCCGAGGAAAACATCGATCGCGTTTTTAACGTCTTCACTCGCTCACCTGCGAAGTCCATCGGCACTGCTGCCAGACAATTGCAACTACCACGTTCAACTGTGCGTAGCGCCCTCCACAAGGACTTACGGTTGTGCGCTTACAAAGTGCAATTGTTACAGACACCTGAGACAAATGACAAGCCAACGGACAGAGTTTGCATTCATCATGCTGGAACGCCTTTCGGAGGGGGAAGCATTGTTTCAGTGACGAGGCAACTTTTCATCTTTCTGGGACATTAAACAGACACAATGTGAGAATTTGGGGATCTGAACACGCCTATGTGACTAGGGAGCTCCACCGGGATAGTCCAAAAGTGAATGTGTAGTGTAGGATCATCTGCAACCGAATAATTAGACCATTTTTCTTCAAAGAGTCAACAATTACTGCAGATGTTTACCTCGACCTTCTGTTCGAATATGTAGCATCACAGCTGACTGACTTACAACCAACTATCGTTTCCCAACAAGATGGTGCACCACCACATTGGGGACTGCATGTTCGTCGGTACCTCAATGAAACATTTCCAGGCAGATGTACTGGGAGGGATGGACCACTTCCTTGGCCACCGCGTCCCCCAGATATCACTCCTTTGGAATTTTTTTGGGGCGGTATGTAAAAGATTTCGTGTATCAAGCACAGATAGGGACACTGCTCACTTGAAGCAAAGGATTCGTAATAGCATTGCCACCATTGATGACGCTATGCTACAGAGAACATGGTAAGAAATCAAGTACCGTCTTGACGTGCTTCGTGCAAGTAAAGACGCCCGTATTGAGGTCTATTAAACACTGCTAAAAAAACGTTTATAAACACTGATTACAATAAAAGAAGTGTTGTTAAAATATTTCAACAACTGCCGTAATAAAATTTTGGAGTTGTAAAGGGGCTTTATGGACACCCTGTATCACTTGATACCTTGGGATGTTTACCTCCAATGGATTTCTCATTTTAACCAAATACTGCCATCAATTTCCTCTCTCGGCTATTCCACTGAATACTTTCTCACTGCTTACACAAACCTGCTTTGCTTTTTAAAAAAAATTCAGATGACTCCCTAATAATTACTGTTTTAGAATCGGTATGTAACGCTGATTCTGAAAATTACTTTCATGTTTCTCTATCATACCGGGATGGTAAGATTTTAACTAGTTCAAGCACAAGTATATTCTAGGATAAAAATACTACATAATAAAATAAGCGACGCACCACGAAGAAATTATCGGAATGAGTTGGAAATAAGTATGTGACATGCAATGGAGCCGGCCGTTGTCGCCGAGCGGTTCTAGGCGCTTCAGTCCGGAACCGTT
The DNA here is from genome assembly GCF_021461395.2 of Schistocerca americana. NCBI lineage: Eukaryota > Metazoa > Arthropoda > Insecta > Orthoptera > Acrididae > Schistocerca > Schistocerca americana. The sequence continues at coordinate 191,315,694 of NC_060128.1, forward strand.
CTGCTGCTACGGTCGCAGGTTCGACTCATGCCTCGGGCATGGATGTGTGTGATGTCCTTAGGTTAGTTAGGTTTAAGTAATTCTACGTCTACAGGGTGATGAGCCCAGATGTTTCACAGAGGAAGACCGCACTGCAGTTCCTTCTCTACATCCTCGCACAAACGAAAAAAATGGCTGACATCGAAATAAGTGTCCAAGGAATAGAAAAGCAACTGGAATCACTCAACAGAGGAAAGTCCACTGGACCTGACGGGATACCAATTCGATTCTACACAGAGTACGCGAAAGAACTTGCCCCCCTTCTAACAGCCGTGTACCGCAAGTCTCTAGAGGAACGGAAGGTTCCAAATGATTGGAAAAGAGCACAGGTAGTCCCAGTCTTCAGGAAGGGTCGTCGAGCAGATGCGCAAAACTATAGACCTATATCTCTGACGTCGATCTGTTGTAGAATTTTAGAACATGTTTTTTTCACGAGTATCATGTCGTTTTTGGAAACCCAGAATCTACTATGTAGGAATCAACATGGATTCCGGAAACAGCGATCGTGTGAGACCCAACTCGCTTTATTTGTTCATGAGACCCAGAAAATATTAGATACAGGCTCCCAGGTAGATGCTATTTTTCTTGAATTCCGGAAGGCGTTCGATACAGTTCCGCACTGTCGCCTGATAAACAAAATAAGAGCCTACGGAATATCAGACCAGCTGTGTGGCTGGATTGAAGAGTTTTTAGCAAACATAACACAGCATGTTGTTATCAATGGAGAGACGTCTACAGACGTTAAAGTAACCTCTGGCGTGCCACAGGGGAGTGTTATAGGACCATTGCTTTTCACAATATACATAAATGACCTAGTAGATAGTGTCGGAAGTTCCATGCGGCTTTTCGCGGATGATGCTGTAGTATACAGAGAAGTTGCAGCATTAGAAAATTGTAGCGAAATGCAGGAAGATCTGCAGCGGATAGGCACTTGGTGCAGGGAGTGGCAACTGACCCTTAACATAGACAAATGTAATGTATTGCGAATACATAGAAAGAAGGATCCTTTATTGTCTGATTATATGATAGCGGAACAAACACTAGTAGCAGTTACTTCTGTAAAATATCTGGGAGTATGCGTACGGAACGATTTGAAGTGGAATGATCATATAAAATTAATTGTTGGTAAGGCGGGTACCAGGTTGAGGTTCATTGGGAGAGTGCTTAGAAAATGTAGTCCATCAACAAAGGAGGCGGCATACAAAACACTCGTTGGACCTATACTTGAGTATTGCTCATCAGTGTGGGATCCGTACCAGATCGTGTTGACGGAGGAGATAGAGAAGATCCAAAGAAGAGCGGCGCGTTTCGTCACAGGGTTATTTGGTAACCGTGATAGCGTTACGGAGATGTTTAATAAACTCAAGTGGCAGACTCTGCAAGAGAGGCGCTCTGCATCGCGGTGTAGCTTGCTCGCCAGGTTTCTAGAGGGTGCGTTTCTGGATGAGGTATCGAATATATTGGTTCCCCCTACTTATACCTCCCGAGGAGATCACGAATGTAAAATTAGAGAGATTAGAGCGCGCACAGAGGCTTTCAGACAGTCGTTCTTCCCGCGAACCATACGCGATTGGAACAGGAAAGGGAGGTAATGACAGTGGCACGTAAAGTGCCCTCCGCCACACACCGTTGGGTGGCTTGCGGAGTATAAATGTAGATGTAGATGTAGATGTTAAGTCCTATAGTGGTTAGAGCCAATGAACCACTTCTACATGCAAGGAAAAGGGCTTCACAAATTAAGTCGATAGCGCGTTGGTCCACTTGTGGCCGTTATGAAAGCACTGATTCGGCTTGACACTAATGGACAGAGTTGTTGAATCTCCTTCTGAGGGATATTGTCCCAAGTTCTGTCCAGTTGGTTCGTTGGATCGTCCAAATCCCGAGTTGGTTGGCGGTTCAAGTGGTTCAATGGCTCTGAGCAGTATGGGACTTAACATTTGAGGTCATCAGTCCCCTACAACTCAGAACTACTTAAACCTAACTAACCTAAGGACATCACACACATCCATGCCCGAGGCAGGATTCGAACCTGCGATCGTAGCAGCAGCGTGGTTCGGTACTGAAGCGCCTAGAACCGCTCGGCCACAGCGGCCGGGCTGGTTTGAGGGCCCTGCCCATAACGCTCTAAACGTTCTCATTTTGGGAGAGATCCGGCGACCTTGCTGGCGAAGGTAGGGTTTGGCAGGCACGAAGACAAGCAGTGGAAACTCTCGCAATGTACGGGTGGACATTGTCTTGCTGAAATGTATACCCAGGATGGCTTGCCTCGAAGTGCAACAAAACGGGGAATATTCATCATCGACAGACCGCTGCGATGTGTGGGTGGCATTGATGAGAACCAAACGGGTCTGCTGTGAAATGAAATGTCACAACAAACTATCACTGCTGGTTGTCGGGCCGTATGGCAGGCGAGGGTCACGTTCGTATCCTACCGACGTCTGAGGCTGTTCCAGACACATCTTCGGCGTGGAGTCCCGTTGAATCGTCTTCAGCAATGAGTCCGAACTCAGCCCCGATGACCAGTGAAGATGTGTCTGTAGATGCCCTGGACAGCGGTGGAATACCAGCCTAACTGTTGCCCACCATATGGCCCGACAACCAGCACTGATGGTCAGGCTTACCATCTCTTTTCTTATCAGAACTCCTTTGGTTATCATCCGCGACAGCCTTGCAGCACAGCGGTACATCGACTATATTATACGCCCTGTTTTGTCGCACTTCATGGGAAACCATCTTGGGCTTACATTGCACCAACATAATGACCGCATACACACGGCGAGAACTTCTACTGCTCGTCTTAGTGCTCGCCAAACCCTATCTGTACACCAGGAAGGTAGCCGGATCTGTCCCAATTCAGAACGTTTGGAGCATTATGGGCAGGGCCGTCCAACCAGTTGGAATTCTGACGATCTAACGCGCCAACTGGACGGAATTTAGCGCAGTACTACCCAGGAGGGCGTCCAACACCTCTGGCAATCAATGGACATGCGAATAACTGTACAACAGCCAGAGGTGGAGCAACATGTTTCTGACCAGCTCAGGTGGGGCACTTTCTCTTCCATGAGTCATCCATTTTTTATGAAATTGTTGTAAGGGTCTACGGGTTGCACGCAGCCGTACGGTTCGGACACGCGCTCGCCAGACGACCTGTCTGGAATGCTGACGATCTGTTTGGTCAGTAGACGCGCGTCCGTCGGCAGTGCGAGGCAGAGAGAGTGCGCGACTGGCCGCCGTCCGCAGCGGGCAGTATTAACTAGCGCGGCCCCGGGCGCGAGTATGTCTCTTCTCTTAGCTCACCATGGAGCCTTCCGATACGACCGTAATTAGCAGGTGTTAGGGTGTCACAGTGATGGGTGCGCGTAGCGTGCGTGTTTTATAATCCGCCTTTGTTAATAAAACTGTTTGGACCCACTTCTCGTGTCCGCGTATTGCCATACCTCAAGGACGCACCAGCTACAAATCCTGACAAAATATTCGTCTAATCATCATCCGGGGCAACAACACATACTACCCACTTACACTGTAAACATTTGTTTGTTTGATCATGTGCTTCACATCTACCGATTTCCATCCCATTCGGACTATTCCTGCGTGATGCGCCTTTTATGGTCCATTGATAATGACCGGGCCAAATATCTCACGAAATAAGCATCAAACGAAAAACTACAAAGAACGAAACTCGTCTAGCTTGAAGGAGGAAGACAGATGGAACTATGATTGGCCCGCTAGATGGCGCTGCCATACGTCAAACGGATAGCAACTGCGTTTTTTTTTAAATAGGACCCCCCATTTTTAATTACATATTCGTGTAGTACGTAAAGAAATATGAATGTTTTAGTTGGACCACTTTTTTCGCTTTGTGATAGATGGTGTTCTAGTAGTCACAAACGTATAAGTACGTGGTATCACGTAACACTCCCCCAGTGCGGAAGGTATTTGCTTCGTGATTCATTACCCGTATTAAAATGGACCGTTTACCAAATGCGGATAAAAGTCGATATCGTGCTGATGTATGGCTATTGTGATCAAAATGCCCAACGGGCGTGTGCTGTGTATGCTGCTCGGTATCCTGAACGACATCATCCAATTGTCCGGACCGTTCGCCGGATAGTTACGTTATTTAAGGAAACAGGAAGTGTTCAACTACATGTGAAACGTCAACCACGACCTGCAACAAATGATGATGCCACGTTTGTGACTATTACAGCGCCATCTATCACAAAGCGCAAAAAGTGGTCCAACTAAAACATTCATATATCTTTACGTACTACACGAATATGTAATTAAAAAATGGGGGTTCCTATTTAAAACAAACGCAGTTGATAGCCGTTTGACCTATGGCAGCGCCATCTAGCGGGCCAACCACAGCGCCATCTCGTTGCCCCCTTCAAGATGTACGAGTTTCGTTCTTTGTAGCTTTTTCGTTTGACGCTTATTTCGTGAGATATTTGGCCTGGTCACTACCAATGGACCACCCTATATATATATATATATATATATATATATATATATATATATATATATATATATATATATATATATATAGGGTGAGTCACCTAACGTACCGCTGGATATATTTCGTAAACCACATCAAATACTGACGAACCGATTCCACAGACCTCCTCTCCCCTCTCCTCTACCTCCTGTACACGGCGGATATGCCCCAACCCCCCCCACCCCCTCCAGTACACATCTTGCAATATGCTGATGACACCGCATTCCTCGCCCTCGCTCCTACTCTCCAACGGTCCCAACGCCTTCTCCAGACTCACCTTGACCTTTTTGCTGCATGGTGTAACCAGTGGCTCCTGAAACTCAATCCTTCCAAGACCCCCACTCGCTCCTTCCGGCTCCTGGATTTCTCCCTTACTGTTTGCGCACGTCCTGTCCACCTCACCCCCACCCTCACCTACCTTGGCCTCACCATTGACCGTCACCTCACCTGGATCCCTCATCTCTGCTCCATCGAATCCAAAGCTCACAACCGCCTCCGACTCCTCAAACTCCTCTCTGGCCGGACGTGGGGGTTGCACCCCTCTACCATCCTCCACACCTACAAATCCTTAATCCATCCCATCCTCTGTTATGCCAGTCCTGCCTGGATATCTGCCCCCCACAAATTCTATAAGTCCCTCCATATCCTTGAGCATCATGCACTCCGCCTCGCCTTCCGAATACGCCTCCCATCCCCCACGCGGATCCTCTATGATCTCATTCCTTTCCCCCATCTGCTCCTATTCCTCGAACATATCCGCATCCTCTACACCTCCCGTCGTCTTGCACCCCCTCACCCCCTGGTAGCTCCTCTCCTATCCCATCCCCGCCCCCTGCCACGTCTTCACCATTGTGTCCCCCCTACCCTCCATCTCTACACCCTACATCTCCTTTCCCAAGGTGGCTTCCGTCAACTCCCCCTCCCGGATGATGCCCTCTCTCCCTCCATTTATCCCTCCTATCAACTCTGATCCTCACTCCCCCTCCTTTCCTCTGTCCTTTCCCTGGGCTCCCTCTTCCCCCCCTTCCGTCCTGTTTTCTCCCCACTAAACCTCTCCCAACCTCCCTTCTCCCCCCCCCCCGAGTCCTTTTGTCTTCCCCTCCTCTGCCTACCCCACTCCCTGTCGCGTCTGCCCCCCACCCCTCTTATGGGTCCTCCTCCTCCATCAGCTCCTATCCCGCTTCTCCCCTTCGCTTTTACTCTCCTTTCCCCCCTTTTTTTTGTTTTCCCATCATCTGTCCAGTTTCCCCCCACCTGCTCTCGGCTGTGGTATGTCGCATTTGCCAACTTTTACGTGCAGTGTTCCAGTGACTATTCAGTGTTGTTCGTCTTTCTCGTGTTGCGAACAGAACCCATGCTGTTGCTAGGTGTGAATTTTATGTCTTTTGCGAACAAAATCCAGACTGTCGCCGTGTTTTTTAATTGTCTGTCTATTGTTTTACCTGTCTGCTTCGTATGTATTTTATTAGCTTCATCATCCCTCTGTTCTTTGTTTTAAGTTCCACGATTTCTTTTCGCCATGTTACTCTTTAAATCTCCGATTTTATCGCCTGTTTTTATTATTATATTCTCTTCATTTTTATCATAAAGTCTGTAGGCTGAAGAGCGGCATACTAAGCTGCTGCCAGCCCGCCCCCCCTTCGGGAGGAATTGAAATTCAATAAAGGAAAAAAAAAAGAAAAAAAATTCCACAGACCGAACGTGAGGAGAGGGCCTAGTGTAATTGTTTAATACAAACCATACAAAAATGCACGGAAGTATGTTTTTTAACACAAACCTACGTTTTTTGAAATGGAACCCCGTTAGTTTTGTTAGCACATCTGAACATATAAACAAATACGTAATCAGTGTCGTTTGTTGCATTGTAAAATGTTAATATATATATATATATATATATATATATATATATATATATATATATATATATAGAAGAAACTATTTGAGTTATTCTGGATAACCTTTCTAGGCACCGGCGTCTGTGCACTGATGAAATTGTCGACATTATAACTCTTCTTAGGCTTTTGACTTCGTACAATTACTTCCACTTCAGTAACAAATTCTATAAGCAGTCGGATAATTTTGCGATGGGTAACCGTTTTGCGCGCTTTCTTGCTGACACATTCGTAAAGTACTCGGAGTGTGACTATTTCACCCGGGTCTCCACCTTAAAAAAGAAGAAAAAAAGAAATTTTACAGACGATATGTCGGTAACAAGAATAGGGTTTTACGGTGAATGATCGGATATTATGCTCCTGGTTTAACAATCCTCATAGCAAAATAACCTCTACGCATGAAGCCATAAATAGCAAAGGTATTCTCAACTTCCTTGATTTGCAGCTTTGTCTCAGTAATAATGTCATAAAATTTGACATTCATCGCAGGACTTCCATGAGCGACTCAATTATACAAGCTACGTCGTGTGAGTTACGTCGTGTGATCCTTATCACTACAAGATGACCTATTTCAGATCAGTAACACAGCGTATCACTGAAATTCCACTTACAGCTAAATCTATTACAAAGGAACTGGTGAACCTGAAATATGTCGCTTTTTGTAACGGGTACCGCCCCTCCATCATTGACAAATTATAGACGCAGAAAACATCGCCACGCGAACGACAAACCACCTACAACTCCAAATTACAGGCTTGCTAAGATTCCATGTTTAGGTAATGTGTCTTACGCCATAGCTAAACTCTGTCATTATCTCATTATAGGAATGGTGTATACCATCTCCAATAAAATCTAGTAGCTTCCATGTTTGGGTAATGTGTCCTACGCCATAGCTAAACTCATAGCTATCTCATTATAAGAATGGTGAATACCGTCTCGAAAAAAATCCAGTATCAGTACATTCACAATGAACGTCCCCAGAAAGATAAATATGCTGCCTCTGGTGTATATATGCTCGAATACTGTGAATGTCAAGAAGCTTATATTGTCAAGACGGGAAGGGCTTTTGAATTTAGGTTTCAGGAGCATTTGCTGACTAAGAAGAGGCAGATTAAGCATGATTCCGCCTTCTTTGAGCACCTTAAATCCAATGGCCACCAGCCACCTACCCTCGGAAACAGGGTTTTGCACCACACGCCCAAAGGTAGACGATCAGTCTGCTCGAAGAGATTTGAAATTGTTAAACAATCACCCTCTAAGAAGTACATGTCACTCAATGATCAGTTATCAAGCAAGAATTAGGTTTTCTATGATTGAATGTTTCTCATTTTTAAATAATTTATAAGTTTTTTGCTTTTTATTACCAGGACCTTGGTCGCTTGTATGTGTATGCAGTTATACTTTATCTTTTTGGCAGTCTTACCTTTTAGCCATAAATTTGTAGTCTAATCTTCTTTTTATTGCTCTACGTATTTTGTTTCATTATTCTCTCGCTCTGCTTTTGAGCGTAAGGATTTTGAATGTCTCTGTGCATCGCTTTCGCTGCATGCATTGTTTATATTCCCATATGACTTATTACGTTTTATTTATTTCGTACTTTATCCATTAGTATTTGAATTTTACGCCGTTATCGCACTGTAAACCCGACGGCAGCGCCGCATGGCGACTAACGTTAGTACTAGCCCAATACGTTGCAAGAGCCGCTGTCGGTGTTAATGCGGACGGGCCTCTGGGACCGCCGTAATGTCCGGCTGTTTACAGTTCGCGCACGAAGTTCTTAATTGCTGCGTAATGGCGGCTGATTGTTACAAACCAGCGGTGTTGTGTTTCCTGGCGGCGCGGCACCCATAAATTGCTAGAAATTATTCAAATGTTCAAAACGTTGATATGACGGATCGGAAGCTTACTTTCAATAATAACGAGGCTAACATTTCATACATGTATTATTGATTACGACTTACACACCTTCTCAACGTATATGACTCTATCTCCACGAATCGCGAAAATGAAAGTAAGATAGGAAACGTAGCGGCTATTACGACCGCTTCTTTTTTAGAACAAGAGGAGATATTATCATCTGTAGTTGCAGTTGTCAGGGATGGTGCCTATAGTGTTCAGACTGTGTGATGAAAAATAATTACTGTGCGCGTCAGACAGTTTAGTAATAAGTAACAAAAATCACGCAGTCTTTAATGTCCAGATGTGGAGACAATATACATGCGTTTTACGCTATATCGTGCATTCTTGACAAATGTTTTTGGCAGAAAATTTCGATTCTGTAACGTGAGTTACAATGCGTTTCTATATATAATTTTATTCGGTCGGTTTTTGAGGTTTATTTTGGTTTTACAGTAGTCCAGTACAGGACCACGCCAGATTTTTTGTAATATCGTCGTCCCCTTATATTTTCAGATAACCTGAAGATAACCTATCTAGACTAAAAGAAGCGTCATTCTTGAGTTAATAAACATTCTGCAACCTACGACAGTTTTTTAATAGTAGCAATAGTAGGTTGCTGTACCACCGCGCCAAGATTGAATGGAATAATTTTTTAGGAACGGAATTCTTTTAATCATAGTGCATACTGTCTCGTTTTTGCGCTTCTCGGCAGGTTTCGCTTTCTATAGGCTGTCTTTGCAACGTACCCCACGGAGCATTTGGAGCTTGCCCATTATGCCTTTGTTGGTCTGTAATTTGCTAGGTAACGGACGCCGTTCGCATTTTCCACTACGAGATTTCCCAGTTCGTATCTTCATTGTCGACCTAGGTCTTACTGACTCATTTTAAAACCGTCTTTTGCTACGACTAAAGAAAGATTTTCTAGCGCCGTTTCTTCCGAGCGAGATGGTGCAGTGGCTAGCATATTGGACTCGCATTCGGGAGGACGACGGTTCAAACCCTCGTCCGGACATCCTGATTTAGGTTTTCTGTGGTCTCCCTAAATCGCTTCAGGCAAATGCCGGGATGGTTCCGGTGAGAGGGCACATCTGACTTCCTTCCCCACCCTTCCCTAATCCGATGGGACCGATGACCTCGCTGTTTGGTCCTCTTCCTCAAAACAAACAACCAACCAACCAGTGACATTTTTGCATCGTTCTCATGTAGCAATGCCACATCATCGGCGAGAGATTAGGCAGTCTACTGCGGTGTTGTGCTGTGTTTTGTACCCAGTCGGCTCATCTTCAGTAACTACTGTTTTGTTCACTTTGTTGGATCACTTTATCCAGCAGCAAGTTGCACAGGATCGGTGACAACTTATCTCCTTCAAGAACTTCTGTCTTTCCTTCAAAGCCTTCCGATGCTGTGCTTCGGTATCTGACCCTAGGATCGGTGCCCTTGATGTAATTCTTGTGTTACTGTGTCCATTGCTTGGCACCGAGGACATTCACAACACATTCCTGTCCGCGTAATCGTAAGCTGTGGTACAGTCCACTGCAGTGTTCCTACCTTCCCTGCGCCGGTGTTCCAGGAGCCTTCTGAGTCCAAAAGTGCTGCTCGGTACAGTTCCTTCCTTTTCGGAATCGACTTCGATAGTCTCCACTCCTTGACTCGAGCTGTTCTTCCGCTCTGTTCAACAGCTATCTACAGGGAACCCTGTAGACGATCTTCATCAGTGCGGTTCTTCCATAATTATCCAGAGTCTTTTCATCGAACCTTCTTATGTACTGGAATAATGACGTCTTTTTTCCAATCTTACGGTACGTTTCTATTTTTTCAGATGCCCATTATTATTTTGTACATACTGTCTTCTGTCGCTGGCCCATCACATTTTATTTCCTCAGCGCAGATTAGAGATGGTAGTTACCGCTTTTTCCCACGCCACTTTAACCTGAGCGTTAAAACCCCTCAAAGTAACCGGTTTCTGAAATAACAGAGTTTTTTTATTCCTATTTTGACATCATTTGTTTGAAGTCACATTATGTCATCAAAAGTATCCGGACACCTGGCTGAAAATGACTTAAAAGTTCGTGGAGCCCTCCCTCGGTAATGCTAGAATTCAATATGGTGTTGACCCACCCTTTGCCTTGATGACAGCTTCCACTCTCGCGGGCATACTTTCAGTCAGGTGTTGGAAGATTTCTTGGGGAATGGCAGCCCATTCTTCACGGAGTGCTGTACTGAGGAGAGGTATCTTTGTCGTTCGGTGAGGCCTGGCACGAAGTCGGCGTTCCAAAACATCCCAAAGGTGTTCTAAAAGATTCAGGACAGGACTGTATGCAGGCCAGTCCAAATAACTGTCATAGTACTTGCAGTGGATGCTGATGCAGTTTGGAATTCCTGTGTGGTGGTCTGGATGTCTGCCTGTTGCACATTACGCCGCTCTTCAACTGTCGGCGTTCTCTGTCAATCAACACACGAGGTCGGCCTTTACTCTTTTGTGCTTACGTGTCCCTTCACGTTTCCGCTTCAGTATCACTTCGGAAGAAGTGGACCTAGGGATGTTTAGGAGTGTGGAAATCTCGCGTACAGACGTACGAGACAAGTGGCACCCAATCACCTGACCACGTTCTAAGTCCGTGAGTTCCGAGGAGCGCTCCATTCTGCTGTCTCACGATGTCTAATGACTACTGAGGTCGCTGATATGGAGTACCTGGCAGTAGGTGGCAGCACAATGCACCTAATATGGAAAACGTATGTTTTTGGGGCTGTCGGATACTTTTGATCATATAGTGTACATCCTTCTCTCCTGTTCACCATCATACCCTTTCACAAAGGGCTTCCTCGCTACAGGTCTTTTTACCTTCGGCGCCTTAAAGAAAGCTCGTATCTTGTTTTGCTTAAATGGGTCTGCTTCTTCCAGATTTTCATTACACATATTGCTCCTGCCGCTTCTTGTTATTTTAGCAATCGTTCTTCTCGTTGTGTAACAGATTTTAAAGTCCCTTTGTTAGTTGCCTGTCTAATCCTCCAAGCTTTTCCTCTAGACTCAACAGCTTCTTGATGCTCACCGATTCAACACTCGTCTTTCATTCCCTTGTTCCTTAGGACTGGTCATTCAAGCTCCCTTTGTTCATGTTCCTCACTTTTTCTTATACATTTTAAACTGTAAGGTTCCTTGCAAATTCATCCCTGCGTCTGTTCAAAAGTTCCTTAGCTGCATTTAAATTTCAGACTTCCTTATTTTTTCCTTTTCCTCTTCAGAACTTCCATCCTTTCCTCCTAAACATCGAACAGTGGTGTGTCATCGCACTTTGATATCACAGTCCCCTCTACCTCATCTCCATCTGACTGAAGTCCCGATGGAAGCATTCTCCTTGCACTTCGCTATAATGTTCCTGATTTCCAGAGGAGCAGTCAAAATGCGAGTCCAGGAAACGGACTTTTAAAGTAACGTTACGAGTGAAACTCCTTGAAATTTTCCAGCGAGGTTTTGACAGTACTCGTGTAATTTGGATTTTTCTTACTCCGTAGAATGTTTTCAGCAACTGACCTGAAGGCAGTCCGTGCACGTTTCTCTTTAATATTCACTGCATTCTCAAACTGGAGATCCTTCATCAGTTTGAGACTTTGACAACCAACAATAACTCGAGCTTTCAATATTTAATGACTAATGAAAGGAAATTTCGTATAAAGGTAGTTAACGTAGTCTTTGTCACGTAGATAAGAACATTCAGACTGCTTCATCAAGCCCAGTTTGAAGTGTAACGGTGGAAGCAATACTTTCTGTGCGTGTGCGTGTTTTCTACAGGCGGCTTGCGCAAGATGATTTTATGTCCAGGCACACGATTTTATATCCTGGCACAAAATGTCACGGATTTGGCCAAAGTTTTATACTCGGTGCTTTTCCTTTGTACGACTACCCTACTTATATAAAAAGGACATCGTTTTCGTGTTCCAGCTTCCTTTCCTAACAAAATTCCTGCAACTAAAAGTGAAATAAACTCTATTCCATTATGAATAAACTGTACATGATATTAGGTATGTGCACAGGTTAGTAACGTTTTTGTTCTGGTGTTGGTATTCCGGTTGTTATGGGTTTATCTACCAATTATCATTTTTTATCTGTAACTCACTCTTTGAGTTCACACATTGTCATTTTGTTGTGGACGCTAAAAAATGGAGAACCAAGTGGATAAATCGGAACATTTCCGACATATTCTTCTGTTTGAGTTTAATAAAGGGGTGATAGCAGCGGAGTCACCCAGAAATATTTGACCCGCGTGGGGGGGGGGGGGGGGTGGTAATGCCACGACAGGAAAACGGTTATCGCCTTTAATGAGGTTCGTATTGACGTTAGTGACTCCCCATGTTCAGGAAGATCGTTTAAATGCATTAATCCACAATTATCCACGCCAGTGCACTCGAGAACTCGCAGATGTGATGCACTGTGATTATTCCACTATTATGCGAGTTTTGCATGCAATTGGTACGGTTTAGAAATTGGGTGAAAGGGTACCACATGACATAAACCAAAATCGGAAAAAGCAGCGGGTGATCATATGTGCATACCTGCTTGCTTGCCATCAATTAGCCCTTGAACAACGTCGATTCATATCCATTGTAGTTACTGGTGACGAGAAATGATGTCCTTATGCTCACATAAGGGAAAGAAAGGAATGTTTTATCACGAACAAAGCAGCAACTGGCCGTACAAAGATCTACACCCATCCACAGAAGATGTTATGCATCTGGTGTGTCAGCAACGGAGTGTTGGACTTCGAATTGCTTCCCCGAGGTGTAACCATCACTTCTGACGTTTATTGTCAACAATTGAGATATCTTTTAGACACAATCCTAGAACGACGACAAGGAAGACAGAGTGATTCAATGCTACTCCACCATAACGACCGCGAAGATTCTCCTAGAGCGACAAAAAACACTACACTACACCTGATCTTGCACACACAGATTTTCACCTTTTCCGCACTCTATTGAATAGCCTTGAAGGAACTTCATTTCCCGACGAAAATGAGCTCAGATTTGGCTCACTGTTGTAAACAGCCAAGAAGAATAACTTGTTGACGATTAAAGTCTCTGTGAGGTACATCTGTTGTGTTTATTAAACTTACGGTAAAACGTTACGAACATACCCACTAGAAGAAAACTAACTACACTTCTGAAATTTGCATAAATGGGTTATTTTAGAGCACACATTTATTTTCACTCATCTGATAATATGCAGACTGTTATCTGCTACACCAATCTAATCTTCAGCGATATTCCATAGCGCCGCATTTCAAAAACCGTCACCCAAAGTATACAGTTAAGAGCACACATTTGCTTTCAGTTCTCTGATAACATGCAGACTAGAGTTATCTCATCCAGCCAGATAATCCAGCATTATTCTGTTACACCACATTTCAAGAGCGTCTGTTTCTTCCTTGCCTGAACTGTTTGTCGAGCACATTTACCTTCCTTGCGGGAGTACTATAATGCAAACAGTGACGGCCATCTAACAACCAGTCACAGGAACTCCGAAATCCGTAGGCTTTGTTCCGTTAAGATTGGAGTACAACCACCAAATAATTAACGTCGTGGTAGGTGGAGAGGTTGACTCAAGAGCGGAATTCGTGGCGGTCCGCACCAAGCTCGTCACAAAACGCCCCAGAAAAAGAAATAAATATTTGAAGACATAACATTCTAAAGGTGTTACGGACTAAGGGTAATGTTCTGAGTTATAAGAAAAAGAAAACAGTATTGTATAACATAACGCATGTTTGTAGAGTATCATTTATCATCATCCAGGAATTATAAACTGTGCTGCAAGTCCAGAGAAAATTGAATCGAATCGGCCAAAAAAGAAAATTATAAATTTACAGCAAATGTGTCTAGCATATTACTTAGACTGAAAGGGCTGAGTCCTACAGGGCTATCATGCTACAAAGACTGACAAAAGATATCTTAACATAAATATCTTAAGGCATGTAAACAATACGGAAGAAAAATCATCAGTTTGCAGTATCATTAAGCAAATCAGTGTAATGTGGCGTAAGCGGTACCATAGCACGCAAGTCCTTTCTTTCAGCAGACAAGTTGTGTATGACTCAAAGAGCCAACAGTTTTGCCTCTCTTTAGGATGTGTACCCTTTTCCAACGTTCAGTGCTACTGAATTTTCTTTTGATGTGCAGTATTCCACGTGAGATGATTTTAATTTCTGCATCAAAACTGATGTTGTTGCGTTGGTGACTTTATCAGCACCAGTCTGGAAATCAGTGAAGTCCTTTTCCTCCATTCTGAACGTGTTGGCTGTTAAAGAATGGCGTGCTGAAGTAATTACTTCTTGTAACTCGCCAGGTTCATGACTACCTTCTTGCGCTTTTCTGTTAACGCAAAGTTTCTATGACAAGATAGGAAACTGCACATACTTACGTTATATGCAGCCAGATATGGCACAAGACATGTACATAGACAGGGTGTTTCACATCTCATGTTACACACTTCTAGATGCTGTAGAGAGGACTTAGTACATCAAATTTCACACAGGATCCAACTTTCAAAAAAGTCATCCAACGACGTTACACGCGCCGGCGCCTGTAAATGTGTGTATGTACAGGATGATTCCGTGATGATGCCACGACTTTCAATGATTATAGAGACGGATAAATATATCAATTTGAGGTGAGGGCCCCTGTACCGGAAACGAACGAGTCGAAAATTTTTGATCGAAAATCATTCTGATCCCTCTGAGTGATGAACACAAGTTCTGGTATCGTTCTTGCTAAGATTGTAGCGTAGGAAACTTTCAAAGGCAGGAGAATGGACCAAAACAAGAAAAAAAACTAGTAACCATGACGTCTAAAATGTATACCTGAGGCGCTATGAGCTCTTTATTAATGGAGGAGATGTCTTTGACAATGGCGAAGATGAAAAAGTGCTCATAGAAATTGTTGTTGTAGTGGCCTTCAGTCCAGAGACTGGTTTGATGCAGCTCTCGACGCTATTCTATCCTGTTCAAGCCTCTTCATCTCAGAGTACCTAATACCCACACAGCTCTTAAGGTATGCATTTCAGATCCCATGTTTACTGGACATTTTTTCTTCTTTTGGTCTGTCTTACCACGTCTTAGAAACAACTGTACATGTATTGCACAGTCAGGAGTATGAGAATGATTTTCGTTTCTAACTTTCGACTCGTTTGTTTTCGAACCAGGGACCGTAAGCAAAGTTTCATACATCTATCCTTCCTCACCGTCCTTGAAAGTTTCAAAAATGGTTCAAATGGCTCTGAGCACTATGGGACTTAACATCTGTGGTCATCACTCCCCTAGACCTTAGAACTACTTAAACCTAACTAACCTAAGGACATCACACACATCCATGCCCGAGGCAGGATTCGAACCTGCGACCGTAGCGGTCGCGCAGAGCCAGACTGAAGCTCCTAGAACCGCACGGCGACCTTCAAAGTTTGTAACATCACGCAGTCACCCTGTATGTAGATACATTTAAAGGCGGCGGCGCGTATATTGAGCAAAGTAAGAGCATACGGACTATCAGACCAATTGTGTGATTGGATTGAAGAGTACCTAGATAACACAACGCAGCATGTCATTGTCAATGGAGAGAAGTCTTCCGAAGTAGGAGCGATTTCAGGTGTGCCGCAGGGGAGCGTCGTAGGACCGTTGCTATTCACTATATATATATATATATATATATATATATATATATATATATATATATATATATATATATATATATATATATATATATATATATCGGGGCGGTTAGTAGACCCGCAACCGAGCGCCTCCCCAGGTGGCGGATAGGGGAATGCCTCCTAGATATAGGTGGTACCGAGGAAATGAAATACTCGGGGCGGACCAAAACTACTAGTAGCGTCTGTTCCCACAGTGGGCGGCTACAAAAGGCGTCTGCTCCACATGTCAGTGGCGGCCTCAACCAACCTCCTGATCTGGAAAGTCAGGTTGTACTCGGCAGCATGCCATACATCCAACTACTAAACATCATGATGGTACAACGAGAAAAATCTCATTACCCCGGGCCCCAGTCAATAGACTGGGATTGTCGTGAGCATCGGATTCCGGGGGCTCACGGACATCATGAGAAGAATCGGAGCTTCTCAAACTCCCTCAAGACCAAACGCAAACACTACATCGGCACACTCAACGTGAACACACTGATGAAGACAGGAAAGATGAAACAACTGGCAGACACTCTCGAAAAATTTCAAATCAAAATATGTGCACTGCAAGAAACACGATTCACAGACGAAGACCATTTCAACACGGAGAATTTCAGAATATACAAAGGAAAACCATCGAGACAACTGAAAAACCTAAGGCTTTTTGGCACAGGATTTGCAGTACACAGGTCCATCACGGACAGCATAATCGACTTTTCGTCACCAAACGAAAGAATCAGCACCATCACAGTGAAATCAGCCAATAAATCCTACACAATAATCAACGCACATGCACCGACTAATGACTACAACAGGAAAAACCCGGATGAAATTGATGACTTCTGGACGACAATGGAAGAAACTATCAGAAAAATTCCTGCACATAGAGTCAAAATAATACTGGGAGACTTCAACGCCAAACTCGGAAAAGAAAAGATATACAGACATATCACAGGAAAACATACTCCACACAAGGACACCAACAAAAACGGAAAACATCTGATAGACTTTTGCAAAAGCCACGACCTCGCCATTATGTCAACAAAATTCAAGAAACCAACACGAAAACTTACAACATGGAAATTCCCCAGCGGAAAGCAAGAACTACAAATCGACCACGTAATAGTGCAGAAAGACTCACAAAAAGAAATTTTGAACATAGACACCCGTAAAGGCTACTTCGACTCAGACCACCACCTACTACAGATCAGGATTCGTCTTTTGCCCAAGAAAAAGCTCCAGAAGAACAAAATTGTTAGACCAGATCCAGAATACGTTAGTTTAAACCAGACACAAATATTACACAAAATTAAAATGGAGAAAACGACAGACTGGACACAACTTTCACGAAGAATCCGAGATGCCATGAAACTAGCACAAGCACCACGAACACGGAAACACCGTTGGTGGAACCACACATGTGACCAAGCTATTGACCAACGAATCAGTGCATGGAAAAAATTTAGTAGCCATAAATCCCAAGAGAATTGGATGAACTTCTTGAAAACACAGAAGCAATCAAGCAAAATCATTCGCAGTGAAAAGCGACAGTATGACAAACGGCGACTGACAGAGATCGAATCGGACTTCATAAAGAACAATACAAGAAACTTCTACAGAACGTTCAGAGAAAATATGACTGGATATCAACCACCCAACTTGTGCTTCAGAAGACCGGATGGAACCCTAGAAACCAATACCAAAAACAATTGTGACATTCTGGCAAAGTACTTTGAAAAACTGCTCAACACGGACCCCCCCCATGGAAGAAATGATGGCAGAAACGAGCACATACAATCCAGATAGTGAACCTCCCTCTAGAAGAAGTTAAAGAAATAATAAAGTCACTCAAGAATCGTAGAGCACCAGGAGAAGATGGCATCATCGCGGAAATCTGGAAGCTGCAAGACCCAGAACTCACCAAAGACATCCACAGGATCTTGGAAGACATCTGGAAGACCATGAAAATTCCTGGCGACTGGAAAACTGCCCTGATACACCCACTACACAAAAAAGGTGACAAAACTGACCCGAACAACTACAGAGGAATATCCCTACTACCGGTCACATACAAAATCCTCTCCAAAGCTTTACTGAACAGACTAGAATGCCAAACCGACCACTTGATTGGGGAATACCAAGCAGGCTTCCGTAAAGGGCGGTCTTGTGCGGAACAAATTTGGAACCTGAAAATGATTTTACAACACAAACAGAACCTGATCATTACCTTTGTTGACTTCAAAAAGGCGTACGACTCTATCGACCGGAAAACTCTCTTCAAAATTCTAGCAGAATACAAAGTAGACAACAAAACACGGGCTATCATAGAGCAAACTTTAACCAACACGACCTCCAAAGTAAAGTTCTGTGGGAAACTATCAGAGCCCTTTGAAATTCGCACAGGTGTCCGACAAGGCGATGGCCTCTCACCTCTCCTTTTCAATCTGGTGTTAGATAAGGTCATAAAAGAATGGGAAACATCACAACAGGGGATAACCTTAGGAAACCTACAGATTAAATGCCTGGCTTTTGCAGACGATTTGGCGATTGTCACGAAAGGTATAAAGGAAACGAAAGACGCTATTGAAAAACTGCACGAAATCGCTTCCAAAACTGGACTACAGATCTCTTACGAAAAGACACAGTTTATGAGCACAAAGAAACTCTCATCTCTGAACACAAAGTATGGCACGATTTACAAAACGGCAAACTTCAAATACCTCGGTGAAACACTACAAATGAGTGGACATAACAGAGACTCAAACGAAGAAAGAAAGACTAAACTGGACAAGGCATACAAAGTAGTGTGGAATCATTACAACAAGAAGTCTATCTCACAAAAAGCCAAATTACGCCATTACGACACGGTGGTGCTCCCCGAGGCACTATATGCAGCAGAGACCACACTAATCCTAGGGCATACACGTATCAGACAATTAGAAAAAGTAGAACGGAAAATACTTAGGAAAATATTTGGCGCAACTAACAACAATGGAATATGGATCAAGAAACCTACAGAGGAACTGTACAAACATACGGAGACAATCACAGAAAAGATTAGAAAACGCAGACTGCAATTCTATGGACACCTATACAGAATGCCATCACACAGGCTGACCAAACAGATCTTTGACTGGGTAACCACTAGAAACAACAAATGGGTGGCAGAGGTAGAAAACGACCTGAACCAGCTCAACATAACAGCAGACACAATAAACGACAGAATAAAGTTCAGAAACATCATTAAGAAAAGTAAACTACATGAGATACAATGCGACAAACGAACAGGCATAAAATGGACCGAAGAACGCAAGCAAGATCACAGCCAGAAGATGAAAGAAATATGGGCAACCAAAAAGGCAATAAAGATGAAGCCGAAGACACAAAGCCGACAAGAAGCATGGACAGAGGACCGGAAACAGAAACACAGCGAGCGAATGAGGGAAGTTTGGGCAGCAAGGAAGGCAGCAAAAGGAACTGGCCATGTAGTTTAGTCCAAATGCGCTCTTTAAGGGCAAAACACCAATAATAATAATAATATATATATATATATATATATAAATGACCTTGTGGATAACATCGGAGGTTCACTGAGGCTTTTGGCGGATGATGCTGTGCTATATCGAGAGGTTGTAACAATGGAAAATTGTACCGAAATGCAGGAGGATCTGCAACGAATTGACGCATGGTGCAGGGAATGGCAATTGAACCTCAATGTAGACAAGTGTAACGTGCTGCGAATGCATAGAAAGAAAGATCCTTTATCATTTAGCTACAATATAACAGGTCAGCAACTGGAAGCAGTTAATTCCATAAATTATCTGGTAGTAGGCATTAGAAGTGATTTTAAATGTAATGACTATATAAAATTAATCGTCGGTAAAGCAGATGCCAGACTGAGATTCATTGGAAGAATCCTAAGGAAATGCAGTCCGAAAAGAAAGGAAGTAGGTTGGAGTACACTTTTTCGCCCACTGCTTGAATACTGCTGAGCGGTGTGGGAGTAGGAACACTGTTTTCTTTGTCCTCTATCTCTTCGACAGAGAAGATCCAACGGAGAGCAGCGCGCTTCGTTACAGGATCAGTTATTAATCGCGAAAGCGTTACGGAGATGATAGATAAACTCCAGTGGAAGACTCTGCAGGAGAGACGCTCAGTAGCTCGGTATGGGCTTTTGTTGAAGTTTCGAGAACATACCTTCACCGAGGAGTCAAGCAGTATATTGCTCCCTCCTACGTGTATCTCGCGAAGAGACCATGAGGATAAAATCAGAGAGATTAGAGCCCACACAGAGGCATACCGACAATCTTTCTTTCCGCAAACAGTACGAGACTGGAATAGAAGGGAGAACCGATAGAGGTACTCAAGGTACCCCCCGCCACACACCGTCAGGTGGCTTGCGGAGTATGGATGTGGATGTAGATGTAGATCCTGTATAGCGTCACTAAATAACGTTTACGGACAAGGGTTCCTGTGTAAAACTTGATCCAAGTCTCCTCTAGAGCCTCTATAAAGCGTGCAACGTGAATGTAAGAACACGGTTTTTGTTTTGTCCTCAGCAGTTGTCATCTAAAATCAGAAGTTTCCTTTTTTCCCAGTTACATTTAAGGTACTTTTAGTCCAATTCAGAACACGGAATAGACGTGATATGTTAACTCTACGGAACCTTCCACCCTCATGCCACAGTTACATTATTGCCTCACTTCTGTCATTAGCATGAGCACAGAAGTTGTAATATGAGACCTGGCGCAAGTAGAACGTGTCAGAGGGTACGTAAGAGTTGGAACGAACAATACTTGTTGCAGATGGACTGCCAAGGTAGAAGTGTTACTTCCACAACCCGACGAACGACAAGAAAACTATTACATTCGGGAGTTGAACTGATGTAATTGATTCCTGACTGGAGAGCGCATTGTCATTAGGGATCTTTGGGAAGCGTGTCCTTGCAGTAGGACTAGGGTCACGTGTGGCTCTGGCCAGGCTACCGCTGACATCTTGACACTGCCGGGTATGGCTGCTCTGGTGTGGTTGAACAGCTGACTGCAGGGTGGAATGGCGCTCTGCCGTCTTCAGTACGTGAGAGTAGGCACCGTCTGTCCGCGAGTGCTGGATCTGGAGAGCTGCCAATTCCACGCTCCTCGTGGTGTAAAACAACTGCCCTGATCAGCAAAATCACTATATCTCTTGCTATTCGAACCCACATGGGACTGGGGAAATAAGTTTCCTTTAATTTACGTCTATGGTCACAAACGTTTTGTTAACAGATTACCAGTTTCGGTCTTTAATGACCATCATCAGATCTGTTTCATAAAAACAAATTCCTACTGAAACAGATCTGATGATGGTCATTAAAGACCGAAGCCGGTAATCTGTTAACAAAAAGTTTGTGACTATAGACGTAAATTAAAGGAAACTTATTACATATACGAGTCACTGTTTTTTCGCGACGATGTCGCAGCTTGTGGGACTGGGGAAACTTTGGGTCAGTCTATACCAGTGTGCCATTTCGCAGCTTTATGTTCCAGTTTTCTTGGGTGGGTAAAAACATGGATTGCCGTCACAGGGGACTACAGCGCGTATCGATGTGACCGTCTGGAGAGCCATTATTGTGACACATGTGTTTCTCTAGATGTGAAGTTATCATAAATACTGAGGTGAGAAAAGTTTCGGGATACCTCGTAATATCGTGTCGGACCTTCTTTTTTCCAGACTAGTGCAGCAATCTACGTGGTACGGACTCGACAAGTCGCTGGGGGTCCCCTGGAGAAATAATGGGCTACACCGCTTCTGCAGCAGCCCGTAACTACGAAAGTGTTGCAGGTGCAGGATTTTGTGCACGAATTGAACTGTCGATTATGTCCCGCAAATGTTCGATGGGATTCGTGTTAGGCGATCTGCGCGGCCATATCATTCGCTCGGATTCTCCAGGACGTTCTTCAGATCAGTTACGAACAACTGTGGCCCGCTGGCTTGGTGCACTGTGCTCCATAAGAAGTCCAATGTTCCTTGCGAACATCAAGTTCATGAATGGCTGCACATGTGAGACCTGAGTTTCTCCTTTCGTATACAACTTTCAAATAACTTCCGGGAATTCAGCCAGGTAACCCTTTCAGCGACTGCCGATATTTCGGCGGGAGAACACCTCGCCATTTTCAATGCAAACTTCAACGGACAGGCGACGTACATGCAAATTTAAATACTTGCTTCTCGGACTGACGCAGGAAAGATAACACAGACACTGAACACTAATGCCACCAAAGATGACCAAAGTCAGAGCTATCGATAGTGAGACTACGAACTCGCAGGTGAGGCAGCATTGGCTCTGTCCCCCTGTTTTTTGACAAGGGAGAGAGCTGGATTCCAGACAGAGTTTAAACAGAAACTGTTGTGGCGTAACAAGACAGCTACGCCACACTGAAGTAGCCGAAAGGCACGCGTAATCTCACGTAGGCTAGATAGAGGTCTGAAACAGGACACGTAATGAATGGTAGCAAGAAAAGTACGTAGCTGCTGTAATACTTAACTTTTAATCCTTCAGTTGAATACAGCATTCCTGGATGATACAAGTGAGACTCTATCTTAAAATGGTTAATGGCGCCTTGCTAGGTCGTAGCCATGAACATAGCTGAAGGCTATTCTAACGGTCTCTCGGCAAATGAGAGAAAGGCTTCGTCAGTGTAGTCGCTAGCAAAGTCGTCGTACAACTGGGGCGAGTGCTATTCCGTATCTCGAGACCTGCCTTGTGGTGGCGCTCGGTCTGCGATCACAAGTGGCGACACGCGGGTCCCACATGTACTAAAATGGACCGCGGCCGATTTAAACTACCACCTAGCAAGTGTGGTGTCTGGCGGTGACACCACAGAAACCTCCATCCCTGTTAACGAGATTGCTCGCTAATTTAATCTCAACTGCCTCCCTAATAACACTGTCCCAATAGCTGGACGTGCATGCAAATATCTCGGTGTTGTTATACGACAGGGGGTGACCAGTATCGAAGGAATGTTGGGGAATAGCAGATCTACTTGGCTGCTGTAATCGTGTGTGCCGTTTACGCTCAGTGCATCGGTCCTCCACGATAGTTTGACCAGTATATACCATGCCTCAGCTACAAGGAATGCGATATACACCCTCCTTACGCAGACCAAGATCATCCTTAACAGAACTCAAAAGCGCTCCAATTTTAGACGGAGGTCGGAAAACACATTTCACATCGTATTTCCGTAAAATACGACCGATCTTGTTGGAAGTGTTTCCCACGTAAGGCTACCTCACCTGCGAGTTCCTAGTCTCACTATCGATAGCTCTGACTTTGGTCATCTTTGGTGGCATTAGCGTTCAGTGTGTGTGTTCTCTTTCCTGCTTCAGTCCGAGGACCGAGGTTTTAAATTTGCATGTACGCCGCCTGTCCGTTACAGTTTCCCTTCAAAATGGCGGGGTGTTCTCCCGCCGAAACATGGGCGGTCGCTGAACGTGTTACCTGGCTGAATTCCCGGAAGTTATTTGGAAGGCTGCAAATGGTCTCCAAGTAGCCGAACACAACTATTTTCAGTCAACGATTGGTTCCGTTGGACCAGAGAACCTAGTTCGTTCCATGTAAACACAACCCACACCATTAGGGAGGCACACCAGCTTGCACAGTGTGTTGTTGACAACTTGGATCCACGACTTCGTGGGGTCTTTGCCACAATCAAACTTTACCATCATCTCTTACCAACTGAAATCGGGACTCGTCTGACCATACCACGGTTTTTCAGTCATCTAGGTTCCAACCGATGTGGTCACGAGTCCAGGAGAGGCGCTGCGGGCGATGTCGTGCAGTTAGCACAGACACTCGCGTCGATAGTCTGCTGTCATAGCCCCTTAACGACAAATTTCGCCCCACTTCCCTAACGGGCACGTTCGTCGCACGTCACACATTGACGTGTGCGCTTATTTCACGCAATGTTGCTTGTCTGTTAGCACTGACAACTCTACGCGAACGCCGCAAGTGAAGGCCGTCGGCCATTGCGTTGTCTGTGGTGAGAGGCAATGCCTGAAATTTGGTATCCTCGGCACACTTTTGACATTGCAGATTCGGAATATTGAATTCCCTAACAATTTCGAAAATGCAACGTCCCGTGCGTCTAGTTGCAACTAGCGTTTCACGTTCAAAGTCTGTTACTTCCCGTGGCGCTGGCATAGAGAGGCATAGCGCCTTCACATCGCTCCTGTCACTTGTTAGGACGATATCGTCATAGGCATGAGTCATCGACAGATGTCACCAGCTGACATGGACCTGAGTTACAGAGCTGCACGTAGTTGCACTAGTAGGCGGCAGAGGTCAGCAGTTGACGGACAGTGCTAGCAGTCGTAGTCAAAACAATGTTGTAAAGTTATGTTTGACTAATATTTAATGTATTTGCATAATCATAATTGTTTATATATGTAGTAATTAGCAGTGTGAGTGTTGTATGAGTGAAGAAGAAGTAAATGAAAATTGTTTTGTTTATTCACGAAGTACCAGTTAAATTATACAGGGCATTTACTGTAATTAAATGTGCAGTCAGTTTATGTTACCAATAAATCGTGAGTAGAACACAAATTAATCGGTAATTTCGGAAGGAGTAATTTTATATTTGATACTTTTCTAAATTTATTTATTTAGCAATTGCCATAGAAAGAAATGTTTTACTGTGATTTGTCATTGAAGTAAAGCGCGGGTTAGCGTCGGATAATACTGCAACCTGATTTGCTGTTTGTGATATCAGCCAATCAGAAAAATGCAGACTCGCGCCAATCTATGCTGGGAACAAAGCCTTTGGTGTGATCTAAGTAAGTCAGGGCTGAGGGTTCTAACTAGTAACATCTCATTGAAAGCAGCTACGACGAAAGTACTGTAAAATCGAGGAAAAATGTTAATTACGAGTTCGCGAAGTAGTACAAAGTGTATTTAAGTGAACGGTATAGTGGAAGTCGTGTGGAATTTCGGACGGAATATCAGAATTATTGCTTTTGACTGTTAGTTAAAACCGCGTGGCGTGTTGTTCGGTCTAAGACTGGAACAGGTATTACGTGTAGAGCAGAGTGCACAACATTTCAGCGAGAATTTTCATAACTAAACGACCCGGTGAACTCTATTAACTTCGGTAACGGGTGTAAATACCATAAGCTGGCTATGTGTGTGATTGTGGTGTGCGTGGGAACTTTACATTGTGTAGACACTTAGTACAGACTTGGCAGTATTAACTGTGATCTTTATCGTAAAAATACACCTGAAAATTTACATTGCCAAGTTAAAACTTTTATTTCAGTACTAGCCACATCCCGTTTACCGGATAATTCTATGTATGTTGCGACCTGCAGTAGACAGTAGTGGTCTGGTATTTTCTACCACAGCTTTTAGCTAGACAAATGAACATTGATGGAGACTGGCAGGGCGGTAAAAAGTAGCGTGCCGCGCCGCAACAGTCACGTCGGAACCCGTATCACACGTATCAAGTGCGTACACATGATAACTCCGCCAATGCACTGACCTTTTGCCCCTTGTGTACACGATACTACCGCCGTCTGTGTATGTGGGTATCGGTACCCATGACATCTTTCACCTGAGTGTACTCTTACAATCGTAAGCCTTTCTTTTTCGTGCTGTGTATGTACTGTTGTTTGCATCTCGTGTGCTTGCATAGTGACCGGAGCTCTACATAGAAGGTTTCTTACTGCAGAGCTTCATAAAGTTTCACTGTCTCTTCAGTTTTCGTTCCAATGACTTCATGGTACTGTACGGAACGTCTGGTGAATGGAAGCAGTCAGCATCACCGCAGTTTATTAGCTCTGATCATGAATGAGTGGCTTCAGCTGAATCACGTTGAGCACCAGGAGAAAGTTGTTGACTCTCTCCCTCGTCTAACAGAGGCAGTCTTGTTGATAATTCTTCCGGGTTATATGGCCATGGTCCATGGAATACTTCTATTCCTAACGTTTCGTCCAATACTACGTTGGACATCCTCAGAGGTATGGCTGGTCCAGTCGGCAGGACTCAACAGGATCAGCCATACCTCTGAGGATGTCCAACGTAGTATTGGACGAAACGTTAGGAATAGAAGAATTCCATGGACCACGAACATATAACCCGGAAGAATTAACAACAACAGTACCATCCGGTCGTGAAAGCCTTCATTGTATGAACAGAGGCAGGTCATGGTGAGTATAGGCGGGGCTACACGGCATTAGGGTGCTGTTTTTTTTCTGTCGTGCTCACATTCTCTGTCGCCGCAGGAGGTCCATCACGCTTGCGCACAACGGCGGGCTTCGTAGCCCGCAGCGCCGTGGATGGACTGCGGCCGCTTGTTGCTGGGTGCCGTTAGAATTGCAAGGTCGTTTCCTGGCGGTTACGCCAGAGTGAGGTATCCGCTCGTGACAGGCAGTAAATCATTAATTATCGCCGGTGTCACTGGCTTAACGCGCTTTAGCGGCAACAGAGGCTTATGTTGAATGTAGCGACAAGTGTCCGGTGTAGCCAACTCGGTCTGCACCTCACCGCACTGCTGTCTCTGTGTACGATGATCCTCTGAGAAGTGCCATGCTTACAGGGAAACTAAGGCATTGTAAAGTAGTGCGTCCATGTGCCAGCAGTTAAAGAAAAAGAAAAAGAAAAGAATGAAAACAAAATGAAGAAAAAAGAAGAATAAAAAGGAAATGAAGAGAAGCAAAAAGATAGTATTGGTTAAAAACAGTCTTGGTGGCAATTTTATTTATTTATTTTTTTAAACTACGCGTTTCGCCTTATTCAGGCATCTTCAGGTTGATCTACACAGAAAGCAGAGAACAGATGCATCTAGTTAAGAATTGCGATTGCGTTGTGCAGACTTGGATAACCTAAAAGCGTGTAAAAACAGAGCAAATACTGAAAGAGCAAATACCTTAATTTAGTATTTCTTAAAACGATCATTTAGGGAGTGTAGGCAAAGGGCATCGTCGAATACATCAGGCCAACATTGCCTTCGTTAAACTCAGTAAAAAATAGAAATATAAAATAGTAAAAACAGATAAGAAAATTCACCAGTGATCGGACAGTCAGAAATGTAATCGTATTGCCGAAGCCTTATGATAAGGCCTTACCTTTTCTAGATGGACGTGAGCGACTCCAAGACCTGCATAACGCGTTCCTATTCACAGGAGCGAGTAACAGAGTAAGATGGGGGCTCAGGTAGTTTGCATAATGCACCACAGCGTCGTGTGATAGTACTGACGCTTAATACAGAATCACCTCAATAGGTGGCGCTGCCACGCAGCTGCTGGTGTGTGTATCCAGTTTACGATCTCCCATTCTTACCAGCAGCTGTGTGGCAGTATTTGATCTGTTTATACATGCTTTTAGGTTATCCAAGTCTGCACAATGCGATCGCGATTCTTAAATAGATGCGTTTGTTCTGTTTTCTGTGTAGATCAACCTGACGATGCCTAAATAAGGCGAAACGTGTAGTTGGAAAGAAAAAAACTAAAATTGCCACCAACACTGTTTTTAACCAATACTGTTAAGCACTGGTTTTCTGTATGCCACATATGGATTGGAAGAATTTCTAAGGAAAAAGATAGAACGAAAGAGGGGGAAAAGAAAGATAGAAATAGAAGAAGAAAAATATGAAAATACATTTAAAAAAGAATAAAGAAGGAAGAAAGAGAAGAAAAAGAGAGAGAAAAGGGAAAAGGAAGAAAGAAAGAGAGAACAACAGAAAAGAAGAAGAAGAAAAATAAAAAAAGAATAAAGAAACAAGAAAAAAATCAGGTGAAACATAAAGAGAGATGTTTAAAGGAGAATAAAGAAGACAGAGAGAAGGAAAGGAAAAAGAAGTGCGGAAAAAAGAAAACCTTGAAAGCCAAAAGAACTAAGTTTAAAAAAGAATAAAGAAAAAGAGGAGAGTGAAAGAAAGAAGGAAAAAGAAAGACAATAAGTGAAAAAGAGAAATAATGGAGGAAAAAGAGAAGAGAAAGAAAAAAAGGAAAAAGAACAGGTGAAACAAAGAGAAAGGGGGTCAGCGAGTCTGGCTGCTATGCAGAGAACGTTGGATGTTTTCGCTGTGCTGCCTCTGGTTTATCCTCGGTGAGGCAAGTGGAACGGGGGCCCCTCACCCTCGTGATGTCAGCTGAGGGGCTGCTTCAGTCAGAGGCGGCCACTGCGTGGTCTGCCGATCCGGCCGCGGCCGGCAGAGTGGCCTGCTCACGTCACAGCGCATCCGAGTGGCGCCACAGGCGAGGGATGACACGGCGGTCGGTCGGCCCCGGAACGCGGAGCTTTGTGTTTCCTTCAGCCAACACAGTGTGTAAACGTACTCCAGTGCACTGTATTTTACTCGACAGAACTCAAAACATTGTCCGCACCAGCCGAAGCACTCTGCTTATTAGAGTAAAATACATAACACTGAGCAGCAACTTCTTTACAACGAAAAAAAATTGCAATACCGAGGAGAATGTGTGCGATGTAAATAAAGGTCAGTAGCCGTGCTCTTCTACATCTGAAGGATGCCACTAAGAGAACGCACACTAGGTACATTTTAAATACCTGCTGTAACGGTCGTGAGCGTTGGTTACCTTTGAGACTGGACGTGGTGAGTTGATGTTAGTCTATAATGTCTTCAAGGGGGTGCGGGGGGGTAGTGTAGGACGTCAAACGGGTGTTGGCGGGCCCAGGCGAGGCGTAAAGCTTCATGTGGGCCTTGGGTTCTGAAGACCCATATCGATGATGTTTCGTTGATTGGTTCGCACGCTGACACTTGTTGATGGCCCAGCATTAAAATATGCAGGAATTTGCGGAAGACTTCCACTTCTGTCACACTGAACGATTCTCTTCAGTCGTCGTTGGTCCTGTTCTTCTAGGATACTTTTCTGGCAGCAGCGATGTCGCAGATTTGATGTTTTACCGGATTCCTGATGTTCAGGGCACACTCGTGAAATGGTCGTACGGGAAAATCCCCATTACGTCGCTACCTCGGAGATGCTGTATCCCACCGCTCGTGCGCCGACTATAAACACCACATTCCAGCTCACTTAAATCTTGATAACCTGCCATTGTAGCAGCAGTAACCGATCCAACAACTGAGCGAGACAATTGTTGTCTTATACAGGCGTTGCCGACCGCAGCGCCATATTCTGTCTGTTTACATGTATCTGAATACGCATGTCTATACCAGTTTCTCTGGCGCTTCAGTGTATTATAGTGACATTACCTGTTTATAAGAGATGCTGGATGTGCTGCCCATGGACATCCAGGCATCGCTGAGTTCGTGTGATAACGTTACTAATAAAGTGTTGTAAGTATGCACGTGTCATGCTGTTAATTTCTTTTAATATTCCATTCACTATCATCAATTGTGCGCTGGTTGTCAGTATACACTTTGCTTTGTCAGGCTGCCCTCCATTCAGAGGCTACTGCACGCAGCGACTGTTACATTGACTAGTAAATAATAGATTTCAGCTATCAGTCGTCCTTTTGAAATTTATTGGCAGATCTAGATTTCAGCTACCGACCAACAGGCATTACATGCATTGATCAAAAATGATAGTGCATTGAGAATGGCTTGTTTCTAGCTGAAATCTAGATCTGCCGATAAATTTCAAAAGGACGACTGATAGCTGAAATCTATTATTTACTTTGCTTTGTGTTGTGCACGATAAAGACAAATCACACCATGTTAAGTCTGGGGACCTTGGTAGTCACAGGCCACTACTGAGAAGTCTGTATTCAGGGAACACGTTGGTGATGTGCACTACACTCTGGTTGGATGTTGAGCGGTTACTCCATTTTCTTGGAATGTTGCACACTGCTCCTTTGCACCTGTTAACTGTGCATAAAAGGTGAAACATCTCTTAGATATCTGACAGTGTTTAAGGTACAACTCAAAAGTACGGAGCCAGTAACGCACATGCCGGAAAAGGCACACCAAACACCTGTTTTCTCTGAGTGAGGTGGTTATGTGGATTGTCCTACAACCAGTATCTGCAATTCTGGGAGAGCACATGACCTGACAGATGAAACCAGGCCTCATCTGACATGAAGTGAAGTAAGGGGTCCAAGTAGCCGTTAGCAATCGACTTTAACAACCACTTACAGAAATCAACTCTCCTTTTTTTCCTAATGCTCAAATTTTAGCTCTAGCACCTCACTCACAGGACAGGCGTTTAATTTGATATCTTCTATTACTGAATGACACGGTGTAAGAGATGCACCAACCTGTTGCGGAAACGTCTTTACCAACTTGCCGTCTTCTCGTAACGTCCACGACAATTCTGTCTTTTGTCTCATGGGTCCCTCACAGTCGATCCCCCATTTCCCTGCAAGCTCTGACCGGATCCAACATATCTCAGTTTCTTGTGAAGATTCCGAATAGTGCTGATAGTTCGTCTGAAAATTTCTTTGCATTCCTTGTTGGAGTCTCTTTTCATGTAACCCTACACAATATCAGTTCATTGTTCCATTACAAACTGAACCAATTCTGTAACACCTCGACAATACGAATTTCTCACAACAATTCACGCACGAACAAGCAGCTGCACCCAGCTTTCCGATAAAATGCAGTGTAGCCAACGTTCAAGACAGTGTTACCACTTCACAAGCAACTCGACCAGAGATGATTAAATGGAACCTGAGGCGTACCGGTTTTATGTGGGACACTCTGTAGGTTAAAATGTAAAACTTCATTCACTGAACGACCGTCGTACAAAACATTAGCATTTCAGAGCAACCACGCAACGTATGTACCAGTAACGCCATCTATGTTCTGTCTGTCCGTAGGAAACGATTATGCAGTGGGATTACCATTTAAGGCAATACACACACAAAGATAAATAGCGATAAGAAATGAAAGGAAGTGCTGTTACTTTGTATTGAGGCACAAGAGAACAC
Source organism: Schistocerca americana (assembly GCF_021461395.2). Lineage (NCBI taxonomy): Eukaryota > Metazoa > Arthropoda > Insecta > Orthoptera > Acrididae > Schistocerca > Schistocerca americana. The sequence continues at coordinate 191,346,578 of NC_060128.1, forward strand.
CATTCCCTTACACCAAAGTAATCAGGATGTATTCTTGAACAACCTCCATATTTCTCTCCAACGTAGTTCAGCCTGGATGTGTGAAACCAACAACTGCGAAAAAGTAATCGAAAAGCAAGTAGTTAAGTGCTGCCTCGGAAGTGGCCACGGAGGATTAAGCTGAGCCGCAAAGAAATGATTGATGACGTCGGAGTCCCTGGGAACTTTGTCTCTAAAAAAAACTCTCGCCTCTGATGTAATCTTATCTCCGAAAGGCCTCGAGGATTTAGGCTGGATCGCGTATGTGGGATAATGGAACTGCTGAGCTGAATCTCTGTACAGCGAGAGATAAGCACCGGCAGCTGTGCGGCCCATTCCCAATACCCATCGTTATTCTTACCCGTCGTCGATAAATCAATGTCTGCAGGTCAATTAGAGAAATCATCGCCTGTTGTGTGACAGGTCTAGGTGAAACGTTTAATCCTGCGTAGCGGGCTGGAAAATTGGTGGACGGTAAAGAGAGTAAAATGAAATATCTGATGGGCGTTTTTACTGCAGAGTACGTTTTGAAGTTTCGTTTGACCCCGACAGTCCCTCTGCGAGGCTCGAGGTCATCGAAGCAGTGAGTAGGAAGGAGATGGCGACGACGAACACTAGCGTGCCGTTGGCTATGGACCGTTACAGACCGGCACATGTTGTTGTTGTTGTTGGCTTGATGCAGCTCTCCATGCTACTCTATCCTGTTCAAGCTGCTTCATCTCCCAGTACCTACTGCAGCCTACATCCTTCTGAATCTGCTTAGTGTATTCATCTCTTGGTCTCCCTCTACGATTTTTACCCTCCACGCTGCCCTCCAGTACTAAATTGGTGGTCTCTTGATGCCTCAGAACATATCCTACCAACCGATCCCTTCTTCTAGTCAAGTTGTGCCACAAACTCCTCCCCAATTCTATTCAATACCTCCTCATTAGTTATGTGATCTACCTATCTAATCTTCAGCATTCTTCTGTAGCACCACATTTCGAAAGCTTCTATTCTCTTCTTGTCTAAACTATTTATCGTCCACGTTTCACTTCCATACATGGTTACACTCCATACAAATACTTTCAGAAACGACGTCCTACACTTAAATCTATACTCGATGTTAACAAATTTCTCTTCTTCAGAAACGCTTTCCTTGCCGTTGACAGTCTACATTTTATATCCTGTCTATTTCGACCATCATCAGTTATTTTGCTCCCCAAACAGCAAAACCCATTTACTACTTTAAGCGTCTCATTTCCTAATCTAATTCCCGCAGCTTCACCCGATTTAATTCGACTACATTCCATTATACTCGTTTTGCTTTCGTTGATGTTCATCTTATATCCTCCTTTCAAGACACTGTCCATTCCGTTCAACTGCTCTTCCAAGTGCTTTGCTGTCTCTGACAGAATTACAATGTCATCGGCAAACCTCAAAGTTTTTATTTCTTCTCCATGGATTTTAATACCTACTCCGAACTTTCCTTTTGTTTCCTTTACTGCTTGCTCAATATACAGATTGAATAGCGTCTGGGAGAGGCTACAACCCTGTCTCACTCCCTTCCGAAACACTGCTTTCCCTTTCATGTCCCTCGACTCTTATAACTGCCATCCGGTTTCTGTACAAATTGTAAATAGCCTTTCGCTCCCTGTATTTTACCCCTGCCACCTTCAGAATTTGAAAGAGAGTATTCCAGTCAACATTGTCAAAAGCTTTCTCTAAGTCTACAGATGATAAAAACGTAGGTTTGCCTTTCCTTAATCTTTCTTCTAAGATAAATCGTAAGGTCAGTATTGCCTCACGTGTTCCCTATATTTCTACGGAATCCAAAAAAATGGTTCAAATGGCTCTGATTACTATGGGAATTAACATCTACGGTCATCAGTCCCCTAGAACTTAGAACTTCTTAAACCTAACTAACCTAAGGACACCACACAACTCCCAGTCATCACGAGGCAGAGAAAATCGCTGACCCTGCCGGGAATCGAACCCGGGAACCCGGGAGTACGGAATCCAAACTGATCTTCCCCGAGGTCAGCTTCTACCAGTTTTTCCATTCGTCTGTAAAGAATTCGCCTTAGAATTTTGCAGCTTTGACTTATTAAACTGATAGTTCGGTAATTTACACATCTGTCAACACCTGCTTTCTTTGGGATTGAAATTACCATATTCTTCTTGAAGTCGGCACATATGAGGAAGGAAATACCCTGTGTACCACTGAAAGGAACCATCCCGGCATTTGGTTTGATCAGTTTACGAGAGCCAAGGAAGATCCTAACCGCAGAGGTCAGAGAGCAAGATTATGGAGCCAGCACGTGCGCTCACACAAAATTTTCTGTTACCAGAATTGTTTAACAGATGACATGGAACAGAGAGTTGTCAAAAATATTGAAATACCATGAGAAATGTATTATACAACATAAGTACAGAATCTACCCAAGTCTGCATGTTGGACTTTTGTATTTGGCCACGTACGGTAAATGTACAAAGGCGTCAGTACGTTGAAAGTCTCAATCTTGGTCAGAACAATCTCCTGTGTAGTCGTGAGTGCACTGCACTGAGGTGACGAAAGTCGCGGGAGAGCGATGTACACATGTACAGATGGCGGTGGTACCGTGTGCATTGACGGAACTGTCATTTGTACTCAGGTGATTCGTGTGAAAAGGTTTGCAACGATTGTGGCCGCACGACGTGAATTACAGCTTTGTGCCATGACCTGATCAGATGACTCCCCACTTGGGAAAAGCTGATAATGGTAGGGTGAGACTGTGGCTAGACCCAACGAAGCCATGGACCCAAGTTGTAGACAAGACACTTGAAGCTAGATGCACTGGACATTCCATTTAGGAAATCGTTAGGGGATTCAGTATTCAGAAATCCACAGTGTCAAGAGTGTGTCGAGAAGATCACATTTCACGCATTACCTCTCACCACGGAGAACGGAGAGATGGTGGGTCTCCACTTAACGACCGAGAGCAGCGGCATTTGTGTAGAGTTGTCAGTGCTAACAGACAAGCAACACCGCATGAAATAAGCTCAAAAATCAATGTGGGACGTACGCCGAACGTATCCGTTAGGTCAGTGAAGCGAAATTTGGCGTTAATGGGCTACGGCAGCAAGCGACAGATGCTAGTTCTTTTGCTGACAGCACGGGCTCTTGACAATATCGACTGGAGCCTGGACGACTGGAAAATGTGGCACGATCAAATGATTCCCGATTTCAGTTGGAGGTAACGTTCGAGTGTGGCATAAACCCCACGAAGTTATGCACCCTAGTTGTCAACAAGGGACTATGCAACCTAGTTATGGTTCTGTAATGGTATGGGCTGTGTTTATATAGAATGTACTGGATCCTCTGGATGTTCGGTCACTTGGACACCTTTGGCAGCCATTCATGGATTTCATAAGTGCTTCTGGATAGCATTGAGAGGTCAGCTTACTACAGGGAAAACCACTTCAGATCAAATCCTGGAAAAACACAGTCTTGCGCTTTCCATCTGAAAAACCGGGAGGCAGCTAGAGCCCTCAAAATCACCTGGGAGGAAACATAACTAGAACGTTGTACGTACCCCAAATACCTAGGGGTCACCTTTGACCGTGTATTGACGTATAAGAGGTACTGCCTAAATACCAAGCAAAAAGTGGCAGCCAGGAGCAATATCATCAGAAAGTTAACAGGCCCAACGTGGGGAGCACACGCCAACACTGTGAGAACGTCTTCCCTTGCATTGTGTTACTCTGCCGGAGAATACGCAAGCCAAGTGTGGTTCAATTCTTGCCATGCCAAAACAGTAGGTGTCGTTCTTTATGACACTTGTCGTATCGTCACCGGGTGCCTGAAGCCTACTCCCCTGGATAAACTGTACAGCCCCGCGGGAATTGCATCCCCCGACATACGCCGAGAGGTAGCAGCAAAAAGTGAGAAGAGAAACTTCTGAAGCTGTGGCTATCAACCAGCAAACCCACAACTAAAATCCAGAAAGAGCTTCCTCAGATCTACCGAGGCTCTAGTTGGGGCGCCACAGCAATGCCGAATCGAACTATGGCGTGGAAGGCCTACATCTACATCTACATGATTACTCTGCAATTCACATTTAAGTGCTTGGCAGAGGGTTCATCGAACCACAATCATACTATCTCCCTATCATTCCACTCCCGAACAGCGCGCGGGAAAAACGAACACCTAAACCTTTCTGTTCGAGTTATGATTTCCCTTATTTTATTTTGATGATCATTACTACCTATGTAGGTTGGGCTCAACAAAATATTTTCGCATTCGGAGGAGAAAGTTGGTGACTGAAATTTCGTAAATAGATCTCGCCGCGACGAAAAACGTCTTTGCTTTAATCACTTCCATCCCAACTCGCGTATCATATCTGCCACACTCTCTCCCCTATTACGTGATAATACAAAACGAGCTGCCCTTTTTTGCACCCTTTCGATGTTCTCGGTCAATCCCACCTGGTAAGGATCCCACACCGCGAAGCAATATTCTAACAGAGGACGAACGAGTGTAGTGTAAGCTGTCTCTTTAGTGGACTTGTTGCCTACCAGTACTGTGGGATGGATTACACCAAGCAAAAGACTACCACCTGGCTACACAGAGAATTGGAGTACATGGCGATCCCTCAACAGAGTACGCTCGGGTGTCACGAAATGTAAGAGCAATCTGACTAAATGTGGTTTCCCACTCTGTGAGTGTGGAGCAACGCAGACGACCTTCCACCGGCTCCAGTGTACCTAATGTCCAGCAACGTGCACAACAGAAGACCTGCTACATGCAGCCCCAAATGCAGTAGAGGTCGCTAACTTGTGGGCCGCAAAAGTGTAAATAATTGTATACTAAATATATATACACACGACATGTAAATATTGTACATTACTTTATACATAGTAAATGCTCCTGACACGAAAAAAAAAATGCATTTCATGTTCCCAAACAGCGATGGAATTTGTGGATGACAATGTGGCGTGTCACAGGGCCAAAATTGTTTGGGACTGGTTTGAAGAGATTCTGGACAGTTCGAGCGCATGATTTGGGCCATCGCTCTACATGAACCCTTCGAACATTTATGGGACATAACCTAGAGGTAAGTTCGTTTACAAAATCCTGCACTGACAACATTTTCGCAATTATTGACGGGTATAGAGCTGGCATGGTTTAGTATTTCTGCAGGGAACTTCCAACGACTTGTTGACTCCATCACACATCGATTTGCTGCACTACACTGGCGAAAGAGGATACGATATGATATTACGAGGTATCCCATGACTTTTGTCACCACGCTGTATGTCGTACTTAAGTAATTCGAATATGGACAACATGTAGGTGCTTGTATGCTGCCTGCTTCCCTATCCAGGAGAGCCAAAGTGTTTTGTGTTTCAAAAGGCTCCGTGTCGAAGATTTATGCTGTAGACAGGGAATACAGAACAACATTATTCGCTAAGGTACAACGCGGACCACAGTTTCTGCTGAAAGACGGTCATTAAAAAGGAATGTTACGAAAAGTAAGAGGAAAACAGCTGCAGAACAGAATGTCACAGCCTAGCAGGATTAGCCGAGTGGTCTAAGGCGCTGCAGTCATGGACCGTACGGCTGGTCCCGGCGGAGGTTCAAGTCCTCCATCGGGCTTGGGTGTGTGTGCTTGTCCTTAGGATAATTTAGGTTAAGTAATGTGTAAGCTTAGGGACTAATGACCTTAGCAGTTAAGTCCCAAAAGATTTCACACACATTTGAACATTTTGAACAGAATGTCGCACTCGCAAACCCTGTCAGATCAAAATATCACGAAGGGAGTTCCATAAGCAGAGAACTGCAGGGCGAGCTGGAATATGGAAATCAATCATCAGTGACGCAAATGCCCGTAACAGCAAAATGTGGTGCAAAAGCCACAAAACCTGGACCATGGAGCAATGGAGGAAATTCATTTGCACGGATGAGTCTTGTTTATACAGTTTGCAAGTTTCGGCTGTTTTTTACCTCTGGCATAAGTCGTCCTCAGACTACGATGCAGACTGTGCTGGTGTAAGCTGGCGCCAGCAGACTATGCGGCATAGTGGTTGCGAGAAGATCGCTAGACGTCAACGACAGACTCGCAGGAAACGCGCCGCCAACGCCCTCTCGGCCGCTAGTATTTAGATCGCCGTTGCAGACTGGAGGGCCAGTCTGTTGCACCGAGTGAGTTAGAGTCTGTCACCGAGAGTGTCCCCGAGGCATGAGTCGCAGCCCAGTTGGAGACAGCGCATAGCGACCAGAATAATGTACACCGCAGACTTTGTACTTCAAACGGCAGTGAGAGTAACGTGGACTGTTGGAGAGGGCTTGTACTGCACAACAACTAGCTAAAGTTAAGTAGATTTCTTATTCTTGGGAATAAAGAACCCAGTTAATATACGAGGTGCAACAATAAAGTAATGAGACTGATGTGGAAAAAAAATGTTGCTTACCGTTTTATTCAAGTTTAGTGTCGTCTCGTTCAAAGTAGTTGCCTTCTGATTGCACACACTTTTTCCAGCGCTTCTGCCATTGATGGTAACAGTTCTGGAACTCATCTTCTGTAATATCCTTCAAGACCCTCATCATAGCTTTTTGGACATCTTGTGTTGTTTGAAAATGATATCCATTGATCGCCATTTTGACTCTTGGAAACAGAAAAAAGTCGCACGGAGCGATGTCTGGTGAATAAGGTGGCTGTGGTAGTACTGAAATTTGTTTTGAGTTTTAAAAAATGTGAAGTAGCAGGTATGATAATACCGAGAAATTTAACATCAGAATTGGGGATCACGGAGTAGGCGAACTTCGGATTCGAATGGCTCTGAGCACTATGGGACTTAACATCTGAGGTTATCAGTCCCCTAGAACTAGGGGACTAACCTAAGGACTTCACACACATCCATGCCCGAGGCAGGATTCGAACCTGCGACTGTAGCGGTCGCGCAGTTCCAGACTGAACCGCCTAGAACCGCTCGGCCACATCGGCCGCCTTTTGAGTTTAAGAATTGCTCTACTGACAGAGCAGTATGGGATGGTGCATTATCGTGGTGCAGAATGCAGTTATCAGGAATGTTGACACGGGCACGAAGCACTCTTTTTGCGAAGTCTTTCTAAAATTTCTTTGTAGTAATACTGATTAACTGTTTGTCCAGGAGGCACCCACTCTTTACGAACAATTCCTTTGGAATCGAAGAAGCACACAAGCATGCATTTCACTTTTGACTTTGACATGCGAGCTTTCTTTGGTCTGGGTGATCCCTTTGAGCACCATTGCCAGCTATGGTGTTTTGTCTCTGGATCGTTCTAAAAAGAACAACTTTCATCACCAGTGCTAACACACCTCAACAATTCTGAATTGATTTCCGTTTGCTCTAACAGCGGCTGTCACATTTTTTCGTGTTTCTCGCTGTTGTGGTGTAAGATTTTTGGGGGCCATTGTTTGCACAAATCTTTCTCATACCAAGATCTTCAGTTATTATTAGACGAACCGTTTCTCGATTGATGTTCAGTTCTTCTGCAATCATTTTCACGGATAACCTTCGATCAGATCGTACGAGTTCACGCACTCTGGCCAAGTTGACATCCGTCCGCGAGGTTGATGATCGTCCAGTGCGGTCTTCATCTTTAGTATTCGTTCTGCCTTCACTAAACATTTTATGCCAACGAAAAGCTTGAGCTCTTGACATAACCTCCTCCCCAAAAGCCTTCTGAAGCTTACCGTAAGTTGTCGTCGCGTTTTCACCTAATTTAACGCAAAAAGAAATGGCGTACCATTGCGCAGTATTATGCGGTTCCATTTCCGTGACGAGAGACACAAACCCATGTTAACTTATTACAGCACAACTCACGACTGAGCAGTTGCATCGATGTGCCACTTGGACTAGAAGCAGTTTATAGACCAAGATCAAAGATATTGTGCCTACACAAGCCTACAGGGTAGTCACATCTTGCAAAGAAAATCAGTCTCATTACTTTATTGTTGCACCTCCTATGCGTGCAGTTTGTGTAACAGAAATAGGATACTGGCCACCAAACAAAATGCTCTCCTTGCTTCGCATGGTACAAGAGACAACGATAACATAAAACAGATTGCTTGTATGGAGTTCAGTGATGATTTAGGCAGACATATTATGGTATTCCACGGGCTCCACAGTCACACTGCAAGGCCGCGTTGCTGGAAAGGATTATGTGACTAATTTGAGTGATCAGATGCATCCCACGCGATGCTGCGATCTAAGAGGACAGGGGCCCTATTGCTGCAGCTCGCATCATCTGTGGTTTTCGAGTACGAGGAATGAATTTCCGCATCTCCCATGGCCCTCAGTATTTGTGGCCTACTCTGCAGAGAAGACAGCACGGTCGCTACCTAGCTCCATCGTCGTTATCTAGAATTGTCACTATTTTGCAGGGAGAACAAGATTCCTTTGAAACCATACACGACCTGCATTTATCCATTCCGAAATCACTAGAAGCTGTTTCGTATGCCAAAAGTTTTCCTATACCCTACTTTGTCACGGTGATGTGTTTTTGGTGATTCCATACTCCAGTAGCTTCTGTGAATTGCTGTCTCAGGTATAATCTCGGAATACTTAGACAATATTTTATCTGCTACTGTAACTTTGTTTTCATACGACTATTCAGAAGGAAGAAATACATAAATGTGACGCTCCACTTAAGATATTAAGTAGATAAAATCAAATTACCAGATTACTTAAGTACCAGTCGACAAAATCTTAATTACAACACAATAGCCTTCTCCAATGGGAAAAGAATTCTTCGATTGCAACATGGGATGCGACAGAGTGTACAGATAAATATCTCGGACTAAGTTCTCGGCGCGATATGCATCTTACACGCCGCATTCCTGATACGGGCAGCTAAACAACAGATGGGTGTCCCAGGTGACATACGTCACCCCCTCCTTCAGGGATCTTGTGGCACTCGGCCCACTCTGTTCGCCTAAGAAATCGAGAGCGGTGCAGACAAAGACGCCCTCGCAGGACGCCGTGTCCCTCGACTTCCGGAAGCCATTCGACACAATGCAGATGGCAGGAAATAATCAGATGTAAAAGTAACACCAAGAATTCACACGGGAGTGTTGCTGTTGTTGTGGTCTTCAGTCCTGAGACTGGTCTGATGCAGCTCTCCATGCTACTCTACCCTGTGCAAAGTGTATTCATCTCTTGGTCTCCCTCTACAATTTTTACCCTCCACGCTGCCCTCCAATATTAAACTGGTAATCCCTTGATGCCTCAGAACATGTCCTACCAACCGGTCCCTACTAGTTACGTTGTGCCCTCCCCAATTCTATTCAATACCTACGCATTAGTTATATGATCTACCCATCTAATCTTCAGCATTCTTCTGTAGCACCACATTTCGAAAGCTTCTATTCTCTTCTTGTTTAAACTATTTATCGTCCATGTTTTACTTCCATACAAATACTTTCAGAAACGACTTCATGACACTTAAATCTATACTAGATGTTAACAAATTTCTCTTTTTCAGAAACGCTTTCCTTGCCATTGCCAGCCTACATTTTATATCCTCTCTACTTGCTCCCCAAATAGCAAAACTCGTTTATTACTTTAAGCGTCTCATTTCCTAATCTAATTCCCACAGCATCACCCGATTTAATTCAACTACATTCAATTATCCTCGTTTTGCTTTTGTTGATGTTCATCTTACATCTACATATATACTTGTACATCTACATATAAACTTGTACGACTGTAGTAGGCGTGGGCTTCGTGTCTATCTTGGTCACAATAATGCGTTCATTATGCTGTTTGTAGTAGCTAACCCGCACTCATAATTTTTTTTTATTTCATTATTAAACCTACTCCTGCATTACCCCTATTTGATTTTGTATTTATAACCCTGTATTCATCTTACCAAAAGTATTGTTCCTCCTGCCACCGAACTTCACTAATTCCCACTATATCTAACTTTGACCTATCCATTTCCCTTTTTAAATTTTCTAACCTACCTGCCCGATTAAGGGATCTGACATTCCACGCTCCGATCCGTAGAACGCGTTTTCTTTCTCCTGATAACGACGTCCTCTTGAGTAGTCCCCGCCCGGCGATGCGAATGGGGGACTATTTTACCTCCGGAATATTTTAACCAAGAGGACGCCATCATCATTTAATCATACAGTAAAGCTGCATGCCCTCGGGAAAAATTACGGCTGTAGTTTCCCCTTGCTTTCAGCCGTTCGCAGTACCAAAACAGTAAGGCCGTTTTGGTTGGTGTTACAGGACCAGATCAGTCAGTCATCCAGACTGTTGCCCCTGCAACTACTGAAGAGGCTGCTGCCCCTCTTCAGGAACCACACGTTTGTCTGGCCTCTCAACAGATACCCCTCCGTTGTGGTTGCACCTACGGTACGGCCATGTGTATCGTTGAGGCACGCAAGCCTCCCCATCAACGGCAAGGTCCATGGTTCATGGGGGGGGATCGAAAATATATTACTGAGATTTCAATTAGAGAGGCTCCCAAGCACCAATAATGTCAAACTATGTTAATGCGCTTAATTTATTATTGAAACGTATTTCGCAATGACAACGATCATCGTTCTGTTTACGATGTTCTAGTTAACTGCTTGCATGGAATCGTTTACTTCGATAACACTAAAGGGTTACTTTAGGAAAACAGAACGCAAGTTTTTCGGGAAAGTGCACTTTTTTATGTCTTGCGATCGTCATTTTGCTCATATTGAGAAACAAGAAGCTAACTGAGTGTGTGAATTTCCGGAAGATTTAGTTAGCCTACGCACACTATAACATTCACAGTGACTGTTAACAAAGAACGAGATTTTCAAAGCCTAAAGTCGGCTACTGAAATAATATGAAGTACACTAATGAGCATACTTCAAAAGCACAGTGGGTCAGACCGACTGCTGAGCAGCTAGGGGTACTGCAAGTTCGGCCAACTTTGAATGCAACGGAAGAGTTCAAGGAACATTACATCCTGAAGTGGAACGTAAAGCCATCTGATGTTCAACAGGCACAGCTGGAAACACTACGCAATAAACCTAGGTTGCCTGAAGGAAAGAGAAGGGATTTAGCTAAACTGTTTCCATTTGAAAAGGAGGAAAATAAGTCGTTTTACGTTACCAGTACTTTGTGAAATGAGTGAAAATGAATGTGATGGCATTTATGTCGTTATTTTCTTCAGATTTTGCATAATTTTGTTCTTAAATCTACTGACCTAGAATAAAAACGCATAAATGACCCGAAACCTGTCTAGTTTTTGTGTTCGTGTAGCTATACCCAACTTCTGCACATTTCTCTAAATGAGATTTCTGGCACTTGAGCGAGTCTCTACTTACATGCCACAAATATCTGACACATCAACTCGTTTCTAAAGTGACGAGGCATATGAAGTTGTTTTGGACACGAAAGTTCGACTCTTCAAGGAATCAGTGGTTTAGTGATTACAATGTAACCGAGTTAGCTGATAGACATCAAATTTATATGGAGGTACCATGCAGCAATCGAACATCGAGACGCCTGTTTTCCAGGAAGGAGGTTCCCAAACCACGTCCATGTCAGAGACTTTATGGCCGCCTCACTGAAACAGGATCCCTCAGACCACACCCAGGGGAAACTGGTGAATCTCGCAGCGCCCGTAGTGTCCAATTTGAGGAAGCTGTGTTTGCAGCCAACTGAGGGGAAACCCAACACCGGCACACGAACCACAGCTGTGGGACTCAGTACCTGCAAGGCCAGTGTGTGGGAAGTCTTGCACAATGCGAGCATGTAGCCATTCAAGAACAGAAGGTACAACACCTGTCAGCCCGTTTAATTTTGCCAGTAGTATCTGTTCCAAAATTTAAGCAAACCTGACTTCCACATACAGGGTGTTTCAAAAATGACCGGTATATTTGAAACGGCAATAAAAACTAAACGAGCAGCGATAGAAATACACCGTTTGTTGCAATATGCTTGGGACAACAGTACATTTTCAGGCGGACAAACTTTCGAAATTACAGTAGTTACAATTTTCAACAACAGATGGCGCTGCAAGTGATGTGAAAGATATAGAAGACAACGCAGTCTGTGGGTGCGCCATTCTGTACGTCGTCTTTCTGCTGTAAGCGTGTGCTGTTCACAACGTGCAAGTGTGCTGTGGACAACATGGTTTATTCCTTAGAACAGAGGATTTTTCTGGTGTTGGAATTCCACCGCCTAGAACACAGTATTGTTGCAACAAGACGAAGTTTTCAACGGAGGTTTAATGTAACCAAAGGACCGAAAAGCGATACAATAAAGGATCTGTTTGAAACATTTCAATGGACTGGGAACGAGACGGATGAACGTGCTGGAAAGGTAGGGCGACCGCATACGGCAACCACAGAGGGCAACGCGCAGCTAGTGCAGCAGGTGATCCAACAGCGGCCTCGGGTTTCCGTTCGCCGTGTTGCAGCTGCGGTCCAAATGACGCCAACGTCCACGTATCGTCTCATGCACCAGAGTTTACACCTCTATCCATACAAAATTCAAATGCGGCAACCCCTCAGCGCCGCTACCATTGCTGCACGAGAGACATTCGCTAACGATATAGTGCACAGGATTGATGACGGCGATATGCATGTGGGGAGCATTTGGTTTACTGACGAAGCTTATTTTTACCTGGACAGCTTCGTCAATAAACAGAACTGGTGCATATGGGGAACCGAAAAGCCCCATGTTGCAGTCCCATCGTCCCTGCATCCTCAAAAAGTACTGGTCTGGGCCACCATTTCTTCCAAAGGAATCATTGGCCCATTTTTCAGATCCGAAACGATTACTGCATCACGCTATCTGGACATTCTTCGTGAATTTGTGGCGGCACAAACTGCCTTAGACGACACTGCGAACACCTCGTGGTTTATGAGAGATGGTGCCCGGCCACATCGCATGGCCGACGTCTTTAATTTCCTGAATGAATATTTCGATGATCGTGTGATTGCTTTGGGCTATCCGAAACATACAGGAGGCGGCGTGGATTGGCCTCCCTATTCGCCAGACATGAACCCCTGTGACTTCTTTCTGTGGGGACACTTGAAAGACCAGGTGTACCGCCAGAATCCAGAAACAATTGAACAGCTGAAGCAGTACATCTCATCTGCATGTGAAGCCATTCCGCCAGACACGTTGTCAAAGGTTTCGGGTAATTTCATTCAGAGACTACGCCATATTATTGCTACGCGTGGTGGATATGTGGAAAATATCGTAATATAGAGTTTCCCAGACCGCAGCGCCATCTGTTGTTAACAATTGTAACTACTGTAATTTCGAAAGTTGGTCTGCCTGAAAATGTACTGTTGTCCCAAGCATATTGCAACAAACGGTGTATTTCTATCGGTGCTCGTTTAGTTTTTATTACCGTTTCAAATATACCGGTCATTTTTGAAACACCCTGTATGTATTATTATTGTACACTCACGAGGCTGCCGCTGTACAAGGTTAAGGATACAGTAGCCGTACCTCGAAGTTGTATACCCTAAGGCAACTCGTACGTTCCACCATCAACAGAGATTCGCGATAAATGTGTGTGCTGGTGTTGTTCACAACCTTCTGATTGGGCCGTGTCCTACTAACATACTCGGTGAAGGAAATTACGGTGTCCTTAATGTATAAATTACCACCGGAAACGTAAGATAACCTCCCACTGGCAGTCGGGTAACGATCTTGCGTCCAGGTTTTCGTTGCTGTTAGACAACATATAGACAGTGTTTTGCCCAGTTGTTGGATTGAGAGGGTTAGGCCAGTACCGCATCCACCGCTTTCTCTCGACCTGACTGCTACAATTTCTTTTTGTGGTGGGAAATGAAGCGTTTGGTGCGCGAGACATTGACAGACATTCCAAAAGGAGCTGGCCGCTCATCCGGCTGAAGCTGCCGCCATTATTCTTGAGACACCTGCTTGCTCTTTGCGTGCTATACTATCATTAGTACTCACATCCCAGTTGTGCATTAATGTAAACAGAGGGCATTTTCAGCGGCATCTGTAAACAGTATTCACCACAAGGCAGTATGAACACGGCCTCTGAACATAACAAATGTCAAAACCTTCAGGGACTCGCAGCAGGGAAACTGTTCACCTGTGACATTTGTGTCACACAAAAAAGTGTTTCTTTTTACCTTCTCTAATAACTCTACATATCTGTACATGTAGATTTTTTTACAACTTGTATGTTGTGTAGGTGGAGTTAGAACGCATAACTCGTTGAAGAAGCCCCTACTAGATTAAAGAACACGCAGTATTCTCACAGCTCGCTTTACAATCAACACTTACTTCGTGAATGGAGCTAACCCAGAAAGGTCTACCATACCACCTTAATGAGTGCAAATACAGAACATGTGGTAATATGTTCATCTGTTTTGCTTCCAAAAGAAGAAAATTATGCAAATAGAAAAAGTTGTCGTTCTTAAGAGTTTAAGAAGCTGAACAATATAGTTCGTCGTGTACGGATTTCGATCGATACGTACAGGCAAAAATTTAGACAATTCTGTGATATCACTGGCTGTTTAATGTGCCACATTATTCGTTGGCGATATTCTGTTGGCTGTACACTTCCAAAAATATCAAGAATTTATTCTGTTCATCACACAAACCACATTCTTTACAGCACCTCTGTCATCAGATAAAGGTATCAATATACTTGGTGTACGTTAAGGGAAAGTTCGTTGATATGCAGGGTGCTTCAAAAGCAGCTATACACGGTTCGTAAGTGTAATGCGTGCATCAAAATGAGAATAAATTTCTAAATTAAGTTTTGTCTAAAACTGTTTATTTCAGAGTTATGCAACAGAAACGACACACAACTGATTGTTTTCGGAAAGAAACGACGCGAATGGGCCCGAAATTCAACAAAGCTACGTACTGTATGTGTACCCCAGAACATGTTCAAAATGATATCCGTGTAGACGAAAACAGTGACGTACTCCATTTGCTAGCGCCCTCGGAATATCTCAGCCTCGGTTCATCTCATTCGGCATAGTTGCACTGCTATTTTCGTTTGGGTGCTGTAGTTGTGCTACATTATCGATTCCGACAACATACACGAGCTCTTCGAGACATCCCCGAAGATAGAAGTCCAGCGGGCAAAGATCCGGATATCTGGTGGGCTAAGCAACTGGCCAGGCACCACCTGTCCACTTACAGGGATAGATCATTTCTTGCCTCCAGACTGCACTGTACAAGGGGCACCGCCGACAAAGAGACATGAGCCGATATGCAGGCAAACACGACACGCGAAAAGCTTGTACTGGCCCATCATGTATAGCCTGCCACAAATGACATTGAGCAGCATAGCTCGGAAATAAAACAGTGTCAGACAAAACTTTGTTTAACATTTAACTCTTATTTTGATCCGTATATTTCATCCATGAAGAGTGAACAGTTACTTCTGAATCAGCCTGTATGTAAGTACAAGAAATGGATCCAAAATTGAACCCTGTGGCACTGCATTGTCTCTCTCCCTCTTTTTTTTTTTTTAACACCATTCGTTAGAGTTTTTCTTGATTTTCAGCGTCGTTTGAATAATAAGGTAACAATTTCTTTGCATTCTTTTCTCCAAATTTGATGGAAATCAGTTGTTTGTAACAACTTTAAATATACAAAATTACCTTCTTTTCTAAAGCTGTAGCTACACAATCAAATCCTTTTGGAAGATCGAGAGGTAAAATAAAATTCCAGCTGGTGCTATTTTGCTGTTCAAAGACTGCCATATTTTCTGAATAAATGTTTCAATAGCGTCTGCGTAAATGCGTGGCAATGGCAGTTACCGGAGTTTCTTCTCGGGTTTTAGTGCGTTTAGACGCGCCCCGCGACCATTAACTGGGATGCGGCAACTTACCTGCGTGCAGTCGGGTCATGGCGACGAAGCGTCCGTTGCGGCTGTGCTCTGCAGACCCTCGGGACGAGGGATCAGCGCTGGCCATCCCTTTTATGTGATCGATCGCGCCTATCAAGCGATACACGAAGATTAAGCGGCTATCGGCAGCCACGTTCCGTCTCATCGCCTGATCAGAGTCGCTGATAACGCCTCGGCAGTGTCTGTATTCGTTAATCTGTTAATAAAGGAAATAAATTTCCTGCACGTGTACGCCATCTTTGTGAATATTTCGTGAACGAAACCGTCTAGACCGCTTAGTCAAATTTCTCTCTGTTTTACGTCGTTTCAGCTATTTCCATCATCAGGTGAAAACTTCGAACATGTAAAACAAGCTTCAGCGTCAACATCGATAACAGATAATAGTTTGGTTTGGTGATGTACGGGGTGTTTCCGTAAGAGAGTGCGAAAATGTAACACGGCACAGAGAATGGCTCCACTGAACAATTTGAGGTACGGAACCTTAGGTCGGAGAAGTTGTCTACCGCTTTGCCTAGCGTTACCATTTTCCAGCATATTTACAACTAAGATGCGTACAAAGATAAGATTTTCACTCTGCAGCGGATTGTGCGCTGACACGAAAACTTCCTGGCAGATCAAAACTGTGTGCCGGACCGAGACTCGAACCTGGGACCTTTGCCTTTCTCGGGCAAGTGCTCTACCAATGAGCTACCCAAGCACGACTGAAGACCCGTCCTCACAGCTTCACTTCTGCCAGTACCTCGTCTCCTACCTTCCAAACTTCACAGAAGCTCTCCTGCGAACCTTGCAGAACTAGCACTCCTGGAAGAAAGGATCTTGCGGATACATGGCTTAGCCACAGCCTAGGGGATGTTTCCAGAATGAGATTTTGCCCGAGAAGGGCAAAGGTCCCGAGTTCGAGTCTCGGTCCGGCACACAGTTTTAATCTGCCAGGAAGTTTCATATCAGCGCACACTCCGCTGCAGAGTGAAAATCTCATTCTGGAAACATCCCCCAGGCTGTGGCTAAGCCATGTCTCCGCAATATCCTTTCTTTCAAAAGTGCTAGTTCTACAAGGTTCGCAGGAGAGCTTCTGTAAAGTTTAGAAGATAGGAGACGAGGTACTGGCGGAATTGAAGCTGTAAGGACGGATCGTGAGTCGTGCTTGGGTAGCTCAGTGGCAGAGCACTTAACTGAGAAAGGCAAAGGTCCTGAGTTCGAGTCTCGGTCCGGCACACAGTTTTAATCCGCCAGGAAGTTTCAAGATGCGTACAAGTTAACGCGTACTGTGCTGTTCTTTACACGTACTCTCTTTATTTCCTGATTACTAGGAAGTGATGATGCAGGTCTTGTTTGCTTTAATTGTCCATAAGTTGGCTCTGATGTATCGTATTTACATTGCCCGATGACTAAGTGCTATGAACCAACGGCAGGCCCATTCATTACTCAGTACAATGCGATATAGTAGTACCGGTACAGTTTCGCAGAAATCAGACATGCACCTTGTATGGGGGGGGGGGGGGGGGAAGTACGTTGCAATGCTTTCAGTGCTGAAAGGCTGTATAGGGAACTATTTCCTAACAGCCACCATCTGTCACGACGAGTGTTTATTTCTCTCGATCGACGAATCTGGGGAGACTGCTTCATTGGAAAGAAGAAAAGAGGGACCTGGCAACATGAAGACCAGTCGCACACCCGATTTTGAAGATGATGTGCTGGGACGTGTTGCAGCGGTCGCCACTACAAGTATTCGTCGTATTGCACGTGAAATGAGCACTGTAAACACTATAGTGTGTCGAGTACTCCATGAACAACAATTACAACAGTATCAGCCACAACGAGCCCGTGCAATGCTCGTGACTGACTTTGCAGCAAGCGTCGCATTGTGTCAGTGGTTGCTCCAACTATGGAGTGATAGGCCAGATCGCCTCCAAACCGTGCTGTTTACTGACAAGACCCTATTTGATAGTGACGGTATTTCCAACAGCAGGTATAGCCGTATGTGGGATGAGAAAACCCTCAGGGTGTAGTAGAGTCACACCATCGAGCACGCCATGGAGTACGTTTTGCTCCGAATATCTGGACCGGCGTTGTAGGCGACAACCCCATTGGATCACGTCTTCTACCTGGCCGTGTCAGTGGTCACCTGTACTTGAGGTTCGTGCAAAGAGTAAGTAGTGTAAACAATAAAGACACAGTAATGTGTTTTTACTTCTATTATCTCATTAAGCTGCCTTCTCTGACCCCAGCCTCCCTACCTCAGATTGTTCGGTGGAGCAGCATCTATGTCCTCTCAAATTTTTGCACTCTGTTACGAAAACAACGTAATAAATAAGGAAATACAGGGTGTAAGAGAAAAGTACTATATACACCACTGGCCATTAAAATTGCTACACCAAGAGGAAATGCAGATGATCAACGGGTATTCATTGGACAAATATATTATACTACAACTGACACGTGATTATATTTTCACGCTATTTGGGTGCATAGATCCAGAGAAATCAGTACCCAGAACAACCACCTCTGGCCGTAGTAAAGGCCTTGATACGCCTGGGCATTGAGTCAAACAGAGCTTGGATGGCGTGTACAGGTACAGCTGCCCATGCAGCTTCAACACGATACCACAGTTCATCAAGAGTAGTGACTGGCGTATTGTGACGAGCCAGTTGCTCGGCCACCATTGACCAGACGTTTTCAATCGGTGAGAGATCTGGAGAATGTGCTGGCCAGGGCAGCAGTCGAACATTTTCTGTATCCAGAAAGGCCCGTACAGGACCTGCATCATGCGGTCGTGCATTATCCTGCTGAAATGTAGGGTTTCGCAGAGATCGAATAAAGGGTAGAGCCACGGGTCATAACACATCCGTAATGTAACTTCCACTGTTCAAAGAGCCGTCAATGCGAACAAGACGTGACAGAGACGTGTAACCAATGGCACCCCATACCATCACGCCGGGTGATACGCCAGTATGGCGATGACGAATACACGCTTCCAATGTGCGTTCACCGCGATGTCGCCAAACACGGATGCGACCATCACGATGCTGTAAACAGAACCTGGATTCATCCGAAAAAATGACATTTTGCCATTCGTGCACCCAGGTTCGTCGTTGAGTACACCATCGCAGGCGCTTCTACCTGTGATGCAGCGTCAAGGGTAACCGCAGTCGTGGTCTCCGAGCTGATAGTCCATGGTGCTGCAAACGTCGTCGAACTGTTCGTGCAGATGGTTGTTGCCTTGCAAACATCCCCATCTGTTGACTCAGGGATCGAGACGTGGCTGCACGATCCGTTACAGCCATGCGGATAAGATGCCTGTCATCTCGGCTGCTAGTGATACGAGGCCGTTGGGATCCAGCACGGCGTTCCGTATTACCCTCCTGAACCCACCGATTCCATATTCTGCTAACAGTCATCGGATCTCGACCAACGCGAGCAGCAATGTCGCGATACGATAAACCGCAATCGCGATAGGCTACAATCCGAGCTACATCAAAGTCGGAGATGTGATGTTACGCATTTCTCCTCCTTAGACGAGGCATCCCAACAACGTTTCAGCAGGCAACGCCGGTCAACTGCTGTTTGTGTATGCGAAATCGGTTGGAAACTTTCCTCATGTCAGCACGTTGTAGGTGTCGCCAGCGGCGCGAACCTTGTGTGAATGCTGTGAAAAGCTAATCATTTGCATATCACAGCATCTTTTTACTGTCGGTTAAATTTCGCGTCTGTAGCACGTCATCTTCGTGGCGCAGCAATTTTATTGGCCAGTAGTGTCATTTGAGAGCTTGTGGTATGGGCCAAAACAAGACAAAAATATCTGCCAAACATGGGCTCTAAACGGCATACCTTAAGAACGCACTTCCACTACAAGCTCTACGCTATTACGAACGACCTGCAGAAAGAACTGAACAGATGACACGTTGCTCTGTTATTGTCCATGGATACAGCACGCACAAATCATCTGTCAGTGTTGTTACTTTAGACTGTATTCACAGTTGTGGGCGAGTGCAGCGCGTATGTTAGTTCTAATGGAACCACGTGGTGCTGCGGTAAGTTTGTGCAGTTCTTTGACACTGCATTAGGTTGGTGCGTAAGTCCGTAGCGTTTTTCCACAAGTTTAATAAACACAAGAGATACACATAAGAGCAATTAGCCATCAATAAATCAATAACATGTTGTCCTTCACTATTTAGGACAGTCTGCCAACGCTCGGGTAACGTTCAGATTCCACGACTGTATGAATCAAGTGATTTTCAGGCGAAGTGCTCGTCGAGACCTGTTCCGAGTGCTTCTTCGTGCGGAAAGAAAGTTCCTTGAAGGTTGTTCGATAGAGAGCGGAAAAGATGAAAATATAACGGTGCAAGATCAGGTCAGTAACGTGGGTGCGGAATGACTTCCCAATCCAATGCTGCACAGTGCTTCTTGTCAGTCTGGCAGAGTGTAGGCGGGCGTTATCGTGGAGTAGCATCTCTTCACGCAGTCTTCCTGGTCGTTGTTCTTGAGCTGCGTCTGCAAAACGCCTCAGGTTTCGGTAATAAATGTTAGCAGCTACGGTTACACATTGGGGAAGCAATTCGTAGTACGCCGGAGTTTTGCTGTTCCCCGGATGCATAACATTATCTTTTGTGGATGCGTGCAGGTCTTTGCACAGGATGCTGCTGCTTTTTTGACTCAACCTTTGTTTTGTTTTCCTTATGTTAGCTTAAAGTCACCATTTCTCCTCACCAGTAACGATACAAGACTGGAATCATCAGTGTTGTTCACGAGCCAATTGATGAGGAGCAAACAGAGATGGATACAGAATGACGCTTTCACACTGCACCGGATGTGCGCTGATATGAGACTTCCTGGCAGATTAAAACTGTGTGCCGGTCCGAGACTCGAACTCTAGATCCGTGCCTTTCGCGGGAAAGTGCTCTACTATCTGAGATAGTAGAGCAGCTTCAGTTCTGCCAGTACTTCGACTCCTACCTTCCAAACTTCACAGAAGCCCTCCTGCGAACCTAGCTCAAGTGGTAGAGTACTTGCCAGCGAATGGCAGAGGTGCCGAGTTCGAGTCTCGGTCGGGCAAACAGATTTAATCTGCCGGGAAGTTTAAAAGACGCATATACGGCCAACCGCTGATTTTTGTGATTTTGCCTTAGAGCAAGGAATGCCCACGCACCCGATTTTTTGAACCTTCCCCATTGCATGCAAATGTCGCGCGTTGGTGGGATGATCACAGTTCAGCACATCTGCCAGTTGTCGACGATGCTGACGTAGATCATTGTGGATTAATGCTTATAAACGATATTCATAAAATCCCAAAGGTCTTACTGAACGTGAAGAGTCACTAAAGTCAAAATGTTACTCCTTAAAACGAGAAAAGCATTTTATTAAAAAAAATGGCTCTGAGCACTATGGGACTTAGCATCTACTGTCATCACTCCCCTAGAACTTAGAACTACTTAAACCTAACTAACCGAAGGACATCACACACAGCCATACCCGAGGCAGGATTCGAACCTGCGACCGTAACGATCGCGCAGTTCCACACTGTAGCGCCTAGAACCGCTCGGCCACACCGGCCGGCAACCATTTTATTGCTGTGCTCTGACCAATGACGTCATCCGCATACACGGCGCAGATGTTTCTGGCTGACTCTGCTGTTGACACCGCCCTATTGAATTTGAACACAAGATGATGTCGGAAATGATCGGATTTCTCAGGCTGGCACTCATTTTTCTATCGACCACAACCAAAGTCACTATCTGCAGATGACGAAATGACAGTGTGTAAACTCAGGTAGAACATTGAATTACAAATATAAAATGACAGTCGATAAATAAGCCCATAGTAACCGGAATTCCAATATCCAAAACAAAAACTCTGCGAACTTATAAACCAACCTAATAGTCTTATCTTTGCACATACAGTCATACTAGAGGTCTATTAATCCACATGGGAAACGGAGGACATAACCTTTTGTTATGCTCTGGGAAATGAAATAACCTTTGGAACGGTGCCCTGTACACTGTAAAATATCCAGAAAGCAGGGTATCTACCTGCGCCAGTACTAAGCCGTGTTTTCGAGTGACAAGCACACTCTAGCTACGTGGCTCCTACAACGGAGGATCGTTCAAAACCTCTCAACATTCGTAATCCTGTTGTGGTGGAACGAATGGGAGAAGACCCTGGAACTTCCGTACATGCAGAATTTCAGCGTCTCTAGGGACTAGTCATCCTCTGGTCTCGCCGATCATGCATATGGTTGGCCGATTGGTTGATCCGAGGAGGGGACCAAGCAGGTCATCGGTCGCGCAGGATTAGGGAAGGATGGGGAAGGAAGTCGGCCGTGCCCTTTCAAAGGAACCATCCCGACATTAAATAAATAAATGTAGTATGACTAGGACCTCCCATCAGGTAGGCCGTTCGCCGATTGCAAGTCTTTCGATTTGACGCCACTTCGGCGATTTGCGCGTCGATGGGGATGAAATAATGATGATTAGGACAACACAGCACCCAGTCCCCGAGCGAGGAAAATCTCCGACCTAGCCGAGAATCGAACCCGGCTCTTAGGATTGACTTTGTCGTGCTGACCACTCAGCTACCGGGGGCGGACATCCCGATATTGCCCTGAAGCGATCTAGGGAAATAACGGAAAACTAAACCAGGATGGCCAGACGTGGGTTTGAACCGTCGCCCTCCCGAGTGCGAGTCCAGTGGGCTAAACACTGCGCCATCTCACTCGGTGATCATGCATGAAATGCTGCTATACCCATGTGAAGTACAACATGTCCAAGCCTTTCGACAACAGGCTCACCCCGCCAGAAACCTGTTCTGCCAGTAGACTTTCCAAATATAAGGTAAAGATCACTTCTCACAACAAAGGTACGTTTCACAGACTTGGCTGGTTTGATGCAAAATGGGATTGTCAATTTCTGTAACCAAGAAGTGCAAAATCCACAAGCAGTCGAAAAAGCAAGACATTAGAACCGATTTTCAGTTAATCCATAGGCCGGAATTAGTGATGATAAACTAACAGGCCTTCACATGCTGCCCTACAGCCTGAGTGGTGCAGGGTATCGTCAGTGGCTACCAAACAACTTGGCTGTCCAGCTACAGGAGGTACCATTCCAACAACGGCTGGAGATATTTTCAGACAGTGTGTGATTCCGTAAAACGTCGGACTGGGGCATAACTTACCAGGAATGGGAACCATGCTGAGCACTTCCTTTAGGGTATAGGCTGGAGTACAAGTTCATTTTCTCGTAATACCCGAGAACGCCTCACGCCTACATTTAATGGGCGGCGGATTGGTCAGGGAAGTCCAGTGCGTTTACCAGCTCGTTCCCCTGATCGTCATCCCTCAGATTATTGGTCATGGAGTGACATGAGATCTTCGGGGTATGCAAGTTCCATTAATGATGTACAGACACTACAGGAACGTATCACAAATGCCTGCCAGAGAAACCATATAAAACCTTGAATTTTCTTCGTACAGTGCGTGATTTCCTAAAACGTCGGACGGAGATATGACTTACTAGAAATGGTCACCATGTTGACTACTTCCTATAGCTTATGCAATAGCAGGTAGATTCCTGTTTCACAGTAACAGAATAACGTGTTCTCATTTGTTTACTACATTCTGTAGGTCGTTTGTAACACCAAAGAGGTTGCAGCAGAACTGTGTTTCACAGCAGAGAAGATGACGAAGTACTCATAGTTGTGAAGGTATTCATTTTAGACCGCTCATTATCTGGTCTTTTTTTTCATATTCCAGTCCACACTACCGCCTATCGAATATGCAACACATACTTTTTTTTTACACTCTTCATCTTAATCAAAGTACAGCGGATGGCCAAAATAATGTGAACATCTGTACGTACTTAGGAATGGTTTATTAAAAAGAGGTTGGACCGCCATTTGCCCGTGACACAGCCGCGATTCTTCTTGGAATACTGGCAGTGGAATATTATGCCACTGTTCGATCAGGACCTAACTCCTGTAGTGACGGGGGAGGCGGAAATCTGGTCCGGAGTCTGCGCTCCAATATCGCCGGCAAGGGTTCCATAATGTTAACGTCTGGGGATTGTGCTGGCCAGGGAAGACGCTGCAGTTCAGCTGCACGCTCCCCATACCACGATTGTACTGTCCTGGCTGTGAGAATTGGTGCATTATCGTCCTGAAATATGGCATCATTGATGGGGAACATCGTTTCAGTCGTGGGGTACAACTCATCACCTAAAATGTTCACGTAATCGTTGGCTGTAGCACGGCCTTTGTGAGCAATGATGGGACCAGCAGAATACCACGATATGGCTGCCCACACCATAGCACTTCCACCTCCATGCTTAACAGTTGGAACCAAGCAGCCATCACTGTAGGCTTCTTTTGGCGTTCTCCAAACATAAAGCCTGCCCGATGGAAATAACGAAAACGTTGACTCGTTGGACCGTATGATGTGCTTCCACTGATCAGCGGCCCAGGGTTTATGCTCCTGACACCATGTTTTACGATTCTTTGCGTTGGTTATCTTCTCTAATAGCTTCGGTATAGCAGCTCGTCCATGAATATTCGCTTTATGGAGTTGCAACATGGAGTTTACGTGCAAACCGGTGACAAGTGAAATAATAACAAGTACAGAGGACTTGCAAGATACAACTAATTTATTACTGATGAAGAGTTTAACCCAAAGGGCACAGTATTTACCAAAAAGTTTCTACAAATGTCTCTTATTCACAAGTCAGAGAAATACATTACACAATACCTTTCCAATTGAATTAGGTGCAAACAAGAAGTTCTTAACTTCTATAGTAACTGTAAGCACTTCAATAATAAAAGATCAGTTTCATTTAACAAAGGGTACTTGAACAATAAAGGTGAAATAAGTTTCTTTTAAATAGGTCACCTGGGCAATCGCAATAGGTCAATTCACATAATTTCCAATTTCCGCTACCCGTAAAGTATCTCTCCTTAACATGTACGTAAGTTCAACTCCCACTGCACGTTAGGTATAGTTCAGAACACCAGGCGCTTCAGAATGAGATTTTCACTCTGCAGCGGAGTGTGCGCTGATATGAAACTTCCTGGAAGATTAAAACTGTGTGCCCGACCGAGACTCGAACTCGGGACCTTTGCCTTTCACGGGCAAGTGCTCTACCATCTGAGCTACTGAAGCACGACTCACGCCCGGTACTCACAGCTTTACTTCTGCCAGTACCTCGTCTCCTACCTTCCAAACTTTACAGAAGCTCTCCTGGAAACATCCCCCAGGCTGTGGCTAAGCCATGTCTCCGCAATATCCTTTCTTTCAGGAGTGCTAGTTCTGCAAGGTTCGCAGGAGAGCTTCTGTAAAGTTTGGAAGATAGGAGACGAGGTACTGGCAGAAGTAAAGCTGTGAGTACCGGGCGTGAGTCGTGCTTCGGTAGCTCAGATGGTAGAGCACTTGCCCGTGAAAGGCAAAGGTCCAGAGTTCGAGTCTCGGTCGGGCACACAGTTTTAATCTGCCAGGAAGTTTCACTAGGCGCTTCAGTTTGGAACCGCGTGACCGCTACGGTCGCAAGTTCGAATCCTGCCTCGGGCATGGATGTGTGTGATGTCCTTAGGTTAGTTAGGTTTAATTAGTTCTAAGTTCTAGGCGACTGACGACCTCAGAAGTTAAGTCGCATAGTGCTCAGAGCCATTTGAACCATTTGACCCAGAACTAGTCTCCTTCCTCTATGGTTGTGAAGGTAAATATATAAGCAGTATAGCAAACGGAACAGACGCCTTGGCGTCCCAACGCAGAGGAAACTTAATGCAAGATCCCCACTCACTGCAACCCGAAGATCTCAGTGGCCGCCATATCGGTTGCCATTTTCCCCGCTGCCAAAAGAACCTCTCGTTCCCTCTGGCACTGGTCGGCCAAGGCGTCGT
Source organism: Schistocerca americana (assembly GCF_021461395.2). Taxonomy (NCBI): domain Eukaryota; kingdom Metazoa; phylum Arthropoda; class Insecta; order Orthoptera; family Acrididae; genus Schistocerca; species Schistocerca americana. Next base: position 191,372,319 of record NC_060128.1, read on the forward strand.
ACTCCGGACATCGAGTTAGACATGGACTGGGTGCCCGCTGCAGTGCTGCAACAGAAAACCTCAAACACACAGCCACAGCCAAAAGAAACAATTGTTAACAGCCCCAGAATACAGTAAGAAAATTCTGCAAAGATAGATCACATCAAGACAAAGGCAAATTAAAAATGGTTAAAAGAATTAACTGTAGACCTCAACTTTCAAAATATGTAAAATTTCCCCAGCACAAACAGACTAGTTTTAAAATGGCAACGATAAGACAAAGCATAATATTATTACACCAGTACGTCGCAGATCCAATGCAATATTGGCACTCATAAGAAAAGGTAGAAGCTAGTGATAACACGGGTAGGCCCGAGTACAAAACTAGAAAGCTTGAATGTTTACTTCTTCAATAGACAGCTGCGTAGTACATAGTTCAACTCCACTAGCCAAAATGGATAACATATTGCTCAGCGTCCTGTGTAGGAAACCATGACCAAGTCACGCCTCAAGAACTTGGAATGACAGGCCCGCTTCCGCACCCGGAGCCACATATACCGGTCAAATCCAGCTAACTGCACGCAAACACAAGTTTCACTCTCTGAGCAGCGACACGCACCGGCCGTTACGAAGCCGAAAACCCAGTCTGGCCGCCAGCCCACCACCACCACCACCATCATCGGCCAACGAGGCAAAGATAAGCAACGACAGAGGGAAACAATCGATCCGGGTGAATCGAACAGAGAAAGCGACTGGCGCCAGCAACTCCCCACGTATCAGAGTTCTCAGCGGACAGTGTCGATAGATACGGGGTCTCGAAGATGGCTACTGAGCTCAGCAGTCACTTTAGCCGCCGTAGTTTCGTGCTGTTTTGATACAATTCGTGTTATCGTACGACGACCTCCGTCATTTAGATTTGATTTGTGCACTCTATTACGTTTACACTAAGATTTATTTCCACGTTTTTTGTATGCTGCGATGACTGTTAAGACAGTTGCTCTTCAAACATTGAATAAGTTGACTATCTCGGTTGCTGATGCTCCAACTAATCTGGCCCCCACTGTCTGCTCTCTCTGGAACTCTGGTAGGTCTTTCATTGCACGTCGATCTCGGCCCCTCTGCTCTGAAAGCAAATACGAAGTGTGCTCTACTCGTAAACAGCCTGCACTGATTCCCAGTCCATACTGAATTCGCACAGTCCAGCGCGACCCGTACCTTACCTACGTTGCTGTCCGTCAAGCACAACCATCCCATTACTGCCACTGTTCACATTATTTTGCCTAACCCCTGTATATGGGGCAGTCTACTGAAAACTGAACAGCCACCAAGACGGGTCCTGTGAATGGTTCCATCCAAAAGTAATCACCACACGCGTTAAGACAATATTGCAACTGCAAGACGAGACGATCAGTTCCTGTTTCGTAGAACGCGGTCGGCCGCTGACGGATCCACAACTGCACCCACTTCTGCACTTCCACGTCCAACTGAAGCCGATATCGACGCATGTCTCTCTTCACGTCACCATTGATGTAAAAATCATACGGTGAAAGATCCGAACTGCACGGAAGATTCTGCGGTGTCTCCGAACCAAATCGCTGAAACATAACCTTCGCCTATGATTGGCGTTATCGTGGAACGATATGATTGCGTGTAACCGTATTCCGACAGCCCGAGGCCAACTGTACAGCCAACAGTTGAAACATCTCACACGTCGCTCGCCAAAGGAATCCAAAATAGTTCTCACAAGTATGAGCGTGTGGGTGCTATTCTGTCATTCTGCACAACGGATTAATCTGAGATGTACCCTTCACCCTGTGGCTCCTGCAAGATGCAATTTTCACCCCCACACTACTACAGAAGTCAGACGCACGCTCCTACCGTTCTAAAGAGAAATGCCTGAAAAACTTTCAGCAATAAATATCTTCTGGAGTCGTACGCTGTAAGGAAATGACACAAAAATTCACAAAATTTCTTACGTAACTAGTGGGATACTTGGGTACTGGAGTAGTGCTAGTTAGTGTAAGAAAAACATGAAACTAACGAAAATTATTATTTATTTTGCAAAAATTCTGAGAAATCACAATGGCACTTTTAGTTATGAACTGAACAAGTTATTTCCGGGTTCTTTTCGTAATATGAAGTTACCTCTTAAGGATAGGATTCGCTAATGAAATTTCTATACAAAGTTTGATTGTTGTTGACTTGGCAGAATGGCTGAGAGCCGCGCCTACTGAACTTCAATAATTATCCGTTAGAATGTTGCTAGTTACAGTCGAGGCTGTTGCGTGTGAAATGCAGTGAAGTGTTGCTAGGTACAGTTGAGGCTGTTGCGTGTGAAATGCAGTGAAGTGTACTGTTGTGGAGGAAATATGGGGCTCGCAATAGCGGTAGCGCACAATACCGTAAGCTGCGATGACTGCTGTCTGCGACACTCGCTGCTGACAAACAAGATAACTCTCGTTCTATCTGGATTGACCTTCGCCAATCAAACTCTCCCCACTCCTTGATGAAGTCAGGGAGTCCTATTCGCCCCTAGTCTAACTATTGACGTGGTACACCAGTCAGATTACCAGTCCACTGCGATTCCACTCAAAAATTCACTCGCAGGCGTTTAACTGTAACTCTGTCCGTTCACACCGCACAAGAAGTGTGGCGGCCAACACAGTGAACGACGCTTAATCGCAAGGACTCAATGTAGAGTTGCACTCCGATTCGCTCTCGACAGAGGTGCTCTCGCAGTGAAGTACTGAGGAGAGACTTGTTCCTCGCTCTTTGAGTACACGTACGAGCGTGCACGTTCTCGTTACGTGTTCTCGCTCCGAGAGCGACAATGGAACAGCGCCTCTCCATGCCAGACGTGAAGGCGTGTATCTTTCGGTCTCTTCCATTACTCCTTCAGCTCAAGGCGTCAGGAATATCGTCTGCCAATCAGCATTGCTCTTCTAAAACAGGAGTCATGACGTTTCGTTTAAGGCGACCAATCCGGAAATCTGTAGTATCGGCGTTTGGCGAATGCTGTCTCCCTGTGATAACCTCTGAAACTGCATGCTATATTTGTAAAGAATGCGTAGGCTGGCCGCTCTCACACAATGTAGCGGAATTTGCTTTTAAGCTGAACACGGAGTCGTTCTTCCTTTCACTCGGGCAAACGCTGTCTGCTCTACGGGCGGTCACTATCCGACGTAGATAGGCTGACTCGTCCTCTGAAGGGACCGGCCTCCCGGCGTGCGGTCTGCCTCTCCCGAACTAAAAGCTCCTGTCTGGAATGTGTGTGTGTACGCCAGCCTCGAGTACTTCAATCTCGGTGCGCACTTGCAATTTACTAGTTATTTGCATATTGTTTACATGAATTCATACAACATTGGCTTTATCTTGTCGAGTTGTGGTTCGAATGAAGTGTCTTGATGTGCGGAATATGATTGTGAGGGCGGAATAAGTAAGCAATGAAGGTGAGAAGACCACGACGTCTTACACAAGTTGTGGTGATGTCAGGACGACTTCGACTGCAGGAGCCCCTCCGTCAACTGCGGAACCGCAACCAAAGTGCAACGCTGTGTAGACGCATTGCAGGAACTGCGGCGCGCCATTAAGTCAGAACGCCCGGGATTGCTGTCGGACGGAATCATGCTGTCGCACGACAATGCCCACCCCCATACCAAACTGCCAATAGAACTGCCATCAGTGGGCGTGACTATGATGCTTCAAGGAGATGCCACACACCCACCCTGGAAGAGGCCATCCCGCATCGTGTTGAACAGAAACCGTCAACGAGTACACGAGTAATTTATTTGTGTATTAACAAGTGGAACTGTAAAACAAGTGATGTATTTTTTTCATGTCCAATCAGTTAGTTGTGAAATTGTTTGCGTTATAAATATGTTTTTGAGCCATGCTGCGGCTCGCGTTGGTGCTGTTTGTAGGTTTGCCCCCCTCTGTTGTAGGCCAGACGGTATTGTTTAGCTGGCATGGTTCTCGTGTTGACTGGCGCCACTCGGTTTCACAAGCGTTGCCTGTCCGCTAGTGGCAGCACCGGCGGTTATCGATATGTAGTAACTGTTGCCGTATTTTTGGGGCGACGTCGTTCTTTTGCCGGGTCGTGTGAGTGGACCAGTTCGGTTGCGGACTCAGGAGGAGTCAGGTCCCAACACACTGGGACCACTGGTGGCACGCATGGACTACTTGATGGAAGAGCTTTGGTCACGATGGTGCACGACCTCGTCGTAAACCGGATCCGGCAAGCTTTAAGATGAGTGCATTTCAATCCAAGTAGAGAAACCTCCACCATTGTGATATCTTGCGATTCTCCAGTGACCTGGGTTCGTGTTGCTGCTCGTAGTGTTGCCGAGACGAAGAGCAGCGAGTGGAGTGCTTGGGGAAGGCGGATCTGATTAGCTTTCCTGGACTTCTAATTACCATTTATTGCGCTCAGTTTGTTACTATTTGTTAAGTTCAACCAGCGGCAATTTTTCTTGCCTGGTGGCCGCTAACGCCCCAGTTACCCGCCCTGATGGTTAGTGTGTGTAACGGCAGTGTACGTTTCCTCGCCTTGCCGCTGCTGTCCGGTGAGGCGTGTAGTTTTGACAGCTTTCTTTATTGTAGGCCTGTGGGTGATTCTTCTACTCTGGTGGTAGTGATTCCTTTCTCGTTCTGGGCGCTCTGAACACAGTATTCTGGGGACGTAGTGCAGAGCGCCGGTTCCGGCTTTGGCGTATTGTTCCATCGTGCATTCGGTTTATCGTACGTCAGGTAGCTTGAGCAAGATTATCATTAGTCATTCGTTAGACTGCCACTAGTCTCAGTTACCGTCTTGTGAAGTGAATGCAACTCTTCGTTGCCTATCTCAACGCTCGCGAAGGTGTTTGCTGCCAGGACCTTCTCAGAGGTCGATTCCTGGAGCACCGTCTGGATCAGTTGCTTGTTTTTTAATTAACTTTTGCTATTGGTTTTGCTGTTTTACAGTAAGTTTCAAAATTTTTTTATATTATTGCCGTTCCTGGCGTGTAAGGCCTTCAGCCGTGTCTGTGGTCATTTACCTTAAAATAGTAATTTGATATTTGTATTTTAGCAGTAAGAATTAAAATCTTATTTACTGCCATTCCTGGAGTCCGATGCCTTCTGCTGTGTTTGTGGTGACTTTCCTTTAATATTTCAATGCCTGTAATTTATAAGTTTTAAAGAATTCTTAATTCATTACCATTCCTGGCGTGTAAGGCCTTCTGCTCAGATCACAGTGGCTTGCTTTTAAAACATTATCTGTTGTATCTGTATTTAACGGTGATTTGCGAAATAGTAAATCACTGAAAACGCTATTATTTACACATTTGTTTATTCCTTCATTAATAACGTGTGGTATTTTTTATTTATTATTGAGTCTGGAATTATTGGTTTAAAATAAATTGTGTGTGACTGTAAAAGGCAACCAATAGTCACTGATTATAGCCCCGTCCACAATCGCAACCAAATCCTGCCTTTCTTTGACTACGAGGACCCAGTTTTCAAATGGTTGTAGCCGTACATGGGTTCCGATTCAAAATGTTATCTATTCAATCCGCTCTACAAGTCCTAGAAGCCTGTAACGGGAATTTCCGAACATATGTTCTCTGTTACAGTTCAAGTTTCTTTAAAGTCAGTTCCGCCATTAGACTTATTTTATTTGCAGTGTTACATTTACACGATCATGATTTCGGCTTTAAGTTGCCATCATCAAGTGTTTTAACGTTATACAGTGCCTAAGATGGCATACTGTCGTATAGTATATTTTAAATACGTCTAATGGCGGTACTGACCTTAAAGAAATATATTATGACTGTGGCCCCACATTATGAAAAAATTAGACTTCAAGTTTCCGCCGCTAGTCGGCGCTACTGCTGCTGTCAGTGGCAGCCTATTCAAACATCAAAGATGCAGAATGGCAGTAAATTAAAAAACCTACGATGGAGCAGGAATTGAAGAATGCAAGATGGCTATAGTTGGAAAATTTATTATGCATTGGAACAGAGCAGATTGAATGGAGACAGAGAAAAAAAGGATTGGGAGAGAACCCATCGCAATGCAACAGCATGGAATGCAAGACTCGTAATGGAATGGGTCGGAATCGGAATCGGCACAGAATGGAACTAAACAGATCGAAACATTATTCAAGAATGGAACAGAATGGAACGGCTACGAACAGAACAGAATGCATCACAGCAGAACGGTATTGATAGAAATTTCATTGGAAAATGGAATGCAACGGAACAGATTAGAACAGAATGTACCGTATCGGAATGGAATGGATCGGAATGGAATGAGACGGAATTAATTTTTGTAGTTTTCCACCAGCCCATCTTAGATTTTTTTTTAAATATCCCGCCACCAACATCTTGTGTTTTTAAATTTCCTGTTATCGCCTGCTTGAATTTCCAAATTTACCGCCAACGTCGGCGACTGCAGCACCACAACTGCAGCGCGCAATAGCGGTGGAAACTTGAACAACGTGCCGTAAAATATATGTGTTGCATTGTTTATTGAACAATAAGCAATGCAACACATTCCTTTTTCTGAAAGCAGGTTGATTTTATTCGTAATTCCAATATATCGTATTATTCCCCACTCTTTTCACCACAAACCCTATTTTTAAAGATAATTTTCGTTCAGTGAGACGTCCTTACACTACCTTACTGCGAGCATCTGCAGGCCCGCATATTGGTCGACATTGGAGTCAACCGCTTTGTGCATCAATAACCACTTCATCATCCACTTACTGCTTCCCGCAGATTGCATCCTTCATTGGGCCGAAAACGTGGAAGTCGGATGGTGCGATGTTCTGACTGTAGGGTGGCTGAAGAAGAACAGTCCAATGAGGTTTTGTGAGCTGCTCTCGTGTGCCCAGACATCTGTGGGGCCTTGCATTGTGATGGAGAAGGAAAAGTTAATTTGTATTTTTGTGGCGACAGACACCTGATATCGTTTCTTCAGTTTTATGAAGGTAGCACAAGATAGATTTTATCGTTGCGCCATGAGGGAGGACATGAAATAGAATAACCGCTTCAGGGTCCCAGAAGTTCGTAGCAATGACTTTATCGACCGCTTGTGCGGTTTTCAACTTCTTATTTGGAAGAGAGGTGGCGTGGTGACTATTCATTGTAGGTTGGACACTTGAACCTTAGCTTCGTCAATATTATTTGCAATGAGTGCCAGATCATCAGCAAAAGCCAAACAGTTTCCGCTGAGGCCATTTCTTTTGTGTCCAATTTGAATCCCATAACCTGGCGGTACGGTTGTTTTCCACTCTATCTTTTCCAGGACACAGTTGAAAATCAATGGAGAGAGCAGCTCACCTTGTCTCACCCCTGTACAGATTTCAAATGGTTCTGATAGTTCGACTCTGAACTTGACCTTTGACACTGTGTTATTTAAAGTGGCGCATATCAGATTGATTGTTTTCCTATCTATACCAATCTCGATCAATTGAGTCATACGTTTTTTGTAAGTCGACAGAGGTCACAACAAACGTTTTTGATTTTGTTTTGGCGTATGATATAACAGATTTCAGGTTATGGATCTGCTCTGCACAGGATCTTGATCTCCTGAAACCAGCTTGATATTCGCACAATTGTTGATCTGAGACTGGTTCTGTTCTGTTTAACAACAGTATGGAAAAGATCATGTACGTCGTTGGTAGCAAAGAGATTCCTCGGTAATTATTTAGATCATTCTTATCGCCTTTTATATGATGTGGGTGAATAATTGCTACGGTCCAATCTAGAGGTAGAGTTTGTTTCCCAAATCTTCACTATGATATCATGGAGATGTTTTATTGTATCATGATCTGCGTATTTCCACATTTCAGCCAAGATGCGATCATCACCTCCAGATTTGTTATTTTTCAAGCCTTGTATAGTTTTCATGATTTCATCTAATGTGGGAGGGGGACTATCTGCAGGAGGAACAGTAGGATAGAAATCAAGCTTTTCATTTGGATTTTCAGCATTCAGTAGGGATGAAAAGTAATTTCCAAAAGCTGCACCACACGATTTGTCAATCAAATTCAGATTCCCATCGATTACTATATTGGTACTCAGAGATAATTTAGCATAGCTACAGCTTCAGTGGGTAGAGCTGTTGGATATTGTGTATACTCGTTACTGAGTAAGGGATACATAATGACCTTGAAGCGTCATTTCGTTACTCCCTGGAAAGTTTTGTTACATGTTTTCTTCTCTTCAGGCAGCTCGTACCTGACTCACGCCGAGTAGCTAGTTGCTGTATTTCTCTATTTTCTTACTCTCAGCGAACGCTGACCGATGAAACTTTTTTCTCATTCCGATGTCTTCTTGTCCCGATGCAATTCGTGTCTGGTTCGATTCGACACAATGTGTAAGCCAGCAGTTCGTTACTCCCGTGTAAGTTCGACAAGCTGCGTCCTGTGAGTACGCGAGCATCAGATGGCGCGAGCGACTTATGCTTCAGCTGTCCGTATATGACAGCTAGCAGTTACCTACATACGTTTCTCACTATTCGTTCAAGTCGGATGTAAAATTAAATTCTGATTTGAGCTGAATAGATACATTATTTTTATACAAAAAAATAAATAAATAAATAAAAAGTTCGTATGGCATTGTTGGCTTGGAGATTCCATCCGGGATAATTCAGCCGTCTGGTGCGAACCTTTCTATTTGACGACACTTCGTATGAAACTGACTAATTTTTTATTATGAATTAAGTCCAAAAAGCTGCTTCTATTTTCAGATGTTTATTTAATCACGACAGGCCTGTTTCAGCACTGTAGCTATCATCAGGCGATCTGAAAGTAATTTTTTTATTTTATACTATTTTCTAGGGCAGATGGTAGCCTACTTGTCATATATGACATCGACAACCATACATTTATGGAATTCTTAACTTACTTATAACATCGCTGGTTAGTCACTCAAGAGTTTCTCTTACGTCTTTTAAAGTTATTTTATGACGTAGCCTGAATTTTATTTGTTGTGTGTGACAAATTTTTTGTTTGACGTTTAACCAACGATGTTATAAGTTTCCATGGTAGTGACTAACCAGCGATGTTATAGGTAAGTTAAGAATTCCATAAATGTATGGTTGTCGATCTCATATATGACAAGTAAGCTACCATGTGCCCTAGAAAGTAGTATATAATGAAACCATTACTTTCAGATCTCCTGCTGATGGCAATAGTGCTGAAACAGGCCTGTCGTGATTAAATAAACATCTGAAAATAGAAGCAGCTTTTTGGACTTAATTCATAATGTCTTTACAAGACTTACATCGAGCTGCCGGCCCATTGGAACCAAAGTTAATTAACTTTTGTTATATGATAATGGATAATTCTTTTTAATGGTATTTTGTGTGTGTGGTAATGTAAAGTTGAACTCGTGATTAGGGAAACAGTTAAGCACGTATTTAAGTTCGCAAGTAATCTCATAATTCTTGAAAAGTGATCAGTCGTGTAGACGTTAATCACAAATGCAACATTAAACTGCGTACTGCAACGATCGTGGCGAGAGTACAGTGTGTTCTTTTGTATTTAAGAAAACTGTTCTGTTAGCAATACAATAAATTACCAAAAATGCCCTGTCTGATATATATGTTTGTGTTGAAATGTGATAGTATCACACGTAAATTGTAAATGGTCTACCTGTTTGCGCAAAGAATAAACGCTGTGCTGCCGCTATCTCCAAACTATTGCAGCAGCTGCTGCTATGCTGGTAAAAAAGTAAAAATTCAAACTACTAGCAACGGGATGTGCAACATGTGCTTTAAACTGTAGAGATAACAACAAAACTTCTGAGCTAATGAAACTCATTACCGCATTGGTCATTGTCAACTAACGTTCTGTTGCTGAGAAACTGTACATGTGAAACTTGAAATAAAGACATGAATGCTCATTGATGGCAAAACAAAACTTTACGTCACTAAGAAACAATATTTTAACACGTTAAATGTTAAAAATTCACTTTAAATTAAGTGAAAAACCTGAAAAATTTCTCTTTACTTCCTTAGAAACACATATGCTATCCGTCTTTGAACAAAATCATTAAATCACACATTGTCACTCTATCATAAAGAAATCTCCAGTTCTAAATCCCTGAACAAATTAACCACTACGCTTGGATGTCTCAGCAAATGCGCTATCGCAGTACCTTTTGAAGTGTAGTGAATGGATTTACAAAATATCTCTCCATAAATGAAAAATATAAGAGACCTATTGCCAGCACGCAGCATGGCCTAAACACGTCTTAGTCTGTCACAAGATACAACTCGACAAACTCTCCCTCTCTCTCTCTCTCTCTCTCTCTCTCTCTCTCTCTCTCTCTCTCTCTCTCTCTCCCTCTCTCTCTCCCCCTCTCTGACTGTACTCCACTCACAAGCAAAGACTTTCGTACTAACAATCTCTCGCAGTACAATCACATCGGCAGAGATGTTGACCGCTATTACTCAGATGCTATTGTAGTTTTACTTTAACGCGTGACATCCAAAATATTACCAAAATTACAATTTCCTATATAAAACAGAATCCTTACACGGCGAGTTCCGCGTCGATGAAGATGGGGATCAGTTGATGAGCACGACACAGACACGCATCGCCCGAAACGAGAAAATTTCCGACCTGTCCAAGAACGGAACCCGGGACTCTAGTGATGTAACCACTCTACCTCGAACTGCGCACATTAATTCTGTTGTTGACGATTCTTCATGCATTAGTCCACGTGAACGATTATTTGGTACACAGTGCAGTGTAATCATCAAGCAGCAGAAAAGGAGCAAACAGATGTTTTTTTCAGAGGACAGCCATGAAATGAAGCAAAGTGAATTTCTGTCAACAGCTATACTGATTGAGGTCAGTATCAAACAAAAATTGAAAAGAAAAACATTTACACGTAATGACATTTAGTAACGGAAGTAACGAGTGAGGAACACTGTGTAAAGGATATGTGTCTCGACATTTCCGAACACAAAGGTTCCAAACATGGTCATTACTTTTACAGTCCTATAAAACTGGAAAGGAACAGAATCGAAGCAATTGAGGTGTGGTGCTATGGACGGATGTTGAAAAGTAAGAGGACTGGTTAGATAAGAAAAGAGATTTTTCGCAGAATCGGCAAGGGAAGGAACTTTTGAAATACATTGACAAGGAGAAGGAACAGGATGATGCGACATGCGTTAAGACTTCAGGGGAATAACTTCCTCGGTACTTCAGGCGGCTACAGAAGGCAAAAATTATAAGGGAAGGTAGAGGTTAGAATATACACAAAAAATAATCGACGACGCTGGGAATAAGCGCTTTTTTTATCATCATCAGTATGAGTGGTTTGATGCGTCCTGCAAAGAAATCCTATCCTGTTGCAACACCTTCGGCAACGGCCGTGCCGCAGTGGATACACCGGTTCCCATGAGATCACCGAAGTTAAGCGCTGTCGGGCGTGGTCGGCACTTGGATGGGTGACCATCCAGGCCGCCATGCGCTGTTGCCATTTTTCGGGGGGCACTCAGCCTCGTGATGCCATTTGAGGAGCTACTCGACCGACTAGTAGCGACTTCGGTCAAGAATACCATCATAACGACCGGGAGAGCGGTGTGCTGACCCCACGCCCCTCCTATCCGCATCCTCCACCGAGGATGACACGGCGGTCGGATGGTCCTGGTAGGCCATTCGTGGTCTGAAGACGGAGTGCTGTTGTTGCAACATCTTCATCTCAGAGTACCACAGAGTAAGTGCTACCATGACAAAATTATTTTCTATTCGCAATCGTCTTGGTCGTATTTGGTGACTGATACTAGATTAACGGTATCGACTCTTATGTATGATTGCCGGAACCGATATGTTGTCACGAAAGTAACACGTCACATGATACCAAGTCATCAAGGCGGGCGCTGACGATGAGACACATATGTCGACACTGCTAAATGCTCATCAGTCCACCAAATGCAAGAAAGACACTTGAGAATAAGGAAATTATTTTTTGATATTAGGTCGCGCACTTCAGATTGAGATCGTCCGATTTCATCAGAGGATGGTGCAGAAGAGGGAGTGGAGGCGGGCGATATCAAACCAGTCAGGCAACTGATGACCATCTGCGAGGCAGTGGTTTGCGGACAACAACATTCCTAGAACGGACTGGCCTGCCAATAGGCCCGAGCTGAACCCTGTGGAACATCTCTGGGATGAGCTGGAACGTCAATCTCGCGCCATCCCCAGCATCCGACATCGCTAGTTATCCTGCTTTCGGATCTTGAGGATGAGTGGTGTGACATTCCTCCATACACATTCACGCACTTCACTTAAAGAGCTCCAGTAGTGTTCAAACCGTCGTAAGGGCGAAGAATGGACACAGGTCGTACTAATATCGCCTAACACGTGTCCGGATATTTTTCATCGCATGGTGTAATGCATTTGCGAGTAGCTGTTCCCCTTGGGCGCAACCTATGTGTTGGTTCAAGATCTGTAGGGGGACATGTTTTAGATTATATGTTGCTACTGACACGTAAAACGAAGATATTATTAACTAACAAGTGGTGTGCAAAATATATTACGCGTGCGACGACATTTGTATACAATGACAGGGGAAGGAATGCTCAGGGGAAATAGGATTTAGAGAGTAGAGGTAAAGAACAAACATACAGAAAGAAGCGATGGATAGTCACTCAGAAATGCCATCCTTGGGTCCAGAGCTTTATTTGAGTCTTGCTGACACCTCGAACACTGGAGCTCACGGAAGTGCCTTCTTGTCAGATAAGGCGTGTTTTCTCTATACATGAATAAAAGGCATTATTCTGGCTAGCTGGCTTATAATCGCCCAGTCAAAACCGTTAAGGATAGAAGCCTGAAATTTGGAGAGGGTGTTAACCCTATAGTACAGGCGTCGATTAAGAAGTGATTTTTACTAATGACACCCCCAAGGGGGCGAAAAATTGGAAGAAAGGTTTTTGAAAAGGTAATTTTATAGCTAGAACTACGAAAATTGATATTTTATTTCTCTGTCAGAAATAAATAAGTACATGCTTCAGCGTTTTCGGAAATTCGAACACTAAGGGGGTAAAACAGTGGGTGTTTTTTAAATAAATTATCATTTAAGTAGTAATAAAGCTACATCTATGACGAAAACATGTTTCAGTGTTTTTGGAAAATAAACACCGAAGGGGCTGAAATACAGAACGAAATTTTTTTAAACATATTTCTTTACATTAAAACATTTTTGAAGCCAAATCTACGAAAATTGGCAATTGACTTCTAAAGGAATATGTGTTAGGGTATGAAAGTTTATATGGAAGTATCACCACAAAAACTCAAAAAGGGGCTAGATTGATAAAAGCTTCAGACTCCAGCGACCGGAATCGCTGTTTCGTCAGAAGTACCTAACGAAAAGACCATGTTACAGTAGTAGTCATAATCAATGTAAGAAGTTTCGAAGATGTTACGATTTTTGAAGTAGATGGAAATTCGATTAAAGAAAAACAAAATCTGTGCAGACCATACAGTCTACACAAGCAAAGTACGGGGTGCCAATCTATTTAGAGAACACTGCAAACTTCATTGTGTCTAAACAGTATTTAGGCACTTTAACATAACCTTTTCATGATATGTTAAAAAATAAAAACATTACAGTAGGTGAAAAAGTAGTTTTAATTCTTGCCGCTATAAAAAAAAGGTTTTTGAAGAATAATCACCCCTGTATTGAAGCCACTTTGACAGGCGGTGTCAAAAATACCATCCATGTTATTCTAAAAAAGTCGTCCACGTTGGGTGTGGTGTGCCGGAAAACCATCCTTAAATTCAGCATTACTGCTCTGAGACCAAACGGAACCCCTAAAGCCTATACGTCCGCAGCTCGTGGTCGTGTGGTAGCGTTCTCGCTTCCCACGCCCGGGTACCCGGGTTCGATTCCCGGCGGGGTCAGGGATTTTCTCTGCCTCGTGATGACTGGGTGTTGTGTGATGTCCTTAGGTTAGTTAGGTTTAAGTATTTCTAAGTTCTAGGGGACTGATGACCGTACCTGTTAACTCCCATAGTGCTCAGAGCCATTTGAACCATTTGAACCCTAAAGCCTATACCAGGATGGTTCCCATGAAAGGACATGGCCGATTTCCTCTGTCAAAACTTTATGTTCCAAGTTTGTGGAACTTAACGCGTCTGAAACGACTTTCGCTGTCCTGCTTACACCTAAGGCTGGAACTAGTTTCCTAATGCGGTCACCTATCGGTGGTGTTTGTCAGTCAGCTGTTCCGAATTCGTCAGTGTGATGAAGCGAGGCTAGCAATGCCTTTGTAATATTTTCAGTTAAGACGATACAGTGTTCCTATGTATATCAGTGAACTCTTAAGGGGGACACTGTTCGAGAACAGGTGTTTCGAAGTCCCTTCCACGCCAATTAACGTGTGAAAAATTCTTTTATTACTCTGATTGAAATCAGACGGAAAAAGTGCGAAGCCTTAACCGGTACAACTTCATCACATTCTAACGTTTTGTCTGGAAAACTTAATTATGAGTAAATAGATACTCTTAATTCTGACCCATTATTAGTCAATTTTTCTCACATTATTGCCAAGAGGTTCGATTCTTCCACTTCAGTCAATATATCAGCATTTATGTACGTCTTTCCCTTTGCGCTTTTATTCCATTGAATAGATCAAATCATCAACTTGTCAATTAGCCCATTACTTCTTTTTCTGCAGTTAACAAAAGAACCAGTTCGTCGACATTTTAAGAGGTAAGCAGCCGCCTGACAACCCAATACACTACTCAAACACGACAGAACGTTTGCGCGAAATAGAGAATCGATTTAAGGGGCCACGTTCATGAAAAACCCACTCTATTTAAAAGATGCACCAAATCCACAGTTTTGAAGATACGGCAATGAAATTTTGTAAAACGCTTTACAGGAAATTACTACATTTATTGTTAAGTTCGTTGGATTATATTCGTATATATTTAACTATTTTACGGAATTTAAAAATTTTATTTAAATAATGAATGTATCTTTTTCTCAGAAACTATTCTACAGATTTCTACAAAATTTCTCTGTCTAATCTCTTTACGTTTAGGCTCTTCTCTAAAGAGGGTTTTTGAATATATCAAATAGGGGAATTTCAATAATTATTAATTACAATTATGTAAGGATAATATAAAATCCATGCAAAATTCCAAACACTTTGCCCCGTACCTCAGCCTACACTCGTCATTTCGAAATATGCTCTTGAGTCAACATCTATTGGGCTTACAGAAATAAGTGTAGAAAATTTCGTAGTTCCAGACTTCATAGATTCTGAGAAAATGGTACATAAATGTTTAAAATATAATTTTTAGAAAATGCTTTTTTTTACTTAGGTCAGCACTTCAGAAGGCACCAGATTTGTACTCAGGGTCCTCTTGCCTTTCAATACTTCTCAAAGTTAAAATCTTCTGGGTTGGTAGGCCGCGTCATATTATCTTCCAAAATAATCGACGTTTCGACCTCTCTGCTGGGATCTTCTATAGGATGTTGTAGTGTCCACTACTGTTAGAACCCTGCAACATCCTGAAGGTCCCAGCAGAGGGGTCGAACATCGTTTATTTTGGAAGGAAATACAACGCGACCTAACAACCCAGAGAATTTTAACTTTAGTGGCAACTGCCACGAAAGCCGGCGAACTTACTTCTCGTCTTGTTTCTTGTTTTCTGACTTCTACCCTTTACCAGGTCTTCAACTGAGTTTCGAGCTGCAGAGAGGCGGTGTAAATCAGTTTTTCTTAAGACGTCCTGAGAGACGTTTCCTATCGTAAAGTGCATTCTCTCTAAGACTTTCTTCCTCCCTATTTTCAGCCATTAAATACAAAAACTAAGCCATAATCAAAGACTTGCGCAATTCTCTGTCTGTAGCACAAGGCAAAATAAGAATTGCGTCTTCATGAACAAAGAGCTGCTTTGTTATTGTTCCTAAGATAGGGAACAGAGTCAGAGATGGTCTATAAAACCAGGGTGTATATATTACAGCCTTCCAGATGTGTCCTGTAAAAGTTTGCTTGAAAGCAATCCGTGGAATCGTTATTCACCGAGCTGGTATCGAACACTTCGCAGGCGATTTCATCATTGAAACTTTGGGAACTTATTGTCCTTGAGTTCTATTAGTAAACAAAAATTAAACTAAAAATTAGAATTTTCGGAGAATTTCACTAAAGGTCCCCACCTTAATAGCAACTGAAATCAGACGTTGCAGTCCCATGTAAACATGGTAACAGGAATGACAACAACAGAACTGTATCTGTTCACCATTTTCCCGAGTACTGTTTACCCTGCAGAATCGCGTAAGGAGGGTCTCCGAAGATCACACTTTAACGATTGACAACAGTCTTTGAAAAGCAGCTAATGTGCCGGACCGGCTTATGGAAATGAGCGTTTGGCGTCATTGGCCGGGAGGCCCCTTACGGGGCACGTCCGGCCGCCTTGGTGCAGGTCTTACATTCGACGCCACATTGGGCGATCTGCGCGCCGGTTGGGGATGAAGTGATGATGAAGACAACACCACACCTAGTCCCTGAGCGGAGAAAATCCACGACCCAGCCGGGAATCGAACCCGGGCCCTTTCGGACGGCAGTCCGTCACGCTGACCATTCACCTATCGTGGCGGACACCTGCTTATCAGAACGTGTCGTGTTTCTGCAGTCTCTCTTCGTGTGCGCGTTCCCTTTTTGGTAGCACGGACTTTGTTCACAGGCAACCGCCACATACTGATGCAGAGCCAGTAGCGCGGCGTCCATCTTTATTCGTATGGTTTCAAGCAAGAACTAATGTGAATATTCGTAATGAAAGAATACTATATTTCCGTTTTTAAGGCATGTGACAGCATTTTTTTATTTCCTGTGACAATACTCTTATTGTTTGCTTCGGTCCATAAATTCAATTTAAAATGCGATGCAACAAATATGAGAATAGTAAAACATTCCTTTATACGAGCGGCGTCCAATAACTAATGCAACACATTTTTTTTTTTCTGAAAGCAGGCTGGTTTTATTCAGGATTCCAATACACCATATTATTCCCCACTCTTTTGGCCGCAAAACTGCATTTTTCAACATCACGTCCTTTCAATGCCACAGACGCGTCGCCGAACGACTCACCGTGCTTTTGTTCACTGCCTGATCTCAGTGGACATGCTGCAAGCGCCTGTGAATACCTGCGATGCTCTGATTTTGCGCCAAATGAAACTCAACGATAGCTCGCTCCTCGGAATGCTCCTACATTGCAGTCCGCAATTTGAAGGCTGCACAAAGCACCGGCACCTATTGGAAGTTGACGAAACAATAGTGGCTGAAAGGGGGATATTCCACGAGGCCCCACAACAAACTAGACATTTTTTCAGTCAAAACTGGCCGAGAAAAAATGTGCTGCGTTACTCAATGAACTCACTACGCATCACCTGCACTGTTGAGAAGCGGATTTACTTAGAGTGTTAACTCTGACACCCAGTTTGATCACTGGTATTTTGCTTGCTTCCATTACAAATGGACTTTTCTTTAGAATGTTTCCACATAATGAATGCACATTATGTAATTATTTCTATGGTATATCCTATTACCGGTATTGTAGTCTGTGCGGTATCTCTTTGATTCGTGTGGTGTCCTGCAGAGGGATTCCACGAATCCTAGAAAATGTTTTCATACGTTCAGGTTTAACATAGGACAACTTGTTACGAAACAATGCGTTGCCATGTTGCAAGAGAGCTAAAAGTGACTCACTTTTTTTATCTATCACAATAACAATGTCATTCAAATGATAAAAACAAAACACAAAACGGCAGCGTAAGTCTAACGTGTTAAACACAGTTTCAATTTGTTGAGAGATGTTGCGCAATCAGGTGTAAAATTCCGACTCACGGTTTTCAAGTTCATATACAGCTATCACAAACACTCAAACCGATTTCCTAACTGTTTTTCTTGTTTGTCACGTCTACCATTCTACAACAATCGGTTTTCGGCTGCGTGTAGACGTTTTGCCACATGAGTCGTGACTGGGTTGTAACATAATTATTTGTTTTTTAAACTGTCAGTTGCTACGGACGAACTGGTTTCTTGCGCAGTGCAAAAAAAGATCGTTGTGCAGTATTTCTTTTCGCTGTGATGTCATCGTACCAGTGAACACACATGATGTGATTGTTACGAACGTGGGACATTGATCCACGTGTCACTGTTAAGAGCGTGATACCACAAGGACCCAAAGTGACACAATAAAAATATTCATCGCAATATAAGGGAAATCGGTATAAATAGAACATCACAAAATAATGAAAGATGCCGTTTCATATGACTTGTAAATGTGCTCGGAATTACAGAAAACGCATGTTTGCGCAAAGCTCGCATCGAAAGGAATCCAAAAACGGCTAGCGGCAGTCCAGACTTGATGATTTATCTATTCGGTAACCATTATACACTGAAGCGCCAAGGAAACTGGTATAGGCATGCGTATTCAAATACAGAGATACGCCTAACAGGCAGAACACGGCCCTGCAGTATAAGGCAACAAGTGTCTGGTGCAGTAGTTAGACCGGTTACTGCTGCTACAATGGCAGATTATCAAGATTTAAGAGAGTTTGAACGTGGTGATATAGTCGGCGCACGAGCCATCAGACACAACGTCTCCAAGGTAGCGATGAAGTGGGGATTTTCCCGTACGACCATTTCACGAGTGTACCCTGAATATCAGGAACCCAGAAAACATTCAAATCGACGTCGCTGCGGCTGGAAAAAGATCCTGCAAGAATGGGATGAACGGCGGCTGAGTAGAAACGCTCAACGTGACGGAAGCGCAACCCCTCCGCAAGTGGCTGCAGAGTTCAGTGTTGGGCCATCAGCAAGTGTCAGCGTGCGAAACATTCAACGAAACATTATCCATAAGGGCTTTCGGAGACAAAGACCCACTCGCCTACCCTTGACGACTGGACGACACAAAGCTTTACGCCTCGTCTGGGCCCGTCAACACCGACATTGGACTGTTGACGACTGGAAACATGTTGCCATGTCGTTTCAAATTGTATCGGGCAGTTGGAGGTATACGGGTATGGAGACAACCTCATGAATCCATGGACCCTGCATGTCAGCAGGAGACTGTTGAAGCTGGTGGAGGCTCTGTAATGATGTGGTGCGTGTACAGTTGGAGTGATATGGGACCTGCGATACGTCTAGATACGGCTCTGACAGGTGACACGTACGTAAGCATCCTATTTGATCACCCGCATCCATTCTTGTCCATTGTGTATTCAGACGGACTTGGGCAGTTCCAGCAGGACAATGCGACACCCCACACGTCCAGAATTTTTATAGAGTGGCTCCAGAAACACTCTTCTAAATACCTCCGCCGGCCACCAAAGTACCCAGACATATACATTATTGAGCAAGTTGATGTTCAGAAGAGATCTCCACCCCTCGTACTCTTACGGATTTATGGACAGCCCTGTAGGATTCATGGTGTCAGTTACCTCCAGCGCTGCGTCAGACATTAGTCGAATCCATGCCACGTCGTGTTGCGGCACTTCTGCGTGGTCGTGGGGACCCTACACGATGTTAGAAAGGTGTACCAGTTTCTTCTGCTCTTCAGTGTACTATGTGTGACCACTGCGTTTAAGTGACTCATAATGAAGTTACGGGGACACGCCAAAAAGTAATGGTTCCGAATGTTTTACGCGAAAATTCTTAAAGAGTTTTTAAAATAAAACCAAGTTTATTAATATTATACATCTTTATTCTTGATGCCTGCATAGTTATTTCTAAACACCCTGGCGACAAATACATTTCTCCCAACGAGAGACCAGTTTTTGGTTTTGGAAAACAGAATAAAAAATTCGTCGGCATCACTTTCCAGCACGCCCTGGTACATATTAATGTGTAACGCATGTTACGATTTTATCCAGACGTTTTCAAGAAAATCTAATGAGTTTTGTACGTTTCCATGCCTAAGTCGGTAAAAATGGAACCCGTGTTTGATCACTTTTTGGTGTGCCTGTCTGTCCTACTGTTAGAAACACTTTTTCTCAGGATTGAGTTGACGTATCAACTTCAAAGTTTGTCACATACTAAGGTCTATGATCATTTGGCAGTATAATAAACGTTAGCTTCTAAGTCAATGAAATCGAAAGATACGTCTACTTGTGACACATATTTTTATACTCCGAAACTCACTCACCAAAAATCAGAGTACTTCCCGTTGACGTATCATAATAAAATTTGGCACGAAGCAAGGTTTCACAGTAAAAGTAAAGGAAAAAATGCGAAATGTGTTCATTTCTAATCCTATCATACGAAAAACAATTCTTTTGTCATTTGTTATCCGATTGGCCATTTGTTGAGACCCTTTTTCGCAGCAATGGATAGACGTATCAAATTCAAATTTATGCCACGTTCTAAGGTCTGTGGTCCAATGGTGGTGTAGCGACTTTAAGCTTCTGAGTCACTGCAGTCGAAAGATGTGAGGTTTTTTGATACTCGTAAACTCGCTCATTACAAGCTATAGCTTACTTCCCAGAGAAGGTAAAATATCGTAAAATTGTTAATTTGAAATTTGATCACACAGAAACATAATTCTTTTGTTACCCGACTTCAGACTTAATTGAAACGTTGGAAGTGTTGGAATTACCGGGACCGGTATCTTGCCAGTATCAACGTCGATAACAGGCAAGAATAGTCGAGGTATTTGATTTCCGGAATAGATGAACTGTCTGCATACACACATAAGTTGGTACCTAGCACTCAGAGAGTGGGTCCCGTTCACAACTGGCCATTTTTCTTTTATGAGAAACATGAATGCTGATCTATTTACTGAGCTAGCGAAACCGAACTGTTTGGCAAAGACACTATGTCCTGCGTAGCAGACTAATTTGTAAACTGCTATGGAAACCAAACCAGCGGCTGGCGAGCCGCTGTCAGTCTCCAAAACGTTGGATTTAAATATTTTTCGGCTAGTCACCACTTCGCACTTTTTCTACAATTCACTTGAGGTAAGTGAGTGTGATGAAACAGTTCCGCACTCATTAATTGGAGTGAATAACATTTTCAAACATACTTCCTGGAACCATCTTTCCGCTAATTCTTAAGAGTTCGTTGACGTCCATAATAAAAACGTTCACTCTCTAAATTAGAAGTATTATAAAGACTGTAATGACGTCATTTCCTCGTGCTGGCAGAAGCGAGGCAGCAGTTTTGCCGTCAATATTATATATAAGACAGTTGACGGTGGAAAGACCGGCGTTCGGTCCGACTATCAAAATCGATTCGGGGATGTACACGGTTCCCGAAATTCGATTCTCATTTTTCCCAAATTAGTTCATGCGCAAACATGGTGCCTGGAACTCGAGAGGCCGGCCGCAGTGGCCGAGCTGTTCTAGGCGCTTCAGTCCGGAACCGTGCGACTGCTACGGTCCCAGGTTCGAATCCTGCCTCGGGCATGGATGTGTGTGATGTCCTTAGCTTAGTTAGGTCTAAGTAGTTCTAAGTTCTAGGGGACTGATGACCTCAGAAGTTAAGTCCCATAGTGCTCAGAGCCATTTTTTTTAACCTGAACTCTTGATTAATAATCAGTATCGATATTTCTGATGTTTGTTATCTTTGGTTGTGTATTGAGTCTGCGGTTATTTGTTCTGTGTGTGATACCTTCCTTGTTTCTCCTCTGTGAACCGAGATATTAAATTCCCCTGCACAATGCTTCCTCCTTGCAGTTGTGCCTTGAGAATGGCAGGGTGTGGTCCTGTCGAAATATCGGCTGTGGTCGACGACGTCACACGGCAGCAAACCCGTAAGTTATTTGAACATTCAATTCGCCAGGAAAAGTTAAGGTCTCACACAGGCATTTACTTGTATTTGTGGGAGGGCAAGTACAGGATTACATAAGTTTTTAAGTAGTACAACTTTAGGGAACAAAAACCATTTCTCATACGTTTTATATTTTGGAGCTCTAGAGAGAAGCACTAAGGCTATGAAACATCTGGTGATTCATGACTGAAACATTTTCTGCATGACGGACACTTGGAACAAGCCAAGGGACGTACAGCTGAGTACTAAGAATACAATAGCATAAAAAAAGCATTTTGTGGAAAAAATGGGGCTTAGAACGTTTTCTGTTTCCATTGTACAGTTGAATCCTACTTTTTTCGACGCTATCCCAACATACTGTCCGAAAACTGTGAAGAGCACGGATGAGAGGAGGAGGAGGAGGAGGAGGAGGAGAGAGAGAGAGAGAGAGAGAGAGAGAGAGAGAGAGAGGAGGGGGGCAGAAAATACTGTCGCCACATCGTGCATGACTTCCGACTGCCCACATGCCCTCCAGAAATTTCTGAACAGGTGACCAGAGGTTGTGAAACGCAAACTAGTGTCTCTTCTTCTTCTGCCAAACCTGCACTACTGCTGGGTAATCAGACACGGCACGAGTTATGAGGAGACTAGACGGTTACCACTAACGATTCTTTCTTGCGCAAGATCCGTCTGTTACGTCAAGAATTATATTTGCATTTACGAATATGATGAAACTCTAACTGCACAATTAATTGGCGACCGTGACAATATCTGCCGGCCCGGGATTCGACCCCGGATTTCCCGCTTTACACAGGCGGCCGCCTTGATCGCTGGCGCTCTCCGATCACACCCCGTAACCACGCGTCTCTCCCTGCAGAAGGTTCGCAGTACGTGTGCCAGTACATGATGCGTACTAAACGGTGACATAATATCGAAGTCCCCCCGATGAACCATGGACCTTGCCGTTGGTGGGGAGGCTTGCCTGCCTCAACGATACAGATAGCCGTAACGTAGGTGCAACAACATCGGAGGGGTATCTGTTGAGAGGCCAGACAAACGTGTGGTTCCTGAATAGGGGCAGCAGCCTTTTCAGTAGTTGCAGGGCCAACAGTCTGGATGATTGACTGATCTGGCCTTGTAACATTAACCAAAACGGCCTTGCTGTGCTGGTACTGCGAACGGCTGAAAGCAAGGGGAAACTACAGCCGTAATTTTTCCCGAGGGCATGCATCTTTACTGTATGATTACATGATGATGGCGTCCTCTTGGGTAAAATATTCCGGAGGTAAAACAGTCCCCCATTCGGATCTCCGGGCGGGGACTACTCAGGAGGACGTCGTTATCTGGAGAAAGAAAATTGGCGTTCTAGGGATCGGAGCGTGGAATGTCAGATCCCTTAGTCGGGCAGGTAGGTTAGAAAATTTAAAAAGGGAAATGGATAGGTTAAAGTTAGATATAGTGGGAATTAGTGAAGCTCGGTGGCGGGAGGAACAAGACTACTGGTCAGGTGAATACAGGGTTATAAACACAAAATCAAATAGGGGTAATGCAGGAGTAGGTTTAATAATGAATAAAAAAATAGGAGTGCGGGTTAGCTACAACAAACAGCATATTGAACGCATTATTGTGGCCAAGATAGACACGAAGCCCATGCCTACTACAGTAGTACAAGTTTATATGCCAACTAGCTCTGCAGATGACGAAGAAATTGAAGAAATCTATGATGACATAAAAGAAATTATTCAGATAGTGAAGGGAGACGAAAATTTAATAGTCATGGGTGACTGTAATTCGACAGTAGGAAAAGGGAGAGAGGGAAACATAGTAGGTGAATATGGATTGGGGCTAAGAAATGAAAGAGGAAGCCGTCTGTTAGAATTTTGCACAGAGCATAACTTAATCATAGCTAACACTTAGTTCAAGAATCATAAAAGAAGGTTGTATATATGGAAGAATCCTGGAGATACTAAAAGGTATCTGATAGATTATATAATGGTAAGACAGAGATGTAGGAACCTGGTTTTAAATTGTAGGACATTTCTAGGGGCAGATGTGGACTCTGACCACAACTATTCGTTGTGAACTGTACATTAAAACTGAAGAAACTGCAAAAAGGTGGGAATTTAAGGAGATGGGACCAGGATAAACTGACTAAACCAGAGATTGTACAGAGTTTCAGGGACAGCATAAGGGAAAAATTGACAGCAATGGGGGAAAGAAATACAGTAGAAGGAGAATAGGTAGCTTTGAGGGATGAAATAGTGAAGGCAGCAGAGGATCAAATAGCTAAAAAGATGAGGGCTAGTAGAAATTTTTTTTTGGGTAACAGAAGAAATATTGAATTTAATTGATGAAAGGAGAAAATATGAAAATGCAATAAATGAAGCAGGCAAAAGGAATACTAGGGGTAAGATAGATACAGCCTACAGGGAAATTAAAGAGACCTTTGGAGAAAACAGAGCCACTTGTATGATTATCAAGAGCTCAGATGGAAACCCAGTTCTAAGCAAAGAGGGGGAAGCAGAAAGGTGGAAGGAGTATATCGAGGGTCTATACAAGGGCGATGTACTTGAGGACATTATTATGGAAATGGAAGAGGATGTAGATGAAGATGAAATGGGAGATACGATACTGCGTGAAGAGTTTGACAGAGCACTGAAAGACCTGAGTCGAAACAAGGCCCCGGTAGTAGACAACATTCCATTAGAACTACTGACGGCCTTAGGAGAGCCAGTCCTGACAAAAGTCTACCATCTGGTGAGCAAGATGTATGAGACAGGCGAAATACCCTCATACTTCAAGAAGAATAAAATAATTCCAATCCCAAAGAAAGCAGGTGTTGACAGATGTGAAAATTACCGAACTATCAGTTTAATAAGTCTCAGCTGCAAAATACTAAGTCTTTACAGACGAATGGAAAAAGTAGTAGAAGCCGACCTCGCGGAAGATGTTTGGATTGCGTAGAAATATTGGAACACGTGAGGCAATACTGACCGTACGACTTATCTTAGAAGAAAGATTAAGGAAAGGCATACCTGCGTTTCTAGCATTTGTAGACTTAGAGAAAGCTTTTGACAGTGTTGACTGGAATACTCTCCTTCAAATTCTGAAGGTGGCAGGGGTCAAATACAGGGAACGAAAGGCTATTTACAATTTGTACAGAAACCAGATGGCAGTTATAAGAGTCGAGGGACATGAAAGGGAAGCAGTGGTTGGGAACGGTTTGAGACAGGGTTTTAGCCCCTCTCCGATGTTATTCAATCTGTATACTGAGCAAGCAGTAAAGGAAACAAAAGAAAAATTCGGAGTAGGTTCAAATGGCTCTGAGCACTATGGGACTTAACATCTATGGTCATATGTCCCCTAGAACTTAGAACTACTTAAACCTAACTAACCTAAGGACATCACAGAACACCCAGCCATCACGAGGCAGAGAAAATCCCCGACCCCGCCGGGAATCGAACCCGGGAACCCGGGCGTGGGAAGCGAGAACGCTACCGCACGACTACAAGATGCGGGCTTGGAGTAGGTATTAAAATCCATGGAGAAGTGATAAAAACTTTGAGGTTCGCCGATGACATGACAGCAAAGTATTTGGAAGAGCAGTTGAACGGAATGGACAGTGTCTTGAAAGGAGGATATAAGATGAACATCAACAAAAGCAAAACGAGGATAATGGAATGTAGTCGAATTAAGTCGAGTGATGTTTAGGGAATTAGATTAGGAAATGAGACGCTTAAAGTAGTGAAAGAGTTTTGCTATTTGGGGAGCAAAATAACTGATGATGGTCGAAATAGAGAAGATATAAAATGTAGACTGGCAATGGCAAGGAAAGCGTTTCTGAAGAAGAGAAATTTGTTAACATCGAGTATAGATTTAAGTGTCAGGAAGTCGTTTCTGAAAGTATTTGTATGGAGTGTAGCCATGTATGGAAGTGAAACATGGACAATAAATAGTTTAGACAAGAAGAGAATAGAAGCTTTCGAAATTTGGTGCTACAGAAGAATGTTGAAGATTAGGTGGGTAGATCACGTATCTAAAGAGGAGGTATTGAATAGGATTGGGGAGAAGAGAAGTTTGTGGCACAACTTGACTAGAAGAAGGGATCTGGTGGTAGGACATATCCTGAGGCATCAAGGGATCACAAATTTAGCATTGGAGGGCAGCGTGGAGGGTAAAAATCGTAGAGGGAGACAAAGAGCAGATTCAGAAGGATGTAGGCTGCAATAGGTACTGGGAGACGAAGGAGCTTGCACAGGATAGATTAGCATGGAGAGCTGCATCAAACCAGTCTCAGGACTGAAGACCACAGCAAGAACAATGTGGAAGTCTGGGTCTAGAATGAGAAATTTCACTCTGCAGCGGAGTGTGCGCTGATACGAAACTTTCTACCAAACTAAAACTGTGTTCCGGACAGAAACTCGAACTCGAAACCTTTGCCTTTCGCAGGCAAGTGCTCTACCATCTGAGCTACCCAAGGAGACGAGGTACTGGCGGAAGTAAAGCGGTGAGGAGGGGGCGTGGGTAGTCCGTGGGTATCTCAGATGGTAGAGCACTTGCCCGCGAAAGGCAAAGGTCCCGATTTCGAGTCTCGGTCCGGCACACAGTTTTAATCTGCCAGGAAATTTAAAGTCTGGGTCTATTCGGGGACCGTGCTCGGATGCCCAAAGCGGTTAAGGCGGCCACTAGCGTAAAGTGGTAAATACGGGCTCGAGTACGGATGCGGCACATGCTTTCACTACCATTAGTAAATTGTGGAGTGGGAGTTTCATCGTATACGCAAATGCAAATATAATTTTTGTATTGCATACAGCTCACAATAGCAGAAGCGCGTCACCGTTCGGACGTGCAGGCGTGCCTGAAGGATATTGCAGAATACATCGGCCAACACAAGCACTGCGGTACACTGAGGTTGCAAACGTCATGGGGTAGCGATATGCAAGTATACAGATGGCGGTCGTATCGCGTACATGACGTATAAAAGGGGCAATGCATTGACGGAGCTGTCACGTGAAAAAGTTTCCGAGGTCATAACGGCCGCACGACAGGGAACTGAGACGTTGAACGCGGAATGGTACACTACTGGCCATTCAAATTGCTACACCGAGCAGAAGTGCAGATGATACACGGGTATTCACTGGAAAAATATATTATACTGGAACTGACATGTGATTACATTTCAACGCAATTTGGGTGCATAGATCCTGAGAAATCAGTACCCAGAACAACCACTTCTGGCCGTAATAACAGCCCTGATACGCCTGGGCGTTGAGTCAAACAGAGCTTGGACGGCGTGTCCAGGTACAGCTGCCCATGCAGCTTCAACACGACACCACAGTTCATGAAGAGTAGTGACTGGCGTATTGTGACGAGCCAGTTGCTCGGCCACCATTGACCAGACGTTTTCAATTGGTGATAGATCTGGAGAATGTGCTGGCCAGGGCAGCAGTCGAGGTGACCGAGACGTGTTACCAATAGCACCCCATACCATCACACCGGTTGATACGCCAGTATGGCGATGACGAATACACGCTTCCAATGTGCGTTCACCGCCATGTCGCCAAACACGGATGCGACCATCATGATGCTGTAAACAGAACCTGGATTCATCCGAAAAAATGACGTTTTGCCATTCGTGCAGCCAGGTTCGTCGTTGACTACACCATCGCAGGCGCTCCTGTCTGTGATGCAGCGTCAAGGGTAACCGCAGCCATGGTCTCCGAGCTGATAGTCCATGCTGCTGCAAATGTCGTCGAGTGCAGATGGTTGTTGTCTTGCAAACGTCCCAATCTGTTGACTCAGGGATCGAGACGTGGCTGCACGATCCGTTACAGCCATGCGGATAAGATGCCTGTCATTTCGACTGGTAGTGATACGAGGCCGTTGGGATCCAGCACGGCGTTCCGTATTACCCTCCTGAACCCACCGATTCCACATTCTGCTAACAGTCATCGCATCTCGACGAACGCGAGCAGCGATGTCGCGATACGATAAACCGCAATCGCTATAGGCTACAATCCGACCTTTTTCAAAGTCGGAAACGTGATGGCACGCATTTCTCCTCCTTGCACGAGGCATGACAACAACGTTTCACCAGGCAACGCCGATAAACTGCTGTTTGTGTCTGAGAAATCGGTTGGAAACTTTCCTCATGTCAGCACGTTGTAGGTGTCGCCATCGGCGCCAACCTTGTGTGAATGCTCTGAAAAGCGAATCATTTGCATACCACAGCATCTTCTTCCTGTCGGTTAAAATTCGCGTCTGTATCACGTCATCTTCGTGGTGTAGCAATTCTAATGTCCAGTAGTGTATTTGGAGCTAGATGCGCGGACATTCCATCTCACAACACGGTGGGGAATTCAATATTCCGACATCGACAGTGTGAAGAGTGGGGCGAGAGTACGAAATTTCAGGTACCGCCTCTCATCACGGACAGCGCAATGCTGGCGGCCTTCACTTAACGACCGAGAGCAGCGTAGAGTTGTCGGTGCTAAGAGACAAGCAACACAGAAATAAGTATGAAACGTACGGTCAACATATCCCTCAGGACAATGAGGCGACATTGAGCGTTGATGCACTGTGGCAGCAGACGGCCTAAGCGAGCGCGTTTGCTAACATCACGACATCGCCTGCAGCGCTTCTCCTGGGCTAGTGACCATATCGATAAGACCGTAGACGACTGGAAAACCGTGGCCTGCTCAGACGAGTCCCGATTTCAGCTGGTAAGAGCTGACGGTAGGGTTTGAGTGTGGCGCAGACCCCACGGAGCCATGGACCCCAGTTGTCAACAAAGGGCTGTGCAAGCTAGTGCTGTCTCCATGACGGTGTGTGCGTTGTGTTTAGATGGAATATTCACTGAAAATAGTTATGTTCTACTATTTGGAGACCATTTGCGGCAAACGACGATCGAATTTTTATCGATGACAACCCGCCTCGTCACCTGCCGGCAACTGTTCGCGATTGGTTCGAAGAACATTCTCGATAATTCGAGCTTACGATTTGGCCACGCAGGTCCCCCTACATGGATCCCACCGTACATTCATGGGACATAACAGAATGGTCAGTTCGTGCACAACATCCTGCACCGGCAACACTTTCGCTATTATGGACAGCTGTAGAGGCAGCATGGCTCAATATTTGTGCAGTGGACTTCAAACAACTTGTTCAGTCTATGCAACGTTGAAATTGCTGCACTATGCCGAGCAAAACACCTTGAGGAGGTACCCCATCACTTTTGTCACGTCAGTGCATAATATCCGTTTCTTAGGCATCTACAACTGGGGAGTGGGGGTGAAGGTGTTCACTTTCCTCGCGAACCTCCAGGAATCGACTTCTTAAGTAACAGAACCCAGTACGTTGTCCTCGATGGTGAGTGTTCATCGGAGGTGAGGGTATCATCTGGAGTGCCCCAGGGAAGTGTGGTAGGTCCGCTGTTGTTTTCTATCTACATAAATGATCTTTTGGATCGGGTGGATAGCAATGTGCGGCTGTTTGCTGATGATGCTGTGGTGTACGGGAAGGTGTTGTCGTTGAGTGACTATAGGAGGATACAAGATGACTTGGACAGGATTTGTGATTGGTGTAAAGAATGGCAGCTAATTCTAAATATAGATAAATGTAAATTAATGCATATCAATAGAAAAAAGAATCCTGTAATATCTGAATACTCCATTAGTAGTGTAGCGCTTGACACAGTCACGTCGATTAAATAATTAGGCGTAACATTGCAGAGGGATATGAAGTGGGACAAGCATGTAATGGAAGTTGTAGGGAAGGCGGATAGTCGTCTTCGGTTCATTGGTAGAATTTTGGGAAGATGTGGTTCATCAATAAAGGAGACCGCTTATAAAACACTAATACGACCTATTCTTGAGTACTGCTCGAGCGTTTGGGACCCCTATCAGATAGGATTGACGGAGGGCATAGCAGCAATTCAGAGGCGGCCTGCTAGATTTGTTACTGGTACGTTTGATCATCACACGAGTGTTAGGGAAATGCTTCAGGAACTCGGGTGGGAGTCTCTGGAGGAAAGGAGGCGTTCTTTTCGTGAATCGCTACTGAGGAAATTTAGAGAACCAGCATTTGAGGCTGACTGCAGTACAATTTTACTGCCGCCAACTTATATTTCGCGGAAAGACCACAAAGATAAGAGAGATTAGGGCTCGTACAGAGGCATATAGGCAGTCATTTTTCCCTCGTTCTGTTTGGGAGTGGAACAGCGAGAGAAGATGCTAGTTGCGGTACGAGGTACCCTCCGCCACGCACCGTATGGTGGATTGCGGAGTATGTATGTAGATGTAGATCTGGAGTACACAGTTTTTATTCATTGCAGAACTCTCGTACACTTCTAGAAGTCATTTCTCGTGATTAGGACAAACCTTTCGTTTACCCAATTACTGCGTTAGGGGAGTGGCTGATCCCAATGAGACAATAGTATGGCTTAAACAATTTCTCATTGTTGGGTTGCCACAATATTCATGGAAAATTACTTCGTCTCCTTCGACAGTTTCATGGAATAGAGTATGGGAAATGAGTACAAAGGCAGGGTTGCCATGAAAGTAATAGTACAATGTCTGTACCATACTCCATCGAATTTATTGTGAATGTAGTAAACGCGTATAAGACATAAACAATCGTGACGAAATTATATAGTTTCTTTTATAACAGGAGTACCAAAATTGGCGTTTGCATTTCAGGGATGGAAATTGTTAAAAGGGCACTCACTGCCCTGTTTTGTCACTACATTGTTAGTACTTTGTCCAAGGTCTGTTTTTCCATATAACCTCAGCAATTCTGTTCGGCATTCATTTTTTTGCGGTTTGTTCTCCTTGCAATGAAACTGCCACCCTCTTTCCTCGTATCGCTCTTTTCAGCGCATGCACGGCTTCAAATTGCCATTCATTGCGATAAACAAGCTTTGGAATTTTCCCCCCAAGATTTTCCATTGGGTTCATACCCGGGCGGTGTGTAGACCAGAGCAAAACACCGATGTCTTTATCTTCAGACCATTCGGTGGTTGTAACCGAAACATGCACAGATGCATTATTAAATAAAACAACCCTTTTCTTTTACATTCCTGTTTTGAAAGTTACGTAATTCCAATGGTATCTAATAAGTTATTTTGCGTAATACATTAAATCTCATAAAATTTAATATTCCATTTGGTTACTAGTAGGTCACGCTTCTCCAATATACCGGGTGATCAAAAAGTCAGTATAAATTTGAAAACTGAATAAATCACGTAATAATGTAGATAGAGAGGTACAAATTGACACACATGCTTGGAATGACATGGGGTTTTATTAGAACCAAAAAAATACAAAAAGTTAAAAAAATGTCCGACAGATGGCGCTTCGTCTGATTAGAATAGCAATAATTAGCATAACAAAGTAAGACAAAGCAAAGATGATGTTCTTTAGAGGAAATGCTCAATATGTCCACCATCATTCGTCAACAATAGCTGTAGTCGAGGAATAATGTTGTGAACAGCACTGTAAAGCATGTCTGGAATTATGTTGAGGCATTGGCGTCGGATGTGGTCTTTCAGCATCCCTAGAGATGTCGGTCGATCACGATACACTTGCGACTTCAGGTAACCCCAAAGCCAATAATCGCACGGACTGAGATCTGGGGACCTGGGAGACCAAGCATGACGAAAGTGGCGGCTGATCACACGATCATCACCAAATGACGCGCGCAAGAGATCTTTCACGCGTCTAGCAATATGGGGTGGAGCGCCATCCTGCATAAACATCGTACGTTCCAGCAGGTGTTTATCAGCCAGGCTGGGGATGATGCGATTCTGTGACATATCGGCGTACCTCTCACCCGTCACGGTAGCAGTTACAAAACCAGAATTACGGATTTCCTCGAAGAAAAAAGGTCCGATAACGGTAGATGTGGTAAATCCAACCCATACCGTGATTTTCTCGTCGCGCAGTGGAGTTTCCACGACAGTTCTAGGATTTTCGGTAGCCCAAAATCTGCAGTTGTGGGCGTTAACAGACCCTCGGAGCGTGAAATGAGCATCGTCGGTTCACAACACGTTACTCAACCAATCGTCATCTTGGGCCATCTTTTGAAACGCCCACACCGCAAATGCCCTCCGCTTCACTAAATCGCCAGGTAACAGTTCATGATGCCGATGGATTTTGTACGGATAGCAACGTAGGGTACGCCTCAGTGCCAACCAAACAGTAGTGTATGGAATGCCGGTGCGACGTGCGACTGCACGAGCGCTGACTTCCCCGTGCATAGACAAACCCGCTACAGTCTCCATTTCTTCCTGAACTGTCTCAGCAGCTTTACGCCTTGTGCTCTGTCGGCCACTACGGGGTCTATCGTCTAAACAAACCGTGGCTTCGAACTTCGAAATCATTCTCGCCACAGCTGCATTGTCAACGGACCTTTACCCGTTCGAATCCCCGTCCTATGGCGATAGGATCGTAACGCTGAATCAGCAGATTCCCCATTCTGATAATACAGCTTCACTAAAAGCGCCTTTTCAGGTAACGTCAACATGCTGCGACTGCTGGTGCATCTGATTCTCTCTCTCATTACAGCTCCCTTTATACACGATTGTCATGCGCAGTCACTGACGTTTTGCTGTACAGCGCCATCCGTCGGACATTTTGTGAACTCTGTTTTTTTTTTCTATTAAAACCCCATTTCATTCCAAGCATGCGTATCAATTTTTACCTCTCTATCTACATTATTCCGTGGTTTATAAAGTTTTCAAATTTATACTGACTTTTTGATCATCCGGTATGTCCGCAATGAAGCCATAATTAAGAAAATTTAGATTAGCATTGTTATCTTATCTTAGAAGAAAGATTAAGGAAAGGCAAACCTACGTTTCTAGCATTTGTAGACTTAGAGAAAGCTTTTGACAATGTTGACTGGAATACTCTCTTTCAAATTCTGAAGGTGGCAGGGGTAAAATACAGGGAGCGAAAGGCTATTTACAATTTGTACAGAAACCAGATGGCAGTTATAAGAGTCGAGGGACATGAAAGGGAAGCAGTGGTTGGGAAGGGAGTAAGACAGGGTTGTAGCCTCTCCCCGATGTTGTTCAATCTGTATATTGAGCAAGCAGTAAAGGAAACAAAAGAAAAATTCGGGGTAGGTATTAAAATTCATGGAGAAGAAATAAAAACTTTGAGGTTCGCCGATGACATTGTAATTCTGTCAGAGACAGCAAAGGACTTGGAAGAGCAGTTGAATGGAATGGACAGTGTCTTGAAAGGAGGATATAAGATGAACATCAACAAAAGCAAAACAAGGATAATGGAATGTAGTCTAATTAAGTCGGGTGATGCTGAGGGAATTAGATTAGGAAATGAGGCACTTAAAGTAGTAAAGGAGTTTTGCTATTTGGGGAGCAAAATAACTGATGATGGTCGAAGAAGAGAGGATATAAAATGTAGGCTGGCAATGGCAAGGAAAGCGTTTCTGAAGAAGAGAAATTTGTTAACATCCAGTATTGATTTAAGTGTCAGGAAGTCATTTCTGAAAGTATTTGTATGGAGTGTAGCCATGTATGGAAGTGAAACATGGACGATAAATAGTTTGGACAAGAAGAGAATAGAAGCTTTCGAAATGTGGTGCTACAGAAGAATGCTGAAGATTAGATGGGTAGATCACATAACTAATGAGGAAGTATTGAATAGGATTGGGGAGAAGAGAAGTTTGTGGCACAACTTGACCAGAAGAAGGGATCGATTGGTAGGACATGTTCTGAGGCATCAAGGGATCACCAATTTAGTCTTGGAGGGCAGCGTGGAGGGTAAAAATCGTAGAGGGAGACCAAGAGATGAATACACTAAGCAGATTCAGAAGGATGTAGGTTGCAATAGGTACTGGGAGATGAAAAAGCTTGCACAGGATAGAGTAGCATGGAGAGCTGCATCAAACCAGTCTCAGGACTGAAGACCACAACAACATCTTTCAGTATTTTATATAATATGATGTACATCCTATGTAAAAGTCTTTTCTATTGTATACGGCAGTTTCAGCATAAAATAAGCAAAGTTTTGTGAATAGTTACTCATAAAAATGTTAAACTTTCAATTGTTAATTTAATAAATTTGCACTGTAGTTTTGTTGACTTGACTGTTAACAGACGTTTAAATAGGAGGAGCACAAGGCACAAGGATGAACAGTTGGAAGCAGTTTTGAGACCCAACCACTGCGTCGCACGTCGTGCAATAATGTAATTGTTGTAATACAGTATTGTGACTATCTAGCGCCGGCCGGAGTGGCCGAGCGGTTCTAGGCGCTACAGCCTGGAACCGCGCGACCGCTACGGTCGCAGGTTCGAATCCTGCCCCGGGCATGGATGTGTGTGATGTCCTTAGGTTAGTTAGGTTTGAGTAATTCTAAGTTCTAGGGGACTGATGACCTCAGCAGTTAATTCCCATAGTGCTCGTAGCCATTTGAACCATTTTGACTATGTAGCCTGTTATGTAGAGTGGGCTCCCACTAAGAAGAAATGGTGCAGCTATAAAACGACTTGGTACCTGGATCATTTCGTGGAATTCACGTAAGTTGGCCCAGTTAGCAGATGAAATGGACCGAGGCAGCGACTACTTCAGCAGCATCAGGAAGCAGATTTCTCAGAGTTACACCGAACTAAGATACGTATAAGAAATCAACTGAACTATAGAAGTGCCACTGCAGAACTAATTACTAAAGTGTAATGTTTTGGAAACTGTTCTGGCAGTAAACATTTGCATATGTCTGAAAGTAATTCTTTGAGTGGTGGAGGCCAATGTGATCAGTAAGAAACAACCCCATGATCACACGTTTCTTGATGTCTATGGAACACAAGAATAACAACAAATTTTTGAGTTTTTTTTTGTTTAAATCAAATAATCTCTTTTCGATGTTGAAAATTTTCACCCCAGCAGAATTTCACCGTCTTCCCCGTATAACAATAGTAGTTTCGTTACAATTATCTTGATGAAGTGTCCGGCTTTCGTCCCCTAGACCCTCATAAATTCTGATGAGTTCTGTCTCTGGTACCTCAGTGTACATACTGGATTTCACTCCAGTGTTCAGCCAAGCAATGCGTGACTTATCTTCAGCGTAGATGGCTGCCCAAATCATAACACTTCCAACACCGAAATTACCGCTCAATATTAACTGTTGCTCTGTTCTCACATCATGCCAATAACAATGAAATCCTTGCGGACCATCTAAATTAAACTTCTTCTCGTCACTGAGGATCACTACATCCGATTCTGAAGACTACGGCATACGTTTCGAGCAAACTCCAATCTATGGTGTTTATGTTTGGGTGCTAGAGCAGGTTTCTGCAGTCGTTTCCTTGAATGCAAGACGTTTGTCATGTGATATAGTTGTCGCGCACGTCTGGCTGTTATTGGCAATTGTGCATCAGACACAGGTTGAGAAAAATAACGGTTTGTGGCCCTTGCTTTGCGCAAAAAGTAACTACTTCGGTGACAGATAATTTTCTACTTTCCCCATATTTTCTGTTCTGTTCATATCGTGCTCTGAATCTAGCGAAATTATCTGTCGCTGTACTTGAACGGTTGAATTTCCTGATGAGTTGACGATCAGAGATTCCGATTTCCTTGTACTCACTGATTTTTTGCTTTTTCGTCTCATGACAACTGTTTTCCTCGTGGCATTGTCAATTGTGATATATTTACGCAACACATACTCCACTAATGTTGTCTTGTTTCCTGTCTGCGGTAAAGGCACGCACGCACAAAAGAATTGTTCAAATGGCTCTGAGCACTATGGGACTTAACATCTGAGGTCATCAGTCCCCTAGAACTAAGAACTACTTAAACCTAACTAACCTAAGGACATCACACACATCCATGCCCGAGGCAGGATTCGAACCTGCGACCGCAGCAGCAGCAGTGCGGTTGCGGACTGAAGCGCCTAGAACCGCTCGGTCACACCGGCCGACACACGAACGCACACACTAACACCGCACACAGCAGACTGCCTTTATACCGAGTTCCACCCTCCACCACCTGAATGGCTGTCTTGTTCTACACGGTACTACTGACTTCAGAGGCGATACCCCATATTGCTGCATTTGTCACTATACTGGACCTCATGCCATTGCATAAACGCTGTGCATAACTATTCCAGAGGACGATTCTCATAGAAATAACCATGATTCTTTTTTACTCATTTCCTATACAGTATAATAAGATATTTTTGTGTCACCTGTAAAACTTACGTCTTGTGGTATGAAACGTCTCGAAACTGACGAACACATTTAGCTGGCTGTCCCCCTCCCCCCCCCCCCCCCCACCCCTCCTGTATAAATTTCTGCGGATGCCCATGGTTGTTTCACTGTGCCAGTGATTTTATACATTTAGTGACAAGTTAGTTGATCCCACACACTGTGCCTATTTTGTCTGCTTCCGAGTGCGCATGTTCCCCGTTATCTCACATCAGACATGAAGTTTTTGTTGTAATCTCACCACAATCGAAACGCTAGGTTCCACTTACCTTACTACTCTGGCTGTGACCCATCATAAGAAACCTACCGCAAACTATTTCACTGTCGCTGCTTTCCACCTCTGGAGCAAGTTACCCGCCCAATTGTGTGAACTATTGTGAGCCGTGGTAAAACTTATTTCTTTCTGCCTCTGAATATATTGTAACTTTGATATTTAGAGGGTGCTTTCTGATCATAATTTTAAATCTGTTTTGAAGAGAGCGCCGCAGTGCGTAGTGTGAAGCAGTCGCCCTCCGTTTCTGGCGGTGTCGTCGCTGTGGCAATCGCAGCTTTGGTGTCTCCGTCTGGTGGGAAAGGGGAAAGGTTGCCCGTTCACGTGCATTTAAGGGGCGCTATGAGCTCAACAGTCGGTCAGTCTGGATCAGTCCCTCGTCCCCAGCTTGCTAGTCTGTCTCTCGTCCGCATTTGTTAGGCAGTTAGTGTCTGTCGGTCGTCCGCAGTGCTAGTATGTCTTTCGTTCGGATCAACCTTTCAAGCCGGCAAAATGAGTCTTTCCACTCCGCCAGTAAGAGAAAGCGAGTGGTCGCCCGGTCGGGGCTTAGTTCCTGCATCTGAGTCTGCGCGTTAGGCCGCCAGTCTGCTAGAGTTTGTTCAGGCAATGGTTATTGGCGGTTGGATCGATCGATCGGTTGGTCGGTCGCTCACTGAAACACGAGATGACTTGTCCGTCTTGAGCGTCGGCGCATGTGAGGTCGCCACGTGAGTCCAGTGGGACGCGGCGTATAGCGAGGGGTAGTGACTTCGCGGTCGACACGACAGCAACAGGAGTCAACCCACGACATCGGTCTGGCCGGTGCGGGCTGCGACGCCGTGAGACGGGAGATCGGCGCGCCTTCCTGCGTCCGTTGAAGCGGCTGGCAGCGTACGGTTCGGGAGAGCGATTTGGGGGCGCAGCGCCAGGTCTTTTCGAGAAATCGCAGTTTATTAGAAGTTAAGTGATTGGTGATATGTTGTTTTCTTGGTGAGGTCACCAGCCGCTTTGCTTTGGGGTCGTCCCACCATTCTCCTCCGTTTGCCCACCCGCAGGAAGGTGGTTGTTTGTAAATTGGGTGGTCCGTTTTGTAGTAGGGGCGGGTTAGAGCAACCTGCGGTTCGGGTTGTTCGGTAATCTCCCTATCAATCTGCCGTGCGTTAATAGCTGCCTCTGTCATGTTTGTCGCATTCGATGTGTTGACGAATTTATTGCTTGGAGTGTAACGGCCTAATACCTGAAATATGTTTTGATCTTTAGAAACTTCGATATTATTGCCTATGATCTTGAGAGGCAGTATCTGTGTACTGTAGAGCATCTTAACTATTGTTTGGCCAACCTTGTAGAATTTTATGTATCATGGCATTTCATGGGCTTTTATTTAAATGATCATTTTAGTATCTAAAGTTGCCACCCTTGCACCGTGAGAATTTTCTTAAAAGTTAAAATCAAGTTGTACCTTCGGTGGCAAGGTTAATATTTTAATTTTTAGTGTTTTGTGCCATTTCGATCCCTCCTACGGGGGTGGGGGGTGGGGGGTGCATAGTTTGTGCAATTGTTAAAACTCTTAGTTTAAAGTTATCTGGTGTGTAGCTGATTTGCACCAGTGAAGTCTTTCATAGGCTGCTGTGAGCGGTCGTAATTACGGCCGTGTCAAAAGGGAGCGGCAAAGTTCTCTGCCCGAAAGCTGATACAGTGAAAACTTGTTTCTTTCTGCCTCTGAATAAATTGTAAATTTGATATTTAGAGGGTGCTTTCTGATCATAATTTTAAATCTGTTTCTTTTAAAAAAATGCTTTTAGGCACTATTAAATTGAATAAAATTCCCATTTGTTAAAAGGAATTTGGTTATAATTTCGTCAGTTACCCCCTGTCAACTACTTCCATGCTTATGGTTCAAATGGCTCTGAGCAGTATGGGACTTAACATCTTAGATCATCAGTCCCCTAGAACTTAGAACTACTTAAACCTAACTAACCTAAGGACATCACACACATCCATGCCCGAGGCAGGATTCGTACCTGCGACCGTAGCAGTCCCGCGGTTCCGGACTGCAGCGCCTAGAACCGCACGGCCACCGCGGCCGGCCATGCTTATATAGTGTGATTAAATGTGTTAATGTTCTTGATGAATCGCTAGTAAATAAAATAAATTCTTAAGAATATTCTTTGGAAATAAATCACGGTTCATACTGCTTATCAGAAAAAATCTGTAGCGCTTCATTGTGTCATATCATTCCATAAAATACAATGATGAAAAATAATCGCAGCAACAGGAAAGAGTTGTGCAACATAAACGAAAGATGGTAGGCGTGTTTCTACATCTGAAAGATTAAGTATACTCACATTTCGTGCCGGACGCATAAGAGTGACCCTAGTAGCGCCTCTGTGAGGTTGCAAATCAGGTTTTCATTAAATCCACGCTGTAACGGCAGCGAGCGTTAGTTACCTTCGAGATTGGACGTAGAGAGTAGATGTTAGTCAAGAATGCCTCTAAGGCGACAAAGATGCCATTATTGGCACCTCACTGACTTTGAACGAGGTCGTGTAACAGGGCTGCGAGAAGCTCGATGTTCCTTCTGCGATTCTGCAGGGTTGGAGCCGCTGTACATGGTAGTGGTGGTCATGAGAATTGAGCCGTACTCTCTCCCAACTATGCGTTTTTTGTGAACTTCGCTGTCTATCTGTGTTTGGTTTCCCGCCCTTGTTGCGGTTACGTCGTGGTTCTTCTCCCTTCTACGTGTGGCAGCAGTGATGTGTATCGATATTTGGTTTGGTGCATATAGTATCCGGCAAGGGGGTCTGGAGTGAGTCGGTCGGTTGTTGCGGACCAGGGAAGTTATCTCCGCGCGGTGCAGCCGGCCGGGTCCGCTGACAGGCCTTGCGCAGTGTCGGGGCGTGTGTGGAGCTGTCCGATTGCTACGAGCTTCGTGGTTCACCGGCTCAGGACGTCAAAGCTGAGTAGTGGTTTCAACTACCCAAGCCCCGTCTATTCATGTTGTGCACTCAAATCGTAGTCGACCGAACTAGTTAATTGCACCGCATGGCGGCTAAATCTCAGCAGTAGAACCACTCGGTGTTGCTCACCGGAAAACCTCGCCAACAGCAAACCACCGAAGCGAACCATCACAACATGAATGAGATTTTCACTCTGCAGCGGAGTGTGCGCTGATATGAAACTCCCTGGCAGATTAAAACTGTGTGCCGGACCGAGACTCGAACTCGGGGCCTTTGGCTTTCGCAGGCAAGTGCTCTACCACCTGAGCTACCCGAGCACGACTCACGCCCCGTCCTCACAGCTTTACTTCTGCCAGTACCTTCGAATCTCGGTTCGGCACACAGTTTTAATCTGCCAGGAAGTTTCATATCAGCGCACACTCCGCTGCAGAGTGAAAATCTCATTCATGTTGTGATGGTTCGCTTCGGTGGTTTGCTGTTGGCGAGGTTTTCCGGTGAGCAACACCGAGTGGTTCTACTGCTGAGATTTAGCCGCCATGCGGTGCAATTAACTAGTTCGGTCGACTACGATTTGACTGCACCAGTGGAATTTTCTGTCTTGTGGCCGTTAGTGTTCTGGTTACCTGCCATGGGCACTGGCGTAAATTCAGGCAGTGTTCTTTTGAGTGAGTTAACTATTCAAATGTACCAGCGGAATTTTCTGCCTAGTGGCCGTTAGCGTTCCGCTTACCTGCCCT
Organism: Schistocerca americana; assembly: GCF_021461395.2. Classification (NCBI taxonomy): domain Eukaryota; kingdom Metazoa; phylum Arthropoda; class Insecta; order Orthoptera; family Acrididae; genus Schistocerca; species Schistocerca americana. The sequence goes on from NC_060128.1 coordinate 191,412,219, forward strand.
GGGCACTAACGGAATTTCAGGCAGCGTCCTTTCCTCAACTGTCGTCGCTGTCCAACATGGTTTGTGTTATCACGTTTGCAACATTGCCGGTTGGGGTTCTCATGTACTGATTGACGTGAAGCAAGTTGTTGTTGTCGGTCGGTCCGTGGCTGTCCCTTGGTTGGGTTCCGACGGATCAAGTGTAGTTGGGCTCACCACCTGTCTCGCCTCAGTGAACGAGGGCAGACCGACCTCCCTGGAGGCCTTCTGAGTGCCACCTGAGTTTAATTATCTGTTGTCAGCTATTTTAAATTTTAGGATTATGGTTATTGTTTGTGTTGTGTTGGCAGAAGTGCCAACACCGTGTTACTCGAGGAGGCCGAAATGCACGCAGGCTGGCGTGAGGAGGGAAGGACTATACTGACGTGAGGTCTGGAATATGACAAGCAATTAGAATTCAGAAACCGGACGTAGCTACTTGATACTTTAATCAATTTATGATTAACATCGCTCTTAACGGTACATGATTCACAATATTATCTGTTCAGATTATAGTAACTGAATATGGCGCCTTGCTATGTCGTAGCAAATGACGTAGCTGAAAACTATGCTTAACTGTCGTCTCGGCAAATGAGAGCGCATGTAGTCAGTGAACTATCGCTAGCAAAGTCGGCTGTACAACTGGGGCGAGTGCTAGGGACTCTCTAGACTAGACCTGCCGTGTGGCGGCGCTCGGTCTGCAATCACTGATAGTGGCGACACGCGGGTCCGACGTATAGTGACGGACCGCGGCCGATTCAAAGGCTACCACCTAGCAAGTGTGGTGTCTGGCGGTGACATCACAGTTTGTTTCTTAAAATTTTGCAAAATTAATTGTAAATTTATCTTTCAAGCTTAAACACTGTGGCCTTCTGCCTTTAAAGATTATGGTAATATATTTTGAAATTTTGAAGTCTGATTGTGGTCCTCAGCCATTGATAATGCACCTTGCATATGTTGTTTCTTTAAATTATTTTATTGCTATCTTAATTGGATTTTTATCTTGTTGATTTTTAAGATTTCTTGTTGTTAAACATGCTGGCCTTCTGCCTTTAAAGGTCTATGGTAATATATGCTGAAGTTCTGAAATGTAGTCGAGGCCCTCAGCCATTTGTGTTGCACCCTGTATATGTTGGCTTTTGGGTTCTAAATTGCTATCTTAATTGATTTTTTTAAGATTTGTTGTTGGCCTTTGACATTTAAAGGTCTATGGTAATACAGGGTGTTACAAAAGGCTACGGCCAAACTTTCAGGAAACATTCCTCGTACACAAATAAAGAAAAGACCTTATGTGGACATGTGTCCGGAAACGCTTAATTTCCATGTTGAGCACATTTTTGTTTCGTTCTTCCACCTACGCTCAATGGAGCACGTTATCATGATTTCATACGGGATACTCTACCTGTGCTGCTAGAACATGTGCCTTTACAAGTACGACACTACATGTGGTTCATGCACGATGGAGCTCCTGCACAGTTCAGTCGAAGTGTTCGTACGCTTCTCAACAACAGATTCGGTGACCGATGGATTGGTAGAGGTGGACCAATTTCATGGCCTCCACGCTCTCCTGACCTCAATCCTCTTGACTTTCATTTATGGGGGCATTTGAAAGCTCTTGTCTACGCAACCCCGGTACCAAATGTAGAGACTCTTCGTGCTCGTATTGTGAACGGCTGTGATACAATACGCCATTCTCCCTGGCTGCATCAGCGCATCAGGGATTCCATGCGACGGAGGGTGGATGCATGTATCCTCGCTAACGGAGGACATTTTGAACATTTCCTGTAACAAAGTGTTTGAAGTCACGCTGGTACGTTCTGTTGCTGTGTGTTTCCATTCCATGATTAATGTGATTTGTGGAGAAGTAATAAAATGAGCTCTAACGTGGAAAGTAAGCGTTTCCGGACACATGTCCACATAACATATTTTCTTTCTTTGTGTGTGAGGAATGTTTCCTGAAAGTTTGGCCGTACCTTCTTGTAACACCCTGTATATTCTAAAATTTTGGAAATTAATTGTGGCCCTCAGCCATTTGTATCGCACTTTGCGTATCTTGTTTTCTTGAATGATTTTTTTGCTATCTTAATTGGATTTTTATCTTGTTAGGATTTCTTGTTGGAGGCCTTCAGCCGTGAAAGAGTTCCTAAATTACAATAAATGACAATTAGAAGCAGAAAGTGACTTCAACCCTTTGCCCATTCCACAATCCTATTACCTGTTCTGCCCAGCGGCTTTAGCGGGCATACCGAGAATGCACGGTCGCCAGAAGACCGGGTTCGGGACGTCCACGTGGCACTACGGAAGACCGCTGTGTTCGGCGTATGGCTCTGGTGCATCGTAATGCGTCTGCAGCAGCAAGTTGAGCAGCAGTTACGACTCTAACACAGCGAACAGTGTTGCACAAGGGAGAGATGACTGGAGGGTAGGGAGGAGGTCTGCTGTTTTTTCTGATGAAAGCCGGTTCAGCCTCGGTGCCAGTCATAGCCGTGAGTTAGTTAGGAGGGGGACCAGTTGAGAGCCTGCAAACAACCTGTCTGCGTGCTGGACGCACTGGAGTCACACCTGGAGTTGTGGCCTGGGGTGCGGTTTCTTGTGACAGCAGGAGCGCCCTCTTGGTTATCCCACGCACCCATTTGTACTTCAGTCTGGTGATTCGACCTGTTATAGTGCCAGTGGTGAACAGCATTCTAGGGGACGTTTTCCAACAGGATAACGCTCACCCACATACCGCTGTTGTAACCCAGCATGCGCAACAGACTGCAGACATGTAGCCTTCGCGTGCTCAACCACCAGATCTGTCTCCAATCGAACACACATTGTACATCATCGGACTACAATTCCAACGTCATCTGCAAACATCATTAACCGCCCCTGTATTGATCGACGTAGTGCAACAGACACAGAGCTCCATTGTAGGTCTAAGGCGCTGCAGTCATGGACTGTGCGGCTGGTCCCGGCGGAGGTTCGAGTCCTCCCTCGAGCATGGGTGTGTGTGTTTGTCCTTAGGATAATTTAGGTTAAGTACTCTGTAAGCTTTCAAATTCTGAAGGTAGCAGGGGTAAAATACAGGGAGCGAAAGGCTACTTACAATTTGTACAGAGACCAGATGGCAGTTATAAGAGTCGAGGGGCATGAAAGGGAAGCAGTGGTTGGGAAGGGAGTGAGACAGTGTTGTATCCTCTCTCCACTGTTATTCGATGTGTATATTGAGCAAGCAGTGAAGGATACAAAACAAAGGTTCGGGGTAGGTATTAAAATCCATGGAGAAGAAATAAAAACTTTGAAATTCGCTGATGACATTGTAAATCTGTCAGACAGCAAAGGACCTGGAAGACCAGTTGAACGGAATGGACAGTGTCTTGAAAGGAGGGTATAAGATGAACATCAACAAAAGCAAAACGAGGATAATGAAATGTAGTCGAATTAAGTCGGGTGATGCTGCGGGAATTAGATTAGGAAATGAGACACTTAAAGTAGTAAAGGAGTTTTGCTATTTGGGGAGCAAAATAACTGACGATGGTCGAAGTAGAGAGGATATAAAATGTAGACTGGCAGTGGCAATCTGAAGAAGAAAAATTTAACATCCAGTATAGATTTAAATGTCAGGAAGTCGTTTCTGAAAGTATTTGTATGCAGTGTAGCCATGTGTGGAAGTGAAACATGGACGATAAATACACTCCTGGAAATGGAAAAAAGAACACATTGACACCGGTGTGTCAGACCCACCATACTTGCTCCGGACACTGCGAGAGGGCTGTACAAGCAATGATCACACGCACGGCACAGCGGACACACCAGGAACCGCGGTGTTGGCCGTCGAATGGCGCTAGCTGCGCAGCATTTGTGCACCGCCGCCGTCAGTGTCAGCCAGTTTGCCGTGGCATACGGAGCTCCATCGCAGTCTTTAACACTGGTAGCATGCCGCGACAGCGTGGACGTGAACCGTATGTGCAGTTGACGGACTTTGAGCGAGGGAGTATAGTAGGCATGCGGGAGGCCGGGTGGACGTACCGCCGAATTGCTCAACACGTGGGGCGTGAGGTCTCCACAGTACATCGATGTTGTCGCCAGTGGTCGGCGGAAGGTGCACGTGCCCGTCGACCTGAGACCGGACCGCAGCGACGCACGGATGCACGCCAAGACCGTAGGATCCTACGCAGTGCCGTAGGGGACCGCACCGCCACTTCCCAGCAAATTAGGGACACTGTTGCTCCTGGGGTATCGGCGAGGACCATTCGCAACCGTCTCCATGAAGCTGGGCTACGGTCCCGCACACCGTTAGGCCGTCTTCCGCTCACGCCCCAACATCGTGCAGCCCGCCTCCAGTGGTGTCGCGACAGGCGTGAATGGAGGGACGAATGGAGACGTGTCGTCTTCAGCGATGAGAGTCGCTTCTGCCTTGGTGCCAATGATGGTCGTATGCGTGTTTGGCGCCGTGCAGGTGAGCGCCACAATCAGGACTGCATACGACCGAGGCACACAGGGCCAACACCCGGCATCATGCTATGGGGAGCGATCTCCTACACTGGCCGTACACCACTGGTGATCGTCGAGGGGACACTGAATAGTGCACGGTACATCCAAACCGTCATCGAACCCATCGTTCTACCATTCCTAGACCGGCAAGGGAACTTGCTGTTCCAACAGGACAATGCACGTCCGCATGTATCCCGTGCCACCCAACGTGCTCTAGAAGGTGTAAGTCAACTACCCTGGCCAGCAAGATCTCCGGATCTGTCCCCCATTGAGCATGTTTGGGACTGGATGAAGCGTCGTCTCACGCGGTCTGCACGTCCAGCACGAACGCTGGTCCAACTGAGGCGCCAGGTGGAAATGGCATGGCAAGCCGTTCCACAGGACTACATCCAGCATCTCTACGATCGTCTCCATGGGAGAATAGCAGCCTGCATTGCTGCGAAAGGTGGATATACACTGTACTAGTGCCGACATTGTGCATGCTCTGTTGCCTGTGTCTATGTGCCTGTGGTTCTGTCAGTGTGATCATGTGATGTATCTGACCCCTTCCTGGGACAATGAATTCACGGTGTTCTTATTTCAATTTCCAGGAGTGTAGTTTCGACAAGAAGAGAATAGAAGCTTTCGAAATGTGGTGCTACAGAAGAATGCTGAGGATTAGATGGGTAGATCACATAACTAATGAGGAGGTATTGAACAGGATTAGGGAGAAGTTTGTGGCACAACTTGACAAGAAGAAGGGACCGGTTGGTAGGACATGTTCTGAGGCATCAAGGGATCACCAATTTAGTATTGGAGGGCAGCGTGGAGGGTAAAAATTGTAGAGAGACCAAGAGATGAATACACTAAACAGATTCCGAAGGATGTAGGTTGCAGTAGGTACTGGGAGATGAAGAAGCTTGCACAGGATAGAGTAGCATGGAGAGCTGCATCAAACCAGTCTCAGGACTGAAGACCACAACAGCAACAGTGTGTAAGCTTAGGGACTGATGACCTTAGCAGTTAAGTCACATAAGATTTCACACACATTTGAACATTTGAACTCCATTGCATAAACAGACCATCAGCAACTGTGCAACACAATGCATGCACTTTTGCAGTCAACTTTCTGGCGGTTACTCTGGTTAATAAGGTATCATCATTTCACAAATGCAATGGTTTTTCCTGCGCTTTCATTAAAATATGATCTTGAAATACTAATCACTGAAATGTGTTACCTAGTCAGTTGTATTCCTGAAGTTTCATTACTCGACATTAACTTTTTTTGATGTTGCGTATTTTTTCCGTCAGTGTATTAACAGGTGTGCCCATGTGTTTCTTGAAGTTGTCCCGGCGGGAAGAAAATGCCACCATCTTTCTGGGGGTCATCGGAGACAGTATTACTCCTTCTTGCGATGTTTCTGCTGATAGCCGTACTCCTACCCTCTAGGTGAGTCGCTGGCAGCGTTTAAAACCGCTTGATACAGTACTGTGGAGTAGACATGCATTACATCATCATCATCATTATCATCATCATTTAAGACTGATTATGCCTTTCAGCGTTCAGTCTGGAGCATAGCCCCCCTTATACAGTTCCTCCACGATCCCCTATTCAGTGCTAACATTGGTGCCTCTTCTGATGTTAAACCGATTACTTCAAAATCATTCTTAACCGAATCCAGGTACCTTCTCCTCGGTCTGCCCCGACTCCTCCTACCCTCTACTGCTGAACCCATGAGTCTCTTGGGTAACCTTGCTTCTCCCATGCGTGTAACATGACCCCACCATCTAAGCCTGTTCGCCCTGACTGCTACATCTATAGAGTTCATTCCCAGTTTTTCTTTGATTTCCTCATTGTGGACACCCTCCTGCCATTGTTCCCATCTACTAGTACCTGCAATCATCCTAGCTACTTTCATATCCGTAACCTCAACCTTGTTGATAAGGTAACCTGAATCCACCCAGCTTTCGCTCCCATACAACAGAGTTGGTCGAAAGATTGAACGGTGCACAGATAACTTAGTCTTGGTACTGACTTCCTTCTTGCAGAAGAGAGTACATCGTAGCTGAGCGCTCACTGCATTAGCTTTGCTACACCTCGCTTCCAGTTCTTTCACTATGTTGGCATCCTGTGAGAATATGCATCCTAAGTACTTGAAACCGTCCACCTGTTCTAACTTTATTCCTCCTATTTGGCACTCAATCCGTTTATATTTCTTTCCCACTGACATTACTTTCGTTTTGGAGATGCTAATCTTCATACCATAGTCCTTACATTTATGATCTAGCTCTGAAATATTACTTTTCAAACTTTCAATCGAATCTGCCATCACAACTAAGTCATCCGCATATGCAAGACTGCTTATTTTGTGTTCACATATCTTAATTTCACCCTGCCAGTCTATTGTTTTCAACATATGATCCATAAATAATATGAACAACAGTGGAGACAGGTTGCAGCCTTGTCTTACCCCTGAAACTACTCTGAACCATGAACTCAATTTACCGTCAACTCTAACTGCTGCCTGACTATCCATGTAAAGACCTTTAATTGCTTGCAAAAGTTTGCCTCCTATTCCATAATCTTGTAGAACAGACAATAACTTCCTCCTAGGAACCCGGTCATATGCCTTTTCTAGATCTATGAAGCATAGATACAATTCCCTGTTCCACTCATAACACTTCTCCATTATTTGCCGTAAGCTAAAGATCTGGTCCTGACAACCTCTAAGAGGCCTAAACCCACACTGATTTTCATCCAATTGGTCCTCAACTAATACTCGCACTTTCCTTTCAACAATACCTGAGAAGATTTTACCCACAACGCTGATTAAAGAGATACCTCTGTAGTTGTTACAATCTTTTGTGTTACCATGTTTAAAGATTGGTGTGATTACTGCTTTTGTCCAGTCTGATGGAACCTGTCCCGACTCCCAGGCCATTTCAATTATCCTGTGCAGCCATTTAAGACCTGACATTCCACTGTATTTGATGAGTTCCGACTTAATTTCATCCACCCCAGCCGCTTTATTGCACTGCAATCTATTGACCATTTTTTCCACTTCCTCAAATGTGATCCTATTTCCATCATCATTCCTATCCCATTCTACCTCGAAATCTGAAACATTACTGATCGCACTTTCACCTACATTGAGCAACTCTTCAAAATATTCCCTCCATCTGCCCAAGGCATCCACAGGATTCACCAGCAGTTTTCCTGACCTGTCCAAAATACTTGTCATTTCCTTCTTACCTCCCTTTCGAAGACTGCTAATTACACTCCAGAATGGTTTTCCAGCAGCTTGACCCAATGTCTCCAACCTGTTTCCAAAGTCTTCCCACGATTTCTTCTTGGATGCTGCAATTATCTCTTTGGCTTTGTTTCTTTCTTCAACATAACTTTCTCTATCTACCTGGGTTCTGGTATGTAGCCATTTTTGATACGCCTTCTTTTTCCTTTTACAGGCTGCCTTGACTGTATCATTCCACCAAGCTGTTTGCTTCATCCTACTTTTACACACTACTGTTCCAAGACATTCTTTAGCCACTTCTAGTACTGTGTCCCTGTACCTTGTCCATTCCTTTTCCAATGACTGTAATTGACTACATTCAACTAACTGGTACCTTTCTGAGATCGCTGTTATGTACTTGTGCCTGATTTCCTTATCCTGAAGTTTCTCCACTCTTATCCTCCTGCATATGGACCTGACCTCCTGCACTTTCGGCCTCACAATCCCAATTTCACTGCAGATTAAATAATGATCAGTGTCATCAAAGAATCCCCTGAATACACGTGTGTCCCCCACAGCCTTCCTGAATTCCTGATCTGTTATTATATAGTCAATGACAGATCTGGTTCCCCTGCCTTCCCAAGTATACCGGTGAATGTTCTTATGTTTAAAAAAGGAGTTTGTGATTACTAAGCCCATACTGGCACCGAAATCCAAGAGTTGCTGCCCGTTCCTGTTGGCCTCCATATCCTCTCCAAATTTACCCATAACCTTTTCATACCCTTCTGTTCGATTTCCAATCCTGGCGTTAAAATCACCCATGAGCAGAACACTGTCCTTGTCCTTTACTCTAACAACTACATCACTGAGTGCCTCATAAAAACTATCCATCTTATCTTGATCTGTCCCTTCAAAATGCGAATATACTGACACAATCCTAATTTTCTTGCTGGACACTGTCAAATCTATCCACATCAGTCGTTCGTTTACATACCTTATTGCAACTACGCTGGGTTCCATTTCTTTCCTGATGTAAAGCCCTACACCCCATTGTGCTATTCCTGCTTTGACTCCTGACAGGTAGACCTTGTATTCTCCCACTTCCTCCTCTTTCTCACCCCTTACCCGAATGTCACTAACAGCTAAAACGTCCAGCCCCATCTTACTTGCAGCCTCTGCCAGCTCTACCTTCTTCCAAGAGTAGCCCCCATTGATATTAATAGCTCCCCATCTCATTACCATTTGTTTGCCAAGTCGTATCTTAGGAGTCCCTGGTTTGTCAGTTAGAAGTGGGACTCCGTCACCTCCAAAGGTCATTACATGGAAGTCAAAAAACCGGCAACAGCCCCGTCTAGTTGGCAGTCACTGGTCAAGGAAGCCGAGGATATACGATTAGCAGCGAACAAGCTTCACTATATGGGTTTTACAGCGCCATACTTCATGGAAATGAAGAATGAGAGATAGTAAACTGGATATACATAGTCACTAAAACTTTATAAACGTAATGCTCCCATAACATTAATAAGATGGAATTACTAGGGGTAACAGCTGTGCAATAACTTATCCTAAAATTTGACGAAGGAAAATACAAATGAAGGCGGTAAATTTAAAATGAGAAAACAGAGTGTATAATACAACACACAGATGCAGTACATAAACAGATTTTACTTATAATATACCACTAGAACGAGAACAGGACTGTAATTTCAGATGAACAGCCCCCGCCCCCCCCCCCCCCTATAACACTCAATAATGCGTCATTCGGAAGATAGAACTTCTACCTAACAAGAAAGCTATTTTTTTAATAAAATACAAATAAAATTATTACGCTTAAAAATCGTTAAGGTGTTGGACAAAAGCAAAGCCAGTGGCCATAGTCCTCCGCAAGTAAAAGATCTTAAGATTTTGCATTTTGCGCAAAAGGGTAAGAAGTTAAACATTTTGGAAGAAATTGAAATATTTAGGCATATGGAGGACAAAGATTTGTCCCTCCTTAACGGCCAAATATTTGTCGCCAATCAGACCTTTTCAGAAGTTATGAAATCGGTGATATTAATTAATCCTCTTATTAATGTAATTTGGCCTAAATATGAGCCGTGCTGCTCCTCCCTGACCTTATGTCGTCTTGTTAGCCAAGCCACTGGGGGTGTTTGACTCAAATATGATACTTGCGAGTTTGTCGCTTTAAATGTCGACGCATTTTACACATTTCAATGTACCTATAAAATGTTTACCCGCATTACGTCCGTTTTCCATGTTGGTGTGTATTTTATGCGTAATAATTGTACTTGTTTTTTTATAAAAAAATGTTTTCTTGTTAGGTAGAAGTTCTAACTCCGAATGACGCATTATTAAGTGTTATATAGTGGGGGCCTCTTCATCTGAAATTACGGTCCTGGGTTTTTAATGTCCTCGTTCTAGTGGTATATGACACACAAAATCTGTTTATGTACTGCATCTGTGTGTTTTATTATAAACTCTGTTTTCTCATTTTAAATCTACCGCCTTCATTTGCATTTTACTTCGTCAGAATTTTAGGATAAGTTACTGCACAGCTCTCGCCCCTAGTAATTCCATCTTATCAATGTTTTGTGTGCATTACGTTTATAAAGCTTTAGTGGCTATGTATATCCAGTTTACTATCTCTCATTCTTACCAGCAGCTGCGCGGCAGCGCCACGTATTGAGGTGATTCTGTATTAGACGTCAGTTCTAACACAGGACGCTGTGGTGCATCATGCTTACTACCTGAGCCCCATCTGTGAACGGGAGCGCGTTATCCAGGTCTTGGAGTCACTCGCGTCCATCTAGAAAAGGTAAGGCCTTATCATAAGGCTTCGGCAATGTGATTTCATTTCTGAGTGTCCGACCACTGGTGAATTTTCTTATCTGTTTGTACTATTTTATATTTCTAGTTTTTACTAGCGAAGGCGATGTTTGCCTGATGTATTCGACGATGCCCTCTGGCTGAACTGTCTAAAAGATCGTTCTAAGAAATACCAAATTAAGGTATTTGCTCTTTCAGAATTTGATCTGTTCATACATGCTTTTAGGTTATCCAAGCCTGCACAACGCGATCGCGATTCTTAAATAGATGTATTTATTCTTTGTTTTATGTGTAGATCAACCTGGAGATGCCTCAATAAGGCGAAACGCGTAGTTGAAAAACAAAAAAAAAAAAAAAAAAAAACAATTGCATCCAAGACTGCTCTCAACCAATACCCTTCTGAGTCTTCACTGCCTGGTACTCCAACACATGTCACCCATGTAAATAATCAACCAGACAACTGGTAATTATTGGGTATTTCCTGGCCCTCGGCTTGCTTTGTTTCGCTGTTACACGAACAACCTGTTATCTGCGACCGACAGTCGTCTTGCCGACAACGTTATCTCTGACGCACGCGCGTCTGGTCGACAATATTGCGCCAAGTTGTTTAAATTCTACCAGCAATTCACCTTGAAGATGGCTCTGAGGTTATCAGGATAAGTATCGGAAGAAATAATTTTGACATCTGGAAGATGGTAGAATAACAGATATGGCCAGTTCCTCCCTGTAGAAGGCACAGCAAGTGCTCCCAGATACGGTTCTGTTGGTCTTCGTTTTCCAGTCAGTCACACCCTCTCCTTTCCTTGCTTGCGCTTTATCATCTCCCTCTTGCTCTCCGTCTTCGTCTCCACCTACCACTGATGTCATTTTAAATCCGTCTGTTATCTAATTTGTTCTTCTACATTTTATGAGGAAATATAAAGCGTGCCTTTTCAGAGCAGCTGCTACAATTTCCACTTAGCACCTTACAGTTACTTCTAACAGAAGGCTTTGTAGAATGCCTGGTTAGGTGAAAGGCTATATCTTACTATGATCAACAAAAACATAAAAATATATCACTATACCTAATAATTCAACCAGACAGACACAATAACGAACACATTTAGAAAAAGAAGAATGGAATTCTGTGGCCATACCCGCAGTATAAACAAGTTCAAGAAGAAGAACAACCAATAAATATCATGAATAATTAGCCAGAAATCTATCAACGCATCAAGCTCGGCTGGCAAGCATTTGGGAAGAATTCACCAGTATTAAGATCAAAAATGTCAGTAAATCTGAAGAAAGCAGTATTTGATCAATGCATTCTTCCTGTGATGTATGGCTGCGAGACATAGACACTGGACTCATTTACAAAAGGGAAACTTAGGACAGAGAGCCATGGAGAGATCAATGCTGGGCTATACAAGGAAGAACAGGAAAAGGGCAGATGACATCCGGTCTGTGACGAAGGTTAACGACATCTTAGAGACAGTTGGTTCCTGGAAATGGCAGTGGGCTGGCCACGTCGCAAGAAGAAAAGACAACAGATGGACGAAGCTAGTACTGGAGTGGGGTCCGAGAGAGCACCGGAGGCCTACAGGAAGACCCCCAGACAGATGGGAGAAGAAGATCGCTGGTAACACCTGGCAGAGAACTGCCCGAGACCGTCCCACTTGGAGAAGACTGCTGAAAGCCTACCTGAATCCACGACTCGAAGCGGCCACACCATTTAATTTTGAATTGGCTGATGATGATGAATCCTCCACATCCGAGGTATTGTTAATCAATCTTGCGGCTTTTCTATCCTCACTCAACACGCAGGGTGTGAACAGTTTGCTTGCTAACCACCACCTGACTGTGCCACAAAGATTCCTAGCGGTTCCATCGCCAGATCCACCTTTTCTATTCCCACCTTGCACGTTTTGTAGGAGTGGAAGTTCCCTCTAGGTTTTACGTAACTACAAACCTACGTTCCACTACTTTAAAATAATAGCAATTAAACGTAACACTGATTGGAAAATTACAAGGACATACATCAACATCTACATGGCTATCCCGCAACTCACACATAAGTGGCTCGCAGAGGGTTCATCGAACCACCTTCACAATAATTCGCTAGTATTTCACTCTCGAACAGCGCGGAAAAAAACAGACACCTATATCTTTCTCTGCGAGCTCTGATTTCCCTTATTTTATTATGATGATCGTTCTCCCTGTGTAGGTCGGTGTCAATAAAATATTTTCGTATTCGAAGGAGAAAGTTGGTGATTGAAATTTCGTGAGAAGATCCCGCTGCAACGAGATGTTTTACAACAGTAAGAAAAGTGCTGCCCTTCTTTGAACTTTCTCGATGTATTCCGTTAATCCTGCCTGGTAAGAATCCCACATCGAGCCGCAGTACTCCAAAACAGCATGGACAAGTGTAGTGTAGGCAGCAGATCTTGCATCTTCTGAGCGTTCTGACAATAAAACGCAGTCTTTGAATCAGCTCCCTCCCGCCAAAATATTTTCTATGTGTTTTTTTCCGATTTAAGTTGTTCCCAATTGTAACTCCTATTCATTTCGTTGAGTTTAAGCCTTTAGATTTGACTCATTAATCTTGAAACCTTAGTTTAACTGATTACTTTTAGCACTCATGTGGATGACCTCACACTTCTCATTATTTATGGTCAACTGCCAATTTTTTCACCATGCAGATACCTCATCTAAACCGTTTTGCAATTGGTTTTTATCTTCTAACGACAGCATCATCTCCAAACAACCTAAAACGCCTGCTCATATTGTCTCCCAAATCGTTTATATAGACAGAGAACAACAGAGGTCCTATAACACTACTTTGTTGAACGCCAGAAATCACTTCTGTTTTACTCTAAATTAGTCACAGGGAGATAAATCGAGAGAAAATATGAATAAACATTTACATAGATGTGTAATAAAAGAACATGGTGGTACAGATGTCACATTAACCATAAGAAGACAAAGAAATTACGCGATATAGGTCTAGTCGATATTGGACAGCAGTGTTACAACGTCGTAAGGAAAGTGATCGTAGGACGCTGTCGATAAGTAGCGTCACGAAGCTCGCTCTAGGGCAGTCGGTTTCAGACCTGCCAGCAGTTTCAGATATCAGTGAATGCGGATCCATCTCGATGGTTTCCGAGAGAACATTGCAAGTGGGGACTGTGTGGGGTCCGGTACCTCAGAGAAGGCCGCTGCTCACAGAAATACACGAATCTGCACTTCTCCGGTGGGTCAAACAACACGGGAACTATCCGGTGGCTGACACGTGTCCGTTCTGGTCCTCAAGAGCCACCATTTCGCCTCCTTTTTTCCCTAAACGATATGAGACGTAGAGTATGGCAACGGCTCAGTGTGTGTGTGTGTGTGTGTGTGTGTGTGTGTGTGTGTGTGTGTGTGCGTGCGTGCGTGCGTGCGGGGCTCATGAGGGAGACAAACATTTTTCCTACCATGAGATGGCACCAGTTTTTCAGGCTACAATGAACCTGAGCAAGGATGTTCATCTCAACAATGTCCGAGAGCGAGTGTTCCTCTGCCGTCTACGTTACCACCGTGTTAGGGTAAATATGGGAAATTTTGACGACTTTTCTTCCTCTGTATATAATTTACGTGCTTTTTGACTTCTGGGAGCATATTCGTACAGTGTGTCACATAAACGCGAACACGGTAAATTACCGAGGGACTGTCGAAATAAAAGAGATTTGATGAAAATACGGGATGAGCATTGATAAAACCGACAAACTTCTGGGTCGGATTCCTGACTGGAAATGAAAGGAAAATGTCTGGTGAACATGTGTCGGGAAATGGATAGTACGCGCGCAGCGACAACAGATGGTCCCGGAAAGCTGTAGAAAACAACAGATATTCAGAGTGGCGTCCATGGGATTGCAGGTGACAAGGATGGTAGCGGTTGTCATACAGGATACACGTAACCGTACTTTGGCCTGCATCGTGTTGGTGAACCGTTTGCCTGGAGCTGAATATCCTGTAGAACCTGGTGTACACACAGTCCACCGCCTCCCTGAACGTTCGTCTGTTTGAAAGGACCTGTGATCACACAAACGACCAAAAAGGACTTCAAATGCTGTGCGATGTGGTTGGTGTCCGTGAAGGTACTTATTTTGGTATAGCAGTGGTGCCCCTCGACCATCTGCTTGGCCGACACAAACACCATCTCGTATTGTTTCCGACACGAATACCGGGCCACTGTGGTGCTTACAGTACGCTGCATCAATCGCACAGCCTGCAACACACGAGGAACTCAAGGCAAGTGGTCAGGGGAACTGTTATCCGTCAGCAGCCTCTACCGCTGCACCGTTGCAACGATCTGTTTCCGGACACACGTTGATAGCGTCTTTTTCCTCTATTTCCAGCTAGGAATCCCACTCTGCAGTGTGTCGTTTTTATTCATGTTCACCCTCCATACATGACTGGTCCGCCTCGTCCATAGGTGTATCCTGAGATGGGCCAGTGTACTGGGAGAGATGGGCCACATAAAAATGGCTATATGTGAAGAAAAGAGTCAGTTAAAACTAAATATACATACACGTGACTGAGGTAACATTTCCTGAACCTCTGATTGCCTAAACACTGCCAGGTTTGTCGTGCGGCTGCTGTCTTTTTTCATTCTTGTTGTGAAGAATGGAGCAAATGAATGTGGCCTGGACGAGTGGATACGATTGGATGTGAATTTCTGCTAGCATTAATGGAGGAGGAGTTATTTCCAACTGCCCGTACTGTCGGTCGAACCTTGGAACACATCCTCACTCCTGACAGAGTTGTTAGCTGAGGCCGGTCTCGTCGCAGCCCTGGCTGGCCACCCAGGTCACCTGATGTGTCAGCGTGTGTGGGGAGACATCGCGTCCAAGCAGATTAAAACTGTGTGCCGGACCGAGACCCTCATAGTCTTCAAGAGCTGCAGCAGAACGTTTCCGATGAGACTGCAGCAACTGCAGCTGTCCAGCTTCGATCCGCTTTCAGCAGCTTGCTGACTGCGGCCCAAAAGTGCCAACAGATGAATGGTGATCACTTTCAACATCTCCTTTCCCCTTCTGTGTTTCTTTCTGCCCATGAACTCAGCTCTGCGGGCCACTTCCACTCAAGGAAACGTTCAAATGTGTGTGAATTCCTAAGGGACCAAACTGCTGACGTGATCGGTCCCTACAACTTTCATTTGTCTCACCCTGTATACTACGTATATACCAGATCGCGTTCCAGCACGTATATACAAAACCACTTGAGTTACATGTGATTACATAGCTTCTGAAGGTTTGCAGAAGGCTTTTGATAGCATGGAATGTGGTAAAGCGTTTGAAATGTTTTCAGTACTATACGCGGTGTTGGCACCTTGATCAGGCACAGTAGTGTTTGTGTGCACCTCAAAGGGACATTATGTGCTGCACGCGGCTCATAACGAGTTTATTTTGCAAGCGTGACCCTATTTTGTACTCCTATGGCGGAGTCAGCAGGTGCGTTCAAGATTATATGCGATAGTCGAAATTTTTCCGCCACCTTCTTTTACCTTCTTGATGATATACAGGGTGAGTCACTAACTGTTGCCACCAAGAATAACTCCGAAAGTATGATAGGAGCTGAAAGGTTTGCGGGACAAAAGTTGCATGGGACAACGGAGTCCCTAATATGACATTGGTTTTTTCTTCCTAAGTGAGGTTGCTTCAGAGATATGAAGGTCAACTTTTTTTTTTTTAATTGGATGTTGTAGTTTGGTACTTATTTTCTGATAGTGGCTGTCGAGACGAATCCAATGATGTGTAAAAGTGAGGACTTCGATGGTCAAAGAAGGTCACAAAGGTGCCAGGAACGTCCATTTACAGAAGGTGTTCGAAGCGATGATCATTGGTATCAATGCAGTGCTGCAATCGTCTTATCATGGATTGAGTGGTATTCCTTATCACATCGGCACTTATAGAAGCACTTGCTCTGACAGTTCTGTCTCGTATATCTCGAAAACAGTAAATATTCGCCGAATACGGCGGATCCATCTGACGTGCCACTAACATGTAGGTCCACTTTGCATTTCATACTTCTTTATAGCGGATGGATTACACATCCAGTTACTGTTGCTTCCATGTTCCGTTTCATGTGCCTTAATGATAGAGGGGTTACATATCCAGCTACGCTGACGTAAGTTTCTGGCTTCTAGTTCATTTTACCTGCGTGGTAGAGCAAGATGGGACCACACCTCTTCCCCTATTTGTTTCAAATTCAGTGGTTTCTTGTTTCTGTTGACAGTCTGGTGATGTCCCAAAAGTGCGAAACGCGTTGTTGGCTTTAAATGTAATAGCGACGAAGACTGTTTTTATTCTTAAATAATTCGAAACTGCTTGGGGTAGCACACTGCCACAATAGAATTGAAATCTTTTTAAAAACGCTTATAGGAGAACAGTCGTCACCTCAGCGGACAAAGACCTGCATCAGCTGCCAAGCAATGGCAGTGCAATGTCAAAATTATGGTAGTGTAAAAGCTGGGAATTAGAATAAAAATTCTCCTACCATAACACAAGAAAGCAGAATATGTGCTGGCGAGAGTTAGGGAAGAAGGGAACTAGTTTTTAGACTAATCCCACAGCTTCAAAGGCATTTCAATCAGAACATCTTGAGGTATTCGCACTTTTTCACGAGTTAACCATACTTCCGTAACGCAGTGAGCTCTCTTACCTGCAAGATGTTGGCACACCTGCATCTTCGAATTTGTAGGCTCATAGTAAATAATACACTATTGGCCAATAAAAATGCTACACCACGAAGATGACGTGCTGCAGACGCGAAATTTGACCGACAGTAAGAAGATGCTGTGATATGCAAATGATTAGCTTTCCAGAGCATTCACACAAGGCTGGCGCCGGTGGCGACACCTGCAAAGTGCTGACATGAGGAAAGTTTCCAACCGATTTCTCATACACAAACAGCAGTTGACTGGCGTTGCCTGGTGAAACGTTGTTGTGATGCCTCGTGTAAGGAGAATAAATGCGTACCATCACGTTTCCGACTTTGACAGAGGTCGGATTGTAGCCTATCGCGATTGCGGTTTATCGTATCGCGGCATTGTTGCTCGCATTGGTCGAGATGCAATGACTGTTAGCAGAAAATGGAATCGATGGGTTCAGGAGGGTAATACGGAACGCCGTGCTGGATCCCAATGGCCTCGTATTACTAACAGTCGAGATGACAGGCATCTTATCCGCATGGCTGTAACGGATCGTGAAACCACGTCTCGATCCCTGAGTCAACAAATGGGGACGTTTGCCAGACAACAATCATCTGCACGAACAGTTCGACGACGTTTGCAGCAGAATGAACTATTAGCTCGGAGACCATGGCTGCGGTTACCCTTGACGCTGCATCACAGACAGGAGCGCCTGCGATGGTGTACTCGACGACGAACCTGGGTGTACGAATGGCAAACCGTCATTTTTTCGGATGAATCCAGGTTCTGTTTACAGCATCATGATGGTCGCATCCGTGTTTCGTGACATCGTGGTGAACGCACATTGGAAGCTTGTATTCGTCATCGCCATACTGGCGCATCACCCGGCGTGATGGTATTGGGGGCCATTGGTTACACGTCTCGGTCACCTCTTGTTCGCATTAACGGCACTTTGAACAGTGGATGTTACATTTCAGATGTGTTACGACCCGTGGCTCTACCATTCATTCGATCCCTGCGAAACCCTACATTTCAGCAGGATAATGCACGACCGCATGTTGCAGGTCCTATCCGGGCTTCTTTGGATACAGAAAATGTTCGACTGCTGCCCTGGCCAGCACATTCTCGAGATCTCTCACCAATTGAAAACGTCTGGTCAATGGTGGCCGAGCAACTGGCTCGTCACAATACGCCAGTCACTACTTTTCATGAACTGTGGTATCGTGTTGAAGCTGCATGGGCAGCTGTATCTGTACACGCCATACAAGCTCTGTTTGACTCAATGCCCAGGCGTACCAAGGCCGTTATTACGGCCAGAGGTGGTTTTTCTGGGAACTGCTTTCTCAGGATCTATGCATCCAAATTGCATGAAAATGTAATCACATGTCAGTTCTAGATGATATATCTATCCAGTGAATATCCGTTTATCATCTGCATTTCTTCTTGGTGTAGCATTTTTTTAATGGCCAGTAGTGTATCTGCATCAGCTGCCATTGTATAGCAGTCTTATACCAAAATTATCGTAGCGTAAAAGCTGGGAACCAGAATAAAAATTCTCCTACCATAACACAAGGAAGCAGATTATGTCCTGGGCAGAGTAAAAGAAGGGAAGTAGCTTTTCGACTTATCCCGCAGCTTCAAAGGCATTTCAATCAGAACATCTTGAGGTATTCGCGCTTTTTGACGATTTAACCATACTTCCCTAACGCAGTGAGCTCTCTTACCTGCAAGATGTTGGCACACCTGCATCTTGGACTTTGTAGGCTAACGTTCCTGATCCTGTGCCCAAAATCCAAAGATTCTCCAGACATAGTAATCAAATGTCTGAAGAGCGTATATGTAACAACTAAGAGTTTTTCTGGCCGGGGACGGGTGGAGGGGGGGGGGGGGAGGGGTAACATTTCCGGACGTCGCTTTGTACTTGGAGGGATGACATCGTGTCCAACTTTACTTGACACGATACATTGTTACATGATATGGCTACTGACACAAGTAAAAAAAGCGCGAATATGTCAACATGTTTTGGTTTAAATTTCTGTGAAGCTGCCAGATAAGTCCAGGACCTAGTTCGCTTCGTTTGCATCCCTAACTCTTCCTGGGGCATATTCGCCTTTTTTCTACTGTGATAGGAGCAGTTTTCGTTCTGGTACTTTAACCATTTAACTGACCACATGGAGCGTTTCATACAAAAGACTAACTGCTTGAGAAAATTACATCTCCACGGAAGTTAATGAATAGTTTTAGAAAACTTTAATAACCCTGAACTCATAATTTGAAACGTCCCCTTAGAGAAGTGTATGAATGACTGTGCTGATAAACCTCTTACATTATTTGATTTTCAAACAGCTGAGCAAACCTTAAAGTACTCCGACATTACTCTCTTTACTTTGATCAACACTAAAGTGACACACAATATTTTTAGCGCAACGCAATCCGACTTTCAATAATACCTACAAAAGAATGGCCCTGACTAACAATTACTTACACATTTCATGAATCACTTACCTCACAAAAATCTTCGTTACTCGAACTACTGCAATAAAGCTAGCGCCAATACTGCCAGCTAAATAAAAGATTCCAACTACTGAAGGCACTAACTACTGATAGGCACAGTTAGCAAATGAAAGATTTTGATAGAGAACAACAATGCCAACCAGCCACAGACTGCACACAGCACAGGCAGTGATTTTCATACAAAGCGCTACGTGGTGTTACCAACATAAAAATCTAAACAGCCTACTTACAAACTGCCACGATCTAACAGCCAATATACTTCACACAATTAATTTAGTCTCGCTGCTGCCCTTGCGTGCCTTAGCACTCAGTATGTTAACTGTTTGAATGCTAGTCACCGACTGTTTCTCCCACAAGGACTTCTTGCGATCGTTCGCGCCAATGCACCTTCCACATTTTCGATACGGAGGCACTTGGCTCCCGGTTTTACATTTTGTATACTACTACGTGCGCTATTCATGAACCCGTTTGACACACACTACTTTAACACAGTACTGTTGCAAAAGGACATAGTTTCAAAAATTACATCCACGAATTACTCCCGTTAAATAACTCTACAGAAAATAACAATAACTTACATGTAAGTTGAACCAAAGAACGTACTAAAACAGATATTACAATACACATAGGGAAACATACAAGTTCCAGGAAGCAAATAAAATCGATATTGGACATACATTGACCAGTGAGAACCATCTACCTGATAGGCGGTGTGTCTGCCTTTGGCACGGATAACAGCGGCATGGAAGCAGTGAGTCTTTGGTAGGCCGCTGGAGGGAGTTGGGCAACATCTGCACACAGACAAGTGACCTAATTCCGGTATATTCCGTGGAGGGGGGGCGATGAGCTCTGACGCTACATTCAGTCTACATCTACATCTACATGGATACTGTGCAAATCACATTTAAGTGCCTGGCAGAGGTTTCATCGAACCACCTTCACAATTCGCTATTCTTCCAATCTCGTATAGCGCGCGGAAAGAATGAACACCTATATCTTTCCGAACGAGCTCTGATTTCCCTTATTTTATCGTGCTGATCGTTCCTCCCTACGTAGGTCGGCATCAGCAAAATATTATCGCATTCGGAGGAGAAAGTTGGTGACTGGAATTTCGTGAGAAGATTCCGTCGCAACGAAAAACGCGTTTCTTTTAATGATTTCCAAATCCTGTATCATTTCTGTGACACTAGCTCCCATATTTCACGATAATACAAAACGTGCTGCCTCTCTTTGAACTTTTTCGCTGTACTCCGCCAGTCCTATCTGGTAAGGATCCCACACCGCGCAGCAGTATTCTAAAAGAGGACGGACAAGCGTAGTGTAGGCAGTCTCCTTAGTAGGTCTGTTACATTTTCTAAGTGTTCTGCCAATAAAACGCAGCCTTTGGTTGGCCTTCCCCACAACATTTTCTGCGTGTTCCTTCCAATTTAAGTTGTTCGTAATTGTAATACCTAGGTATTTAGTTGAATTTACGGCTTTTATATTAGACTGATTTAGGCTGCTCAGATTGTCTCCCAAATCGTTTATATAGATAAGGAACAGCAAATACCCTATAACACTACATTTGGAAACGCCAGAAATGACTTCTGTTTTACTCGATGACTTTCCGTCAATTACTGCGAACTGTGACCTCTCTGACAGGAAACCGCAAATCCATCCACATAACTGAGACGATATTCCATAAGCACGCAATTTTACTACGACCCGCTTATGTGGTACCGTGTCAAAAGCCTTCCGGAAATCCAGAAATACGGAATCGATCTGAAATGCCTTGGCAATAGCACTCAACACTTCATCTGAATAAAGAGCAGGTTGTGTATCACAGGAACGATGTTTTCTAAACCAATGATGACCGTGTGTCAATGGACCGTTTTCTTCGCGGTAATTCATAATGTTCAAACAGAATATACATTCTAAAACCCTGCAGTATATCGACGTCAACGGTATGGGCCTGTAATTTAGTGGATTACACCTACTTCCTTTCTTGAATACTAGTGTGACCTGTGCAACTTTCCAGTCTTTCGGTACTGATCTTTCGTCAAGCGAAAGGTTTGTATATGATTGTTAAGTATGGAGCTAATGCATCAGCATACACCGAAAGGAGCCTAATTGGTATACTGTCTGGACCAGAAGACTTGCTTTTATTAAGTGATTTAAGATGCTTCACTACTCCGAGGATATTCACTTCTAGATTACTCATGTTCGCCGCTCTTCTTGGTTCGAATTCCGGAATATTTACTTCGTCTTCTTTTTGAAGGCATTTCGGATGGCTGTGTTTAGTAACTCTGCTTTGGCAGCACTGCCTCCGATAGTGTCTCCATTGCTATCGCGCAGAGAAGACATTCATTGTTTCTTGCTGCTAACATACTTCACATACGACCAGAATCTCTTTGGATTTTCTGCCAGGTTTCGAGACAGTTTCGTTGTGGAAACTGTTATAGGCGTCTCGCATTGAATTCCGCGCTAAATTTCGAGCTTCTGTAAAGCATGGCCACTCTTGGGGATTCTGCGTCTGTTTAAATTTGGCATGTTTGTCTCGTTGTTTCTGCAACAGTGTTCTAACCCGTTTTGTGTACCAAGGAGGATCAGCTCCGTCGTTCGTTAATTTATTTGGTATAACTGTCTCAATTGCTGCCGATACTATTTCTTTGAATTTAACCCACATTTGGTCTACACTTATATTTTTAATTTGTAATGAGTGGAGATTGTCTCTCAGGAAGGCGTCAAGTGAATTTTTCCTGTTTTTTTTTTGAATAGGTGTATTTTTCGCTTATTTTTGGAGGATCTGGGAGTTACAATATTCAATCTCGCTACGACAACCCTGTGTTCACTAATCCCTATATCGGGTTTGATGCTCGTTATTAACTCGGGATTATTTGTTGCTAGGAGATCAAGGGTGTTTTCACAACTGTTTACTATTCGCGTGGGCTCATGAACTAACACATTCCAGATGTGCCAGATCTGGTTGACATATAGTGAGTTGGAGGCGGGGGCAGGGAGTGGGGGGGGGGGGGGGGGGGGGAGTCCAGAACATTGTAAGGTGTCAGGCAAATCCAACACCTTCCATGAAAACCCTGACATGATAGCAAATCCGGCAGTATGTCACATAGCTCCGAATAAATCCTGACATTAAATTAACCAAAGTAATACGATCAACGGGTGAGCAAATGGAATACCACAGACTAACACAAGAACGCCTAAATGCATGTCATACCTTCCCACCGTGAAACAGACGCAGTTCCGAGGGGAGAAACGAGAACAGAAGCCGAGAGCAGAATCGTGTAGGCTAGGCGGCCCTACGATAAGATACGGACACCAGTGTCACCAGCTGACCGCCAAAACCACCCCCCTAGCCCATGTTAAAAGCTAGAGCCCTCCAGAAGAACAGTATAGATCTTACGATAACACTAAAAGGACCACACCAGCTGCAAGTTTTAGCGTGAGACTTTTTCGCGTCTCTGTTACGTTGCAAACGTTAAAAACATTCCAGAATGAGATTTTCTGTCTGCAGCGGAGTGTGCGCTGATATGAAACTTCCTGGCAGATTAAAACTGTGTGCCCAACCGAGACTCGAACTCGGGACCTTTGCCTTTCGCGGACAAAGAGTACTTGCTTGCGAAAGGCAAAGGTCCCGAGTTCGAGTCTCGGTTGGGCACACAGTTTTAATCTGCCAGGAAGTTTCGTTAAAAACATTGCCCCACCACGAAAAGTATAACGTTTCTCATTGGATAGACAGAATTTTGTAGGCGGAGCTTAAGGTTAACATTGAGACCCTGATTGGTCAGTTAAAAATGCAGCCCGATAGCTTTTTTTTAAACCAACTTCGGTAAATTGTAGTAAGGAGAAGTTAGGAGATAGTTGCTTCCGAGACGGCGAGCTGTGTGGAGCTGCGCCACCCGCCGCCCCCTGACGCTGCCTAAAGACCGACAAGGTAATGAACGCACGCGATTTCGCATTTTGAGCGCATAAGGCTTCACTCAGAACTGCAGAAGTCTCATCTGTTACACTCCCTTTTTAGGTAATACTAGCGTCGATCGTCAATTAAATCTCATGGTATTCACATTTGCTACGTGAAGTAAAAATCTGAAACGCGATGATTTTTCTGTTATATAATTATGGAGAAGCTACATCAGCCACTGTAATTTACCACAAGTTAGATAAGTAATTAAAGATAATTGAGGGTCACTGTAGACCATTTTGATAGTTTTCTCTTTTATGAAACTTGACTTAAATCCAAATTATAGATGTGATATGGCATAGGTCATTCTTCGATACATTATAGAACTTTGGAACCCATTCAGGGAATATTCGTTCACATTTTTGTTGAACGCAGTTGGTTTTTATCATCCTGTATTAAAATATTTCCTTTTATCAGTAGTGCAATTTATAAACAATGTTTTGTGAGTAGAATAAAATTTCCAATGGTAAACTTAACTGGTTTTTCGACGTTATTTTACCAGCTAACTAAACATAGGAAAGCCTTGAACCCCTTCCACTAAATTTAATTGGTATTAATATTCTTTTACAGGGAGTGCAGTGGAGCTGACGCTGAAATCATTAAGTATTTGATTATATCATCGCTAGTCTCACGGAACTCTTCTGAACTGTACATGTCATGTGTGGTCTGGCGTCTCCTTACCAGCAAGAGGTCCCGGGTTCAAACTAGTCAATTCCCTCGAAAACACGCTCAGAGCGTCGTTGCGCGAAGGTGGTAGGGAGACACGACATAGAACAACTGACACCACGCAGAATGTTAGAGCATCAATTGTAACTCACTACCGTATTCCTCAGACCACTCTATCACACTCCTGGCATTGTTACATGGGACACTGACGAAAAATACCACTGCCGTCGGGAAACAAGGTCGTCATGAAAAGGCGGACGTGGTCTGCAACCAGAGTACTACACTTCCTGGCCGTCACGGTTCCTTTCACGAGGTACACTGAACCCACGGATGCTCACGTGAATGTTCCCCACAGCATAGTGGAACGGCTGCTCGCTTGTCTCCGGCCCACAGTACAGACGTCAAGGAGCTGTTGCTCTGCAAGACGACGAATTCGCGGCCTCCCATCGCCGTGATGAAGGAGGTATCGGGGTTCTTCAGCCCGCGCACGCTCTGCTAACGCCCAACACCGACGGTCACGTGCCCATTTCAGTCGTAGCTGCCCATGTCGAGGTGTCAACACTGGCACACGCTCGGGTCGTCGGCTGCGGAGGCACTGCGTGTTCACACACGCTTGTACTCTGCGCGGCATTAGGTGCTAGTTCCGCCACAGTTCGCCGCCCGTCCTGTTTTACCAGGCTGTCCAGCATACATCGTCCGACATCTGTAATGAGGGGTGGCCGCGGAACCCCACGAGGTCCAGACGGGGTTTCACCTCGATTTCGTGACGTACTGAAGACACCACAGCACGCCTCCAACACCCGACAAGTCGTTCAGTTTCCGAACTGCTCGTGCCGAGCCTCCGGGCTATCACAGTTTCCTTCGGTCAAACTCAGATGGCGCGTTTTCCCCATTGCACACACGGACAGCGCGCTCCACTGATTCTACACGCACCGTGCGTGTCTCTGACTAGCAGGCATTCCTCGCAAGGTGACGCTGCTCTCGTATGGACGAGTTTATACGTGTAGTAGGTTAGGTCGGTGGTCATAATGTCCATATTCCTACAATGAGATTTTCACTCTGCAGCGGAGTGTGCTCTGATATGAAACTTCCTGGCAGATTGAAACCGGGCGTGAGTCGTGCTTCGGTAGCTCAGATGGTATAGCACTTGCCCGCGAAAGGCAAAGGCCCCGAGTTCGAGTCTGGGTCGGGCACACAGTTTTAATGTGCCAGGAAGTTCCAAATTCCTAGATTTCCAGGCTTTTGATACCGTTCCTCACAAGCGACTATTAATCAAATGGCGTGTATATTGAATATCGTCTCAGTTGTGTGACTGGATTTGTGATTTCCTCTTAGAGAGGTCACAGTTCGTACTGACACCCAGTAGAACAGAATTGATATCTGGTTCAAATGGCTCTGAGCTCTATCGGACTTAAATTCTGAGGTCATCAGTCCCCTAGAACTACTTAAACCTAACTAACCTAAGGACACGTCACAAATCCATGCCCGAGGCAGGATTCGAATCTGCGACCGTAGCGGTCGCGCGGGTCCAGACTGTAGCGCCTAGAACCCATCGGCCACTCCTGATATCTGGTGTTCCGCAAGGTAGTGTCATAGGCCCTCTGCTGTTCCTGATTTACGTAAATGATCTTGGTGATAATCTGAGCAGCCCCATTAGAGTGTTTGCAGATGATGCTGTAATTTACTGTCTAGTAAAATCATCAGACGGTCAATTCCAGTTACAGAATGATCTAGAGAGAATTTCTGTATGGTGCGAAAAGTGGCAATTGGCACTGAACAAAGAAAAGTGCGATGTCATCGACTCGGGTACTAAAATCAATCAAATCGCACAAGTCTAAGGGCTCTCAGTTCGACTAAATACCTAGGAATTACAGTTACGAGCAACTTAAATTGGAAAGACCACATAGATAATATTGTGGAGAAGGCGAAACAAAGACTAGCCTTTGTTGGCAGAATACTTAGAAGATGCGACAAACCCACTACAGAGACAGCCTACATTACACTTGTCCGTCCTCTGCTGGAATATTGCTGCGCGGTGTAGGATCCTTACCAGGTAGGATTGACGGAGGACATCGAAAAAGTGCAAAGAAGGGCAGCCCGCTTCGTGTTATCGCGCAATAGGGGTGAGAGTGTCACTGATATGATACGCGAGTTGGAGTGGCAGTCACTGAAACAAAGGCGGTTTTCTTTGCGGCGAGATCTTTTTACGAAATTTCAATCACCAAAATATTTTGTTGACACCCACCTACGTAGGGGGAAATGATCATCATAATAATATAAGAGAAATCAGAGCTCGAACGGAAAGACTTGTGTGTTCCTTTTTCCCACGCGCCATTCGAGAGTGGAATGGTGGAGAAGTAGTATGAAAATGCTTCGACGAACCCTCTGCAGGGCACTTAAGTGTGAATTGCAGAGTACCAATGTAGATGTAGATGTTCTGGCTGATCAGTTTCACGAACCCTTCATAGAAAACAATTTACCTTTAGATGGCCATTTAAGTACCTTCTATTATAAGAAGGGCGTTTATTCCGTCTGGACACTTCGATTTCATTGCTCCGTGAGTAAATTACGACGAGTCTCTCGACTTCCAAGTCGTCGTAACTCTCTTACCAGTCAAGTAAGTTCCTCGAATTCGTTGACTCTCATAAAGCTTAACTCGCAAAACCTTAAAACTCAGCTCGTTAATTGCGACATGTCGGCTCCTTTACGCTTAACGAAAGCGCTCCGCCGCAAGGCTATCACAACTGAAGATTATTGCTCAAATTCCTGGCCGTTAATCCTCCACATAGTGCAACAGCACACGTCTGATATCGATGAAACAGCTCACGCCTCTTCCCATGTCGCGTTGAGTGACGACTCATACGCTACTGCCAAACATGCAACGAGACTCGGAACATAAAGACTCTCCTGGGATAATGCAGTAGTCAAATTACTGCAGAAATCACAAAAACGTTAACTTCTAGGGCGGAAATATAGGGTGTGTGAAAAAGAACTTTACCATTTTGGAATTATATATAGAACGGTATATTGATAATTTTTACTTATGGACCGTCTGACAGCAACTGAATAAAATACAATTTTAGTGCCATACGCGTTTCGCCTTTATTTTCTGCAAGGCATCATCAGTGGCCTGGAATATGTACATATGATTGCTATTTTATTTACATTTTTGTCACTGTGCCTACAGGTTATAAACAGTTCTGGTGGTCCATAAGTAAAAATTATCAATATACCGTAATATTACACTCAATTGAGGAAGACAGGACTACAAAAGTTATGTATAGAAATTTATTGGGCTAACTTACGGAATCGGTTGATGTGTTATTTTGCATCAAACCGCCTTAAGTGTATAAAATTTTGTATTTATTGGGACCCACAGCCTTCAGATGCTTATTAAACGTAAACATGGTCCGTAGTAGGTTGTAATGCGATGTTTATTTAACTGTACGATTAGCTAATTTCGACTAAGCGTCATGGTCAAGCTCATGTGTAACTGCAGTTGCAAATGAGCTTGACAATGACGCTTAATCGAACTTGGTAATCGTACGGTTAAACAAGCATCGCATAACGGCCTACTACCGACCATGTTTACGTCTATTAAGCCTTAGGTTCGATTAACATAGTGCATAAGTTGCCCGTTCTATCACTAGGAGCGCTAGCACACTGCACAGTTAAAATGGCTGCTGTCACTGGTGCTCCCCAGTGTGCTTCCTTTTATTATTATTATTATTATTACAACGAATACAACAACTTTTCGGAGTAAATTACGCTCCGAATACGATAAAGAAACTCCAAGCAGGCCTTCAGTTTAGTCTTGGCACATGAACTTTGTTGAGACGGGTTGTTGACTGCGCCATGATAATTCACAAGGTCGCCCGCGTGTTGATGGTTATGTCGAACGGGTCAGCCAGAGCTTTGCCCGCAGTCCACAAAGATCAACTACACGTGCGTCTCGCGAGACTGATAGTCCTCGAAAGACAGTTTGGCGAGTGCTTCGTAGACGTTTACACGTGAAACCATACACATTCACAAGTGCACAGCACATTAGTGAAGCAGATAAGGTTACTTGTGTGGAATTCTGTGCGGAAAAGTTGCGTCAGATAGAGGACGACGGCGACAGTCCTCAAGACAACCTTCAGCGAAGGGCCAACATTTCATATCAGTGGCGTGGTGAACACGCACAGGTGCAGAATATCAGGCTGCGAAAATCGACATGCAACCCTGGAACACGTTCAGATTTAATATGTTTTTTTCCCGTAGCAAATTGAAAGTGTATGGCCCTATTTTCCATATGCAGAAAACTGTCACTGGTGTTGTCTCTCTGGATATACTTGAAACCGTTTTAATTCCACAGAACGATTAAGATGAGTGAGATGGCATTGTTTACTACCAGCAACACGGTGGACCACTATATTCCCTCAAGGAAGTTGGAAGCTACCAGGATAATCGCTTCCCAGGTCGGCTAACAGGCCGTGAAGGGCCAATCGCAAGGCCACCTCGCTCCCTAAATTTGTCACCACTTGCTTTATTTTTCTTGGGTTTCATTAAATACTGTGTGTATGTGCCTCCCCTACCAAACAATATCTGAGCTGAAAACTCGGATCTACTCTGTCGTTGCACAAGTTACGCCCGATTTGCTGCCACGAGTGTGAGAAGCAACTGATTACCTATGAGATGTTTGCCGCATCACAGACGATAGTCACATCGAACCAAATGACATTTTTACGTGAAACTTGAGGTTCTTTTCTGATGTGTCGACAGAAGTGCCGACACAGTGTTATTTTGAGGGGGCCGATAGGCACGCTATCTAACGCAGACGGGCGTGAATTCTGGAACAGGATAAGTAGTGAATTCTCATAAGAAAAGTATGCAGCTCCTCAAATACTTATCTTTTACTCTTTGATGAATACAGCATTCTCGATAAGACATTTCATATGATAACTTTCAAACTAGGTAAGGCTAATGGCGCCTTGCTAGGTCGTAGCCATGGACTCAGCAGAAGGCTATTCTAACTGTCTCTCGGCAAATGAGAGGAAGGCTTCGTCCGTATTGTCGCTAGCAATGTCGTCCGTACAACTGGGGCGAGTGCTCTATCGTATCTCGAGACCTGCCTTGTGGTGGCGCTAGGTCTGCGATCACACAGTGGCGACACGCAGGTCCGACATGTACTAAATGGACCGCGGCCGATTTAAGCTACCACCTAGCAAGTGTGGTGCCTGGCGGTGACACCACATTCCTCCCCCGCAAATCGGCGAACGGTCGTGTGATAAGGCTTCCGCCCGCGGTGGGGAGGACCCCATGTTGACGTATGCGATGAGGTGGGGAGCCTAACAACAGGCGAGGCTGTGCCACCCGCACCCGGCCATTCGGTCCGAGGGGATCTAGGAAACGCCTGAAAACCTAGTCCAGGGTGCACGTGAACATGCGGGGTATGCGCCCGTAATGAGACAGGAGGGGCCGAAGGGTCGACCTCCATCGCGTCGGGGTAGCCGACGCGCGATGACGTCATGTGGTCCGGAGCGGGCAAGAGGTCCATGGCGGAGGATGGCTGGTCACGGGAAGCGATCGGCGGCGCGTGACCCAGGGAGGCGCTTGGCGGCTGCAGCGAAGCGTCGAATGCGGGCGGCGCCGGCGGGAGAACAGGCGGCGGCGGCGGCGGCGGCGGCTGCTGCGGCGGCGCGTCGCCATGGGGCAAAATGGAAGGCATCGTCGGTAACACCTGGGGATGAGGCGAGCCAGTAGATGGGTCCCCAGGGCGCCGACCGGACGGCACCGTCGCTGAAAGCAGACGGGGAGCGGCAGAACCCGTGCGACGACAGAGGCGCAGCTGATTGAGATGCCGACGCACCTCACCAGAGGCCCCCAAAACCAAATACATCGCGCGGCCGAGGCAGCGAAGAATGCGCCCTGCGAGCCAACGCCGTGAATCTCGATAGTTGCGATAAAATACAACGTCGCCTGGAGCAAAAGCAGGAGTCTGCCGCTGCACAGGAACCTGATGCGGCGGATGCAGCAAAGACATCAAGGTGCGATGAGGACGACCGTGGAGCAACTCAGCCGGCGAGCGACCATCTCGGGGCTGAGAGCGATACGAAGATAAAAAGAGCAACAATGCGTCCTCCCGAGAATGCGACTCTTTCAACTTCAACATCTGTGACTTGAAAGTCCGGACCAATCGTTCAGCGGAACCGTTTGACTGAGGCGAAAACGGCGCGGATGTCAGATGTTGAATACCATTGGCCTGGCAGAATGACTGAAATTCTGCGGACATGAATTGTGGGCCAGTGTCGGAAACAATAGTCTGCGGTAGACCTTCAATGCAAAAGATAGCAGACAACGCTTGGATGGTGGCGGAGGACGTCGTGGAAGACATCCGGACAACAAAAGGAAAATTACTGAAGGCATCGACCAGAACCAACCATCGAGCATTCCAGAATGGACCAGCAAAATCGATGTGCAAACGTTGCCAAGGGGAAGTGGCTTTTGGCCAAGCAAAGACTTTCCGCGGCGGTGCGGATTGTTGTTCGGCACACGCCATGCAAGAAGAACACATATTCGTAATCGCAGCATCGATTCCGAACCAAGTACAGTGCTGATGAGCAAGTTGTTTCGTTCGCACTATACCCCAATGTCCTAGGTGAAGAAGCCGTAAGACAGAGGACTGTAACGAACGTGGGACCACGACTCGGGACTGATCATTATCAGAACGCAACAACAAAACACCACGTCGAACAAAAAGTCTCTCCTTGTGAGCAAAAAATAGGCGAACCAACGGATCCGCAATCCGAGACTTTGCAAAGGCCATTGCGTAGCAACAAAACGCAAAACGGTAGCAAGGACCGGGTCCGCAGCTGTGGCTGTAGCTACACGACGAAAATCAATCGGAAACGATTCGACCACTTCATCGGTTTCCGAATCAATGAACATGCAAGCAAGTTCGGAAGAATCGAAGGCTCTATCCGCAGCAACAGGCAAACGGGACAACGCATCAGCGTTGCCGTGCTGAGCAGTGGACCGATACAAGATATCGTAGCGGTACTGCGAGAGGAAAATAGACCAGCGAATGAATTTCTGCGCTGTACGTGGAGGTACAGGCTTGTTCGGATGAAAAAGCGACGTCAAAGGTTTGTGGTCTGTGATAATGGTAAAGTGACGACCATACAAGAAATCATGGAACTTAGTAACACCAAACACGAGAGCCAAAGCTTCTTTCTCTATCTGTGAGTAATTTCTTTGCGCAGACGAGAGCAATTTTGACGCAAAGGCAATAGGGCGATCATGGGAGCCAACTTTGTGCGCAAGCACAGCACCGATCCCGAAATCCGATGCATCTACCATCAACAAAAGGGGTTTCTGGGGATCGAAAGGCGTGAGGCAAGTATTAGAAAGCAACGCCGATTTCAACTGGCGAAAGGCGCGTTCGCATGCCGTCGTCCAGACGAACAGAACACCCTTACGGCGTAAGCGATGAAGCGGAGCTGAAATGGAAGAGGCATTGCGCAGAAAGCGATGATAGTAGGTAATTTTACCCAACACACTCTGCAGCTGCTTCACATTGTGAGGGGAAGGCAATTCTTGTATGGCACGGAGGTGCTCTGGACTCGGATGTATGTCTTGGGCATTGATGACATGGCCCAGGTATGGTAAGTCACGAGCAAAAAACACACATTTGTCCTTCCTCAAGCGAAGACCATTTTGTCGCAAGACCTGAAATAATGTTCGTAGGTTCGCGAGATGATCTTCTTCTGTCTGTCCGGAGATCACTATATCGTCCAGATAGTTTGCTGCAGTAGGGACCGACGCACAAATAGTTTGTAAATATTGCTGAAACAATGCAGGGGCGGATGCACACCCGAACGGCAGTCTTTTGAACCTGTACAATCCAAGATGCGTGTTAACCACCAATACGCGCTGGGATTCGTCGTCCACTGGTATTTGCAAGTACGCATCGGCTAGGTCCAACTTGGAAAAATATTTTCCCGGGCACAGTTTAGCAAAAAGATCTTCCGGGCGGGGCAAAGGAAAAGTAGCAATCACTAGTTGTGGATTCACTGTGGCCTTGAAGTCCACGCAAAGTCTCAATTTTCCGGAAGGTTTTGGCAAAATTACTAAGGGTGAGGCCCAGAGAGAAGCTTGCACACGGTCAATCACACCCTGTGATTCGAGATCGTTTAAAGTTCTTGCGACCTCATCACGCAATGCGTGGGGAACATTGCGCGCTCTGAAAAATTTCGGTTGCGCGTTTACTTTCAGTTCCAAATATGCTGCATAGTTTTTAGCGCAACCTAAGCCCGGTGCAAAAATGTCTGCAAATTCGTCACACAGAAGAGAAACACTGTCCGAAGGCACAGTTTGATTCACTGATAGGACCTGATTTACAATAGACATGTTAAACAACTGAAATAAATCTAAACCAAACAAGTTCACTGCAGAAGAAGAACGAAGAACGTAAAATGACACAAGTTTTGTTTGTCCCTTGTATGTTGCAAGAAGAGTGCACTGTCCGAACACAGGTATATTCTGTCCTGAATAACTATGTAACTTAACATTTGCGGCACGCAACGGAGGTGCGCCCAGTTGTTTGTACGTGTCGTGATTGAGCAATGAAACTGCAGCTCCGGTATCGAGCTGGAACGGTATGACCTTGCCATTAAAGTCCAAATCTACAAAAAGTTTATTGTCCTGTTGACAACAAGAGCGACTGTCTCGTGCAATTTGACCAGACACTGGTACAGAATCACTTGCTAATGGACGTGATTTCCGGCGACGTCGACGCACAGTTTTTGTGGGACGAACACAGTCACTGTTAGAGAAAGTGGCACTGGACGAAGCGGAATTAACTACATGAATGTCCATGGGCGAAGGTCCACGAGCCTGAGTGTCCTTGGTTCGATTCCGGCGCGAAGCAAAGGGCCTGGAATGGTTGTGATTGTCTGATCTGAGCTTTCTCTGGCAAACACTTTGAACATGTCCTTTCCTATTGCAGAAAAAGCAAATAGCTTGGCGTGACGGGCAATGTTCACGCGAATGTCTAGTAGCACACCACGGGCATGATTTCACTGCCTTTGTGTGCTGGCACGGCACACCTGGCTTAGCGCGCGGCGGCAGCTGCGTCGACGTGCGCGAGGCCCGGTTACCAGGCCGCGCAGCGCGTCCAGCGGGCCGGTTAATGTAACACACGGCTGGCGAAGTTTCAAAAGATTCCTGAGCACAGTCAAGTGTGTCTTGTCTATCTAATATGTCTATCACTTGTTGAAGGGAGGGATTAACTAGTTTCAAAATTTGCTCCCGTATGCGAACATCAGAAACGTTATGTGCAATTGCATCACGCACCATTGTATCTGAATAAGAAAGACCACAGTCACAGTCAAAAGAACACTCCCTAGTAAGTCCTTGCAATGTTGCTACCCACTCCCTATTAGTTTGACCGGCCGTACGTTTTGTACGAAAAAACGTATACCATTTTGCAACTACATTAACTGTTTCTTTGAAATAGGCATCTAAAGCAGACAAAATTTCTTCGTAGGACAGAGTTGCTACGTCGCGTCGGGGAAACAATTTCACTATCACACGGTAGGTGGACACACCAACACAAGAAAGCAAAAACGGCTGCCGCTCATTACCTTGAATTCTGTAGGCTGCTAGATGAAAGCCGAACTGTCGGGACCATTCTGGCCACGATTCGTGCGCCGCATTAAAACTGCGAAACGGCGGTGCAACTGCATGTTGTGGCTGCGGTAGCGGTGAAGCGGCGGCTGCCGCATCGGTTTGAATGGCACGTTGACCCTGGACGAGCTGTCCAAGGGCATCCAATAACGCCTGCGTCTGCTGATTCTGCAAGCGATAAAATTCGGACAGGACATCTGGCGAAGCCATGACACAAGTAAATGTAAGCAAGCAGAAAGAACACTTTTCCTTTAAGCCTCGTCGCCAAATGATGTGTCGACAGAAGTGCCGACACAGTGTTATTTTGAGGGGGCCGATAGGCACGCTATCTAACGCAGACGGGCGTGAATTCTGGAACAGGATAAGTAGTGAATTCTCATAAGAAAAGTATGCAGCTCCTCAAATACTTATCTTTTACTCTTTGATGAATACAGCATTCTCGATAAGACATTTCATATGATAACTTTCAAACTAGGTAAGGCTAATGGCGCCTTGCTAGGTCGTAGCCATGGACTCAGCAGAAGGCTATTCTAACTGTCTCTCGGCAAATGAGAGGAAGGCTTCGTCCGTATTGTCGCTAGCAATGTCGTCCGTACAACTGGGGCGAGTGCTCTATTGTATCTCGAGACCTGCCTTGTGGTGGCGCTAGGTCTGCGATCACACAGTGGCGACACGCAGGTCCGACATGTACTAAAAGGACCGCGGCCGATTTAAGCTACCACCTAGCAAGTGTGGTGTCTGGCGGTGACACCACATTTTCTACAGAATGACACATCAACAGATTCAGCAAGTTATCCCAATAAATTTCGGTGTCGTTCCAAAGTAGTAATGTCCTTTCCGACTCATCCTGTATTTCCTTTGCAAAATGTGTGGTTGCTGTTGTTCTTGTTGTTGCCGTCTACAGTGCTCGTTTAACAAG
This sequence comes from Schistocerca americana, assembly GCF_021461395.2. Taxonomy (NCBI): domain Eukaryota; kingdom Metazoa; phylum Arthropoda; class Insecta; order Orthoptera; family Acrididae; genus Schistocerca; species Schistocerca americana. The sequence continues at coordinate 191,447,138 of NC_060128.1, forward strand.
GGGGAGGGGGGCAGGGTGGGGGGGGGGGATGGAAATTGAGCATTGGTTGTTTAAAATATTTTTAAATTTATTGGGTCACAGCACCAGATAATTGTTATGAATTAAAGTGGTTTTAGCAATTGACCCACTATTTCATTAGAAAGAACATAAAACAACCTTTAAAACTTAAAACTTACAAGATAGGTGACTGATTTGGATCATCTTTCAAGATTCGTTTAAGTTTTATCCAGATGTTCCAATAATCAACTTTAAGAGTCTTTAGTTAAGAAAAATACAAACACACAATAGTAAACTTTACAGACGGTAAAAGCTAGAAAGACCAAACACAACGGGCAGAATAGAGAAAGAAGTGGTGCCTATAAGCTGTGATCACAAACAGCGTGCCCTGAGACGGGTTGGAACTCCCGCCTGGCACGCCAACCAAAACAGACAACCACAAGGTCCCCTGGGCCGCGCAGACACACGCCAAAGATAGCGTGAAGGACCACGTTGAAACTGGCTTCTAAAACACACCAAAACTCTTTTAAGGCTGTAACTAACCTGTTACTATGGGTTATTCCTTATTATTGGGAATGGAAATACTTATTGCTTATGAAGTCAACGTGAGAAGAATAGGGTCGCCACCGACTCTAACCATAAAACTAATCAAAGATTTGGTCGAGTCGGAAAATAAATTAATTTGATCACAGACCAAAAACTCACGAACATGCATACGTTGTTATGTCGCTCATATGGGATACGATGTAATTAATAGTGTTCCCCGTGCACTGTACACGACAATCAAACATTTAAAATAAAATAGCACATGCAAGAACACTGTGCAGAAGATCAGCTCCCAGCAACACACCTGAAAATAAGACTTAATATACAGCATTTGTTATAAAATACAAGGGAAGACTAATCACTGGACCTGTGCACAAGGATGTGCTAACGGGAAAGCTACGAGGTGAGTGGCTTAGGCGCAAAAACGTAATCTCGGAACACAAGAGAAAATTGTAGATAAAATCATTTATTCCTAAGATAAGGATATGAGGCATGTACACGATTCCTGATAACACGTGGTTTGTGGAGACAATTTCTAGGTATAGTGCCAAATTCCGACAATATCACATCACACAATCATGTTAACATTATCTAAAACAAACATGTGATCGGACAGTTAGTGATGCCGGTAGCCCAACAACTATAATGTTCTACCACGTGGTTGGCTCTCCACGGACGAAAGACACATAAAGCAAGGAAAATTTACGATAAGGCAAGGCTCTAAATATTCAGAAAGGTGAAAGCTTATGCAGGCACAGCTGAAGGCAAACAGACATTCATACAGAAGCGAGTGCTCATTTCTTATCGACACCTTTGTGTGGCACTCGTCCGGCGGATCCAAGTCTGCTACAGAAATTTGCTAAAAGAAAAATCTGCCAAAGTTTTGCATTCCTCGCTGCGACAAGGCAAAGCAATCTTCCAGATCTGCAAAGCGAGACCAAAGGCTAACAGCTCTCCCCTCGCCAAGTAACAACGCGCCACGCGGTCAGTCTAACTCACCCTTCTTCGACTGGAGCACAGCTGTGGACGCTTCCCGTACCGGCGGCAGACTGCCTCCCGCTTCTACAGCCTCTTCCACGCTCCGCGTGGACCGGAAAACCCCAAGATACCATTTCCGCCACCAACCTAACGCAGGTGGATTTCTCACAAGTAGCGCAAACGTCTTTGCCGACTTGACCACTACGAGAGTTGGCTATTCTGTGCCAGTGCTGCTGAATCTGTACGACTATCGCAGACTTTCTGCAGCAGACTACGCCACCGTCTAGCAACGTGACACACAACCACATTCATTCAATCACACTACTATGAGAGTAAAGAGAATAGAAAAACAAGGAAAAGAAAGAGAAATGGTAATGAAAATGGGCTACTGGACTAATGAAAGGTGGCTACAGGACCCTTTCAAGGCAACTGAGCAAACGCCTGTTGCAGTCCCCCTTTTTAGCGTAGTTAGAAAAGTTGGCGTGTCTCGAGTGACGGTTCAGCTTCTAACAAACACAAACCAATATGTGGCTCAAACAGCCAAACATAGAATCAAAGAAATTCACAGCACATACACTAGCCCAAACATAACATATAAAGCTCAACACAAACGATAAACGATGAAAATACCAAATGTACACTGAGCAGCGATAAGATGATGGCCACCGACCTACTACCGATATAAACCGAACGGTCTTGTTTTCGAAGGAGAGCCCCAACACTATTCTGTAAGCATTTCAGAAGCAATGCCGAACGGTTCCAGCGAACCGAGGCGCTGTTGTCAATTCTCCTCGTGCCAACTAATCAAAAGCAATCTGCCTCAGATCCTCCCACGCGCACTGCAGCGCCCCAGCGACACGAAGCGGCTGGCAACCGACACAGGCAAACTACTCTTCACAGTACCGAAAAGTGTGGTTAGAGTATGTAATACTGTTCAAATTTCGCCGACCACGTGCTTCCATGAATTCAAGATGACGATAGGGTATTGACTGTGTTCTGGAAACCATCATAAATGTCACATTATGTCACTTTATTCTCATTCACATCGACGTCTTGTTTTGGATTTTACGTTTGGGAATACGAGTTAGAAACGTAGAGCAGTACCACATTGTGCGAATACTTCTACTGAAACACCTGAAAAATTCGTCACTTTCTCTGTTTCCCTCAGTTGCTTCAAAATTCATGGAGGTACGTTCCGTCAATGCAACTCATTGAAGGCAGTTTGGCTATTGCCATACACGTTTCGCTTCTTTTGTTTGTGAAGATGCATCACAAATAAAAAATGCTTCACAAATCAGAGAAGCGAAACGTGTATGGCAATAAACAAACTGCCTTCAGTTAGTTGCATAGGCGAAACGTACCACCATGACCTGAAAAAATTGTTTAAGAGAGTGTCAAAGAATAAGAAGATGCACAGAAAGTGGTTGTAGCTTCTAGAGATATAAATGGTGAAGTAGCCAACTTCTCTATATGATTCATCAACGATTTGGTTTAAAAAAAAAATTTTATAATGCCTTTTCGAGAGCGTGTGGCGAGTTCAGCTATTGAAGTTCTTTGTAGTTTATAACATTCATCTGATGAATCAAAATGTTTTATATATGCTCTAAAAATATTATGGCGGGGATCTTTCGTCTTCGTCTACTACTGTTAAGGGGCTCCGGAACGCCCTATACTTGCAATGTTAAAATAACGCTTATAAATCACATCTTTCCTCACAAACTATGTGAGGTAGGAAGTTGAACTTTTTACAGACTATTTATTGGAATATGGGCTACAACTTAACACAGGGATTTTACAAAATTTTAGTTCAGTCATTAAAGATGATTTTTTTTCAATTGTAATGAAAATTCACAACATTTTTTTGCAATTTTTTATTTACATATTCAAAAATATACAGTTTTTTGGAAAAAGGCTGTGTTAAATTATGCAGAAGGTACTGTGTAACATTTACTGAAAGTTTGAAACAAATATGTTTGGAAGATCCTTAGAAAACATGTAATTAGTATGAGAAAATAAAAGTTTTGGGAATCGAGCGACAAAGATTGGATTAACTTTTTAGTGCATTCCAGGTCCATAGGATGGATTATCTTCATCCTCTGCAAACTCCTCCTCCAGCTTCCTCTTGTTCCTCCTCCTGTTTACTCTTGCTTGTATTTCTAGACTCTTTACAGCCCTGTCTGCAGCCCGAAGGCGTTCCTTGTCTAAAGCAAGCATCGCTCGTACCATGTTAGAACCCACCTTCATTCCCATTTTCTTCAGTTGCAGTTACTGCAACACTGTTCCGTAAGGTGGTCATGTATGAACACTTATCACATTTCAGTTGTATTTCACTAGCAAGTCCTACGTGCTTTATTATGGAGAGTTCCAGACCAACTTCACTACAATGAATACATCTTACACAGTTTGAAAAAATTCCTTTGAGAACCGACATATCAAATATTTCATACATCCGATTCGCCCATAAAACATTCATAGTTTTCACTCATTGAACCAAGCTTCTCCTGTGAAGTATTTTCTTTCCCACTTTGACTGCTATGGGTAGGTGTACTTGAGAGGTTAGGTTCACTCACTTGGTTATCGTCTTTATTGTTTACAGTAATAACACATACCTTTGGCTTTCGAACATTTCTCCTTTTCTTAAAAGCCTTCAGAGGATTTCTAATAACTTTACTTTTACTCATTATTATACTTCAACAAAACAGAGACTCAAGAAACAGAATTAATTACGAATATTTTCGAGATAACGACAGAGTAAATAAACATGAAACAATCGACAATCACACCAGCGATATATATTGAACCATCACAGGTTAGCCACAACACATACTTTATCTCACATCACTAAAATGTACCTGATGAACACGGACGTTAATAATAACACCATTTGACAGCAGTTTAACAGCGCCACAGCGGGTCACGCCCATGTAGAACACATTTCAAAAAAAAATTTAAAAATAGTTGTAGTCTTCGGAATTGAATAAATTATATATCTATTAAAAGGTAATAGTCTGCAGATTCAGAAAACGTAAAAAAGTAAAAATTGAACTTTTCATGATTTTGAGCCTTTCCGGAGCCCCTTAAGTATTCAGTCACAGACAAATACTTGTGACAAGCGAGAGTATAAAGACGATTGCTGTTAGTTTCATTCGCAGTAATCTAAGTTGTGTTCTTAGATTCCTGTCTGGCTAGGCACTCTGAAATCGCTACGTATTCAGAAAGAAATGGTGAATTATTTGTGACGAGAAAAAATATAAATGTCACCGTCAGTTGTTCCACCCACAGCAATTTCATCTTTGGTTTCTTAAACGTATGGAAGTCATGAAATCGAAGCTACTCATTACTGAGAAAGCGCGTTCTTACATGTAAATAAGAACGAATATGTCAGAGTAGCGTTCTCGCTTCCAACGCCCGGGTTCCCGGGTTCGATTCCCGGCGGGGTCAGGGATTTTCTCTGCCTCGTGATGGCTGGGTGTTGTGTGCTGTCCTTAGGTTAGTTAGGTTTAAGTAGTTCTAAGTTCTAGGGGACTGATGACCATAGATGTTAAATCCCATAGTGCTCAGAGCCATTTGAACCATTTTGAATATGTCAGAAAAATACTTAACTTTGACGATTAACGTAGTCTCAGAATGTGTTACAAACACTAAGAGGAAAAATGTATAGTCGTACCCAGCAGTATGCGAACCCATGACCGTTGACACTGCAGTTTGTTGCCTTACCCACTTCGCTACTACAACTCACATGCCCTAAGCATGATTCCAGTCGAGAGAGACGCAAGCTGACTTCGTTGCCGAACGATATGGGTGTAAACCTGTATGAGACTTCACAAAATTCGATACCATTGTTACTTAAAAGTTTTAAACGCATTTCGATAATTAACAACCAAACTATTCGCGGGAAAAAGTGCGCGAAGTCACTACTAATTCCAGCTAACACTCATACGATAGACGAAAGCAGAGCTGACTTTTGAATTTTAATGATTTTTTAAACTCTCAATTACATAAAAATAACAGGTATTTTGCGAGAATATAGACCGAAACTGTTTTTCGATGTTATAATCAGTCGCAGTAACAACAATGAAAAACCATATTTCTAACAAAGGAAAACAGTCTATTATGAACTCACTTTTCACCTGGATGCGTACTGGTTATTCTTCAGCAACACAATCACTAAATCCGAAGTCAAAACCGATCAGTATGTCTAAAATAAAGAATTATAGGTGTAAATAAATCTCACTGAACCGAACAAGTGAGCCATACCGAAACCTAAAACCCCCCAGTGCTCTTGTCGAAAATTAGTGGAAGGACCAATCGATAACAGATCTCGGAAGCTTACAGAATAGCAACTTCGGATAATGAATCGAAAATGACGTCACTACCGAGGCTATCATACCGCACCGATCGGTACGAACGATACGTACTGGGGCCCTGGACTCGCGACCATCTACATCTACATGATTACTCCGCTATTCACGATAAAGTGCCTGGCAGAGGGTTCAATGAACCACCTTCATGCTGTCTCTCTGCTGTTCCACTCTCGAACGGCACGCGGGAAAAACGAGCACTTAAATTTTTCTGTGCGAGCTCAGATTTCTCTTATTTTATCGTGATGATCATTTCTCCCTATGTAGGTGGGTGCCAACAGAATGTTTTCGCAATTGGAGGAGAAAACTGCTGACTGAAATTTCATGAGAAGATCCCGTCGCAACAAAAAACGCCTGTCTTTTAATGATTGCCATTCCAATTCACATATCATGTTTGTGACACTATCTCCCCTATTTCGCGATAATACAAAACGAGTTGCTCTTCATACTTTCACAATGCTATCCGTCAGTCCCACCTGATGCGAATCCCACACCGCACAGCAATACTTCAGAATAGGGCGGACAAGCGTGGTGTAAGCAGTCTCTTTGGTAGACCTGTTGCACCTTCTAAGTGTTCTGCCAATGAATCGCAGTCTTTGGTTTGCTCTACCCACAATATTATCTATGTGATCGTTCCAGTTTAGGTTACTTGTAATTGTAATCCCTAAGCATTTAGTTGACTTTACAGCCCTCAGATTTGTGTGACTTATCGCGTAATCGAAATTTAGTTGATTTCTTTTAGTACTCATGTGAATAACTTCACACTTCTTTATTCAGGGTCAATTGTAACTTTTCGCACCCTACAGATGTCTTATCTAAATCACTTTTCAAGTCGTTTTGATCATCTGATGATTTTACAAGACGGTAAATGACAGCATCATCTGCAAACAATCTAAGACAGCTACTCAGATTGTCACCTACGTCGTTAATATAGGTCAGGAACAATAGAGGGCCTATAACACTTCCTTGGGGAACGCCGCATATTACTTCTGTTTTACCCAAGATGACTGGAAAACTGTGGTTGGATCAAATGCGTTCAGATTTCAGTTGGTAGGAGCTGGTGGTAGAGTTACGGTGTGGCGCAGATACCCCGAAGCTATGGGCCTAAGGTGTCAACAAGGCGCTATGGAAGCTGGTGGTGGCTCCATATTGAGCTTGCGTGTTGTCAACTGATCATTCACTGAAAACGGTTGTTATGCGCTCTCCAGCTTCCATGTGCTTAATTTTATTTATCTGACAAACCCTACTCTTAGGGCAATATCTGATTTTGACTAATGGAGCTACGGAGACGTTTGTAAAAATGGCAACGACGTATTACTCCATGTTAATATAATAGTGCCGACTTCTGAAGAAGATAGGTTTAAACTTATCGAAACCTAGGTAAAGATTACTTTATCCTTTGCAACGGGTCGGCTGTTTTTAAATCTAAAAAAGTTTGTTTATCAGATAAAACGCGAAAAAGTCATACAGTATATTTATCTTAATGGCGTGTAATCAACATAGAAATTCCTTCAAATTAACATGATGAGTACATCACATATGTATACAAACTATAAAAATGGATGTGCAAAAGTCATTCAATTAAAGAGACAAATTGGTCTCGAGAAAAAAGCGTTTATTTTTACAAAACAATACTTACTTTTCAACATAATGCCTTTGAACGTTTACGCACTTGTTGCAACGCGCTACAAGCTTTTCTTTGTTCTAAGAACTCTTTGTCTTCATGTTTGAACCAATTTCCCATCATCTTTTTCGTGTCCTCCTTGTCTTGGAACCTCTTTCCCCGTAATGCCTCCTTCAGTTCACCAAACAAATGGAAACCACTAGGTGCTAAATCAGGACTGTAAGGTGGATGAGATAATTTTGTTGATGGTTTCACGGCTTAGTTGAGCAATATGAGGGCTTGAGTTCTAGCTGGAGAATCACACCTCTTCTTTGAGATCCACGACGTCTCTCCCCCCCCCCCCCCCCTCTCTCTCTCTCTCTCTCTCTCATGGCTGACTTAACCCTGTTTAAAAGCAAATTAGAGTAGTACTGGCTGTTCATTGTACGCTGCTCTTCGAGATAATCACAAAAAACTGAACCTTCAGCATCCCAAAACACCGTCAACATGACTTTTCCTGCTGATGCTTGGGTTTTGAATTTTTTCTTGGCAGATGAGTTGGTGTGCTTGTCTTTTTGATTCTGGCTCATAATAGTGAACACAAGATTCATCGTAAGTTTAAATTTTGTTGAGAAAGTGCTCACCATTTCTTTCACAACGTTCGTTTAGTTCTGTGCACACTCCCAACCTTATTCCCTTGTGTAACCGGGTCAAATTCTTTGGGACCCATGTTGCGCATGTTTTTCAGTACTTCAGCTTGTTACAGATAACGTTATGAACTGTACCAGTACCAAATTGAACCTTACCAAGCATCATTTCCACAGTCACACGGAGGTCGGTACGAGTAATCAATTCGACTTTCAAGTAGGGAAACTGAAACTGGTCGGCCAGAACGGTGTTCCTCATTCACGCGACCATTTTTGAACTGCTCTACCATCATCATCATCACTTAAGACTGATTATGCCTTTCAGCGTTCAGTCTGGAGCATAGCCCCCTTATAAAATTCCTCCATGATCTCCTATTCAGTGCTAACATTGGTGCCTCTTCAGATGTTAAGCCTATTACTTGAAAATCGTTGTTCACCGAATCCAGGTACCTTCTCCTTCGTCTACACCGACTCCTCCTACCCTCTACTGCCGAACCCATGAGTCTCTTGGGTAACCTTGCTTCTCCCATGCGTGTAACATGACCCCACCATCTAAGCCTGTTCGCCCTGACTGCTACATCTATAGAGTTCATTCCCAGTTTTTCTTTGATTTCCTCCTTGTGGACACCCTCCTGCCATTGTTTCCATCTACTAGTACCTCCAATCATCCTAGCTACTTCCATATCCGTAACTTCAGCCTTATTGATAAGGTAACCTGAATCCACCCAGCTCTCGCTCCCATACAACAAAGTTGGTCGAAAGATTGAACGGTGCACAGATAACTTAGTCTTGGTACTGACTTCCTTCTTGCAGAAGAGAGTAGATCGTAGCTGAGCGCTCACTGCATTAGCTTTGCTACACCTCGCTTCCAGTTCTTTCACTGTGTTGCCATCCTGTGAGAATATGCATTCTAAAGTACTTGAAACCGTCCACCTGTTCTATCTTTGTTCCTCCTACTTGGCACTCAATCCCATTATCTCTCTTTCCCACTGACATTACTTTCGTTTTGGAGATGCTAATCTTCATACCATAGTCCTTACGTTTCTGATCTAGCTCTGAAATATTACTTTGCAAACTTTCAATCGAATCTGCCATCACAACTAAGTCATCGGCATATGCGAGACTGCTTATTTTGTGTTCACATATCTTAATCTCACCCAGCCAGTCTATTGTTTTCAACATATGATCCATAAATAATATGATCCATAAATAATATGAACAACAGTGACCTAGTAGATAGTGTCGGAAGTTCCATGCGGCTTTTCGCGGATGATGCTGTAGTATACAGAGAAGTTGCAGCATTAGAAAATTGCAGCGAAATGCAGGAAGATTTGCAGCGGATAGGCACTTGGTGCAGGGAGTGGCAACTGACCCTTAACATAGACAAATGTAATGTATTGCGAATACATAGAAAGAAGGATCCTTTATTGTATTATTATATGATAGCGGAACAAACACTGGTAGCAGTTACTTCTGTAAAATATCTGGGAGTATACGTGCGGAACGATTTGAAGTGGAATGATCATATAAAATTAATTGTTGGTAAGGCGGGTACCAGGTTGAGATTCATTGGGAGAGTCCTTAGAAAATGTAGTCCATCTACAAAGGAGGTGGCTTACAAAACACTCGTTCGACCTACACTTGAGTATTGCGCATCAGTGTGGGATCCGTACCAGGTCGGGTTGACAGAGGAGATAGAGAAGATCCAAAGAAGAGCGGCGCGTTTCGTCACAGGGTTATTTGGTAAGCGTGATAGCGTTACGGAGATGTTTAGCAAACTCAAGTGGCAGACTCTGCAAGAGAGGCGCTCTGCATCGAGGTGAAGCTTGCTGTCCAGGTTTCGAGAGGGTGCGTTTCTGGATGAGGTATCGAATATATTGCTTCCCCCTACTTATACCTCCCGAATGTAAAATCAGAGAGATTCGATCGCTCGCGGAGGCTTTCCGGAAGTCGTTCTTCCCGCGAACCATACGAGACTGGAACAGGAAAGGGAGATAATAACAGTGGCACGTAAAGTGCCCTCCGCCACACACCGTTGGGTGGCTTGCGGAGTATAGATGTAGATGTAGATGTAGGAGACAGGTTGCAGCCTTGTCTTACCCCTGAAATTACTCTGAACCATGAACTCAATTTACCGTCAACTCTAACTGCTGCATGACTATCTATGTAAAGACCTTTAATTGCTCTACCTACTTGTAAAAATCTGCACGATTCGTGCAACCTTCACCATAAACTTTAGACATTCAACAATATGTATTCACTGGCTTCTCGCCTTCAGCAAGTATAAAACGTATCACAGAAGGTTGTTCAACTAATGTGGACGTTTCAAGTGGACTCGCCACCTTGAAATGTATTTTTGAGGTTATAAACAAAACAATGTTGATACATCAGCTGATTAGGGCTCATCCCAGTGATGGAAACTTAAATCCATAAAAGTAACAAACTTGCTCTACTAACCGTTTTTTCTGCAGACCAATTTGTCTCGTTAATTATTAACTGACCCTCGTATGTACGTATGTGTTATTCATGCATGTATCACATCTCCTAGTAAACAGCTGGACCGATTTCAACCAAACGACCGACAGATCATTTTCTGTCTGGAAAGAATCACTATGAGGGTAACAACCACCCACCTATCAAAGGGCTAAGTATGGGAGGGGGGGGGGGGAGGGAGGGAGAGGCAGTGTAGCCCATGAGGCGAGAATACCCATACTTTTAGTGCTCCAGTATTTGAGAATGAGCGCACTTACAGGCTTAAACCAAACTTTACACGAAATTCCAAACCTTACGAACCTTTCTTTCTCTGACCGCAGTCACAAGATGGTGAAAGGAGGAAATAAATGTCATTTACTACATTTTTGCTGTTCCACGCAGCGAAACTGCCACATGAACCACGATATGTTAATTTATTTCTTCGCTACTACTAACAGACCCCGTGACACATTCTGCAGAGAGTATTCACATACCTCACTGAATGCACCAGAAAAATTACATCAGTCTGCAACACTTAGTTCAGCAGATACGATGTCATAAACACTGAACGCTTGGGAAACCACTGCATCATGCAAAACGTTTTAATTCACTGCTTCGTTGCTACTAGTGCTGTTCGCAAGTTTTCGCAGTCAGTATCCACATTTGCCGCTTAATTTACCTACAAAAACATATCATTGTACGACACAAAAGTCCAGGGGTTATGACGTCAAATACTGAGGCGCGAGAAACAACTGCCGCACCATACATAACGTTTTAATTTATCGCTTCTTTACTTCTAACTCTATTCACGACACATTTTGCAGACAGTACGCATAGATAATATTACATTTATCTGTATAATACACACATCAGAAAAAGTTTTGCATCACCTCGGTTCCCAGAACCCCTGAAGACAGACGTTGACTATGGATATTGTACCACAGACGCAGTCCTTTTGTCTGTTCAGAGATGTCACTAAACCCGCCCCAAGATGTAAACAACCATGCATGAGCAGCGCCTATTAGACGGAGGGGGTCCGACAGCCGGTCATTTCCAGTCACTCCACCAGAAAAGGAGGTACACGGCTCGTGTTGTCGTGTAGTTCAATCATGACTAGACGGTCAATACCGCGGTTCCATCGCGTCCGCATTGTTACTTCGTGCCAGGAAGGGCTCTCAACAAGGCAACTGTACATGCGTCTCGGAGTGAACCAAAGCGATGGAGGAGGTACAGAGAGACAGGAATTGTCGATGACATGCCTCGCTCAGGCCGCCCAAAGGCTACTACTGCAGTGGATGACCGCTACCTACGGATTATGCCTCGGAGGAACCCTGACAGCAACGCCACCATGTTGAATAATGCTTTTCGTGCAGCCACAGGACGTCGTGTTACGACTCAAACTGCGCACAATAGGCCGCTTGATGCGCAACTTCACTCCCGGCCTCCATGGCGAGGTATATCCTTGCGACCACGACACCATGTAGCGCGGTACAGATGGGCCCAAGAACATGCCGGATGGTCCGCTCAGGATTTTCATCACGCTCTCTTCACCGATGAGTGTCGCATATGCCTTCAACTAGACAACCGTCGGAGAGGTGTTTGGAAGCAAACGCCTAGACACACTGTCCAGCGACTGCAGCAAGGTGGAGGTTCCCTGCTGTTTTGGGGTGACGTTATGTGTGGCCGACGTACGCCGCTGGTGGTCATGGAAGGTGTCGTAAGGCCTGTTCTCCAGACATTAATCCTATCAAACATGCCCGTGATAGATTAAAAAGGGCTGTTTATGGACGACGTGACCCAATAACAACTCTGGGGGATCTACGCCGAATCGAGGTTTAGGACTGGGACAATGTGGACCATCAGTGCCTTGATGAACTTGTGGATAGTTTGCCACGACGAATACAGGCATTCATCAATGCAAGAGGACTTGCTAGGGTATTAGAGGTACCGGTGTGCACAGTAATCTGGACCACCAGCTCTGAAGGTCTCGCTGTATGGTGGTACAACACGCAATGTGTGGTTTTCATGAGCAATAAAAAGGGCGTAAATGATGTTTATATTGATCTGTATTCCATTTTTCTGTACAGGTTCCGAAACTCACGGAACCGATGTGATGCAAAACTTTTTTTTGTGTGTAGTATCATTGTACAGCACATAGTTCATGATATAACATTAAGCTGCACGAGAATGAAACTGCATGGCGAAGTTCGCTAGAAACACAAGTAAAATATATGTACAAGTAAGCGTGAAGTATGTTGAGTATGTGTGGGATATATTTGATCTGGAGAGACATAAAGAAAAGCAATTTCTATAATAAAAAAATTAAACACTAAAATACTTAGATACTAAAGCACACATTTTATACTAAAAATTCCACTGCAATAACATCTCTCTCTTACTGTAATTTAGTTTCAGAAGCTATTATTGTTTGAATCAACTCTGTATAGTCATTTACCAGATTCCATTAACTTGGCTACAATCTGATTGAATTTTACGTAAGCAAACTTTTCCTATAAGATTTTGCAATAGTTAAGAAAACACAAAAACTATTTGAATGGTGCCTCTTCATATTATCTTGGCACTTCGTAAATTTGTAAAATAGGATACTCGGATATAGGATATAGGTGTATGATTAGGACGAAGTAACAGGGTGAACCACTTTGATTAAAGTTCAACAATGATGATCAAAAACACAGTTTAAATTAATGGTTCACGCTGTACAAAAGTAAATTTACTATAAAGTAAGTCTTATCTAGTGGCTGTAGGCTTGGATGTAGCGATTGGTTACGGCAGCTACACTACCCACAGTACGACCTGCAAGTCTCTTGCTGTATGGACTTAATTCCTCTTCTTGGCCGTTTGCAGTCTTACTCCTGCTCCACAAAGGTGTTGCCTCAATCACTGCTGCCCACAGACTGTGTGACTTACTTCCCGCGCTTGCTCTAGGTAGCGCGCCAATTCGCCCTTGTCACATTTTCCACTCCCCAGAGCCACCTTTCGTTTCAAACAAAAGCACACTGGCTTTTATACAACACCTATTTCTCATATTGTTGCTAAGCGTGACCATTTCTTAAATTGTCAAATTTACATTAACATGAGCAATTTACATACACAATATTTTAAATACTAAAGGTCACCAGAAAATTATTTAACATAATAAACAATCTACATAGTATTTTAATTATATTATACACATACAGTACAAACTACTTCAACCTCCTGTCCAACACACTTTACATATACAGAAAGTATAGTACCAATATGCGAAAATTTTAAAAGCAAAAAATTATGAAAAATTTAAATGAAACGTAAACAAATATTGTTATAAGTTGTATTCCCTGTTCCTGGATTCCAAACGGCGTTGCGCACTGCAGCTTCAGTTCCAGCTCCCTCAGCTGCTGTTATGCGACGTCTCAGTTCACTCACTGTTCATGTGCCCCCTTTACATACAAGAGGGTCTCGTATAAATTCCCACAGGAAATCACATACAGTCAGGTCCGGTGACCTTGGAGGCCGGTAACTTAAGGCTGAATCATTTGATCCAGTGCGACCATTCTATCGTTCAGGAATCCTTCGATTTAAAAATTCTCAGACTTCCAGCTGTCAGTGTGGCGGTACCCCATCATGTTGGTAAATGGAGTTGTTAGAATCAGTCTCCAACTGTCGGAAAAGGAAGTTCTCAAGCATATCGAGATATGGGCTTCCTTAACAGTGTTCACTGCAAAGGAAAATACACCATACACCTTTTCCTGTGAAACTGCACAAAGTACATAAAATTTTGGAGAGTCCCTCTCATGTTGTACAACTTCATGTGGTTGTTTTGTACCCCCTGTTCTCACATTATGACGGTTCAAATTTCCATTTACACTACTGGCCATTAAAATTGCTACACGAAAAAGAAAAGCCGGTGATAAACGGGTATTCAAAAATGGTTAAAATGGCTTTGAGTACTATGGGACTTCACTTCTGAGGTCATCAGTCCCCTAGAACAGAACTACTTAAACTTAACTAAGGACATCACACACATCCATGCCCGAGGCAGGATTCAAACCTGCAACCGTAGCGGTCGCACGGTTCCAGACTGTAGCACCTAGAACCGCTCGGCCACACCGGCCGGCTAAACGGGTATTCATTGGACAAATATATTATACTACAACTGACATGTGATTACATTTTCACGGAATTTTGATGCATAGATCCTGAGAAATCAGTACCCAGAACACCACCTCTGGCCGTAATAACGGTCGTGATAGGCTGGGTCATTGAGTCAAACAGAGCTTGGATGGCATGTACAGGAACAGCTGCCCATGCAGCTTCAACACGATACCACAGTTCATCAAGAGTAGTGACTGGCGTATTGGAAGAGCCAGTTGCTCGGCTACCATTGACCAGACGTTTTGAGTTGGTGAGAGATCTGGAGAATGTGCTGTCCAGGGCAGCAGTCGAACATTTTCTGTAACCAGAAAGGCCCGTACAGGACCTGCAACATGTGGTCGTGCATTATCCGGCTGAAATGTAGGGTTTCGCAGGAATCGAATGAAGGGTAGAGCCACATCTGAAATGTAACGTCCACTGTTCAAAGTGCCGTCAATGCGAAAAAGAGGTGACCGAGACGTGTAACCAATGGTACCCCATACCATCACGCCGGGTGATACGCCAGTATGGCGATGACGAATACACGCTTCCAATGTGCGTTCAGCGCGATGTGGCCAAACACGGATGCGACCATCTTGATGCCTCGGAAACAGAACCTGGATTCATGCGAAAAAATGACGTTTTGCCATTCGTGCACCCAGGTTCGTCGTTGAGTACACCATCGCAGGCGCTCCTGTCTGTGATGCAGTGTGAAGGGTAACCGCAGTCATGGTCTCCGAGCTGATAGTCCATGCTGCTGCAAACGTCGTCGAACTGTTCGTGCAGATGGTTGTTGTCTTGCAAAAGTCCCCATCTGTTGACTCAGGATGCCGGCCGAAGTGGCCGTGCGGTTAAAGGCGCTGCAGTCTGGAACCGCAGGACCGCTACGGTCGCAGGTTCGAATCCTACCTCGGGCATGGATGTTTGTGATGTCCTTAGGTTAGTTAGGTTTAATTAGTTCTAAGTTCTAGGGGACTAATGACCTCAGCAGTTGAGTCCCATAGTGCTCAGAGCCATTTGAACCATTTGACTCAGGGATCGAGGCGTGGCTGCACGATCCGTTACAGCCATGCGGATAAGATGCCTGTCATCTCGACTGCTAGTGATACGAGGCCGTTGGGATCCAGCACGGCGTTCCGTATTACCCCCTGAACCCACCGATTCCATATTGTGCTAACAGCCATTGGATCTCGACCAACGCGAGCAGCAATGTCGCGATACGATAAACCGCAATCACGATAGGCTACAATCCGACCTTTATCAAAGTCGGAAACGTGATGGTTCGTAATTCTCCTCCTTACACGAGGCATCACAACAAACGTTTCACCAGGCAACATCTGCCACCTGCTGCTTGTGTATGAGCACGTTGTAGGTGTTGCCACCGGCGCCAACCTTGTGTGAATGCTCTGAAAAGCTAATGATTTGCATGTCACAGCATCTTCTTCCTGTCGGTTAAATTTCGCGTCTGTAGCATGTCATCTTCGTGGTGTAGAAATTTTAATGGCCAGTAGTATACATGGAATGTTGCCTCGTGACTAAACATTAAACGTGGAAGAATCCCATCCCGTCAAGAACGACATTACAGAACTCCACACATTGTTGTTCGTCACCTTGACGAAGAGCTTGCAGTAGCTGAATTTTGTATGGTTTCACGTGTAAACGACGAAGCAACACACGCCAGACCGACATCGGGGGGCATGTTGAGTTGTCGAGCTGCACGGCGAACGCATTTCTGCGGACTCCTTGTGAAACTATGGCGGATGCGTTCGACGTCTGTCAGACACTCGGGGACGGCCCGGAGATTTGCCTTTACACAAACAACCCGTTTCTCGGAACTGTTCATGCTACCGCCTAATGCTCTGTGCTTTAGGATGATCTACACCATACCTTGTAGAAAGTCATGCTGAACAGTTATTACGGATCCGCACGATTTTGTTGTCCCGACACCATTTTTGCTGGAACTGAAGCGGACGCACAGTGCTGCTACCTAGCGGAACCACGTAGAACTCGAAAGTTTACTCTTTCCAACAGTACGTTCTTCAAGCACATATCCCAAGTAGCGTAATAGTTACGATTTTTATAGTTCTGATACTTTTTGAAAATCGGGTGGTTTTTTTTATACGCGCTGTATATTATATACGTATGTTTCAAGTCAGGTTACGGAATTTATCTAGACAGAGATCTTCTTGCCTTGAAGGTAAAGTGTGCGATATTTCATCAAGAACAGAATAAAATTATAAATTTGTATCAATTACAAACAAAAACAAACAGACGGATACTCTTCTTTATAGACACAGACAGATAAGGAGAAATATTTTTCGCTGATAGAACGCCGTGCGTTGCACTGGACGGCAAATGTACAACAGATGGGAGACTAACAACGGATGTATTCCGAGAAAGTGCAATTAAACTGATAAGGTTCTCAGTAACCATAAATAATTTATCAGATAAGGTGAACAACACTGTCAGATCGTTCGTAACGAAACTATTGACTACAGGAGCAAACATCCTCGTTAAGCAATCGAAAGAAAATTTCATTCGTAATTCATATAATCAGCTGATGTCGGCGATGTATCATTTTCAAGTGGTGTTTGTTATCCTCATACTTTTACGCAGTCACCCTTGTGGGTGTCTTGGGTGCACGCCTGCCACTTAAATATACAGTAGTGCGCAAAGCAATTGGATTGAACTAATATTTTACAAGGAATTGAAGTTCGTTAGCTGTAACCGATTTTATCCGCCCAATTGTTGCATTCTTGGCAAAGTGTTGTTGCGTTGTGTATGAACGACAATTGTACAGGGTGAAAATTATTGAACTATATGAAAAAAACGTAAATTAGTTGCAAACTACAGCGTGCACACACTTTATTCATCATGTAAACGTCAGTACAGGCATTAGATACGCCTCAAGTCATTAGCGATGAGGTGCCGCCGACAGTTAGCGAAGTTCTCTATGACCCGCTGAAGTGTCGGAACATCGATGCCATCGATGACCTCCTGAATGGCTCTTTTCAGCTCAGCAATGGTTTTGGTGTTATTGCTGTACACCTCTTCCTTAATATAGCCGATGCCTGTGGTCTCTGGGTACCCCAGAGCGAGAATGAGACCCCCAGACTGCTTCTCTAGGACATCAAACACTCTCCTACTTCGATGGGG
This sequence comes from Schistocerca americana, assembly GCF_021461395.2. Lineage (NCBI taxonomy): Eukaryota > Metazoa > Arthropoda > Insecta > Orthoptera > Acrididae > Schistocerca > Schistocerca americana. The sequence continues at coordinate 191,465,032 of NC_060128.1, forward strand.
TCGAACTCCGAGTTGCATGAATCACATCTTGCCGAAATGAGGGTCACTTTGCGTTCGGTAGTCACCGTTCCATCAAACAATATCGAATCGACTATTCCGTGACTTGACACTGCACACCACACAGTCACCCGTTGAGGTTGAAGAGACTTCTCGATCGCGAAATGCGGATTCTCAGTCCCCCAAATGCGCCAATTTTGCTTATTGACGAACTCATCCAAATGGAAGCAGTCTTCGTCACTAAACCAAAACATAAATGAGCATTGTAATTTCCATCATGCCCCGCGGCTAACTGTGCAGTTTGAACGTTCTAACGCAAACCGTTCAGAAGTTATGAGGATTTTATTTCATATAGCTCAATAATTGTCACTTTTTAGGTCACCTCCAATTCAGTTGAGCGCTTGTGTGTGTAGCAACGGCGTTTGATTTCTGTGTTCTCAACAGGAAAACTTTGTGTGTGTGTGTGTGTGTGTGTGTGTGTGTGTGTGTGTTCAAATGAACATTTCACCTGAGAAGTTGGCAAAGGTAGACCTTACCTCCTTTGGTGGTGTGGGTAAATCTACTCTTTCAAGCGCTGTTTGGGGGGGATATAGCGATACTGGCTCACTGGCTCCAAAGAGAAGAGGAGACGTGGACGAAAACCGAAAACCGCCCCTAGAACTGATAAAAGTCTACTTAGAAACAAGAGAATTCATCCTGACTATTAAGGAGCTTCAGACAATCCCTACAGGTAAAATGTTTATTGATATGACCGGTTTCGGTTTCTTTAGAACCATCTAAAGTACTGATATTTCGATTACCGGAGTAACCCGTCCCAATACAGCAACTTTCACGTGCTGCGTCACGTAAAATTGGTTGGCAGAATGCACGTCATTTATAATAATTATATGAATAGTGTTATAATTAATATAAATGATGTGCATTCTGCCAACCAATTTTACGTGACGCAGCATGTGAAAGTTGCTGTATTTGGAATGGTTATTCCCGTAACCGAAATATCAGATCTGAAGATGGTTCTAAAGAAACCGAAACCGGTCATATGAATAAATATTTTGCAATCAAGACGGATTAAAAGTTGCATTGTAAAATCACTGATTGCGGCTATCCTATCAGACATTATATCTGTTTTTGCAAAAATCCCTACAGGGATTGAAACTGACTCTTCAACGCTATGGTGTAGGCTTCTTAGTTAGGCGCTGAAGGCACGAAAGCTAATAAAGAAGCGGTTGTTAACACCTGCAGTGAAGAAAAACGACTCGTATTGGGCAGAACGCAGAAATCTTGGCCCTCCAGTGACTGGAAGCCCGTAATTTTCAGTGACGAGTCGCTTTTTATTGTTCAGAGTTACAAAGCGCCGGCCGGAGTGGTCGAGCGGTTCTAGGCGCTTCAGTCTGGCACCGCGCGACCGCTACGGTCGCAGCTTCGAAACCTGGCTCGGCCATTGGTGTGTGTGCTGCCCTTAGGTTAGTTAGGTTTAAGTAGTTCTAAGTTCTAGGGGACATGACCTCAGCTGTTAAGTCCCATAGTGCTCAGAGCCATTTGAACCATTTTGAAGTTACAAAGCAAGGACTATCCGGCGAAGCATCCACGATGCAACGAGACAACCATCTTGAGCAGAACGTAAAGTACTCTCCTAAAAAAGTGTTTTGGGATTTCTTCACTGCGAGTAGCCCTGGGGCAGTACTTCCAGTTGAGAGTACAGCGAGTTCAACCGCACACACGGAATACGATATTCCAGAGCCTGTATTGTTCAGAATTACGATGCAGGGTTACTGCGGACATGCTCGTATGCGAGCAAGCGACTTTCAACTAAAATGTCTCCCGTGCACAGGACTGTACACAATGGACGTAAGAGTACTGGTCGAAGACACCTGTTGACGACACATGGAAGTTTGTGTCTGGCCGTGGTGGAGCATTGCTCTGACAGCCACACAGTAATGCGGCCGCTCCCGATGAGCGGGAAGTCCGGGTTCGAGTCCCTTTGCGGCAGAAATTTTCATTGTTGTCATTCAATTCCACAACTGACGGTTGTCCATATTTGCAACTCCGAATACATTTCATGTACATACATGGAAAGTCTTAGGCACAGGATTCTCTCATTCCTGCAGACCTTTGCCGACGGTAACGAAACCAATGAAAGAACTTACGTTAGTAAATTTCGTGAAAGTGTCGTTTCATGACGACGAACTACGAAATATTTAGTGTGACGTCGTCTAGACTATGCTACAACGTGTTCAGAAGGTCATTAAAGCAAGAGGAGCACACATTAGCTATAAACATTCAGCAAGCTACTTCTGTATTTTACATACAGGGTGGACCTTAATAAATCCGACAAACTGCAGGGACAGATTCGTGACTGGAAAAGGAGAAAAAGGTCCTACGAACGTGTGTCTGGAAATGCATCGCTGCCACGGTAGATGGAGTGACGAATGAAAGCTCCCCTTGTGATTCTAGAATTAATAGACGTATTACTCCAATAACTGGTAATGAGATTAAGTTTAAAGCAATGCACGTCCAGTGTGTTCTTGCGCGATGCTGGTTGTGTGATTGAAGCAGAGTACTATAAGCAGCATGAAACACCTGGTTAAATCCGCAGGACAGAACAAATAGTAGGAATTGTGCAAAGGGGTCAAAATTGAGCGGCTGTCATATACACTCGAACACATATAACTTTATTTAGTTGCCCAAGCATTACAGCGCAAATTTCCAAGCTTAACTATCGACTGAATATGTCACACAATCTTATGGGTTAAGGGCACAACCTCTTTAATTGTTTTAAAACGGCTGAAGGCCCAAGATTTAAAAGCACAACTACAATAAATTTTCAAAGGCAGAAGGCCCAAAGCTTTATCCTTAAATAATCTTAAAAAAGGAGGCTAAAGGCCCAAACAATCTAAGACATAACAAGTAAGGAATTTAAATTTTAAGACGGATGAAGGCCCATGATCGTAAAACACAACTACAACAAATTTTCAACAGGCAGAAGGCCCAAAGCTTTATCCAGAAAACAAAAAAATATTTTAAATGAGGCTGAAGGCCCAAACACTGCAAGACTTGACAAGTAAGGAACTTTCAGTTTTATAGCGGCTGAAGGCTCATTATTTAAAACGCAACTAAAAGCATACAAATTCAAACCAACGGCTATGAGCCATTAAAATACACAATCAAACACCAATAAGACGACAGTACAACCAGCGACGCTCAGAAGTTTCCGGGGGTCGGTCTGCACTTGAAATATTAACAGGTAGTCGGCCCGACTATATCCGATCCGCCGGCAACCCAAGCAAGAGACAGTCTACGGACCCACCGACAAGACGACATGCTTTCCACCCGACCAGTACACAAGGAACTCCAAAGCCAAAGCGTAAAAGGCGTAGCCGAACACAACCAAGTACACATAAGCTGTCAAAACTACACACACGTGTCCGACAGCGACAACACGCTGAGGAAAGGACACTGCGTGAATTTTACGTCAGCGGCCAGGGCAGGTAACCGGAACGCTAACGGCCACAAGGCAGAAAATTCCGATGGCGCACTTGGACTTCAAGTAACCAAAATACAGTTAAACTCCACCGGATGGTGGCCAAACTTTCGCCAACCCGAACACTCGCTGTTGCTCACGGTAATACCCCCAACAGCCAACCATGAAAACCAACGGCACAATGTGTACAGACTGGCTTCGGTAATGGAATCACCACTCAACTCTGATGTCCCGGGTCGGTGAACCACGGAACTCGTAGCAATCGGAATAGCTCCCACAGCCGCACACTGGCTAGCCGGAAACTATGAGCACCAGACCAAAGATAGTAGGAAGAACCACGGCATAACCGCAGTAGCGGCGGGGAAACAAACGCAGAGTAACAGTCGAGGTTCAAACAAACGCATAAACCGGGGCCAGCACGTCTCACAGGAGAATGGTCCGATAGTCGTGTCGGGATCAAGCTAAGATGGTGTTTGTGTACGGCCGAGCAGATGGAAACTGTCGAGATGTAGCACCTGGCCCTCCAGATGTGGTGTACACACAGTCCGCCGCCTCCCTGCACCTTCGTCTGTGTGAAAGCATCCGTGACCACACAAGCGCCCAAAAAGGGCTTGAAGTGTGGTCTGATGTGGTTGGTGTTGGGGGGTACTTGTTTCAGTGTAGCCGTGCTGCCTCTCTACCGTTTCGCTCTGGTCGGCCCTACACAAACACCCTCTCGGCGTGTTCCCGACACTAATACCGGACCATTCTGATGATTACAGTACGCGGCATCAATCACACAGCCTGCAACACACGAGGAACACACGGGACGGGATCAGGGGTACTTTAATTCGGCAGCGCCATCTACCGTGGTAACGACGCATTTCCGGACACGTTCATAGGACCTTTTTTCCCCTCCATTTCCACTCAAGTATCCGTCCCTGCAGTTTGTCGGTTCTATTAACGTTCACCCTGCGTAGTTTAATCGTCTTGTTCCAGTTAATTTGTCCACTAATGTGACACTTCCTGACAAAATGCAGCAACCATACTGGCCGCAGGAAGCGAAACGGAACTTCACGGGTTTACAGGGTATGTGATGTTATTGCAGTGATTACAAAATCGGTAGAATTTACAAAGAACTTAATAATATGAGCCCACTTGTCAGTAAGATGTTACACCCTCTCTGGGCTGCACACACACACACACACACACACACACACACACACACACACACACACACACACACACACACACACACACGCACACACACACCGCTTCCATTGGAAAGAGTGCCATAAATCCGACGTTGTATCGTGGTGTTAACTGCAGCCAACTCAGGGGATGGTAATTTGTAGTTCGGCTGCCGCTAGTCTCCAGCAAGTGGTGCGGGATGAGACAGAACGGCACATGCAGTCCGTTACTTCGTCTCGGATGACAGGATCAAGTGTGGAGAGGGGGGCGACAAGCTGGGTATACCAGATAGCGATCCTGTATCACGGTGGTCATACGTGGTCAACGGGAACCGGGGCAACTAGTATGCCCGCCATCACGTTCCATTCTAGCCCATCATCAGCTCACCGTCATATCCGAATGTCCCACGAATTTGGATATTCCACATTTCGAACAGCAGGCAAATAGAACCCCCCAGAGCGAGGAGCGTTTCGAATTTCAAGTGCAGATAACGCTGTCTCACACGTGTACGCAACATCGCCATGTTCTTCACAGTGATTATTCAACATTTGAAGTTACTCGTGTCACTTGTACAGGGTGGTCCCAAATATACGTCAGACAGGTACAGAGGACCGAAATAAGCAGATGTACAGGAAGGTGCGTGCGGTAATACCGCCTCGTCCCGACAGCGAACGCCGTTGACTGGATTCGCCAGTTGTATTCATCATTTCCTGCATGAATCTCGAGCAGCACGCATCACCAATGCGGAGATGGACGACGTGCATTTAATGTATGGGGCTGCACAAGGAGTTCAAAGTATGTACAGGGAGCGATTCCCGTACAGGAACCAGCCTGATCGTTTAACCTTCGAGAGTCTCCATCAAGAGTTACGCACGAATAGATAGTTTTATGCTTCCAGGCGTGAAACTGCCATTGGAAGATATCGCATAACACCTGCAATGGAAGAAAGAATATTACATCTACATCTACATTTATACTCCGCAAGCCACCCAACGGTGTGTGGCGGAGGACACTTTACGTGCCACTGTCATTACCTCCCTTTTCTGATCCAGTCGCGTATGGTTCGCGGGAAGAACGACTTCCGGAAAGCCTCCGTGCGCGCTCGAATCTTTCTAATTTTACATTCGTGATCTCCTCGGGAGGTATAAGTAGGAGGAAGCAATATATTCGATACCTCATCCAGAAACGCACCCTCTCGAAACCTGGACGTCAAGCTACACCGCGATGCAGAGCGCCTCTGTTGCAGAGTTGCCACTTGAGTTTGCTAAACATCTCCGTAGCTCTGTCACGGTTACCAAATAACCCTGTCACGAAACGCGCCGCTCTTCTTTGGATCTTCTGTATCTCCTCCGTCAACCCGATCTGGTACGGATCCCACACTGTTGAGCAATACTCAAGTATAGGTCGAACAAGTGTTTTGTAAGCCACCCCCTTTGTTGATGGACTACATTTTCTAAGGACTATCCCAATGAATCTCAACCTGGTACCCGCCTTACCAACAATTAATTTTATATGATCATTCCACTGCAAATCGTTCCGCACGCATACTCCAAGATATTTTACAGAAGTAACTGCTACCAGTGTTTGTTCCGCTATCATATAATCATACAATAAAGGATCCTTCTTTCTATGTATTCGCAATACATTATATTTGTCTATGTTAAGGGTCAGTTGCCACTCCCTGCACCAAGTGCCTATCCGCTGCAGATCTTCCTGCATTTGGCTACAATTTTCTAATGCTGCAACTTCTCTGTATACTACAGCATCATCCGCGAAAAGCCGCACGGAACTTCCGACACTATCTACTAGGTCATTTATATATATTGTGAAAAGCAATGGTCCCATAACACTCCCCTGTGGCACGCCAGAGGTTACTTTAACGTCTGTAGACGTCTCTCCACTGATAACAACATGCTGTGTTCTGTTTGCTAAAAACTCTTCAATCCAGCCACACAGCTGGTCTGATATTCCGTAGGCTCTTACTTTGTTTATCAGGCGACAGTGCGGAACTGTATCGAACGCCTTCCGGAAGTCAAGGAAGTCGGGTATGTTGAGCATCCATAGTTCCCAACTGTGGGCTCACGGTAGCCCACATGGCACAATAGCAGGCGCCTTCCGAGAAAGGTCCTCCATTAATGTTTGGGCAGGCATTGCGCGCAATGACGTAGTAGGGCCATACGTTCTACCCAGTCGTATAACTGGCCTCACATACGTCATCTTCCTACAGGAGGTCTTACGTGAGCTTCGGGGCGATGTTCCTCCAACTGTCCGCAGACGAATGTGGTTCCAGCACGCTGCAGCCCCAGCTCAGTCCAGTCGAAACGTTAGGAATCACACGGACGCTGTTTACGGTGGATAGGACGGGGCGACCGCGTTCTCCCGATTTAACCTGCGTGGATTTTGTCTTGAGAGGGTCATATGAAAAGCCTGTCGTACGAGACTCCCGTCACGTCTCAAGAAGATCTAGCTGTCTAGCTGAAGGACACGTAATCGGCATGCCTGACGCCTTTTCTAATATAAAGTAATGAGACTAATGAAAAAAAAAATTTGCTTACCGTTTTAGTCAATTTTAGTGTTGCCTCCTTGAAAGTAGTTCTCTAGAACTCATCCTCTGGAATATCCTCCACGACCCTCGTCACAGCTTTTTGGACATCTTGTGTTGTTTCAAAATGGTGTCCCTTGACCTCCGTTTTGACTCTTGGAAATAGAAAAAAGTCTCTCGGAGAGATATCTGGTGAATAAGGTGGCTATGGTAGCACTGAAATTTGTTTTGAGGTTAAAAATTGCTGTACTGACACAGCAGTATGGGATGGCGAATTATCGTGATGCAGAATCCAATTATCAGCAATTTTGGCACAGAGACGAAGAACTCTTTTGCGAAGGCTTTCTAAACTTTCTTTGTAGTAATATTGATTAACTGTTTGTACAGGAGGCACTCACTCGTTTTGAACAGTTTCCTTGGACTGAAAGAAGCACACAAGCATGCATTTCACTTTTGACTTTGACATGCGAGCTTTTTTTGAGCACCGTTGCGAACTTTGGCGTTTTGTCTTTGGATCGTACTGAAAAAACCAACTTTCATCCCCAGTGATAACACAGCTGAACAATTCTGGATTTATTTCCGTTTGCTCTAACAGATTGGCTGCCACATTTTTCCGTATTTCTCGCTGTTGTGGTGTGAGAGTTTTGGGGACCATTTTTGCACAAATCTTTCTCATACCAAGATCTTCAGTTATTATTAGACGAACCGTTTCTGGATTGATGTTCAGTTCTTCTGCAATCATTTTCACGTATAATCTTCGATCAGATCGTACGAGTTCAAGCACCCTGGCAAAGTTGACATCCCTCCGTGATGTTGATGGTCGTCCACTGCGGTCTTTGTCTTCAGTATTCGTTCTGCCTTCACTAAACATTTTATACCAACAAAAAAACTTGAGCTCTAGACATAACCTCATCTCCAAAAGCCCTCTTCTACGGTCACAGGTTCGAATCCTGCCTCGGGCATGGATGTGTGTGATGTCCTTAGGTTAGTTAGGTTTAAGTAGTTCTAAGTTCTAGGGGACTGATGACCACAGCAGTTGAGTCCCATAGTGCTCAGAGCCAGCCAAAAGCCCTCCTTAATCTTACCGTAAATTGCCGTCGCGTTTTCACCCAATTTAACGCAAAAAGAACTGGCATACCGTTGCGCAATATTATGCAGTTCCATTTCCATGACGCGAGACACAAACACGTGTTACGTTACTACAGCGCAACTCATGACTGAGCAGTTGCATCGATGTGCCGCTTGGACTAGAAGCAGCTCATTGACCAAGGTCAAAGATATCGTTGCCTACGCAAGCCTGCAGGGTTGCCACATCTTGCAAAGAAAATCAGTCTCATTACTTTATTGTCCCACCTCGTACACCGACCTGTGAGCCGTTGCTGTGAATCGTGTATACTCTCTGTAGTACCACCTGTGAACTAATAATAAATTTCTATTGTCATTTGTCTTCACATGCTTTTTCAGTTTCCTGTAATTCATACTGTTGTAGAAGCTAGCGCTGTAATGTGTCATTAGCACCTTCTTTTGTCATCAGTCCACTGACTAGTTTGATGCGGCCCGCGACGAATTCCTTTCCCGTGCTAACCTCTTCATCTCAGAGTAGCACTTGCAACCTACAGCCTCAATTATTTGCTTGACGTATTCCAATCTCTGTCTTCCCCTACAGTTTTTTCCCTCTACAGGTCCCTCTAGTACCACGGAAGTCATTCCCTCATGTCTTAGCAGATGTCCTATCATCCTGTCCCTTGTCCTTATCAGTGTTTTCCACATATTCCTTTCCTCTCCGATTCTGCGTAGAACCTCCTCATTCCTTACCTTATCCTTCCTTTCCTGTATGCTGAGTCTGTCCTTCCGACAATCATATCTTTTTCGATGTCTTCACATTTTTCCTGCAGCCATTTCGTCTTAGCTTCCCTGCACCTCCTATTTATTTCATTCCTCAGCGACTTGTATTTCTGTATTCCAGATTTTCCCGGAACATGTTTGTACTTCCTCCTTTCATCAATCAACTGAAGCATTTCTTCTGTTACCCATAGTTTCTTCGCAGCTACCTTCTTTGTACCAATGTTTTCCTTCCCAACTTCTGTGATGGCCCTTTTTAGAGATGTCCATTCCTCTTCAACTGTACTGCCTACTGCGCTATTCCTTATTGCTGTATCTATAGCGTTAGAGAACTTCAAACGTATCTCGTCATTCCTTAGTACTTCCGTATCCCACTTCTTTGCGTATTGATTCTTCCTGACTAATGTCTTGAACTTCAGCCTACTCTTCATCACTACTATATTGTGATCTGAGTCTATATCTGCTCCTGGGTACGCCTTACAATCCAGTATCTGATTACGGAATCTCTGTCTGACCATGATGTAATCTAATTGAAATCTTCCCGTATCTCCCGGCCTTTTCCAAATATACCTCCTCCTCTTGTGATTCTTGAACAGGGTATTCGCTATTACTAGCTGAAACTTGTTACAGAACTCAATTAGTCTTTCTCCTCTTTCATTCCTTGTCTCAAGCCCATTTTCTCCTGTAACCTTTTCTTCTACTCCTTCCCCTACAACTGCATTCCAGTCGCCCATGACTATTAGATTTTCGTCCCCCTTTACATACTGCATTACCCTTTCAATATCCTCATACACTTTCTCTATCTGTTCACCTTCAGCTTGCGACGTCGGCATGTATACCTGAACTATCGTTGACGGTGTTGGTCTGCTGTCGATTCTGATTAGAACAACACGGTCACTGAACTGTTCACAGTAACACACCCTCTGCCCTACCTTCCTATTCATAACGAATCCTACACCTGTTATACTATTTTCTGCTGCTGTTGATATTACCTGATACTGATCTGACCTGAAATCCTTGTCTTCCTTCCACTTCACTTCACTGACCCCTACTATATCTAGATTGAGCACCTACACATTCCTATACGAAATCTGCTTCTTTACGTCTACATCTGTGACATACAGTTTAGTACCGCCTTGTACATCCTACCGTGCCTAGTAACAACAGTAATGGCGTTGCACCTGTCACAGAGAGCTGCAACTGTAATCGTTTACGTACCCGCCGACGGCTTGTTCGTGCACGATGACGCAGTGACATTCGACCGCGTCTTCCGGGTGCCTCCGTTTTTTTGTCAGGCAGTATTAGTGCTGTTGTCGAAGATAGTAAGACAGCCGAATATCGATACCAGCGATGCAAGTAGAACACCCAAGCGGCAGCCGCCACGGTTCAGCCATGTTCTGAAGAAACAGAGCACATTGAACGACTAGAGACAGGACGTTGATATTCACATGACATATACATTACTATTGAGCCGTGGTAAAATTTGCTGTTTTGAAGAGCGCGCCGCAGCGCGTAGTGTAAAGCAGTCGCCCTCCGTTTCTGGCGGTGGCGCCGCTGTGGCAATCGCAGCTTTGGTGTCTCCCTCTGGTGGGAAAGGGGAAAGGTTGCCTTTTCAGAGCATTTAAGGGGCGCTATGAGCTCGCTTGGGGGGGGAATCTGGTCACTTGGTCAGTCGGAGTGAGTCTGGGTCAGTCACTCGTCACCAGTTGCTGGTCTGTCTCGTTCGCATTTGTGCGGGAGTTAGTGTCTGTCTGTCGTTCGGAGTGCTAGTATGTCTGTCGTTTGGATCAAACTTTAAAGCTTTGCCACTCCTCCAGTAACAGAACTCAGCTAGTGGTCGCCCGGTCGGGGCTGAGTTCCTGCATCTGAGTCTGCGCGTTAGGCCGCCAGTCTGTCGAGTTTGCTCAGGCAATGGTCATTGGCGGTTGGATCGATCGATCGATCGGTTGGTCGGTCGCGCACTGGGACACCAGATGACTTGTCCGTCATGAGCGTCGGTGCATGTGAGGTCGCCACGTAAGTCCAGTGGGCCGCGCCGTATAGCGAGGGGTAGTGGCTTCGCGGTCGACACGAGAGCAACAGGAGTCAACCCACGACGTCGGTCTGGCCGGTGCGAGCTGCGACGCCGTGAGACGGCAGATCGGCGCGTCTTCCTGCGTCCGTTGAAGCGGCTGGCAGCGCACGGTTCGGGAGAGCGTTTTGGTGGTGCTGCGCCAGGTCTTGGCCACACATAGTTTATTAGAAGTTAAGTGATTCGTGACATGTTGTTAAATTCTACTTATGTTCTTGGTCAGTCTCTGGTCCCCAGCTTGCTCGTCTGTCTCCCGTCCGCATTTGTTAGGCAGTTAGTGTCTTTCTGTCTGTACGTTAATAGCTGCCTCTGTCATGTCGGATTCGGTGTTAACGAATTTATTGCTTGAAGTGAAGTGTAACGGCCGAATTCCTGAAATATGTTTTTATCTTGCCTATCATCTTGAGTGGCGGTATATGTGTAATGTAGAGCATGTTGGTACATTTTATGTAAGGCTGCATTTCATGGGTTTTTATTTAAATGGTCATTTTAGTACATAAAGTTGCCACCCTTCCACCGTCAGAGTTTTCTTTTAAAAACAAGTTGCACTTTCAGTGGCAAGTAATGTTTTTAATGTGAGTGTTTTGTACCATTTCCATCCTTCCTACGGTGTGTATAGTTTATATGTTTGTGTGAGTTGTTAAAATTGTTTTTAGTTTAAAGTAATCTGGTGTGTTGCAGATATGCACCAGTGTAGTCTTTCAGAGGTTGTTGTGAGTGGTCGTGACTACGGCCGTGTCATAAGGGAGCGGCAAGGTTCTCAGCCCGAAAGCTCATACTGTCAATTGTTATTTCTGCCTCTGAATAAATTCTAACTTGATATTTATAGGGTGCTTTCTGATTATAATTTTAAAATCTGTTTAAAAAAAGAAAGGGTTTTTAGGAATAGAGTTTCCATTTGTTGAAAGAAATTTGTTTTCATCAGTTACCCACTGGCAACTACTTCCACGCTCACATAGTGTGATTAAATGTGTTAATGGTCTTGATGAATCGCTAATAAATAAAGTAAATTCTTTAAGGAAAGATTTTGAAAGTAAATTCATGGTTCAACTATGTTTTGCAGAAATGATTAGCATTTGAACCGTGTCGGACCGTGTGTTCGAGGTCAACATCGGTATCGCGGCGCAACGCTATTTACCGGTTAAATATGCTTGCGGCTCTCGTTGCCGCTGTAAACCGAAGGTAATGAATGAGTGTGACTCGAGCGGACGTGCTGGATTCCGTGCAGATGTATGCGCGAACCGTACCGCCAAATCAGGGAGTCTGAAAGAGGGCACATTATTGGCTTGAGAAAATGTGACGCAGCCATCCGGAAAATTGCTGCTCGGGTAAGACGAAGTGTTTCGGCAGTGCAACGGGTGTACGCAGAATGGTTCAGGGAAGGCCGTAGAAGACGTCGAGATGGGTCAGGTCGCAGCACCCACACCACCCCGCATAGAAGACCGACACCTCGTGCAAATAGCACTGCCGGACAGATCTGCGTCCTCCTGTGGTACAACGGCGGAACACTGTGACACAGCGTACACTGTCAGGAGTGACGGTCCGTCGCCGTTTATTGCGGCACAGGTCACGTTCGCGTCTACCACTTATCCGCCTACCTTTGACGACTTTGTAGAAACCAGCTAGACGGCAGTGGTGTATGCAACGACGTCAACGGTGACAGGAATAGCATCACACAGTGTTCCAAAATGATGATCGCATTCTGGTTCGTTGCAGACGGGGCGAACGGCATCACTGTGGCCGCTTCACACGACACATACAACGCCAGCACCACAGCTCACCTTCTTCGACTCTCTTCGGTTCCGGTTTTCTCAGTCCATGTTACACTGCCATACAACGATGTACTCCAGATGTACATTCTCAGAAATTTCTTCCTGAAATTAAAATCTATGTTTGATAGTAGTACACTTCTCTTGGCCAAGAACGCCCTTTTTATCAGTGCTAATCTGCTTTTAACAACCTCCTTACTCCATCAATGGTTATTTTGCTGCTGCTTCACTTCATCTACTACATGACCATCAACCCCTATGTTTAGTTCCTCGCTGTTCTCATTTCAGTTACTTCTCATTACCTTCATCTTTCTCCAATTTAGTCTCCATCCATATTCTGTACTCATTAAACTGTTCATTTCGCCCAGCAGATCATATTTAACCCTTCTTCACTTTCACTCAAGACGGCAATGTCATCAGCGAATCGTATCAATGTTAATCCCACTACTGAACCTTTCTTTCATTTCCATCATTCCTTCTTCGATGTAAAGAACGAAAAGTTACATCCATGTCTTACACCCTTTTTAATCCAAGCACTTCGTTCTTGGTCGTCCATTCTTATTATTCCCTCTTGGCTGTTGTACATATTGTATATGAATCGTCTCTGTCTATAGATTACCTCTATTTCTCTCAGAGTTTCGAACATCTTGCACCATTTTACATTGTCGAATGCTTTTTCCAGGTCGACAAGTCCTATGAACGTGTCCTGATTTTTCTTTAGTCTTGCTTCCATTATCAACCGCAATGTCAGAACTGCCTCCTGGTGCCTTTTCTTTTCCTAAAGACAAACTGATCGTCATGTAACACATCCTCAATTTTTTTCCCATTTTTCTGTACATTATTCTCGTCAGTAACTTGGATGCATGAGCTGTTAAGCTGATTGTGCGATAATTCTCGCACTTGGCAGTTCTTGCACTCTTCGGGATTGTGTGGACTATATTTTTCCGAAAATCAGACGGTATGTTGCCAGACTCACACATTCTAAACACCAACGTCAATAGTCGTTTTGTTGATACTTCCCCTAACGATTTTACAGATTCTGATGGAATGTTATCTACCCTTCTGCCTTATTTGATTTTAAGTTCTCCAAAGCTATTTTAAATTCCAATTCTAATACTGGATCGCCTATCTCTTCTAAATCGACTCCTGTTTCTTCTTCCATCACACGAGACAAATCTTCCCCCTGATAAAGGCCTTGAATGTATTCTTCCCACCTATCCGCTCTCTCCTCTCTATTTAACAGCAGAATTTCCATTGCACTCTTAATGTTAGCATCCTTTGGTTTAATTTCACCGAAGTTTTTCCGACTGTCCTATATGACGAGTCAGTCCTTCCGACAATCATTTCTTTTTCGATTTCTTCACGTTTTACATGCAGCCGTTTCGTCTTAGCTTCCCTGAAATTTCTATTTATTTCATTCCTAAGCGACTTGTATTTCCCGAATTTCCTTGAACATTTTTTTTTCTTCTTTCTTTCGTCGATCAACTGAATTATTTCTTCTTTTACCCTTGGTTTTTTCGCGGTTACCTTCTTTGTGTCTTTTTCTTTCCAAATTTTGTGATCGCCCTTTTTAGATATATCCATTCCTCTTCGGCTGTACTGCCTATAAAAACTAAACTCCACTAGGCTTAAAGAACTTCAAGCGTATCTCGTTATTCCTTAGTACTTCCGTATCCCACTTCTTTGTGTATTGATTCCTCCTGACTAAACTCTGACTCCATCCTACTCCTCATCATTACTAAATTGTGATCTGAGTCTATATCTGCTCCTCAGTACGTCTTACAATGCAGACTCTGATTTCGGAATCTCTGTTTATGATGTAATCTAACTGAAATCTTCTCCACACCACCCGGCGTTTTCCAAGTACATCGCCTCCTCTTGTGATTCTTGAACAGAGTATTCGCTATTACTAGCTGAAATCTGTTTCAGAACTCTCTTAGTCTTTCTCCTCTCGCTTTCTTTGTCCCAACACCATACTCCCCTTTAACTTTTTCTTCCCCTACAAGTGAATTCCAGTCCCTGTGACTACTATATTTGCATCTCCTTATTTTCATTTTCGTGTTACGCTTTCAATGTTCTCGTATATTCTCTCTCTCTCTCTCTCTCTCTCTCTCTCTCTCTCTCTCTCTCTCTCTCTCTCTCTCTCCTTCTTCAGCTTGCGTTGTCAGCATTTATACGTGAAATATCGTTGTCTGTGTTGGCTTGCTGTCGATTCTGATAAGAACAACCCTGTCACTGAACTGTTCACAGTAACACACCCTCTGCCTTACCTTCCTATTCATAACGAATCCTACTCCCGTTCTACCATTTTGTACTGCTGTTGACATTATCCTACCCACAT
This sequence comes from Schistocerca americana, assembly GCF_021461395.2. Classification (NCBI taxonomy): domain Eukaryota; kingdom Metazoa; phylum Arthropoda; class Insecta; order Orthoptera; family Acrididae; genus Schistocerca; species Schistocerca americana. The sequence continues at coordinate 191,480,245 of NC_060128.1, forward strand.
CTGACCAGAAATACTTCTTTCCATTTCAATTCACAAACCCCTACTAGACTGACCCTTCGCGTTTCCCTTCTCAGATACCTTCCCTACCACGTTCAAGCTTCTGACATTCCTCACCCCGTCTCGTAGAAAGTTATCCTTCCGTTGATTATTCAATCTTTTTCTCGTTGTAACCTCCCCTTTGGCATTCCCCTCCCGGATATCCGAATGGGGGTCTTTTCCGGAATCTTTTGCCAGTGGAGAGAGCATGATGACACTTTTTCAATTGTAGGCCACATTTCCTGTGGATAGACGTTACGTGTCTTTAATGAAGTGGTTTCCATTGCCTTCTGCATCCTCATGTCGTTGATCAATGCTGATTATTTCGCCTTTAGGGGCTGTTCCCCACCCCAAGGACCAGAGAGAGAGTGCCCTGAACGTCTTCCCGCTCGTCCGCCCTCTTTGACATGGCCGTTGGCAGAATGAGGATAACTTATTATGTCGGAAGTCTTCGAACGCCAATACTGATTATTAATCAAAATTTAAGTGATAGCGGGTTTCGAACCTGGGACCGAGGATGTTTTTATTACTAATGAAAGACGCTACCCCCTTTTTTTTATTCGTCATAGCGGACGTTGCATGACATCCGTTGTTGTTCGTTGTTGATCCCTTCACTCAGTTATTTTATTACAGAGACCAGGAAACACTCTGACCGAACACGGCGAGCTACCGTGCCGGCTCCCCTAGAACACGGGTGGTCGATTAAAAGAAACACCCATTAAATACATACATGCCGTTGTCTATTTGCTACACAATGTTCTCTAATGTGTCTTCGAAAATGACGCCGTTGTCAAGACAACGCGAACGCCAAGATGGTAGCCCTTAAATCAAAGGTCGTTAAGGATATCGACTATCTGCCGTTACCATGGAAAATACCGGCATTACCAAGAGCGTCTCTTTCCCTAGCAGCCGTTTGTCATTACCATAGCACGGTGCAACAGCATCTCGTCTAGTGCTTACTGTATCACTAAAACGTACAGTGTAACAGTTTTACAGCGTTTTATAATACATTTGTCCGTTTTAGTGCCTAGTTTGTCATTATATGTTTCGCGTAACACGACACCGATTTTTCAGTCACACGGCGTCACGTGTTGACGATCCTTTTCAGTTTTGTTATGAGCCGTCCACTCAATCGTCGCTGGAGAAACGGGCCTGGGTCGTTACCACGAGTACAGTCTGCGTCCCCATGTGTACATCTTTGGTTTCTGAGCTACCGTATTGGTTTCTGCGTTATCATGACAACGGCGTCCCTTTGGGTACACACGTCTCTGATTTCGAGGCTGCCATCTTGGCCTCTGCATTGTCTTGACAACGGCGTAATTTTCGAATACACATCAGAGGGTTCTGTCTAGAAAATAGAGGACGATATATACAGGGTGAGTCACCTAACGTTACCGCTGGATATATTTCGTAAACCACATCAAATACTGACGAACCGATTCCACAGACCGAACGTGAGGAGAGGGGCTAGTGTAATTGGTTAATACAAACCATAGAAAAATGCACGGAAGTATGTTTTTTTAACACAAACCTACGTTTTTTTTAAAATGGAACCCCGTTAGCCTTTTTAGCACATCTGAACATGTAAACAAATACGTAATCAGACCCGTTTGTTGCATTGTAAAATGTTAATTACATCCGTAGATATCGTAACCTAAAGTTGACGCTTGAGTACCACTCCTCCGCTGTTCGATCGTGTGTATCGGAGAGCACCGAATTACGTAGGGATCCAAAGGGAACGGTGATGGACCTTACGTACAGAAGAGACTGGAACAGCACATTACGTCCACATGCTAAAACCTTTTTATTGGTCTTTTTCACAGACGCACATGTACATTACCATGAGGGGTGAGGTACACGTACACACGTGGTTTCCGTTTTCAATTACAGAATGATCTGCCAACGTTACTCGAAAATGTCCCACTGGAAACGCGTCGACGTATGTGGTATCAGCATGATGGTGCACCTGCACATTCCGCAGTTAACACTAGGCTGACCCTTGACACGACGTTCGACGAGCGTTTCATAGGGCGTGAAGGACGCATAAATTGGCCAGCCCGTTCTCCTGATCTTACACCTCTGGACTTCTTTCTGTGGGGTACGTTAAAGGAGAATGTGTACCGTGATGTGCCTACAACCCCAGAGGATATGAAACAACGTATTGTGGCAGCCTGCGGCGACATTACACCAGATGTACTGCGGCGTGTACGACATTCATTACGCCAGAGATTGCAATTGTGTGCAGCAAATGATGGTCACCACATTGAACATCTATTGGCCTGACATGTCGGGACACACTCTATTCCACTCCGTAATTGAAAACGGAAACCACGTGTGTACGTGTACCTCACCCCTCATGGTAATGTACATGTGCGTCAGTGAAAAAGACCAATAAAAAGGTGTTAGCATGTGGACGTAATATGCTGTTCCAGGCTCTTCTGTACCTAAGGTCCATCACCGTTCCCTTTGGATCCCTACGTAATTCGGTGCTCTCCGATACACACGATCGAACAGCGGAGGAGTGGTACTCAAGCGTCAACTTTAGGTTACAATATCTCCGGATGTAATTAACATTTTACAATGCAACAAACGGCACTGATTACGTATTTGTTTATATGTTCAGATGCTAACAAAACTAACGGGGTTCCATTTAAAAAAACGTAGGTTTGTGTTAAAAAACATACTTCCATGCATTTTTGTATGGTTTGTATTAACCAATTACACTAGCCCCTCTCCTCACGTTCGGTCTGTGGTATCGATTCGTCAGTATTTGATGTAGTTTACGAAATACATCCAGCGGTAATGTTAGGTGACTCACCCTGTATATCGTCGTCTATAAACAAGTGAACTGGAATATAATTAGGAAGAAAATTACACTATATATATATATATATATATATATATATATATATATATATATATATATATATATATAGGTGTGTCTTTTAGTGTAATTATATTGTAGTTCACTTGAAGGCATTCATACCAGAGTCAAAATGTAACAATGCTTCTTGGGTCATTCTGTAAGTTTACCTGTTTTTAACGTAAGACCACTTGCCTGATGATTCGTAATGGTTCAACTTCTTACGTATTTGTACCTGGCCTACGAGAACCTAGTTAGTAAATTTCGTATAACATCGACATTTCACTGTGTGTGAAGCGTCTGCCACTAGGCGGTGCTGACGTAATCCGTATTCGTCGCGCAAACTGCACGCTGTTTTAGCCCGTGGCTCTGAGGCCATCATTGGCAGCTAACGTTGAGCAACCACGGTACCGCCAGCAAAAGCCACAGGGGTATATGCCACGTCGTTTATGTATCTTCTTGTTACGCCATATGTTTCACTACTCTCTGTAACTCTGCCATACGTACCCTTGCACGGCTCTCAGGATGATGGTATGACATTTAGCCATGCTGATCATAATAAATAAACTTGTTATTTTAAACAGAAAACGAACTTGACGCTTTACTGTGGAACTTCAGACTTCAGACTGATCGAATGCTGAAACACAGTACACCAGACATCACAGCTGTGCAAGAGAAGGAAGTGTGTGAACATCGCCCTCCGCGGTGATAGCAGAATCGACGAGAAACAACGTGAATAACATACCAGACACGAGGACTTAAAAATCGAACTGCAGTGACTCTGGCGCAAGCCAATGAGAGAGATCCCAGTGGTTCTCAGCATACCGGAGGCACTGCCATAGCTTGAAGACCACTGGCAGTGATAAAATAATTGTCAGCCGTCTACAGAAAACCATATTACTCGGAAGTGCAAGAATTGTCCGCCGATACATCATGCCACTGTAGAGCTTGGGAAGTCTCTGACCAGTGGTAAAATACGAAACCCACAATAGGAAATTTATTTGGTTTCTTTACTGTCATAGTAATAATAACAATAATAATAATAACAATAATAATAAAAGTAAATAAAAATATAAATATTAGTTCGTTCAAACTCGTGTATCTCCGAAAGTTCTTGACCGTTTGCTTTGAAATTGTCACGCATCGTTGCATTCTATTACAGGCGTGCTTTGAGGTATTTGTTTCTGTAATATATGATGTACAATATATGTATTTGTACCATATTGTGGTTTTTGTAACAACGTTTCCCTATTATTAAATTTATATAAATTTATGTATTACATATATTTAAAAAACATGTAAATAAAAACACGCGATTAGGCACAGCTACATTTTCTGTACAAGTACAAAGGTAGATGTTCGTTACTTCAAAATCTCAAATCTCCGAAAGTTCTTTACGGATTGCTTTGAAGTTCTGACGCGGCGTTGCATTCGAATACTCATGTGTTTTTATAGATCTACTAGAACGCGATCTGGTATATACGTAGTATACAGGGTGGGGCAAATAAAGTGGCTTGGAGAACAGAGTTCCATGGTATAAGAAACACAGCAGGGGAAAGGAAATACAGTACTAACCCAACTATAGCAGGTGTCGAAAGTGGCCGTCATTCATCTCTTGACGCTTTTGGGCCCCGGTCTGCAAGTTGCTGAAGGCGGATCGGAGGCGCACTGCTTTGAGTTTTCTCATCCGAAATGTTCTGCTGCAAGTCTCGAAAACTATGAGGGTTGTTGCGATACACCTTAGACTCGGGGGCTCCCCACAAAAAGTAATCGTACACCGACAGATCAGGTGACCTGGGTGGGCAGCTAGGGCCGCGACCATCTCGATCTCTGTTAACAACACTGTCAGACATGAAAACTGTGTAAATGTTCTCCAAGGTTCGTCCGGCTGTATGGGCTGTTGCTCCTTTCTGTTGGGGGTGTTGTGTGCGTGCATTCACCCGTCTGGGCTGGCGTGTTTCCGGTGTCCCCTTCAACGCCGGCAACCCGCAACGTAGCACCGCTATGCGGGTCATCTCTGCAGAAATGACGGGCGCACCGGCCGAAATCAGCACAACTTCGCCCGACCTGCAGGGAGCAGGCTACTTAAGAGGGCGCCAAGAGCAGTGGAGACGGCCACATATACGGACCACCTATAGTAGCATCCGCCGCGCCATTTTCTTCAGCCAACCCGAGCCCACATAGTCAGACCAATAGCCGTGTAGTAGTCATCAGCCGCGTGGGCATAACAGCCCTCGCCCAGGCAGTTCCGTCCCGCGTAACTGTGGACTGAGGCTCGAGCTTCTTGTATTCCTCCTGATATGAGACTTTAATACTCTGTCTACTATGCATATCTAAGAAGATACTCGCTTTCGTTCAAAAGAGGACAGTCTCAGGCAAAGTTTTATTTTTATCGTTTTCCAAGAACTTTTAGTTGTCAAACAAGTCATTCCTTTAGTCTTCGAGAAGGACTTTTTCTTATTTCTTTTGAACTACTAACAAGAGCATAAAACTTAAATTTGTGAACATAGCCTGATTGTGTTAATAAACTGATTTGTGAATGTAATCACTGACTTACTGTGGAAGCACCCCGAGCTGAGACCCTTCATCCGCCACTTTTATTTTCACCACCCTCCGTATTTAACAAAAGAGAAATTTTGTGAAGACATAAATATTGCATAAAAAGTTCTCGGTTTATTTGCCACGTCAAATTTGGATAACATCCCCAAGCTTTCGATGACCACCTCCGTCATCTTCGTCAGGGGTAAAACTGACTGTCGTGGACCGGTGAGATTTCCGCTTTTATAAGCAGTGGACGGCTTCTCACTGGCTGGATGACGTCACGATGAACACGGCGCGTACCGAGGCGGCGGCCTCTATGTCCATAGATTTTGTTTGCGCGCTTTATCCAGCGTTGCTTGCAGCGCCATCCATCGCAACAGGCGGAGAACTTGCGAGGAATGTGAGAAGTCTCCCTCTGCGCTCTTTCTTTATCAATTGCGCGCTTCCATGCATTGCTGAGTGCATAACCGGAGTCTCTGTTGAAATTATTTCCACATAGTCTAATTTCAACTGCTTCCCTGATGAAACAGTCCCAATAGTTTCAAGCGTGAGCAAGTAGTCTTGTTTCATCGAATAAAATCTTATGTTTATTTAACAAACTGTGCTCAGCCACCGCTGATTTTTCTAGATACCTGTTCTTCAGGTGACACTGATGTTCCACACAGCTATCGGCAACAGTTCTTATAGACTGGCCCACATAATTTTTACCACACTCGCAAGGAATGCTGTAAATTCCCGGTACTCTCAGGCCGAGATTATCTTTCACAGGTCGTAACATTTCCTTAATCTTCCTGGGTGGCCGAAAAGCTGGTCTGATTCCTTACCGGCTCAGGACTCTACCGATCTTGCTGGTCGTTGCACCGCAGAATGGTAGCCGCGCGATGTGTTCGTCCTCTTGATCTGTTCCAACAACGTCCTTCCTAGGTTTCTTCGCCAGAGTAGATCTGATATCACGATCAGAATATCCATTTTTTAATACCGTCGTCAGATGGTTAATCTCGGAGCCGAGATGATCCTTGTCCGAAATAATCCTTGCTCTGTGTACCAAGGTATACAACATAGCTCTCTTCTGAGCTGGGTGGTGACAACTACGCGCGTTTAGATATAAATCTGAATGCGTTGGTTTTCTGTCCGAGACGTCCATCTGATTTTCGCTCCACAAGCACATCTAAGACGGGTAACTTCCCATCCTTCTCCACCTCCACTGTAAATCGTATGTTCAGATGTATACCATTCAAATGATCAACAAACTGCTGCAGTGCCTGATCGCCATGTCGCCAGATTAAAAATGTATCGTCAACATACCTGAGGAAGCAGGATGGACGTGAGGGAGCACTGTTCAACGCTCGTTCTTCGAAATCCTCCATGAAGAAGTTAGCTATGGCTGGTGACAGTGGCGAACCCATGGCTGTTCCGTCAGTCATTTCATAATATTTTCCACCATACAAAAAATAGGTGGTCGTGAAAGGGTGTCGAAATAACTTCAGTATTTCAGGAGAGAAATGAGCAGCCAACAGTTTTAACCTATCTTCCACCGGTACCTTTGTAAACAAAGAGACCACATCTGATCATGATGTCATTCGGACCTATCCTCGTCTGATTTATGTCAACAAACATTTTTGAGTAATTAGTATGATGGCTACAGTGGCCGATTATAGGTGCTAATAATTTGGTTAAGTATTTTGCCAACCGATATGTAGGAGACCTAATAGCACTAACAATAGGTCTCAACGGGACCCCATCCTTATGGACTTTGGGTAGACCATATAACCTGGGTGGCCTTGGTGCTCTTGGTCGTAGATTCTTGACTAGTTCTTCTGGGAGGCCAGAGTTCTTCAGTAGCTCCCCTCTCTTCCTGCTAAGTGCTGCTGTGGGATCCCGTTTAAGAATCTGGTACGTGGCATCTTCCAATCATAGGGTCACTTTCTTGTGATAATCGGTGGCATTGAGGATAACTGTGGCATTCCCTTTATCGACTGGTAGTACAACTAACTCTTCATCCTTCCCCAACGATTTCAATGCCAGTTTCTCCACTCTGCTTACATTGGACTTGGGAGGCTTGGCTGTTGCTAAAATCCGACTAGTTGCAAGCCTTACCTCATCTGCTGCCTCTTCAGGAAGGCGCCGAACCGCTTGTTTTACTCCACTGATAATCTCGGCCACTGGTAGCTTTTGTGGAGCTGGCGAAAAGTTCAATCCCTTAGTGAGAACTGAGATGGTGGCGTCATCAATTTCCTTGTCGGAGAAGTTGATAACAGTGCGACGTACGACGCTGGACCCAGAAATTCCTTCTCCCCGGTTTAGGCGCACAAATTTATCAGCCTGTTTTGCTGTAGTCTTGCTTAAATTATCACGCTAATGTGCAGACAAGGTCATGTCTACCCATTCCCAGTCCCAAGGTGACAAAACTGCAGACAAAAACAGATGGCAACTATATAAGGAGCGAGTGTTGACATCTAGTTCATCCCTCGTATGGTATATCCTCTCCCTGACGATAGCAAGACTTCTCTTCCGCAAAATTCTATTCATTGCAGCAGTTCGGATGTGATGTTTGACAACTGCGAAATTTGGTACAACCTCCTTGTCACGACAACGCAGTAGAAAAGCCAGATTACTCAGCAACTGAGACTGTTTCAAGCGCAGCTTCTCCAGCCGAAGAACGCTGCGCGCTACATCCTCCCCGTAGAGGAAACTAATTACGAAGTCTTTCGCGACGGAGTCCTTGAATAAAAAGTTCACGGTTTACTTCCGGCGTCAGATTTGGATAACATCCCAAAGTTTCGATGACTAGCTCCGTCATCTTCGTCAGGGAATCAGACCAGTCTTCCGGCCGCCCAGGAAGATTAAGGAAATGTTACGATCCGTGAAAGACAATCTTGGCCTGAGAGTGCCGGGAATTTACAGCATTCGTTGCGAGTGTGGCAAAAATTATGTGGGCCAGTCTATAAGAACTGTTGCCGATCGCTGTGTAGAACATCAGCACCACCTGAAGAACAGGTATCTAGAGAAATCAGCGGTGGCTGAGCACAGTTTGTTAAATAAACGTAAGATTTTATTCGATGAAACAAGACTGCTTGCTCGCGCTTCAAACTATTGGGACTCTGTCATCAGGGAAGCAGTTGAAATTAGACTCTGTGAAAATAATTTCAACAGGGGCTCCGGTTATGCACTCAGCAATGCATGGAAGGGCGCAGTTGATAAAGAAAGAGCGCAGAGGGAGACTTCTTACATTCCTCGCAGTTCCCCGCGTGTTGCGATGGATGGCGCTGCAAGCAATGCTGGTCAAAGCGCGCAAACGAAATCTATGGACAGAGAGGCCGCCACCTCCGTACGCGCAGTTTTCACCGTGACGTCATCCAGCCAATGAGAAGCCGTCCACTGCTTATAAAAGCGGAAGCCTCACCGGTCCACGACAGTCAGTCTTACCCCTGAAGAAGATGACGGAGGTAGTCATCGAAAGCTTGGGATTTTATCCGAATTCGACGCGGCAAATAAACCGAGAACGTTTTGTGCAAGGACTCCGTCGCGAAAGACTTCGTAATCAAGACATAAATGTTGGTTTATTGAAAATCGTTGATCTCCGAAAGTTATTCACCGATTGCTTTGAAATTTTGACATGGCTTTGTATTCTAATAGGGGAGAATTTTTAGGTAGTTAATTCTTTAATATATGTATATTTTAATACGTATGATATGAAAATATACAGGGTGTTACAAAAAGGTACGGCCAAACTTTCAGGAAACATTCCTCACACACAAATAAAGAAAAGATGTCCACATAACATGTGTCCGGAAACGCTTAATTTCCATGTTAGAGCTCATTTTAGTTTGTTCTTCCACCTACGCTCAATGGAGCACGTTATCATGATTTCATACGGGATACTCTACCTGTGCTGCTAGAACATGTGGCTTTACAAGTACGACACAACATGTGGATCATGCACAATAGAGCTCCTCCACATTTAAGTCGAAGTGTTCGTACGCTTTTCAACAACAGATTCGGTGACCGATGGATTGGTAGAGGCGGACCAATTCCACGGCCTCCACGCTCTCCTGACCTCGACTTTTATTTATGGGGGCATTTGAAAGCTCTTGTCTGCGCAACCCCGGTACCAAATGTAGAGACTCTTCGTGCTCGTATTGTGGACGGCTGTAATACAATACGCCATTCTCCAGGGTTTCATCAGCGCATCAGGGATTCCATGCGACAGAGGGTGGATGCATGTATCCTCGCTAACGGAGGACATTTGGGACATTTCCTGTAACAAAGTGTTTGAAGTCACGCTGGTACGTTCTGTTGCTGTGTGTTTCCATTCCATGATTAATGTGATTTGTGGAGAAGTAATAAAATGAGCTTTAACATGGAAAGTAAGCGTTTCCGGACACATGTCCACATAACATATTTTCTTTATTTGTGTGTGAGGAATGTTTCCTGAAAGTTTGGCCGTACCTTTTTGTAACACCCTGTATATACGTAATTTAGACCCGTATAGACAACACACTTTCTGATATATAAACTTACATGTAAACAATACAATAGTGAAAGATTGGTAGAAGCAGAGTTGTATTTATGGCGCTTTAGTTTTTCATTAGGATACTACTACTACTATTACTGCTCCTACAGACAATTTGCAATAACAATAACCAAGGCTCAGGGTTAGAGAGAGGGGTAGATGGAGATGGAAAGAGGTGCGGAGGAAATGGACATAGGAAACGGGATGGGCAGAGAGAGAGAGAGAGGAAGGGAGGGAGGGAGGTGAAAAGATGATGGACAGAGAAAGAGCAAAGGGACTGAGAGATAGGGAGGACAGGAGGTGAGGGGCAGAGAGAGTGGGGAGGAGGAGGAGGTGGACAAAGAAAGGGGGAAGGGCTGATGGACAGAGACAGAGGAGAAACCAGGAGGCATATCCAGTTCCCATACATTTAAGAAACGTGTGCTTTCCATTTTCTTTCTTTTCAGTTTAAGCAACTGAGCCACAGAAAGTGTGGCTGGGTTCAGTTAGTAGTAGTGCTGATGATAATAATAATAATAATAATAATAATGAGTTCAGATTCACCACATGAACGGCACACATTCGGCACATTCAAACACTATTTGGTCTACATACACTGTACTTACCTCAGTGTGACCATTCCCATGCACATCTGACAGGTATAAGTTGTTATGGCTAAGGTTGTATGGCTACACAGCTACGAGAAATCCCTTATTAGGAAAATTAGCAGCTGCGTGACAAACTGAAGAAAGTTTAGGAACCAGTATATAACAGTAATAAAAGGGCGTCTTCGACTTAAAAGCTGCTTCCCACGGTTAATGCAGAAATCACAGTTCCTTAAGCCGCAGCCCGCACTGCAGTTGAGAGTGTCGGGTGGAAAGGTCTCCAGGCTGTACGTGCTAGGGATGTAAGTAGCAAACCGGTTCATGTTTTAAGCAAAGTATTTATAACTAATTTCTTAATTGTTTGCATTTTATGGCACTAGTCATATTTATTTACTCTAAGTGTAACACACTGCAACGCTCTTCGGGCAAATTTTGCTCATCTTCGCACACAGAAAAATGTTAACTAAAGATAAATTGTCTTAATCTAAATTAACGTAGAATTTTTCTGTCCATTGTTCGCTGTTGGGGTGAGTGTTTGGGTATATGGAGGGAGGGTGAGGGGAGGCGGGAGTTGGCCAGGAATTGACTTCGAGTGATGTAGCTGCAGCGGGGAGCCGCGCCTCGGTGTTTGTTGTGGCTGACACCTCAGAATGTGTGGGACGCACTTGTTGAGTCAGTTGTTAGCGTGCGATAATCGTGTCATACACATTTTACATGGTGTTACAAAAAGGTACGGCCAAACTTTCAGGAAACATTCCTCACACACAAAGAGAGAAAATATGTTATGTGGACATGTGTCCGGAAACGCTTACTTTCCATGTTAGAGCTCATTTTATTACTTCTCTTCAAATCACATTAATCATGGAATGGAAACACACAGCAACAGAACGTACCAGCGTGACTTCAAACACTTTGTTACAGGAAATGTTCAAAATGTCCTCCGTTAGCGAGGATAAATGCATCCACCCTCCGTCGCATGGAATCCCTGATGCGCTGATGCAGCCCTGGAGAATGGCGTGTTGTATCACAGGCGTCCGGGGTTGCGTAGACAAGAGCTTTAAAATGCCCCAATAAATGAAAGCCAAGAGGGTTGGGGTCAGGAGAGCGTGGAGGCCATGGAATTGGTCCGCCTCTACAAATCCATCGGTCACCGAATCTGTTGTTGAGAAGCGTACGAACACTTCGACTTAAATGTGGAGGAGCTCCATTGTGCATGAACCACATGTTGTGTCGTACTTGTAAAGGCACATGTTCTAGCAGCACAGATGAATCGGGGAAGTACAGTACATACTGACGAAACTAAAATGAGCTCTAACATGGAAATTAAGCGTTTCCGGACACATGTCCACATATTTTCTTTATTTATTTATGAGGAATGTTTCCTGAAAGTTTGCCCGTACCTTTTTGTAACACCCTGTATATGGCAGTTGTCCACTTACGATTTTCGCGTCCTAACGCTTCATTTGTACGTTGGTACAGTGGCGGACCTATTCTGTAACATTACGCTACTTCACTACTTACTCTGACACTCATCTGGACGTAATCCACTGCACAAACGTTACAACACAGTTGTAAAGATACGCTCGTAATACAAGATGTGGCCTTGCAAGGTAGCTTAAAATTGTGTAAAAATTTTCTGTATCCACAAACGCCTGAAGAGTAAAACGTGCCTGAAACGCCTTGCAGTATGTTAAACGCAAGATAAATAAACGTATTAGAACAAATAAGCCCTCGGTCACAGATATTAAGTCAAAATTGACCAGGTTTCGACGCTACTATGAGCGTCGTCTTCAGAATTAAACTGTTGTTGTTGTTGTGGTCTTCAGTCCTGAGACTGGTTTGATGCAGCTCTCCATGCTACTCTATCCTGTGCAAGCTTTTTCATCTCCCAGTACCTACTGCAACCTACATCCTTCTGAATCTGCTTAGTGTATTCATCTCTTGGTCTCCCTCTACTATTTTTACCCTCCACGCTCCCCTCCAAAACTAAATTGGTGATCCCTTGGTGCCTCAGAACATGTCCTACCAACCGATCCCTTCTTCTGGTCAAGTTGTGCCACAAACTTCTCTTCTCCCCAATCCTATTCAATACTTCCTCATTAGTTATGTGATCTACCCATCTAATCTTCAGCATTCTTCTGTAGCACCACATTTCGAAAGCTTCTATTCTCTTCTTGTCCAAACTATTTATCGTCCATGTTTCACTTCCATACATGGCTACACTCCATACGAATACTTTCAGAAATGACTTCCTGACACTTAAATCAATACTGGATGTTAACAAATTTCTCTTCTTCAGAAACGCTTTCCTTGCCATTGCCAGTCTACATTTTATATCCTCTCTACTTCGACCATCATCAGTTATTTTGCTCCCCAAATAGCGAAACTCCTTTACTACTTTAAGTGTCTCATTTCCTAATCTAATTCCCTCAGCATCACCCGACTTAATTAGACTACATTCCATTATCCTTGTTTTGCTTTTGTTGATTAAACTAACTGTTCTAAAACATATCAGGTATATAAAACATTAATAAAATTAAAGTTTGTACTGACTGGAAAGATATGCAGTACTTACAAGTCACATTTAAAAAAAATCTAAGCCGGAAAGGCGACGTCATGAATAGATGTAAATAATATGGCGAGCCGCTTGTCGCAACCCTTGTTCACCCAAGTACGAGCAGCCCTTAGCGGCTCGCCATCTTATTTAAATCTATTCATGACGTCGCCTTTCGGGCTTAGATTTTTTAAAATGTGACTTGTAAGTACTGCATCTCTTTCCAGTCAGTACAAACTTTAATTTTATTAATGTATTATATACCTAATACGTTTTAGAACAGTTAGTTTAATTCTGAAGACGACGCTCATAGTAGCATAGAAACCTGGCCAATTTTGACTTAATATTTGTGACCGAGGGCTTATTTGTTCTAATATAATTCTTACACGGTCACTGAACATTAGCAGCTATGTTCAAAGTTTTATAAATAAACGTGATTCATTGCAGAAAAATACAAATACATATTCAATGCAGTGGCGGTTCCTAAAGTTAGCCAACAGCGTGTCCATAATTTGCAAGATACCAACCAAACTCCGAATCACAGATAAAATGTATCCGCTCTCCTTCCGCCTACATGAGACGGACAGTTCACCTGAACCCAACTACACTGACGGAAAGAAATCGCGGCGACATAAACGAAAGTTGGTAGGCGTGTTACCAGATCTAAAAGAAAATGTCAAATTTCGCGTAAGTCGTATGAACGAGGTCTTGTAACAGGACTACGAGAAGCTGACTGATCCTTCTGCAGCACTGCAGAAAGGCTAACCGGGAATGTGGCCACTGTGCGTGATTGCTGGCAGCGGTGGCCCCGGGAACGTACAGCCGCAAGAAAACCGACTTGTGGATGGCTACGTGGCTCTACCGCGAGAGAAGACCATCGTGTTCACTTACGGCTCTGGTGCGTCTGCAGCGGCAATGTTGGCAGCAGTTGGCACCACAGTGGCGCAACAAACTGTTACAAATCAACTACTTCGAGCACAGCTCCGGTCCAGATGCTCCGGAGCGTGCATTCCATTGACTCCAAACCATCGCCATATGAAACTGCAGTGGTATCAAGTGAGAGCTCATTGGAGCGAAGGATGGAGGTCTGTTTTCTCCGATGAAAGCTGGTTCCTTCTCGGTGCCAGTGGTGGTAGAGCTGAGTTTCGCAACGTCTCTGCGGAATCCGTGCTGACTTTCACAGAGGAGATTTGCGTTCTCCAAAAGAAGTCACATTTCTTGAGCATAAAAGATGTTCCATAATTGTACGACCTCAGCGATATAGATCCATAATTGTGTGCATGTGTGCTGCGGCTATTCTTGAAAACGAGAATGACCTGTACATTTTTCCAGTCGCTAAGCAGCCTCCGTTGCTCCAGCAATCTACTATGAACTGCTGCTAGAAGGGGCACAAGTTCTTTCGCGTAATCTTTGGAGAATTTTATAGGTATTGAATATGTTCCTGAGGCCTTTCTCCCACTAGTCTATTGTAGTTGTTTTTCTATTCTGCGATCAGTTATTTCAATAGCTGCCATTTCGAATTTCGTACGATGACTGAAAGGAGGAACCGTGTTACGGTCTTCGGTGGTGAAACAATTTCGGAAGATCTAATTCACTTTTTCGGCCCTTTCTTTGTCATTTTCCGTTTCGGTGTCAGTCTGAACACAGAGTGAACGAATAAATGATAACGAGCCGCTTACTGATCTTACGTAAGAGCAAATCCTCTTAGAGTTTCAACCCAGATAGGTTGACAACATTTTTACTTTCAAAATCTCTGGACGCTCCTCTCATTGATCTACTCATTTTCACTTTGTTCAACTTTATACTTATACGGATATGGTGTCTGTTCTTTGACATGTCCGAAAGAAGAGACACCATATCCATACAAGTATATAGTTCTGGCAATACCGGCCATGACCTTCTTCTCCCGTGCGAATGCGCACATATTCCCCGAACTCTTACGGGACTTGATAACAATGTCTTCCACGACTAATGAGTGTGTTGGAGTGGGACACTACGAATGTAGTGTGGACATACAAGGTGAGAATGTGGGTCTCGCGGGAGGCGTGCGCGAGATAGTTCCTGCAGTCGCACTATCCCCTGTACCCTCGGTGGCTCAGATGGATAGAGCGTCTGAGAGGTGAGCACGATATCACGTGTTAGAGTCCCGGTCGGGGCACACATTTTCACCTGTCCCCGTTGATATATATCAACACCCGTCAGCAGCTGAAGCTATTAATGTATGATTCTAATTTTGTTCAGCTTTTGTTTATCTTCTAGGTTTTTACTTCTCTTGAATCTGTGATGATGCTCTCTTCGTTTACGGAGCAGTGCTCTAACACTTCGCTTAAGATCTTGCTGGGAACATAATGATCTAAGACACAATGAAATTTTTTTCCTGTTGACCTCCATATCTTAATCCTCAGCACTGAATATTTGGTGCTGATTACCCAGATATTCTAAAGTTGTTATGCCGTCACACTCTTGGTAAATAAAAATATTTTCCTATCTTTCTTAACATTCCAAGTGAAATCTCTAATCATAGTTGCTATCACAGCCTCATGGTTACTGATACCTTCCTGTACGTCAACCTTCATGCGGTCGCGCTAGAAATAGTCACGCTCGCGCTCGCGCGGGCGGTCGGCCGGCCGCCCGAGAGTTTTCATCGATCTCTTGAGGTTTACCGTTTTTAAAGGTCATATTTCCATAAAATATCGGCATAGGATATCTCATACAATATTGCAGACACATTTGTAATCAAAATTATTTAACAATAAAATATACAATGGAATACAAAAATGGAGCCAAATACCCAAATGACATATAAGAACATTTTTTTTAATTGCAGTTTTTTGAATGTAGTCAATTACAGTCAATGGAAAAGGAATGGACAAGGTACAGGGACACAGTACTAGAAGTGGCTAAAGAATGTCTTGGAACAGTAGTGTGTAAAAGTAGGATGAAGCAAACAGCTTGGTGGAATGACACAGTCAAGGCAGCCTGTAAAAGGAAAAAGAAGGCGTATCAAAAATGGCTACATACTAGAACTCAGGTAGACAGAGAAAGTTATGTTGAAGAAAGAAACAAAGCCAAACATATAATTGCAGCATCCAAGAAGAAATCTTGGGAAGACTTTGGAAACAGGTTGGAGACTATGGTTCAAGCTGCTGGAAAACCATTCTGGAGTGTAATTAGCAGTCTTCAAAAGGGAGATAAGAAAGAAATGACAAGTATTTTGGACAGGTCAGGAAAACTGCTGGTGAATCCTGTGGATGCCTTGGGCAGATGGAGGGAATATTTTGAAGAGTTGCTCAATGTAGGTGAAAATACGATCAGTAATGTTTCAGATTTCGAGGTAGAATGGGATAGGAATGATGATGGAAATAGGATCACATTTGAGGAAGTGGAGAAAATGGTCAATAGATCGCAGTGCAATAAAGCAGCTGGGGTGGATGAAATTAAGTCGGAACTCATCAAATACAGTGGAATGTCAGGTCTTAGATGGCTACACAGGCTAATTGAAATGGCCTGGGAGTCGGGACAGGTTCCATCAGACTGGACAAAAGCAGTAATCACACCAATCTTTAAACATGGAAACAGAAAAGATTGTAACAACTACAGAGGTATCTCTTTAACCAGCATTGTGGGTAAAATCTTCTCAGCTATTGTTGAAAGGAAAGTGCGAGTATTAGTTGAGGACCAATTTGATGAAAATCGGTGTGGGTTTTTTGTCAGGACCAGATCTTTAGCTTACGGCAAATAATGGAGAAGTGTTATTAGTGGAACAGGGAATTGTATCTACGCTTTATAGAGCTAGAAAAGGCATATGACCGGGTTCCTAGGAGGAAGTTATTGTCTGTTCTACGAGATTATGGAATAGGAGGCAAACTTTTGCAAGCAATTAAAGGTCTTTACATGGATAGTCAGGCAGCAGTTAGAGTTGACGATAAATTGAGTTCGTGGTTCAGAGTAATTTCAGGGGTAAGACAATGCTGCAACCTGTCTCCACTGTTGTTCATATTATTTATGGATCATATGTTGAAAACAATAGACTGGCTGGGTGAGATTAAGATATGTGAACACAAAATAAGCAGTCTAGCATATGCGGATGACTTAGTTGTGATGGCAGATTCGATTGAAAGTTTGCAAAGTAATATTTCAGAGCTATATCAGAAATGTAAGGATTATGGTATGAAGATTAGCATCTCCAAAACGAAAGTAATGTCAGTGGGAAAGAAATATAAACGGATTGAGTGCCAAATAGGAGGAACAAAGTTAGAACAGGTGGACGGTTTCAAGTAATTAGAGTGCATATTCTCACAGGATGGCAACATAGTGAAAGAACTGGAAGCGAGGTGTAGCAAAGCTAATGCAGTGAGCGCTCAGCTACGATCTACTCTCTTCTACAAGAAGGAAGTCAGTACCAAGAATAAGCTATCTGTGCACTGTTCAATCTTTTGACCAACTTTGTTGTATGGGAGCGAAAGTTGGGTGGATTCAGGTT
This sequence comes from Schistocerca americana, assembly GCF_021461395.2. NCBI lineage: Eukaryota > Metazoa > Arthropoda > Insecta > Orthoptera > Acrididae > Schistocerca > Schistocerca americana. The sequence continues at coordinate 191,497,819 of NC_060128.1, forward strand.
ACCTTATAGACAAGGTTGAGGTTACGGATATGAAAGTAGCTAGGATGATTGCAGGTACTAGTAGATGGGAACAATGGCAGGAGGGTGTCCACAATGAGGAAATCAAAGAAAAACTGGGAACGAACTCTATAGATGTAGCAGTCAGGGCGAACAGGCTTAGATGGTGGGGCCATGTTACACGTATGGGAGAAGCAAGGTTACCCAAGAGACTCATGGGTTCAGCAGTAGAGGTTAGGAGGAGTCGGGGCAGACCAAGGAGAAGGTATCTGGATTCGGTTAAGAATGATTTTGAAGTAATAGGCTTAACATCAGAAGAGGCACCAATGTTAGCACTGAATAGGGGGTCATGGAGGAATTTTATAAGGGGGACTATGCTTCAGACTGAAAGCTGAAAGGCATAATCAGTCTTAAATGATGATGATGATGATGATGATGAGTGTTTTGGGACTATGTAATGTAATACTTAAGACTAGAATTATTCACTGTCTTAACTCGTCGCAAGAAAAGTTAATTTTGCTTTGAAAAAAGAATTTTTGATTGAAAACGTCACAAACATTTCTGTCAGATGAAAAATGCTGATCAGTCTGTATGCATCTCATTTTCGTTTTGAGGCTGACAACAATTATTGCACGTAACTGTCGTGGTTGAATGTCGTAGACAGACGTTTCTTCCACATTCACCGCATTCTCGCTTTGTTTTTATATTCTTTTTTGAGCCATACAAATAACATATTCCTCACCTTGTAGGGCTTGATACAGCTGGATAAACTACGTCACTCTCTCTGTAATTTTTGCGTAAATACTAACAAATCTTTTGGTAAATGCTTCAATTTAGCTCTTTCTTTCAGGTTTTCGCTCATCAGTTCGACAGATAACGCATGTAAGAATTGTTTTCTCGTTTTTTCTTTCATATTACCTGTGTTGAAAAATGCGAAACGAATTTATTCCTGCTAAGTCAAGTAAGCGGAAAAATATACATGCAGGCCATCTTTGTGTTCTTCTTGATGTTGAAATTCTGGAGCACATGCACCTTCACTAGAGAATTGGAAGAGTCTATAAAATTTAGGGATTATAGGGGAATTACAAAAAGAAATACTTACCTTCCGAAGTAGACGAGTAGAACAAAGTCTCGTAAGCGCTCGCAAGGCGGTAAACTGACCCCCGAACGTGTTCGGACCTATTTGAACTTGTCCTGAGAGGCAGAGAGGTGCGACTTGGACCAACTTTGAGCAGCTTCTCTCGGAAAAAGGTGCAACTAGAGAATACATGTCCCTCCCGCCGCCTCGTTACCTTTGTGGAGTAAGTATGGCTCGAAATTGCAAAAAGGCGGTCACATCACCGCCCGCGCGAGCGCGTGAAGGTTAACTGATTCGATAGGGTCAGACCTGCTTGTTGCTAGGTGGTCTAATGCGCTACATTCACGAGTTGGTCCTCTTATTACCTGCTCGAGGTAATTCCTTGCGACAAGACACAGAATAATGTGATACGAATCCTTGTCTCCGGCATCAGTTTTGATGGTATGACTCCCCTAATCTATACCTGGGAAGTAGATGTCACCATCTATTACAACTCCATCATCAGGAAAATTACTAACGATATTATAAAAGTTGTCTCTGTAGCTATCTACACTACAGCTACTAACCCAGGCAGTCTATAAAACCATCCGATTACCATGAATTGGGTTTCCTTTCTCCCAACTTTTGCCTATCTTTTTATATGTCGCAGGAAAACAAAGGATAGTGGCAGAAAGAAAATTCCGAATACTTTTTCCTAGTGTTGTCAAAGATTTTTACCATCAATTAAGCATGTTATTACCGAAGAAATCTAACTTTTGTTGGTACAGTACCATAAAATAAATATTACCGTCGCTACTTTCACAGACTCAGTCATTTCTTCATGAAATAGTCTTAATATGATATAGGGACAAAGTAAACTCTATGAATACCTCTAGAGTAGACATGCAGGAGCGCGAGGGATAAATAAAACGCTAGTTTTTGAAGGTATGAACAGGGACTATTGAACTTCATTCTGAAAGTGGTAAGGTAAACATATAGGTGTTGTATAATTCATCTCTAACAAATTTTCAAGGTACGTGTTACACTATGGTAGCTATTGCCAAAGATCGTATATCATATGTTAAGGATACTGTATAGTATGAGTGTGAGATTTAAAAAATGGTTCAAATGGTTCTGAGCACTATGGGACTCAACTGCTGAGGTCATTAGTCCCCTAGAACTTAGAACTAGTTAAACCTAACTAACCTAAGGACATCACAAACATCCATGCCCGAGGCAGGATTCGAACCTGCGACCGTAGCGGTCTTGCGGTTCCAGACTGCAGCGCCTTTAACCGCACGGCCACTTCGGCCGGCTGCGAGATTTACTATGCAAATCACTGAAGCTCTGGTATTTTAAAAGAGCTACATTTTGTTAGTCGTGTCGGACTGATAATTCTAATCAAATCCTCCCAACGATAAAACAGTTCATGTTTTTTTCTGACTATTCGCAGCAGGACTTGGTCTGTCTCAACAGTTCACTTCGCCACTGTTGTCACTCACCTCAGTCCAGATTTCGGACAGTTCTTCTTTCTTGTTTATAACGATAGCGTATTGCTCTTAATTTATCTTTCAGCACTTTATGGTGCTGGACATCATCTTACACATCAGAGAAACTTTCAGAACCAACATGAGATTCTAGCGCCATTAAATCTTCCTTTTGGGGTTACTGTTGCCAGGGCTAAAGTAATCTCATATTTTGCACAAAATGTGCACTAGTTTACACAAGTGTTAAACGTATTACCTAAATTAAATGTCACAAAAATGACAGTTTCTCGCCCTGTTACCTAATGCTGATAGTATGCAAAATTACACTCACCATATTTTTCACTTAACTGGTGTGAAGCCTCCAGGCAGAAGTTGTTGGGTATAATAGCGTTTTAAATGTTTGAGCCACGTTGAATCCAATGTTGCCAACACAGTACTAAGTCATGGATCTCACATCCTCTAGATCATTCTTCACACTCTGTAAACGTACATTACCTTGTTTTTCCATGCTAATGATGTAATTTTAACGGAAAAGAATTAAATCTTTTACCGACGAGTGTGTCGAACTTACCCGCGAAGAGCCAAAGTAACCCCAGAATAGGGTACTATTTTTGACCTTGCTTTGTTGCTTTATTTCACCCAGATCAGTTGACATACGGAATTCGTGATAAGTCGCTAGTTATTATCTGTACAATTAGCCATCAACATGTCTGAAATTTACACAGTACTTAGAGCCATAAGACAAGTCGTAATTGTGAGGTACGGCTTGTCTGACGAAACAGGGATGATGCCACGAGCGATAATTATAAAAGCAGCAGCCTCAGCGGAAATGGGGATCTTTCTGGCAGCAGCGAGGGCGGTTGTTGTTGTCACTTTAGCAGACTGCAGCTGGATGTATGGTTACAGGGTGTCACTGCAAATGTTGTTGCCTAAGGTTAAGGTGCCAACAATACCTTACTGAGACAAAAAAATTGTTCAAATGGCTCTGAGCACTATGGAACGTAACATGTGAGGTAATCAGTCCCCTAGAACTTAGAACTGCTTAAACCTAACTAACCTAAGGACATCATACACATCCATGCCCGAGGCAGGATTCGAACCTGCGACTGTACCGGTCTCGCGGTTCCAGACTGTAGCGCCTAGAACCGCTCGGCCACACCGGCCGGCTTACTGAGACAGCAGAAAACTTCGGTCGGTCAGTAAATCAATTCCATGATGTTTTTTGCGTACAAATAACAAGAAGTCAAGATTCTCGAAGTTTTTGTTTGGTATTTGTAAGATCAAAAGATCAACTATACATATGAAGTCATCGACCTGTGCTCCTGGACAGCAAACGACTACAAGTTAATTACAAGGGTTGGTCAAAAATATGCTAACTTCATGTGAAATATCAAATGGAAAACGTGGCTTGTAAGTCAAAGATGCAGTAGCACTGAGTGATTTTATAATGGCTGCAAATTGTCTGTCACGCTAAAGCATTTATATGAGAAACAAATGAACAGAGAAAATTAAATGAGACAATATTTAGATATTGCTTTCTACAATTAACTTGAGGACAACTCACTAATCTTTTACTAAGCCCAACCAACAGGAAGGGTGACCGAGTGGAGCCTAATGATCCACCGATTGAATGAATAAAGTCAAATACCGTGGCAAGTCTCGTAATTACTGTCTTTGCAAGAAAGCAAAAAGCCGGCAACGGCGGTTTCAAAAGTCAACTCAACTCTCGCTGTTCACAGAATTTTTGCAAGGCGAATTAGTGAAAATTTAACCAAGTAATGCAAGTAACTCTTGCATGATTAACGAAGAAATATTTCAGATATGTACTTCCTACGGACAACCAAATTACACGAATGATCTCACCAAACAGCAATTCAGCGACGGGCCGCACTCAGCACGAAGCACCCTCCCCCCGTAGCACACACCAGAGCATGGTATTCGAAAGACGACGTCATACCTGTTTTCCTGAGCGGGCAGCGCGTCATTGGCCAGGGTACCCGAAAATGCTGATTGCACTTCCCGTAAATGTCTCAGAGAAAAGACTCCGAAGATTACCAGAGTTTTTACACGATCATACCTGCAGTAACGCTACATTAACAACGAAGGGCGTTCGATAAGTGTTGCAACACATTTATTTTCTCTGCCATTTTCAGTTGAAAAAAAGACGGAATTTGTTTTTTTATTTTGTTTTACACGTCTTCTTCCGTAGGAGCAAACTGAGGAGCAAATTTCCAAGGTCACGGAACGTGTCAGTACATGAAATTACAACCTAAAAGTAATAACAGATAAAATAAAATGTTTATCAAGTTAAAAAAAGACAAGCCATAAGTTTAAATAAACGCAGTCAACAATATAAAGTAAGAGTCAGCTTAATTTTTCAAGGAACTCCGCGACAGAATACGAGTGACAAATGAGGACACTCTTCAGTTTCGATTTGAAAGCGCGTGGATAACGGCTAAGATTTTTGAATTCTTGTGGTAGCTTACTGAAAATGGATGCAGGAATATACTGCATACCTTTCTTCACAAGTCAAGGAAGTGCAATCCAAATGCGGATTGGATTTCTGCCTAATATTAACTGAGTGAAAGGTGCTTATTCTTGGGAATAAGCTAATACTGTTAACAAGAAATCACAGTAAGGAATATATATACTGTGAGGCCAATGTCAAAATACCCAGACTCGTCAACAGGAGTCGACAAGAGGTTCGTTAACTTACAGCACTTATTACCCGAACCATCCGTTTCTGAGTCAAAAATATTCTTTTACAATGCGAAGAGTTACCCCAAAATATACCATACGATATAAGCGAAGTAGACTAATTTTCGTGTCGAACGATCACTCAAAAATGTGTGTGTGTGTGAAATCTTATGGGACTTAACTGCTAAGGTCACCAGCCCCTAAGCTTACACACTACTTAACCTAAATTATCCTAAGGACAAACACACACACCCATGCCCGAGCGAGGACTCGAACCTCCGCCGGGACCAGCCGCACGGTCCATGACTGCAGGGCCTGAGACCGCTCGGCTAATCCCGCGCGGCGAACGATCACTCACTTAGGATACCGTTCGAATATTAAAAATAGCACCATTAAGTCTTTGGACGTACTCCTGAACATGAACTTCCCACGACAGTTTACTATCTAGCTGAACGCCTAGAAATTAGAACTGTTCAGTTTCACTAATCGTATGCCCATTCTGTGAGATTAAAGCGTCGGGTTTTGTTGAATTGTGTGTTAGAACCTGTAAAAACTGAGTCTTACTGTGAATTATCGTTGCTTTATTTTCTACAAGTCACGAACGTCATGAACTTCACCAGTTGAAACAGAGCCGATGTTGCACACAACATCCTTAATACCAAGCTAGTGTCATCAGCAAACAGAAATATTTAAGAGTTAGCCGTAATAGTAGGGGGCGTATCACTAATATAAATAAGGAACAGGAGTGGCCCCAATACTGATTCATGGGGGACCCCCATTTTTGTCGTGGGGCATCGTGGAATATTCCAGCTTCAGCTCCTAAAGTTTCACGAATTCCGGTAAGCGTCGGCGCTATATGTAGCCTTGAGAATTGCGACTGTAACGGAGCTGTGTTCCAAGGAGAGAGCGGCCATTGAGTTCCTTTCGTAGGAAAATCCAGAGCATCGTAGATATTCGTAGGCACTTGCATAGCGTGTACAAAGGCCTGGCAATCAACAAAAGTACAGTGAGTTGTTTCGTCGAGGCGTCTGCCATCATGGCAACCAGGTCGCGCCAACCTGTCCCATATGTGGCGCGGCGCGCCTCCTGACCGCACACAGCTGTCGCTCTTGCATTGTTGGAAACGTCCTCCCGAATGCGAGTCCATCGGAAAGGTTAAAAGCTATGCCATTTAAAAAAAAAGTACATTTTCTAAGTGTTACTGCAATCTGTCTATTGGCCAACTATATGAGCCCCTGACTACCAGTCCATTCTGTGGAAACAGCACATGAATAGCACTTTCCATTTCCGCAACAGCTGCGGCGCAACGTGTATATATACAGGGTTATTACAAATGATTGAAGCGATTTCACAGCTCTACAATAACTTTATTATTTGAGATATTTTCACAATGCTTTACACACACATACAAAAACTCAAAAAGTTTTTTTAGGCATTCACAAATGTTCGATATGTGCCCCTTTAGTGATTCGGCAGACATCAAGCCGATAATCAAGTTCCTCCCACACTCGGCGCAGCATGTCCCCATCAATGAGTTCGAAAGCATTGTTGATGCGAGCTCGCAGTTCTGGCACGTTTCTTTGTAGAGGAGGTTTAAGCACTGAATCTTTCACATAACCCCACAGAAAGAAATCGCATGGGGTTAAGTCGGGAGAGCGTGGAGGCCATGACATGAATTGCTGATCATGATCTCCACCACGACCGATCCATCGGTTTTCCAATCTCCTGCTTAAAAAATGCCGAACATCATGATGGAAGTGCGTTGGAGCACCATCCTGTTGAAAGATGAAGTCGGCGCGGTCGGTCTCCAGTTGTGGCATAAGCCAATTTTCCAGCATGTCCAGATACACGTGTCCTGTAACGTTTTTTTCGCAGAAGAAAAAGGGGCCGTAAACTTTAAACCGCGAGATTGCACAAAACACGTTAACTTTTGGTGAATTGCGAATTTGCTGCACGAATGCGTGAGGATTCTCTACCGCCCAGATTCGCACATTGTGTCTGTTCACTTCACCATTAAGAAAAAATGTTGCTTCATCACTGAAAACAAGTTTCGCCCTGAAAGCATCCTCTTCCATGAGCTGTTGCAACCGCGCCGAAAATTCAAAGCGTTTGACTTTGTCATCGGGTGTCAGAGCTTGTAGCAATTGTAAACGGTAAGGCTTCTGCTTTAGCCTTTTCCGTAAGATTTTCCAAACCGTCGGCTGTGGTACGTTTAGCTCCCTGCTTGCTTTATTCGTCGACTTCCGCGGGCTACGCGTGAAACTTGCCCGCACGCGTTCAACCGTTTCTTCGCTCACTGCAGGCCGACCCGTTGATTTCCCCTTACAGAGGCATCCAGAAGCTTTAAACTGCGCATACCATCGCCGAATGGAGTTGGCAGTTGGTGGATCTTTGTTGAACTTCGTCCTGAAGTGTCGTTGCACTGTTATGACTGACTGATGTGAGTGCATTTCAAGCACGACATACGCTTTCTCGGCTCCTGTCGCCAATTTGTCTCGTTGCGCTCTCGAGCTTCAGCCGAACAAAACTTTATGAGTTTTTCTACGTATCTGTAGTGTGTCGTGACCATATGTCAATGAATGGAGCTACAGTGAATTTATGAAATCGCTTCAATCATTTGTAATAGCCCTGTATATATATATATATATATATATATATATATATATATATAAGTAACACATTTACATCTAAAATCATTTGATTATATGTTTTCAACTTTTTTTAATTGAAATTTGAAGTTTTATTTTCAAAAAATAATGTATGTTATATTGTAACAAATAAGCCCTCGGTCACAAATACTAAGTCCAAATTGACCTGGTTTCGACGCTACTATGAGCGTCGTCTTCAGAATTAGACTAACTGTACTAAAACATTGGGTATATAGTACATTAATAAAATTAAAGTTTTTACTGACTCGAAATGATGCAGTACTTACAAGTCACATATTAAAAAAGATGTCGGCCGGAATGGCGACGTCATGAACACTTGTCAGATGGCGAGCCGCTAAGGGCTGCTGGTACTGTGGACAGGGGTTGCAGCAAGACTCAGAAAGACTTTCTCTCAGAAAGTATTGTAGAAATTTCACTGTTTCATCTCTTTATATGTTGTAAGCTTCTCTCATGAGGTTTTTAGAATAGGTGAAATATGAGAATTTTCATAATTTTTTAATTATAATTCCACAAGTACAATTTTAAATTCATGCAAAATTCCAAGCACTTTGCCCCATATCTCAGCTTGCAATCAGAATTTCAAAATTTGCTCTTGAGACAACTTTTATTAGGTTTATAGAAATATGTGTACAAAATTTCATAATTCTAGCATTCATAGAATCTGAGGAAAAGATACATAAACTTTAAAAAACAAATTTTTCGGGAAACGCAATTTGAAGTTCCACCTAACTTTTTTCCTTATGTCACTTTTTCAGATGGCACCACATTTGTACTCTGGGTCGTCGTTCCCTTCAAGGCTTCTCTTCTGGTTTCTTGTTGTCTGTCTTCTTTCCTTTACCAGGACTTCAACTGACTTTTTAGCTGTAGAGACGCGCTGTAAATCTATTTTTCGCAGGATGTCTTGAGTAAAATTTCCTGTCTTGAAGCCCATTCTTTCTAATACCTTCATCCTCGCGACGTTCCCATCATTAAATACTATAACTGCATCATAAGCTGTAAATCTGACAACTGTAACAGATGCAAATGTGTTTTTAGGGCATCGTTTCCATATGAGTGAATTTACTCAATTGGATTTTGGGTTTTGCCATGAACACAGTTCTTGAGAAGTGCAGGATCGGCCAAAGATGATCTATAAAACCAAAGAGTATGTATCACGGCCTTCTAGATGCATCCCGCACACGTCTGGTTGAAAGCAATACACAGAATTGTCGTTCACTGTGCTGGTATTGAAGTGCTGCTTCAAAACGTGAGCGTGGCAGGGACGCCGCGTCACACTTTTAATTAATTTTCAGGCACTTCGAATGCGATTTCAGCATTCAAACTTTGCGAACTTATTGTGCATGAGGTGTACTAACAAATAGAAAAATAAATCGAAAATTGACATTTTTGCTCAATTTCATCAACGTCCCCCTTAAGTCAACATTTTTCTGACTGGTTTGATGCGGCCTGTCACAAATTGCTTGTTATATTGCTAGAGAAGGCCGAAATGCACGCGTTAAACTCACGCAGGCTGGCGTGAGGTCTGAAACAGGATATGTAATGAATGCTATAAAGAAAAGTACGTAGCTGCTGGAATACTCAACGTTAATCCATCATTTCTATACATCGTTCTTGACGGTACGTTATAAAGAATATAAACTGTTAATGGCGCCTTGCTAGGTCGTAGCCATTGACTTAGCTGAAGGCTATTCTATCTATTTCCTCTGCAAATGAGGGAGTCTTCGTCCGTGTAGTCGCTAGCAAAGTCGTCCGTACAACTGGGGCGAGTGCTAGTAAGTCTCTCGAGACCTGCCGTGTGGTGGCGCTCGGTCTGCAATCACTGACAGTGGCAACACGCGGGTCCGACATGTACTAATGGACCGCGGCCGATTTAAAGCTACCACCTAGCAAGTGTGGTGTCTGGCGGTGACACCACATTGCTTCCTCTGCTACCCTCTTCATCTGAATACCAGTTGCAACCTACGTCATCAGTTATTTCCGGATCTGTTCTAATCCGTCACCCTCTACCAGTCCGTCTACCACGGAAGGTATTCCCTGATGTCCTACCATCCTGTCCCTTCTTCTTGACAATATTTTTCGCATATTCCTTTCCTTGTCGATTGTACGGAGAACCTCCTCATTTCTCTCATCTTACCAGTCCACCTAATTTTCACATTCGTCTGTGGCACCACATCTCAAATGCTTCGATTCTCTTCTGTTCCGGTTTTCCCAGAGTACATGTTTCACTACCATACAATACTGCTCTTCAAGCGTACATTCTCAGAAATGTTTTCCTGAAATTTTAAGACTCGTGTTTGATACTAGTAGACTTCTCTTGGCCAGGAATGCACTTTTTGGGAGTGGTGGCCTGTTTTTTATGTCCTCCTTGCTCCATCCGTCATGAGTTATTTTGCTGCCTAGGTAGCACAATTCCTTCGTCTAAGCTTCTCGTTGTTCTCATTTCTGCTACTGCTCAGTACTTTCATCTTTCTTCGATTTATTCTCAGTTCATATTCTGTACTCTTTGGTTACATTAAAACCAACGGTGGTAACATTAAGAGTGCAACGGGAATTCCACTGTTAAATGCAGAGGAGAGAGCAGATAGGTGGAAAGAATACACTGAAAGCCTCTATGAGGGTGAAGAATTGTCTGATGTGATAGAAGAAACAGGAGTCTATTTAGAAGAGATAGGGGATCGAGTATTAGAATTTAAAAGAGCTTTGGAGGACTTACGGTCAAATAATGCAGAAGGGATAGATAACATTCCATCAGAATTTCTAAAATCATTGGGGGAAGTGGCAACAAAACGACTATTCACGTTGGTGTGTAGAATACATGAGTCTGGCGACATACCATCTGACTTCCGGAAAAAGCATCATCCACACAATTCCGAAGACGGCAAGAGCTGACAAGTGCGAGAATTATCGCACAATCAGCTTAACAGCTCATGCATCGAAGCTGCTTACAAGAATAATATACAGAAGAATGGAAAAGAAAATTGAGAATGTGCTAGGTGACGATCAGTTTGGCTTTAGGGAAAGGGACGAGAGAGGCAATTCTGACGTTACGGCCAATAATGGAAGCAAGGCTAAAGAAAAATCAAGACACTTTCATACGATTTGTCGACCTGGAAAAAGCGTTCTACAATATAAAATGGTGCAAGCCGTTCGAGATTCTGAAAGAAGTAGGGGTAAGCTATAGGGAGAGACGGGTCATATACAATATGTAAAACAACCAAGAGGGAATAATAAGGGTGGACGATCAAGAACGAAGTGCTCGTATTAAGAAGGGGTAAGACAAGGCTGTAGCCTTTCGCCCCTACTCTTCAATCTGTACATCGAGGAAGCAATGATGGAAATAAAAGAAAGATTCAGGAGTGGAATTAAAATACAAGGTGAAAGGATATCAATGATACGATTCGCTGATGACATTGCTATCCTGAGTGAAAGTGAAGAAGAAATAAATGATCTGCTGAACGGAATGAACAGTCTAATGAGTACACAGTATGGTTTGAGAGTAAATCGGAGAAAGACGAAGGTAATGAGAAGTAGTAGAAATGAGAACAGCGAGAAACTTAACATCAGGATTGATGGTCACGAAGTCAATGAAGTTAAGGAATTCTGCTACCTAGGCAGTAAAATAACCAATGACGGACGGAGCAAGGAGGACATCAAAAGCAGACACGCTACGGCAAAAAAGTCATTTCTGGCCAAGAGAAGTGTACTAATATCAAATACCGGCCTTAATTTGAGGAAGAAATTTCTGAGGATGTACGTCTGGAGTACAGCATTGTATGGTAGTGAAACATGGACTGTGGGAAAACCGGAACAGAAGAGAATCGAAGAATTTGAGATGTGGTGTTACAGACGAACGTTAAAAATTAGGTGGACTGATAAGGTACGGAATGAGGAGGTTCTATGCAGAATCGGAGAGGACAAGAATATGTGGAAAACACTGATAAGGAGAAGGGACAGGATGATAGGACATCTAAGACATGAGGGAATGACTTCCATGGTACTAGAGGGAGCTGTAGAGGGCAAAAACTGTAGAGGAAGACAGAGATTGGAATACGTAAGCAAATAATTGAGGACGTAGGTTGCAAGTGCTACTCTGAGATGAAGAGGTTAGCACAGGAAAGGAATTCGTGGCGAGCCGCATCAAACCAGTCAGTAGACTGATGACCAAAAATAAATAAATAAATAAATAAATAAATTCTATACTCTTTAGACCATTCCACTCAGCGGGCCCTGTAATTCTTCTTCACTTTCACCGAGGACAGTAATGTCGTTAGCGAATCTTATCATTGCTATGTTTTCACCTTCATTTTTAATTCCACTGTCCAACCTACCTAGTATTTCCACCTTTGTTTCTTCGATATATAGATTGAACAGTAGCGGTGAAGGACTACGTCCCCGTCTTACACGTTTTCAATCCGAGAAGCTCCGTCTCGGTTCTTGTACAAATTATACATTACCCATCTTTCCGTACAGCTTACCCCTATTTTGTCTCAGAGCGTCGAACATCGTGCACCAACGATCAGTAGAAGCAGAAAACACTAGTACAAAATGGACACGTTAAGAGTTACGAGTACTTGTTTAGAAAAAGCGATGTGTTTTCACAGTAGCGAAAATGAACGAGCGCTTCTGAGGTGTGTATTTTGGACCCCACAATTATTAGATTCTTCTGCTTCGAATAAACGTTGCTGGCAAGTCCCTGAATGCTGACCAATCCTCCTGGGGCACCTTGTATGAGGGTAACAGGGATATAATAAGCAACGAACGCAGTTTGGTTAAAAAAAGAAACTATTTTTACTACAGTGATTACAATTAACTTTACAGTTTAAATTTGTCCTTAGTGCAACGCATACACTCTAACATTTAATTCTGATGATTATGTGTACGATTCTCTCTCTCTCTCTCTCTCTCTCCCTCTCTCTCTCTCTCTCTGACACACACATTTACGCTCGTATAGATTTGACGAAGTCCCAGACGTCGTCGGCCAGCACTTTGGGCTCCTCGAAGGCGGCAAAGTGTCCACCCCTGTAGACGTTGTAGCGCACCAGCCCCGGGTGTGTGTCGCGGGCCATGGACTCAGGGGTGAACATCAGGTCGTTCTCGAACTGCGCCACCGCTGTCGGCGGGTACTTCTCGATGCTGCAACACAACATGGACATGGTGTAGATTTCCTCAGCCCCGGACACGAGCTGCGTCGTTTACGGAGCTTATCGGTTATAGGTGAGTCAACTTCAACCTAGATAAATAACGTATCTTATTGCATGGGGAGGTAAATGAAAATCATGTTCGTAAACATGAAATATTTTAAAAAATTATACATCTATTTATTTAAAAGTTAATTTTCATTACTTCCTCATTATATATCGGGTGGTTAAAAGTATAAATTTGAAAACTGAATAAATCACGGAACAACGTAGATAGAGAGGTACACATTGACACACACGCTTGGAATGACATGGGGTTTAGTAGAACCAAAAAAACACATAAGTTCAAAAAATGTCCGACAGATGGCGCTTCGTCTGATCCGAATAGCAATAATTAGCATAACATAGTAACACAAAGCAAAGATGATGTTCTTTACAGGAAATGGTCAATATGTCCACCATCATTCCTCACCAATAGCTGTAGTCGAGGAATAATGTTGTGAACAGCACTGTAAAGCATGTCCGGAGTTATGGTGAGGCATTGGCGTCGGATGTTGTCTTGCGACTTCAGGTAACCCCAAAGCCAATAATCGGACGGACTGAGGTCTGGGGACCTGGGAGGCCAAGCATGACGAAAGTGGCGGCTGAGCACACGGTCATCACCAAACGACGCGCGCAAGAGATCTTTCACGCATGTAGCAATTTTTTTTTTTTGGTTCTGATAAAACCCCATGTCATTCCAAGCATGTGTGTCAATTTTTACCTCTCTATCTACATTACTCCCTGGTCTATTAAGTTTTCAAATTTATACTGACTTTTTTAGCGCCCGGTATATCAATTTACGGTTGATCTTAAGAGTTTAATAACTTAAGTTTTAATTGTTTGGCGGCTCTATCAATAGCTTGCGTCATATTTCGGGATTATTTTCCCGTAAATTCTATTTGTCGTCGTCAGTTATTTTTCTTCGGATCCCATCTCATATAGGGCTGAGTTTTTCTGGTCGACACGAACGTCAGGTACGCTATATTTCCACTGCCTGCCTCTCGGATGACCGAATCCCAGAAGCAGCGCCAACGGTCCAGTAGCTATAAACGAACGTACTGGGCAAGAACTGCGGCAGATGATGACGAGTTGGAAAGCCGTCGAAAAGCTGCGGCAACACGATGCCGTGACAACGGCTGATAATACGAGAAAATCACATCAAAACATTAATCTGTTCTCTCAGAGCCACGTACTATGTTCCAGACTACCATAGTAGCGACATCATTTATATTACGTTCGACGCCTTCAGCATTAAGACTTGTCATTTTCATAGGGAATTATTTTTGCATCATCACTCACGTTTAGTGTCAGATTATCGGCATATATCAAGAAAAGGGATAGAGCCAGAGTAGAACCCCTCGGCATCTCTGACTTTGTCGCCCCCCCCCCCCCCCCAGTCAGATTCTAACCTCTTTCCTCTTTGTTGACACTGAACACTTACGTCTGAAGTGAACCACTGCTGAAATTTATCCTAATGCCACGACGTCTCAGTTTACGCAAAAGTATTTGATGATCCGCACAATTAAATGCTATTGTTAAATTACGGAAAATACCTACAGTTGTCAGCCTACCGTCTAGTCCTGACAGTACCTGATATAAAAGGGTAACTTTTTTTCCTGCTGGTACTCTTCTACTGAAGGTAAATTCCGTACCTGACAGCAGATTATCTGTTCCGAAATGCGGCACTTATTTCTGAAAGACTACTTTTTCAAAACTTTCGACCACACTGATAGCAAAGAAATGGGCCCGTAGTCGTCTGTTTTATCTGTCTTTCACAATTTGCAAAGTTTTGTAAATAATAGATTTCAGCTGTCAGTCGTCCTTTTTAAATGTTATTGGCAGATCTAGATTTCAGCTAGAAACTAGCCATTCTCAATGCACTATCATTTTTGATCAATGCATGTAATGCCTGTTGGTCGGGCTTCATCCACAGCTCATTCAATTTTGTGAAGTGGTTTCACCAACGAGTTTTCCAGTCTGTCAGGAAACCGCCTACACATTCCAAATGTGACTGAGCACGGGGCTAATTAGGAGTGCACTAATATCAAGAGCTATACACCAACTGCACACTGCTCTGAGAAAGTTGCGGACGAGGTAGACAAAGTAATGCGACAAATTAACGACACTGCAGTAATTGATATCAGTCCGGCAGCGTGTTGCCAGAGGTCTCCCAGTGGTCCACAGAAAGATGGACATGAGGTGAATGTGACCATAGCGCCAAATAGGGCTACACTAGAAGAAAAAAATGAAATCAAATGATCGTGTGGCGTTGTTGGGCGGGAGGTTCGGTCCGGAGAAGTTCTGCCACCGGGTTGCAAGTCTTGTTTCAGTCGACGCCACTCTGTGTGACTTGCGCGTCCGTTATGATGAGATCTTGATGATGACGATGACGATGATGATGATGATGATGATAACACAACAGCCAGTCCGCCAATGCAGAAAATCTCCAACCCGGCCCGGAATCGAACCCGGTCCCGCTGCATGATAGGCAACCGCGTAACCACTCAGCTAAGCAGGGCAGTTGAAGGAACTGGAAAAGACTGTGTGTGTCAGTCAGCTAGCGGTTGAGGTACCCTGTGGTGGTGGTGGTGGTCTTCATTACAACATGACCCAGAGACAACATTTGGATGAGTTCAGATGGGGAAGAATCATTGGCAAACTTGAAGAATGACGAGTGCAGCCCAGGAGTTTGCTGCTGCTCACAGCATTGCTTCACGTGTGTGGAGAGCGTTCCGAACAAAGGGCGCTGCTGTTCGGAGAGGCGAGGTTGTCGACCACAGTGAACTGCAGCGGCAGATGGCCGCTACACAGTGCAGCAGGGGAGAAGTAACGTTACACACCTCCACCTAATGGGTCACAATAGCTCGCTAAATTAAGTCACGCCCAATTGGACATACGCTATGTGATCAAAAGTATCCGGCCACCCCCAAAAACATACGTTTTTCATACTAGGTGCATTGTGCTGCCACCTGCTGCCAGGTACTCCATCTCAGTGGTGGTGGTGGTGGTGGTGGTTAGTGTTTAACGTCCCGTCGACAACGAGGTCATTAGAGACGGAGCGCAAGCTCGGGTTAGGGAAGGATTGGGAAGGAAATCGGCCGTGTCCTTTCAAAGGAACCATCCCGGCATTTGCCTGAAACGATTTAGGGAAATCACGGAAAACCTAAATCAGGATGGCCGGAGACGGGATTGAACCGTCGCCCTCCCGAATGCGAGTCCAGTGTGCTAACCACTGCGCCGCCTCGCTCGGTCTCCATCTCAGTGACTCAGTAGTCATTAGACATTATGAGAAAGCATAATGGGGCTCTCCGCGGAACTCACTGACTTCGAACGTGGTCAGGTGATTGGGTGTCACTTGTGTCATACGGTTGTACGCGAGATTTCCACATTCCTAAACATCCCTAGGTCCGATGTGATAGTGTAGTGGAAACGTGAAGAGACACATACAGCACAAAAGCGTACGGGCCGACCTCGTCTGTGGACTGACAGAGACCGACAACACTTGAAGAGGTTCGTAATGTGTAATAGGCAGACATCTATCCAGACCATCACACAGGAATTCCAAACTGCATCAGGATCCACTGCAAGTACTATGACAGTTAGGCGGAAAGTGATAAAACTTGAATTTCATGGGCGAGCGGCTGCTCACAAGCCACGCAACGCGCCGGTAAATGCCAAACGAAGCCTCGCTTGGTGTAAGGAGCGTAAACATTGGACGATTGGACAATGGAGAAACGTATGGAGTGACGAATCGCAATGTCAGGGTGTGGGTATGGTGAATGCCCGGTAAACGTCATCTGTCAGCGTGTTTAGTGCCAACAGTAAAATTCGGAGGCGGTGGTGTTATGGTGCGGTCATGTTTTTCATGGAGGGGCTTGCACCCCTTGTTGTTTTGCGTGGAACTATCACAGCACAGGCGTACGTTGATGTTTTAAGCACCTTCTTGCTTCCCACTGTAGAAGAGCAATTCAGGGATGGCGACAGCATCTTTCAACACGATCGAGCACCTGTTCATAATGTACAGCCTGTGGCTGAGTGGTTACACGAAAATAACATCCCTGTAACGGCCTGCTCAGAGTCCTGACCTGAATTCTATAGAACACCTTTGGGATGCTTTGGAAGGCCGACTTCGTGCCAGGCCTCACCGACCGACATCGATACCACTCCTCAGTGCAGCACTCGGTGAATAATGGGCTGCCATTCCCCGAGATACATTTCAGCACCTATTTGAACGTACGCCTGCGAGAGTGGAAGCAGTCATCAAGGCTGAGGGTGAGCCAACGCCATACAGAATTCCAGCGTTAGCGATGGAGGCCGCCACGAACTTGTAAGTCATTTTCAGCCAAGTGTCCAGATACTTTTGATCACATGGTGTATACACACAAGAGGCATGTTGCTCACCCCTGTTTGTTCTCTGCTTTTCGCCTGTTTGTTCTCTGTCGCCTATGGATCCATGTATGTATAACATGCTGTCTGTACTTTAAGGTTACAATATATTGTTAATTCAAAGTATCTTATGTTTCCTTTCAAAAATTCTTCTGCCTTCAAGTGAAATTTATTTAAAGACAATGATAATATTGCTGTCGATTGCAAATCTGGCTTCGAATGTTTCGGTGGCGCTGAGTCAGCCTTTACGATTGCTAAAAAATATTTCATTGTTTGCGAGCTTCGCTCGTAAAGGAAAATAATTCTACGTGCTTTTATGAATTTCCAAAGTCAGTTTTCAATATTAAAGTTAGTTAATATTTTTGGTTACGAAACTTATTCAGAGATTTAACCCCGCATGGCTTAGGTGAGGCTTCACTTGTGGTTTCAAATATTTTTATTTAATTCAAAGGATTAAAAGTTAACTCAATTCTTAAAGAGATAAAGGTAAAGAAATTTTTTCCAATTACTTCAATAACACGCAGGCGTTTATACCATTATTTCTTTCTGTGCAACATTAGATTAATTTTCTGGGAAAAGAAATCATTTCATGCTCTACGTTATCGGTGGGTTAGTTGCAGGTTACGTTCGGTTGTCATTCATTGGAAGAGAGCGTAACATTTCCATTAATAATAAATAACTTTTTGCCTGTGTATTGAGATTAAGTCACGCAACGTATATGTAAGATGCATTTACACGCGCTCAAGATACACATGGCGTTCCAAAAACAATATTTAGAATTCAAACTGCTACGTTATGTCAGCATCGTTGTAGGTTGCAACTGGCGCCTGCGCGCATATTTCAAACCACACGTAGCAGTCGCCACTGACTTACACGGAATAACTGCATTAATTCCACACCACAGCAGTTACGCGGAAACCAAGTAATGGTAGACATCATATGATAAGAGTTTGTATCACGGTATAACGGTTTATGTGTGTGTATGTGGCCACTTTTTTTTTTCTTTTTGTCATCAGTCTACTGACTGGTTTGTTGCGGCCCGCCACGAATTCCTTTCCTGTGCTAACCTCTTCATCTCAGAGTAGCACTTGCAACCTACGTCCTCAATTATTTGCTTGGCGTAGTCCAATTTCTGTCTTCCTCTACAGTTTTTGCCCTCTACAGCTCCCTCTAGTACCATGGAAGTCATTCCCTCATGTCTTAGCAGATGTCCTATCATCCTGTCCCTTCTCCTTAACAGTGTTTTCCACATATTCCTTTCCTCTCCGATTCTGCGTAGAACCTCCTCATTCCGTACCTTATCAGTCCACCTAATTTTCAACATTCGTCTATAGCACCACATCTCAAATGCTTCGATTCTCTTCTGTTCCGGTTTTCCCACAGTCCATGTTTCACTACCATACAATGCTGTACTCCAGACGTACATCCTCAGAAATTTCTTCCTCAAATTAAGGCCGGTATTTAATATTAGTAGACTTCTCTTGGCCAGAAATGACTTTTTTGCCATAGCGAGTCTGCTCTTGATGTCCTCCTTGCTCCGTCCGTCATTGGTTATTTTACTGCCTAGGTAGCAGAATTCCTTAACTTCATTAACTTCGTGACCATCAATCCTGATGTTAAGTTTCTCGCTGTTCTCATTTCTACTATTTCTCATTACCTTCGTCTTTCTCCGATTTACTCTCAAACCGTACTGTGTACTCATTAGACTGTTCATTCCGTTCAGCAGATCATTTATTTCTTCTTCACTTTCACTCAGGATAGCAATGTCATCAGCGAATCGTATCATTGATATCCTTTCACCTTGTATTTTAATTCCACTCCTGAACCTTTCTCTTATTTCCATCATTGCTTCCTCGATGTACAGATTGAAGAGTAGGGGCGAAAGGCTACAGCCTTGTCTTACACCCTTCTTAATACGAGCACTTCGTTCTTGATCGTCCACTCTTATTATTCCCTCTTGGTTGTTGTACATATTGTATATGACCCGTCTCTCCCTATAGCTTACCCCTACTTTTTTCAGAATCTCGAACGGCTTGCACCATTTTATATTGTCGAACGCTTTTTCCAGGTCGACAAATCCTATGAAAGTGTCTTGATTTTTCTTTAGCCTTGCTTCCATTATTGGCCGTAACGTCAGAATTGCCTCTCTCGTCCCTTTACTTTTCCTAAAGCCAAACTGATCGTCACCTAGCGCATTCTCAATTTTCTTTTCCATTCTTCTGTATATTACTCTTGTAAGCAGCTTCGATGCATGAGCTGTTAAGCTGATTGTTCGATAATTCTCGCACTTGTCAGCTCTTGCCGTCTTCGGAATTGTGTGGATGATGCTTTTTCCGGAAGTCAGATGGTATGTCGCCAGACTCATATATTCTACACACCAACGTGAATAGTCGTTTTGTTGCCACTTCCCCCAATGATTTTAGAAATTCTGATGGAATGTTATCAATCCCTTCTGCATTATTTGACCGTAAGTCCTCCAAAGCTCTTTTAAATTCTAATACTCGATCCCCTATCTCTTCTAAATAGACTCCTGTTTCTTCTATCACATCAGACAATTCTTCACCCTCATAGAGGCTTTCAGTGTATTCTTTCCACCTATCTGCTCTCTCCTCTGCATTTAACAGTGGAATTCCCGTTGCACTCTTAATGTTACCACCGTTGCTTCCAATGTCACCAAAGGTTGTTTTGACTTTCCTGTATGCTGAGTATGTCCTTCCGACAATCATATCTTTTTCGATGTCTTCACATTTTTCCTGCAGCCATTTCGTCTTAGCTTCCCTGCACTTCCTATTTATTTCATTCCTCAGCGACTTGTATTTCTGTATTCCTGATTTTCCCGGAACATGTTTGTACTTCCTCCTTTCATCAATCAACTGAAGTATTTCTTCCGTTACCCCTGGTTTCTTCGCAGCTACCTTCTTTGTATCTATGTTTTCCTTCCCAACTTCTGTGATGGCCCTTTTTAGAGATGTTCATTCCTCTTCAACTGTAATGCCTACTGCGCTATTCCTTGTTGCTGTATCTATAGCGTTAGACAACTTCAAACGTATCTCGTCATTCCTTAGTACTTCCGTATCCCACTTCTTTGCGTATTGATTATTCCTGACTAATGTCTTGAACTTCAGCCTACTCTTCATCACTGCTATATTGTGATCTGAGTCTGTATCTGCTCCTGGGTACGCCTTACAATCCAGTATCTGATTTCGGAATCTCTGTCTGACCATGATGTAATCTAATTGAAATCTTCCCATATCTCCCGGCCTTTTCCAAGTATACCACCTCCTCTTGTGATTCTTGAACAGGGTATTCGCTATTACTTGCTGAACCTTGTTACAGAACTCAATTAGTCTTTTTCCTCTTTCATTCCTTGTCCCAAACCCATATTCTCCTCTAACCTTTTCTTCTACTCCTTCTCCTACAACTGCAATCCAGTCGCCCATGACTATTAGATTTTCGTCCCCTTTTACGTACTGCATTACCCTTTCGATATCCTCATACACTTTCTCTATCTGTTCATCTTCAGCTTGCGACGTCGGCATGTATACCTGAACTATCGTTGTCGGTGTTGGTCTGCTGTCGATTCTGATTAGAACAATCCGGTCACTGAACTGTTCACAGTAACACACCCTCTGCCCTACCTTCCTATTCATCACGAATCCTACACCTGTTATACCATTTTCTGCTGCTGTTGATATTACCCGATACTCATCTGACCAGAAATCCTTGTCTTCCTTCCACTTCACTTCACTGACCCCTACTGTATCTAGATTGAGCCTTTGCATTTCCCTTTTTAGATTTTCTAGTTTCCATACCACGTTCAAGCTTCTGACATTCCACGCCCAGACTTGTAGAACGTTATCCTTTCGTTGATTGTTGAATCTTTTTCTCATGGTAACCTCCCCCTTGTCAGTCCCTCCCGGGGATCCGAATGGGGGACTATTCCGGAATCTTTTGCCAATGGAGAGATCATCATGACACTTCTTCAATTACAGGCCACATGTCCTGTGGATACACGTTACGTGTCTTTAATGCAGTGGTTTCCATTGCCTTCTGCATCCTCATGTCGTTGATCATTGCTGATTCTTCCGCCTTTAGGGGCAATTTCCCATCCCTAGGACAAGAGAGTGCCCTGAACCTCTATCCGCTCCTCCGCCCTCTTTGACAAGGCCGTTGGCAGAATGAGGCTGACTTATGCCGGAAGTCTTTGGCCGCCAATGCTGATTATTTATCAAAATTTAGACAGTGTCGGGGATCGAAGCCGGGACCGAAGACGTTTTGATTATGAATCAAAGACGCTACCCCTAGACCACGGGCACTCTTATCACTTATCACGGTATAATTATATATTTTTATAATTATATATTTCATTATTTTGGTTGGGGTGGCTTTAAATCTCGTGGGCTAGCATGAGACTTTTAATTAACTTACACCGCTATAACACTCGTACGGACATCGGCAGCCCGGAAGTGCGTACGATATAATATTTTTTAAACACAACGCGCGACTCACCGCCTTCTAATAAATAGTTTGCGTGAGCGGTGCTATTTAGAAAAGAAAATATACGTATTCTTACGTAAACTTTAATTATTAACATGGTTCTCAAGGGCTACTGGTTATTTGTGTGCCAAATGACACAAAGATTGAGATATTGCGGAACGCAATGATTTTCAGTATTTCTTGTTCACTATTTGTAAGGCAAAACTGGAGAAAATCTCATCTGCCGTTAGGCGGCCAAAATGAAACGTACTGAGAAGAGCAATTATTTGTTCATCTACTCCTAAATATTCCACAATTTGTTTTTCTGGAGCACACATAGAGCATGTCTTTACACCTCAGGAACCAGCGACGTAGTGCCGAAACGTGGCCGTTCATTGGGTCATCCCGCGCCTGCGCAGAAGTGGGGGGAGCACCTTGCCACCGTATTGGTCAGCCACATTCCAGGCCCTCTGGTGCTCTGGTATACTTCCCCTCTTTGGTTCGGCCAAAGGTGACGAGAGGACTGTCCAAAAGATGGTTATAGAAGCTACCTTCACTATCTGTGATCAGCAGACGACCAGCCATTCATTCAATTCACAATTACTGGATTCGGGGATCTATTTTAAGGAAGTGCACATCTGAATGATTAAACATGCAAATTGGCCTTCTTTCCTATATTGGTATCCGGCTTTCTTGCTGGGATGTCTAAGCTTTGGATAAAACATATACCACAGGAAGGAAATGTGGCCTTGCCAGGGTGGAGTGAGTCCATCAGAAATGTGCACTAGCTACTAGTCATATGCGTTATCCATTCCTTTGCATTAAAAAGTAAGGACGAGAATAAATTATAGCCTAACTGATGGGCACTAGGGCTCATATTTCAAGCATAGTTGCAGTGGGTATGATGATCATGAAAATATCTCTGATGATAATTGCACTCGTTTGGCAAGCCACTGATCTAGTAGGCCTGTCTATTAGATGCCACAGAATGGGGTAGGAACCTCCCACCTCAACGTCATAAACTATACTTGCAGACACTGTTACTAAAAGAGATGGAGCGTAGTAAGTCCACTGTCAGATACCGTGTTCTTATAGCTATACTCGTAGACAGTTCATACATGGGAAATCCCAGTCGAGAGACCGAATGTTTACGTGCGCAACCCAGACAAATGATTTTCTACAGTAGGGTAGGTTACTGTACCCATAGATAACATCAGTACTCACACTCTCTTGCGGCCGACTTTCGCTGCTTTGCTGAAGTGCTCAGAGTAGAGCCTGACGGAGGTGGTGATGGAGCCGGTGACCCAGTAGATCATGACGTTATCCAGGAGGTCCGCCAGTTCGTACTTCTTGGTCAGACCTCCGTCGGGCAGAGTCTTCCAAGACGGGTCGGTCCAGGTGGAGAACTTCTCCAGGATGTAGGCGGCCAAGCCAACAGGTGTAGTCTGCAGTGCAATGCCTGGACAAACCACGATTATTGAGTGCATACAGCAAAACACACATAAAAATGTATAAAAAGAATTAACTGCCCTTGAGGAAGACGAAACAAGGATATGCTATTGAGTTTGAAGAGAGGCAGCGAAGGATAGAAAAGGTGAGCAACGGAAAGTCAAGACAGAGCACATAAAGAGACTGCGAAAAGAAAAAATAAATTAAATAAGTACACTGCCTGACAAAGGATGTGAAGCACCAGGAAGATATGGTCAGACGTCTATGAACGAGAGGCGCTCAATAACAAACCCAACACATTTTTTTCTCGTCCAACTTCGGTCGAAAAAATGCGGAGCTCCTATAGTTTCATAAAGTTTAAATGGCTCTGAGCACTATGGGACTTAACATCCGAGGTCATCAGTCCCCTTGACCTGGAACTAATAAAACCTAACTAACCTAAGGACATCACACATCCATGCCCGAATCAGGGTTCGAAGCTGCGACCGTAGCGCGGTTCCGGACTGAAGCGCCCAGAACCGCTCGGCCACAACGGCCGGCAGTTTCATAAAGTCCCAGTTGGTGATGGCTCCATACGTAACCACCATAATTGTTCGGTGCAAAGCGAGAGCATCGCAGGTATTCACAGGAGCTTGCAGAATGTCGAAGGTGGTCTGGTAGTGAACAAAAGCACGGTGAGTCGTTGGACGAGGCGTCTGTCATCACCGCAGTCAGGTCTCGCAGAGCTGTCCGATCTTCAGCATACCGGCTGGTCCAGCACAGCTGTGACTCCTGCAATGTTCGAACATCTGTTCACTTTCATCCACAGATCGTAATCAGACACCTCGCTGCACAACCGGACATTCCTGTCGGCCTCACGCAAGTCTGCCCACTGGAGAGGAGCTCATAAAATTTTGTTGGACTGTTCTTCCTCATCCATCCTCCAGCCTGGATCTCACACCTTCCGACTTCCATCAGTTTGGCCCAGTGAATGATGCACCCCGCAGGAAGAGATATGTGGATGATTAGGAAGTCATTCATGTAGTAAGACGTTGGCTCTGAGGTCGACCAGTAGAGAGGAACCATCTGGACATACATGCCCTACCAGTGAGGTGGCGTAAGGTCCTCGCACAGAACGGAGATTATGTTGGAAAACAGGGTTTTGTAGCCAAAAGAGTGGGAAATAATGTAGTGTAGCGGTTTCCTGTATAAAACCAACCTGCTGGACGGCCTTCATACTATGTAAGATATATAGAACATAATGACATGAGGGGTAGGAAACCCCGGCAGTGCCGAACGTGGTCCAGAAACTCAATTGAATGACTATAATATAATGATAATTCACATCTTATGTTTAATAATTCTTTATTATAAATTTTGTAGCAGAAATAGTGGCAAACAGTTGAGATGTGGAAGCAAACGGAAACTATGGAGGCACTCAAAATTTTGAGCATCTGAAAGTAGCAGCAGTGCCTTCTAATAAGTTACAATGTAATAAATGCCGTATTTCGGTAGCTTATCTCTGGAAGGAGCTAATATACTTACGCCGTTCAAAAAACTGAAGCCGCATTTAGAAGCAACAACATGTTACTATGAGAATTAAGAAACAGTTTAAAACTGGAGAAAGACAAATATGATAAATCTGGTATCTACAAAGTTCGGTGCAACAGCTGTAATGTGAACTACATCGCTCAAACTGTCAGGTCGTTCAAGTTAAGTTACAAGGAACGCACACAAGATTTTGGGCTTAATACACAACTGGCCATTAAAATTGCATACACCACGAAGATCGTGCTACAGACGCGAAATTTAACCGACAGGAAGAAGATGCTGTGATATGCAAATGATTAGCTTTTCAAAGCATTCACACAAGGGTGGCGCCGGTGGCGACACCTACAACGTGCTGACATGAGGAAAGTTTCCAACCGATTTCTCATACACAAACAGCAGGTGACTGGCGTTGCCTGGTGAAACGCCAGTCACTACTCTTGATGAACTGTGGTATCGTGTTGAAGCTGCATGGGCAGCTGTACCTGTACACGCCATCCAAGCTCTGTTTGACTCAATGCCCAGGCGTATCAAGGCCGTTATTACGGCCAGAGGTGGTTGTTCTGGGTACTGATTTTTCAGGATCTATGCACCCAAATTGCGTGAAAATGTAATCGCATGTCAGTCCTAGTATAATTTATTTGTCCAATGAATACCCGTTTATTATCTGTATTTCTTCTTGGTGTAGCAATTTGAATGGCCAGTAGTGTAATTTCAAAAAGTCGGCCGCAGGCACGCACACCCATCAAAATCACTCTTCGTTGGTTACTGAAAAAGACCTTTTCCTACTATGCACATACAGGAAGGAAAATTGGAGCTAGTGGGACAGTTTGAGATTACGATACATAGCGGGACATTTTTTTCATTTGTAGATAGTGAGTAGAGATGTAGGCGCTAGTAAATGGAGCGCCGAGTGCAGAAACCTGAACATTTCCGACATATTCTTCTGTTTGTGTTCAGTTAAGGGGTGATAGCAGCGGGGGCCATCCAGAAACATTTGCGCCGTGTACGGGGACGACACCGCTGGACACGGCATGGCAAGAAGATGGTTTTCTCCTTTTAAGAGGATCGCTTTGGCATTAGTGATTCCCCACGTTCAAGAAGACCTTCAGGGTTTGATGAAGTTCACGTAAATGCATTAATCCACAACTATCCACGTAGATGTACTCGAGAAGTAGCAAATGTGATGAACTGTGATCATTCCACCATCGTGCGGCATTTGCATGCAGTGGGGAAAGTTCGGAAATCGTGTGTATGGGTACCTCATACTGTAAGCCAAAATCACAAGAAATCAGCGGTGTGCATCTCTGCCTGCTCAGCATCAATTTTCTCGTAAACAACACTCACCATTGTTATGCTGTATCGTTACTAGTGATGAGTAATGGTGTTTTTATGCTAACATAAGAAACAGAAAGGAACAGTTGAGCGCAAACAAATCAGCAGCTCCCCGTACAAAGACCTGCGCGCATCCACAAAAGATAACGCTATGCATCTGGTAGAACAGCGGCGGTGTGGTGTGCTACCAATTGCTTCTCCGAGCGTAACCATCCTGCCGACATTTACTGTCAAAACTTTACACGTCCTGCAGACGCAGTCCAAGAACAACGACCAGGACGACTGCGTGAAGTGATGCTACTCCATGATAATGCCCACCAACATCCTGCTAGACTGGCGAATAGCACTATTCATGAGTTGGGTTGGGAAGTCAACGCTGTACCTACCTTATTAACCTCATCTTGCGCCCTCAGATTTTCACCTTCCCCGGTCTCTACCGAAAAATCTTCAAGGAACTTCCTTTACGGATGAAAACGCGCTCCGAACATGGATCGCCGAGTCCTTTGCCCCGGAACTACCTGATCTCTACAGTCGCGGAATCGAAAAGTCACCCCAGCGTTGGCAGACGAAACAGTGACGGAGAATACTTTATTGATGTCTAAAGTCTCTGTTACGTGTATCTGTTGTGTTTATTAAGCGTAAAGAAAAATGCTACGAATTTATGCACCAACCTAATATATCGAAAGCCTTACATTACGACGATGCTAGTTTGTTTTACATATTTTCTTCAAACTAAATACATCAGAATAATTTCATGGACTTAAACGCTCTCTGTAGCCTCATATCCCATTCTTGTTGGATATGTCAAAATAACACCCCAAAACTGCATCCTTCCTTCTGGAATATGAACTAAACTTTTTTAATACTATACATTTTTAAGGTGTTGATAGATAGTCTGGCTTTGTAGGCAGATTACTAGGGAAGTTCTACACTCCTGGAAATGGAAAAAAGAACACATTGACACCGGTGTGTCAGACCCACCATACTTGCTCCGGACACTGCGAGAGGGCTGTACAAGCAATGATCACACGCACGGCACAGCGGACACACCAGGAACCGCGGTGTTGGCCGTCGAATGGCGCTAGCTGCGCAGCATTTGTGCACCGCCGCCGTCAGTGTCAGCCAGTTTGCCGTGGCATACGGAGCTCCATCGCAGTCTTTAACACTGGTAGCATGCCGCGACAGCGTGGACGTGAACCGTATGTGCAGTTGACGGACTTTGAGCGAGGGCGTGTAGTGGGCATGCAGGAGGCCGGGTGGACGTACCGCCGAATTGCTCAACACGTGGGGCGTGAGGTCTCCACAGTACATCGATGTTGTCGCCAGTGGTCGGCGGAAGGTGCACGTGCCCGTCGACCTGGGACCGGACCGCAGCGACGCACGGATGCACGCCAAGACCGTAGGATCCTACGCAGTGCCGTAGGGGACCGCACCGCCACTTCCCAGCAAATTAGGGACACTGTTGCTCCTGGGGTATCGGCGAGGACCATTCGCAACCGTCTCCATGAAGCTGGGCTACGGTCCTGCACACCGTTAGGCCGTCTTCCGCTCACGCCCCAACATCGTGCAGCCCGCCTCCAGTGGTGTCGCGACAGGCGTGAATGGAGGGACGAATGGAGACGTGTCGTCTTCAGCGATGAGAGTCGCTTCTGCCTTGGTGCCAATGATGGTCGTATGCGTGTTTGGCGCCGTGCAGGTGAGCGCCACAATCAGGACTGCATACGACCGAGGCACACAGGGCCAACACCCGGCATCATGGTGTGGGGAGCGATCTCCTACACTGGCCGTACACCACTGGTGATCGTCGAGGGGACACTGAATAGTGCACGGTACATCCAAACCGTCATCGAACCCATCGTTCTACCATTCCTAGACCGGCAAGGGAACTTGCTGTTCCAACAGGACAATGCACGTCCGCATGTATCCCGTGCCACCCAACGTGCTCTAGAAGGTGTAAGTCAACTACCCTGGCCAGCAAGATCTCCGGATCTGTCCCCCATTGAGCATGTTTGGGACTGGATGAAGCGTCGTCTCACGCGGTCTGCACGTCCAGCACGAACGCTGGTCCAACTGAGGCGCCAGGTGGAAATGGCATGGCAAGCCGTTCCACAGGACTACATCCAGCATCTATACGATCGTCTCCATGGGAGAATAGCAGCCTGCATTGCTGCGAAAGATGGATATACACTGTACTAGTGCCGGCATTGTGCATGCTCTGTTGCCTGTGTCTATGTGCCTGTGGTTCTGTCAGTGTGATCATGTGATGATCTGACCCCAGGAATGTGTCAATAAAGTTTCCCCTTCCTGGGACAATGAATTCACGGTGTTCTTATTTCAATTTCCAGGAGTGTAGATTCACCTCAGAATTGCTTAAATAAAGGGAGACCATTGATGTTTATCTTAGGTTGAGCTACCTATAGTAATATGTTTGTTGAAAGTAAATTCACGATACATTGATATAGCAAAATAAATGTCACTATCCCTTACAGCATCTTTTGCAGAAGAACCATTTCAAAGTCAAGGGTTTTTTTTCTCTTTTTTCCGCGCAGAATTTTGAATACTATGTACTGTAACCTGCAAGGAAGGAAGCTAATTTTCTCGTTCTCCTGCGAAGGATTCATACAGGGTGCATTATCCCACTATCAGTGTGATGTTATTCCTGTTTTCTCAGTTTTCTCGTGCAGATGCCAAAATCCCCGTATGGTTTACAGCGGAAAGGGAACGCGTCCAGGACGGGTTGCCTTCCGTGAAGCGAC
This sequence comes from Schistocerca americana, assembly GCF_021461395.2. Classification (NCBI taxonomy): domain Eukaryota; kingdom Metazoa; phylum Arthropoda; class Insecta; order Orthoptera; family Acrididae; genus Schistocerca; species Schistocerca americana. The sequence continues at coordinate 191,526,835 of NC_060128.1, forward strand.
CGGTGAATTGTACCTGTTCCTAAGGAGCTTTATTGACAGAAGACGAGTTCCGTGTCTGCAATAAACTATACGCCTAGCCAGTTGTAGTTCTCTGGTGCAATAAAACGAATTTTGAAAGTTATGTGTTTCCGTTGTGCAGTTAGCGATTCATATGTAAACTAGCTTCGCCCGCTTAGATTATATGATATGCACAGACTCTTTTTTTTTTTTTTTCTTTCAGTCGAATTTTCATATTGTTCACAAATCGCAGCATCTTCTGAACCATTACACACTAATTAAGGCCAAAGAAGCAATGTCTTTTTCCGAATGTGTTCGTAACCAAAAAGCTATTCTGTTACCTAAAGTGAAAGGTTTGTGTTAATCATGCCTTTTGCGTTCTTGTGGTGAGAGTTCCACAGAAACTATCCTCCCCTAATACATATTTCTTTACGTATAACAGACCGCCCCCCGGCACCTGAGTGGTTAGCGCGACAGACTGTCAGTCCTAAGGGCTCGGGTTCGATTCCCGCCTGCGTCGGAGATTTTCTCCGCTCGGGGACTGGGTGTTGTGTTGTCCTAATCATCATTATTTCATCCCCATGGACGCGCAATTCGCCGAAGTGGCGTCAAATCGAACGGTCTACACGACGGGAGATTCTATTCACACGACATTTACATATAACCGAGAGGCGAAATATTAATTTTTATAACTTCAGTTTTAACATTTTTTTAACGTAGCAACATACTTCACTAAAAATGTTTGTCCTCTGTTTCACTTTCTGAGGTGCTGAATTTCGAAAAACAGTTAATACAAATTTTTTATTATTTCTGATTGAGAAACCAGACACCAGTTTGAGTACTTCTGGCTACAAAATTGTCCTGATAAGGACATATTTTCAAAAAGCTTTTCATCCCTCATTTCACGCCTTTAGGAGAGGAATTTCGAACAGTCAGTTCCTAAACTGTGTCTAAAGCATCGGTTCCACATCCTCTCGGTCAATGAACTAGTCAGACCCTGTTTCACCTCCTTAGGGATTGGATTTCCAAAACCGCTGAAATATTTAATATTTTATTTGTAACCGAGAAGTCAAAAACCAAGTGTCATTACGTGGCTTTAAAAATACTTTAGTTGTTCTTTAAAAATAATTTATTTTCAAAAGAAAAAACGCTGTTTCTCCCCCCACAGGGGTAAAACAATGCTGCAACATATATTTGTTTATTTCTGACGGAGAAACCAAGTACCAATTTACGTAGACCAAACTTGAAAACTGTCTTAATAGCAACATATTTTCAAAAAATCTTTCATCGCCTATTTCACCCTCTCACGGGTGGAATTTTGAAAAATCTCTTCTTAAATGACGCCTGCGTTATAAGATCAACACCCTCTCCATATTTCATGATTCTATACGTAGCGGTTTCGGTTGGGCGATGGAGAATCAGTCACTTATAAGGTCTTCAGAAATTCCCGCTCCAAATTTCTAGGATCTGTAGAGGGGAGCGAGTACATGATATTTTCAATAGGAACTCGTGTACGTAAACGTACTGTTTAAATTCTACGAAGGTTTCAGTTCAGATGTTTAACTCGTCCACTTGTGTTTGAGGAACTGAATTAGGCGAGATGCAGTGCAGTTATTAGGTAACAATTCGAAAGGAAACATCCATTTATCACTTAAGCAAATTTGTGTGTATTAACACTGAAACATTACGTATTTACATTACTCCAAAATAAAAAAAATAACCCAGCACACTTTATGTACGGGAAGTACTGATGCGTTACAACAGGGGCTCGATGCGGCGACCACCCACGCTGTTACAGACACTGTACCTACGAAGCGTGTTCTGGTACACAGTCACCATCCCACCTGGCGTCTCTTCAGTTTCCAGTGCAGCGGCCGAAACTCGTGCCAGCATGTCTTTGTCTGTCTGTCTCTGCAGGAGTTGTAATATTATTTGGATTTCCGTCGTATGAAAGCTGTGAGTACCCTTGGAAAGGCATTCACCTATCTGTATATTAAATGATCAACTTATGAGATGAGACCTATTCTTTGAAAGACATTTGTTTTATATCATTTACGTAACTGTAAAGATGCGCATCTAGCGCGGACGCTAATACATCGATTGCGCAGTCGAAGAAACATTTTAACAGAAGCTGAACTGATCGTTCCGCTTCGCTCTAAATCAGGGGTCTCCAAACTACGGCCCGCGGTCCGAAACCGACCCGCGTTAGCTGGCCGGACATCCCCGGTATCCGGTCCACCCAATATTTGAGGTAATACCTGTACTGCCAACAATTGAGTTTCGAGGCCTATCGCGACCAATAAACCGCGACATTGGCTCTGCTACTCGCTACAAGACTGCGTAACTAAACTTATTGTTGCGCCGCTTGAAATAAAAATGCGTTGACATACTGTACCTCTGTTACGTCTTGCAGTAATAGTGAACAATGATTTTGAGATTTCGTTAACTTTGCAGGACGCTTTCGTGAAGAATGTGCAGTGACATACTTTTTTGTCGGTGAAATTCGCCAGAGTAAAATACGCCAGAATTTCGGCCAGGTACGTCCATCAATCAAAATTATGTAATTAAATAAAAATCGTAGTTCATTTCAGTGCTAGCTATTCCCACAACCTTAGATTTTTGCGATTTCATCTTTCCTTTAGCCTTACATTACGATGATCGTGGAGTGCTAGGGTGCTTTAATCCCACTAGGTAGATCTTGGCCCCTATGACTTGGTGGAGGAGTCAATGTGGCTTGCGGACTAAAAAGTTTGGAGACCCCTGGTCTAAATAAAACATGACAGTAAAAACCTTTGTAGGTCTTTAGATTTTATCGTACTTTTGCTTGTAATGTGAAAACGTAAAGAAGGTCGTCTTCAAGCCATAAAAGTGAGCGGTCTTGCCAGCGTGCAGACAACAGTTATTAATAAAATTCGAGTAATTTATGTTCGATACTCCAAACCGGCAAGTTATTGTTATGTAGGTGTTGAACGGTGCAAGAATTGTCTCGAAGGAAGGAGAAAAGTAATGACTGTAATTTGCGACAGAAACGTGAACCAAGGAGCTAGCACAGGGCAGGCTGAAATCTGATCGCACCATACAGTTAGAAAAGTACTTATGTAAGCTATACTGTCTATAAATAAGCCCTAATTACTTGTTAGAATTATTTGAATATATTTAGTGTTTACCAGATTTCTTATTCTATTCTTTTACTTTTTTTTTTTTTACCTCCATGCCGTATTATTTTTATAAATGCCAAACTGCCTTTACTACAGCAGAGAATACAGCGGCATCTTGGTCGTAGACAGGAGGCCGCTCCTCGTCTTCTATACAACTCATAGCCGCCCCATTTATTAATGATTTCATTTTTAAATGCAATTATTTTTATTGTTCATTGTTAAAGGTCCCTTAAGTAATTATAAAATTCATACTGATTACGTAAAGAAATCCGGGTTTTTCTTTTCCGAATAATAGAAGTCTTTGCGTAATCAAAAAACTAGCCACCTTCTGACAACGATCAGGAGCCGACCAGAAGACGGACGTTTCGGCCGCTTTCGTGTTTCCTGTGGCAAAGCTGTGCCAAACTGGGAACACGACATTCTAGTATGAAACACAATATATATACAAATATCAGGTTAAAACTGCAAAACTTGAAATATTTTTTTCTCTTTTATCATACTAGAGAGTCTCGTAAAGTAAACTTTGCATACGACCGCACAAATGGTAGTCCAGACGAATTAAAATCGGCGATCGCTGCGGCCACGCGAGTGGACCCCCTCGACCTAAAATATCTGCTGAGATGCGGGAAGTGAGATGATGCACCACGATCGTGAAACCACACTTCCTGGTGGACAGCCACAGGCCCAGTTTCCAAGAACGGAGCCACTACGTTTTCTAGCAAGATCACTTGTACAGGACCCGTTAGCTTGAGTGGAAGCAGACCTTGATTCATTACGCATCTGATTTCAAACCGTCATAGTTTCTTGTTCAAAATATTACTTATCCGCTCCCCTCTACAAGTCCTAGAAGTTTGTAATAGGAATTTTGGAACACCCTGTCTACAGACGTAGAGAAAGAAGCGAATACTTAGCTGATAGCTGGAACAGAAAAGTTTCCTTACCTATGGTGTCCGGTTTGGAAGCCTGCAGGTGCATGTAGCCCATCTCCTGCAGTACCAGGTTGAAGAAGTTCTTCCAGTAGGGGAAGGCCTTGCGCGCGTACCGGCGCTCCACGAACAGCGTCGGCCAGAAGCCGCCGATCGTGGCCTTGATCCTGGCCTTCAGGCTGTCTGCAGAGCACATGTTGACGTGCAGTCCCAGTATGCTGCAACGCGCACACGAGAATCAGTTACTACCGCCAAATACTGGCCGATACAAACGTTAGTAGCTATAAATACACACGATTATTTAGGACTATTTCTAATAATCACAGGTACAGCAATTTCGAAAGAAGGCTGGTGTTGACAGGTGTGAATATTACCGAACATCAGTTCAATAAGTCATGGTTGCAAAATACTAAGACGAATTCTTCACAGGAGAAAGGAAAAGCTGGTAGAAGCCGACCTGGGGGAAGATCCGTTGCGATTCCGCGGGTACGTAAGAATACCCGAGGCAGTACTAAATCTACGGCTTATCTTGAAAGACAGGTTAAGCAAAGACGAACCTGCTTTTAAAAGCATTTATAGACATAGAGAAAGCTTTTGAGAATGTTGCCTGGAACACTCTCTTTGAAATTCTGAAGGTAGCAGGAGTAAAATCCCTGGAGCGAAAGGCTATTTACAACTTGTACAGAAACCACACTATAGTTCTACGAGTCGAAGGGCATGAAACGGAAGCAGTGCGTCAAGAACGGAGTGAGACAGGGTTGCGACTTGTCCCCGATGTTATTCAATCAGTATTGAGCAAGCAATAAAGGAAACCAAAGAAGCCTTTGGAGTAGGAATTAAAGTTCAGGGAGAAGAAATAAAAACTTCGAGGTTTGCAGATAACATGGTAATTCTATCAGACCGAGCGAGGTGGCACAGTGGTTAGACACTGGACTCGCATTCGGGAGGACGACGGTTCAATCCCGCGTCCGGCCATCCTGATTTAGGTTTTCCGTGATTTTCCCAAATCGCTCCAGGCAAATGCCGGGATGGTTCCTTTCAAAGGGCACGGCCGACTTCCTTCCCCGTCCTTCCCTAATCCGATGAGACCGATGACCTCGCTGTCTGGTCTCCTTCCCCGAAACAACCAACCAATTCTATCAGAGAGAGCAAAGGATCTGAAAGAGAAGTTGATCGGAATGGACAGTGCCTTGGAAGGAAGTTACGAGAAAAACATAAACAAAAACGAAATAGGGATAATCGAACGTAGTCGAATTAAATCAGGCGATGCTGAGGGAATTGTATTAGGAAAAGAAACATTTAAGGTAGTAGATGAGGTTTGCTATTGTGCCAGCAAAATAACTCATGATGGCTGAAGTAGGGAAGATATAAAAATGTAGACTGGCGATAGTAAGGAAATCGTCGCTGAAGAAAAGAGATTTTTAACATAAAATGCCGATTTAAGTATTAGGAAGTCTTCTCTTAAAGTATTTGTATGGAGCTTAGTCATGTATGGACGTGAAACATGGACTACACACATTTTAGACAAGATGAGAATAGACGGTTTTGAAATGTGGTGCTACAGAAGAATGCCGAAGATTACATGGGTAGATCATGCAATCAATGGGCAGGTACAGAATAGAATTTGTAGTGCTATCTGACTAAAAGACTGGATCAATTGGTAGGATACATTCTGAGACATCAAGGAATCACACATTTACTTTTGAAGGGAAGTGTCTGTGTGTGTGTGGGGGGGGGGGGGGGGGGGTGGGCAATGGGGGTAAAACTTGTAGAAGGAGACGAAGAAATGAATACAGTAAGAAGATTCAAAAGTATGTGTGTTGCCATAGTTATTCGAAGATGAAGAGACTTGCACAGAATAAGTAGCATGGAGATCCACATCAAATCAGTGCAAAAAGTTGATTTCTCAAACTGGGGAACAATCAAGAATGGGGTGCCGCAAGGTTCAGTCTTGGGTCGTCTGCTGTTATTAATATATATTAATGACTTGCCATTGTATATTCACGAAGATGCAAAGCTGGTACTTTTTGCCGATGATACAAGTATAGCAATCAAACCCAACAGACAAGAATTAACTGGTGAAACTGTAAATGATGTTTTTCAGAAAATCATTAAGTGGTTCTCTGCAAATGGGCTCTCATTAAACTTTGACGAAACACAGTATATACAGTTCCACACAGTAAATGGAATGACACCATTAATAAATACAGACTTCGATCAGAATTCGGTAGCTAAGGTAGAATATTCAAAATATTGAGAAGGGAACTAAATGCAATGAACACTGGGGTCGGATACCTACAAAAGGCCATTGTTCACATCGCGACACAAAACTGTACGCCTTGAATGGACAAAAAATGGACGTCAGCCCACTAAACCGTTTAACCCCTTGAGTGTTGAGGGGTAGTTCAAGCGAGGGGTAGTTCTGTGCTGTTTTGGGAGTGTTTTTCGCATTGTCACCAGGAAACACTCACACTGGTTACAATGAACGCACACCACGATGTTTATTTCAAGGTTCTTGAGTGTCTACTGTTATCATTTCGTGTACACGCTTGCGTGGCCGAAGGAGCATTACATCGTACTTCTTAATAACACTGGTACTGCTATTTCGTATTTATTCGCCGAAACCAGGTCGTGACACATGCATGGCGACATACGGAAGTTCGGATCCGGCCGTGATTCGTGCGCGGTTAGCCAGCGTGGTCAAGCGGTCCTCTCACGTAAAGCGGGAACTCCAGGTTCGATTTCCGGTCAGGCTGTAAAGTCTATGTCATGAAATTGAACGGACTAAAAAGACAAAATACCATTACAAATAGTTGGGAAATCCATGGAGTAAAACAGAATTAAAAGTATATTGGACTGTGGGTCCTCGTCTTACATTACGAGGACCCACAGTCCAATATACTTTTAATTCTGTTTTACTCTATGGATTTCCCAACTATTTGTGATGGTATTTTGTCTTTTTAGTCCGTTCAATTTCATGACATAGACTTTAAAACCTGATGATGAAAGCATTGTCTCTTGAAACGCGTTGTTAAAATATAAGAATCGCAGTTGAAAGCTAACAGTGATAACCAGTATAACCTCGACTCCATAATGGATTATATTAAAAGCTTACAGACATTGATAAATATCAACGGGGACAGTTGAAAGTATGTGTCCCGACCGGGACTCGAAGCCCGGATCTCCTGCTTACATGGAAGATGCTCTGCCGAACTGAGATATCGAGGACACAGGGACTTACGTCTGGCACTGGTAGCTGAGTGGTCAGCGTGACAGACTGTCAATCCTAAGGACCCGGGTTCGGTTCCCGGCTGGGTCGGAGATTTTCTCCGCCCAGGGACTGGGTGTTGTGTTGTCCTAATCATTATCATTTCATCCCCATCGACGCGCAGGTCGCCGAAGTGGCGTCAAATCGAAAGACCTGCACCAGGCGAACGGTCTACCCGACGGGAGGCCCTAGCCACACGACATTTCCACGTCTGGCACACTCTACATAAGACATACATTTCCGACTTACTGTCGACCTACTTTCGGACATGACCGAAAGAACAGATACCATCTTCATATAGTTAAGGCTTACCGGCCAATGATCTTTTTCAGTGTGGATGCACTCACCTTGTTCAAACTCTTACGGGAATCGGTAGATTAACTGCCCCCAGTAATGAGTATAGTGTGCAGGGGCACTACCCATGTAGTGTGTGGACAGTAAGTTCGGAATGTGGGTCTCACGGGAAAAGTGCCGGAGAAAAGTCCCTGCAGTCGCACTACCCTTCGTGTCCTCGGTGGCTCAGTCGGATAGAGCGACTGACATGCAAGCAGGAGGCCCCGGGTTTGAGGCCCGGTCGGGGCACACATTTTCACCTGTCCCCGCTGATAATTATCAACGCCTGTGAGCAGCTAAAGGTCTGGATCTCATTGTAATTTCATTCACTGTCCAGAATTTACGTCAAACCAATCGCGAACAATTGTGGCTCGGTGACATGGCGCCATTAAAATGAAGTCCGTGAATGGCTGCAAATAGTCTCCAAGTAGCCGGACACAAACATTTACCTTAAATGATCGGTTCATTTGGATCAGAGGACCAACTGTCTTCTATGTAAACACAGCCTACACCATTGTGGAGCAACCACGAGGTTGCAGAGTGCCTTGTTGGCAACCTGGGTCGATGGTTTCGTGGGATCTGCGCCACACTCGAACCCTGCCATCAACTCCTACCAACTGAAACCAGGACTCACGTGACCAGCCCACGGTTCCTGAGCCGATACGGTCACGAGTCCAGAGGCCACTGTAGTGTTTGGTGGAGGTGGACACGAAGCATGACATGGCTTTTCATCAGTTGATATTCGATGAAAGGAAGTGCTCCATACAGCTTTTTGCATCTTCTCTAAATTGCCACAGTTATCTCTAACGCCCTTCTCATAATATTCCTGTAATTCATCAATTACTTTGCTGTTAGTCTTCCAGCATATTTCATTGTCTTGCCATCAGACAGTTTTGTGTTAGATTGCTTTTTAGGTTACACAGACATGTTCGCAACATTTTTTTGACATGTGCTACACACTCACGTTTTTGTATAGGAACATTATATGGCTTACTGTTTTGTATTACAATGAAAGCGTTGCCGTCTTCATCACCTAAATAATTTCACATATCTGACACCTCTCTCCTTCTGCGAACGCTGGAAAATGTTAACTGCTCCTTTTACTTCCACTCCTCCACTTGTGCCACCATAACTTTTCATACACTGCTGCTTATGAAGTAATCTGTTCTTCTGATTCACTGTACAACCTTGGAAGTACTTACTGAGAACTTCAAAATCCAAAACTTTTCTAGTGTCAATACTTATTGCAGATGTAAAACCATTCTTAGAACTAAACCCACGCGTTTGCCAGGATCCATTTACAGCAATGCTCATGTCTGTGTCACCCTCATTTTGTTCAACAGCTTCTAAAGTAGCCGCAACCACTGAATCTTCAGCCACAGCATTTGCAGAGTCCTCAATTGCTGTTACGTATTACGTATACCCAGAAGGTGGTTTTGGCAAATTCAACACAGTGCAGAGAACTTTACCAGCCCTCGCACCTTCACTAATGCTTCTAAGGCCACAGAACAGTCTCACGTTAGTATCATACAATTCATTACCTGAACACTCTGATGAAGCATGAAACGCTTTTTCGTTTTTGCACTTCTGACATTTAATAATTAATTTAGACACAATACCTATTCTAGCTCCAACATCCTCATAAATTTCACTTCACCGCCAAAAAGACAGTAAGAGACATCTTCAGAAAGAACTTGTTCAAGGATTTGCAGATCAATAATGACGTTGTCCACAATATCATTACTTTTACCACTGTCACCCTTTTCCAAAGTTACTTTCCTTTTCGATGCACCGGGGGGCGTTGTCACTCCAGAAACATTATCGTGGTTTCCTTCACTGCTAGCACACGTGTTTTCAAGTACTTCTGAAGAAAATGCAGGTCTCACATATCTGTTACCCGCAAATTTGCGTTTTTTGAAGTTGCTTAAACGCTTAGTCATTTTATTTACGTATAAAAAGCAATAGAAGTTAACACTGCAAAAATAGCCGATAATCACACTACTTTCAGCGAAAACTAGTATCAGAAACAAAGGACTGATTTGTTTATTCGTAATGCCTACTTCTGAGACGTTGCAGTAGGGACAAAACAAAGCAATTCACAGCCTTCTAGACTGTATAATTCCCAAGATATGACTGCTCAACTGTGGCAGTATATGCGTAGCCGCGAAATTTGACAGTCACACGTCAACATTCAAAATATTATTTGAACGCCTCACAACTGTCTGATTGTAATGTATTATATACCAAAATGTTCAGGAAAGTCCAAAGTACATTATGGAGTACATAACAGAAAATGTCAAATTTCAACGATTTTCACGTACAATGTTCCCTTAACTCTGCGTAGTTGCTTGGTACGATGTTGTTGTGTTTGCTTAAAGCGTGTTTATGTGTTCCTTGCATACGCTGTACCTTGCTTGTCAGTTAAGGGTATGACGGACCTAGCAGTAGGTCGTGAGTGGACGATGGGGTTTACCAATGCAGAAAAAGCCAACATGCGTATGGTGTATGGAGAGTGTAGGAAGAATACAATTCGTTCTTGTACGATGTATACGAAAAGCTATCCCAATAGACATCAGCCATCTAGGCAGTTATTTTTCAACCTCTTCAACCAGTTACCTGAAAGTGATTGTGTAACATATAGACACTGTAACAGAAGGAAACAAGTGGTGAGAGCAGAGGGGGAAATTAACGTTCTTGCTGCTCTTGCAGTTGCTCCACACGTTAGCTGCCACACAACCACATGAGGAAGTGGTAAGAGTCAGGCAAGTGTCGTATGCATTCTCCATTGATATAGGTTCTATCCCTACCACATCACTACAAGAAAATATGAAAATTGCGTTAACTTCCATGGGCATTAAGACAATATACTTCAGATATATCATGTATATTGTTTGGTGATGAAAACACATTTACCAGTAATGGCCACGTAAACAGCCGAAACATGCACTGTTGGTTTGCCAGCAATCCCAGCAATCCCTGTGGCTGCATCTGGTTGAATGTCAGCATCCACGGAGTGTAACGTGTGGTGTGGGCTAGTGAATCATCAACTCATGTCTGTGTTTCATGAATGGCACGCTGAACACATGTAAGTATCGCAGCCTCCTAACAGACCATTTTCCGTGGGTGCTAGAAGATGATCCTCTGCAGATTAGAAGGAACATGTGGTACTAGCATGACGTCTGTCCAGTCCTTAGTTCACAAAGTACAACTGCATGTCTTCAGGAATTGTTTCCAAATCGTTGGTTTGGAAGCAGAGGACCTGTACCTTGGCAGGCCTGTTTCCCAGATGTGATGCTTGTAGACTTTTTCCTGCAGTGAAAGCTGACAGATGCTGTCTAGAAGAACATAGCAGCTGCACACGACGATATGCAATGATACATTACTGCAGCCTGCTCACACTGCTGCCGGTGGCCATTTTGAACGCAACCTGTGGTGGTCACTTGTCTGGTTCTTAGTCAGGATAAATACTGTATACACATGTGGTGTTCTTCAGTGTGTGCTACTACAGGTATGTACAACTCTTGGTATATCTCATAAGCGACACACAGTAGAATACTACTATAAACACCAATTTCTGTTAAATTTACCCTACTTTTAGTCTGTTAATGTCAATATCCATTGTTAAATTTAAAAAAGTGTATGTTTGCTTTTAAAAATACACTGTCTAGTTATTATTACAATCTATTGTTTGGCTAACAATAGGAGCCCCTGACTACCAAGCATTTCTGTAAAAACTGTACTTCAGTAGCACTTTCCATTCCGCAATATCTGCAGTGGACATTTTAAGTGATTCTTCTTGTATATTCTAAGTGAACAACACATTCGATAGGCAATCGTTTTCGGAAATTACCGTCATCCTGACTCAGTGACAACTAGATGCTACACTACCCGCAGCACTGTGGACTGCATCCAGGTATGATGCCTCTGCAAGACAGCTGGTGTGTCCCGTCTGAGGCTATTGCTAGCTGACGTCAACTGACTTAGTGGGGACCTCGGTTTACAGTCCGCATTTGGATACTTTGCACACCACTTGCACTACAAGCCACTGGCCGGTCTCCGCATTTGCACCTAAAGGAGCGACTGTCCTACAAAGGCGGTAGGTAGCCACAACAGCACGCTCGGCGTCAGCAGTGCTGACACAGTCCGGCAGTGCTGAGTCACTGACTCTGCCTGTGGGTGCTGACCCGAGCAAGCGCTGCCCCCCCCCCCCCACACACACACACAATGCCCACTCTGCTGTGCCACTGACTCTCACTGCTAAATGAAACCTGTTATTATTTCCACTGACTTATGGTTGTGTGACGTCAGAGGACCTGGTTCTCCCTACCTGCTGCCCTGTCTATTAACCTGCATCAACAGTGTGGCCTTTTTCAAGGTCAGTAACACTCGGGGCGTTCCTGACCCCACTAAACTATTATCAGCACTAGAGGTGATGTTGCATAGTGTTCGAGCAATGTCTTCTGTGAGGACTGACTTCTTGTCCTATGTGTTTTTTTTCTTATATGTGTGACACTTGGGGCGCAAGTTTTGTATTTCCACAAGTTCAATAATCATGACAGATACACATAGTAGAAAATTTAGTCATCAACAATATATTCTTCTTCACTACTTACAACATTCTTCTAACGTCAGGCTAACTTTTTGTTCCTGCGACTGTAGAAATCGTGTGATTTTGAGACGAAGAACACGTCAAGCCATGTTTGGTGCGCAATCCTGCATGGAAAGGATGGGCCTCGAATGTTGTTTGACAGAGAGTGGAAAGGTGAAACTCTGAGGTCGCAAGATCAGGTGAATGAAATTGGTATGGAAGGGACACCCCTGCTCAACTCCTGTATAGCCTAGCAGGATACAGTGGAGTAGCACTTCACACAGACTTCCTGGTCGTTCTTCTGCATTGCATCTCTGCTCGACGTCTCAGTTGGTGACAATAAATGTCAGGAGTGATAGTTACATCTCGGGGAAGAAATTAGTCAAACACCACACACAACATCGTTGTTCCACCACATGCATGAGATTATTTTTTGTGGATGTGTGCAGGTTTTTGTATGAGGAGTTGCTGCTTTTGCCTCAGTCACTGTTCTTTTTCATTATCTTAACGTAAAGACACCATTTCTGGTCACCAGTAGCGATGAGAAATAGGAATGGTCGATGTTGTTCATGATCAAATTGAGGAAGAACAAGCAAAGGTACACACCTGGCCACCCACTGAGTTTTGTGATTTTGGCTTGGAGCATGTATTACCTGCACACCTGACTTTTGAACGTTCCCCACTGGGTGCAAATGTTGTTATATGGAGGAATTATCACAGTTCATCATATCTGGTTGGTTGATTTGGAGGAAGGAACCAAACAGAGAGGTCATCAGTCCCATTGGATTACGGAAGGATGGGGAACGAAGTCGGCCGTACCCTTTCAAAGGAACTATCCCAGCATTTTCCTGAAGCGATTTATGGAAAGAATGGAAAACCTAAATTAGGGTGGGTAGAAGTGGGTTTGAACTGTTGTCCTCCTGAATGTGAGTCCAGTGTGCTAACCACTGCACCACCTCACTCGGTATAACATCTTCCAGTTCTCAAGTACACTGACATGGATCATTGTAGATTAATCCTGGATGTTCAGAGTCACAACGAGCGATGTGGCACAGTGTTTAGCCTACTAGCCTTGCATTCGGGAGGACAATGGTTCAAACCTGAGTCCAGCCATCCTGATTTAACTTTTCCGTGATTTCCCTAAATCACTTCCGGCTAATTCTGGGATGGTTCCTTTGAATGGACATGGCCAATTTCCTTCTCCAGCCTTCCCAAACTCGAGCTGGTGCTCCCTCTCTAATGATCTCTTCGTAGATGGGATATTAAGCACTAATCTTCTCCTCCCCCATTCAGGGTCGCTAAATTCAAAACGAACCTACTTAAAACGAGGAAAGCATTTTCTTGAGGTGGCCTGTCCAGTGGCATTATTCCCACACAGGGCGCAAATTGTTCTTATTGCATCTGTTTCTGTCTGAATTCAAACAGGAGAATATGTCGGCAGTGTTCCAATTTCTCTACTTGGTGGTGCATTTTCTAGCGACCACAGTTCCACTCACTTTCTTCAGACGACAAAATGACAGTATTTAAACTCAGGCACCAACAGATGACAGTCGGTAAATAAACCCATAGCAACTGTAAGACCAACATGCATAATATAAACACTCTGAACTTATGCTCAAACCTGAAACCTTGTACGAGAGAGGGATCGAGTTGCACATCTCTATGCATTGGTAAAATATTTGTGGCAGTACTCACTAGCTAGGGAAGTATTTCGCCAGAGCAGTCCCGACGGCAGACCCCCAGTCTCCACCCTGGACATAGAACTTGTTGTGGCCCAGTCGCTCCATGAGCTTCTTCATGACGGCCGCCATCTGCACGGTACCGAAACCGGGTTTGGCCGCCCCCTGCGAGAAGCCATACCCGGGCAGGGAAGGGGCCACCACCTCGAAGACGAATCCCTCGCCCTTCCTGGGTGTGGTGAGCAGCGGCAACAGCGAGTAGAACTCCCTGACGGAGCCCGGCCAGCCGTGGAGCAGTAGCAGCGGCACCACCACTGTGCCCTGAGGGACCTCGGCTGGCTTCACATGGATGAAGTGCAGCTCCAGGCCGCTAACCGTCGTCTTGAACTGCGGGAACTGGTTCAGGAACTTCTCGCGCTCCCTCCAGTCATACTGCGTCCGCCAGAACTCCACCACCTCCTTCAGGTACTCAGAGTTGAAGCCGTACTCGAAGCCGACCCCTTCCAATGGCGGTGTCAACTTCGGCGTGGATTTCAGTTTCTCGTGCAAGTCTTGAATCACCTACATACCGAAAGTTATATTATTACAGTAATGCAGCAATCTATACACGAATATCACTGTTACAATGTGTATGTGAAGAACCCAAGGTTTCCAGAATGAAATTTTCACTCTGCAGTGGAGTGCACGTTGTAATGAAACTTATTGGCAAATTAAAACTGTGTGGCGGACTGAGATTCGAAGGCCAGACCCAAGATCCCAAGGTTTGCAGACATTACACGTGCTCCAGAATCATACACTCTAGAATAACCATGCAGTGCATGGCAGCGGGTACATTGCATCACTGTTACCTGTTGCCTTTCATGTTCCACTCAGAAATGGGGCGAGGGGAAAACGACTGTCTGTATGCTTCTATACAAGCCCCAGTATCTCTTTTCTTCTTTTTTCAGTCCTTGTATGATATGTATATAGATGGCAGTAGAATCTTTCTGCAGATTGTCGCAGTAGCTCGATCCCTAAACTTTCTCAGTAGCTTATGAAAAAGCGTTCCCAGTTCGCAAATCACTAGTAATGTACGAAAAGTTATGCTAGACAGAGACTCGATCCCGGATTTTCAGTTTTACCGCTTCGGCTGTCCGTGCAGGAATCACGGCCAGAGATTAACTTCCATATGTCACAACCTGCACTCATACATTACGTATATACCTGTCCAGGAGGGACATATGTACATTTGAGTCAAGGACCTGTTATCAGCGAATAAATACGAAAAGACAGTACCCGTGTTATTAAGAAGTGCGATGCAATGTTCGTTTGGACTCCCATGAGCGCATACGAATGGACAACACTTGGCACCAAAGAATTTTTAAAGAAACGTCTTGGAGCGAGTTAATGGTGACCTGTGTGTTTCCTGGTCATGTTCTGATAAACACAAAACATCACGGAATCACCCCATGCTCGAACCACCCCCGTCACACACTATGGCCAGACGCTAACTTTCGTATGTCCTAGCATCCAGGGTATTTCGTTTCTCAGTGGTTTCCCAAAACGAACTTTGTCTTGCAACCAGGGATCCCCACTGAACTTCAATATTCTGGAACAGTATTGCAGGTTAAATCGTCATGTTGATAAAAATTATTCATTGTAAAAAAAAAAAAATTAGAACTAAATGTGGTCTCCACATTTGTACATCTTGCAGGTATCAGTTTAAACCATTAAACCACAACGTCAGAGTACATTTATTCACTGATGAAATTAGTTGTCAACAATCCATCGCATTTTGAGTGTAACACACAGCCAACAATATAATGCTAGAAGGAAAAAGATCTTTACAGTCCTCTAGTGAAACTTTGGCGCAGAAATAAATGGGGAACAAACCTATAGAGGCTAAAAATTCCATTGCATTATACACAGCTGTATTACTTTATTTCTATTAAAGAGAATCGACTTCGGCCGTGAATCTATGTTTGGGTCATCTCTACTGAAAGACAATAACCAGGTAATAGGTACATACAATTATTATACAAAGCGCCTATGAACCATTGGTCATCATGTGTACAAACATTACATGCAAAGAGCCACATGTTCATACAAGATAATATTTACAAAAAGTATTTAGCTTTGCATTGCAAAATTGCAGTAAATAATGAAAGTCTCAAAATGTCCCATTCCTATACCAGCTGCCCATCAGTAACAGTGATACCTTACAAACATCTAACACGACTTACTCTCTAACTTTCAACTGTGTTCCCCAAAGAACTTCTGACACAGGCTCAAGATGTAAAGATTTATGGCTACAGATGTATTCAGCCTACTGCCATATCAAATATTTCATAATGCTCTAAAATTAGAGCTGTTTATTACTTGAACCACACTTTACATTGATTATTTTTTCGTTATTTAGCGTTAGTTACACAATGGGATCATTCTAAAATATTCATTAAAACAATTAAACCTTAAAAGTTAAATTCATACTATAATAATAACACATACAAATGTAGTAAAATTAACAAAAAGACAATGCGTACAAACACACCCTTCATCAAAGCTGTTCAGCAGCTCCTACACAAAATATACCTGGAATTCTCTTTGAGAAACTAATTTATTTCTTGATAAAAGTCATTGTTGAATAATAATAGTCAGTAAAAAGCTGGAAAATAATCAGCATCCAGCGACAAAGAAAAGGTGTCCATAGTTGCCATACATTTTCCTAACCGGATCTACTATATATAATACAGCTTCTCTCTCTCTCTCTCTCTCTCTCTCTGTGTGTGTGTGTGTGTGTGTTGAGCTTCTCACTACACGTTTCTCCGTCTCATAACCAATCCAGTCTCCTTTTTACTCCATTTTTACATTTACTGTAAGGGTTTCGTGGATGACAACCAAAGGTGTCCTGCTATGAAATGAAATGGTACCCCAGACCGTCACTCTTGCCTGTCGAGCTGAATGGTGGTCCACGGTCAGGTTGGTATCCCAGCGCTGCCTTGGGCGTCGCCAGACACGTCCTGGCTGTTCATCATCAGGTCTCAGTTCCAAGCGCGACTTAAGACGATTGCAGACCGAACGTGGCCAACACCACGGCAAACGTGTTTGTGGGTGTACAGAGGTCAATGGTAATCAGCAAAATGGGCGCTGCGAGGCTCCTCTTAATGGTCGTTGTGGTCACTGAAGCACCAGTTACACGTCGGATCTATGGTAATGACGAATCTGGAGCTCTAAGTACCTGTCTGACGACTGCTCGGTTCTCCCGTCCTGTGGTGTCTCTAGGTCGACTGCTTTCTTCTTGACGCCGTGTTTGGCCGTGGTTCACTTGTCTTCCATGTTCGAGTCGATAACTTCTGATCACCATAAGGGAGGATCGCCGTACTGTGCGCCAAGCACACTGTAGTGCCTCTACATCTGTGCCTGCCACCTGAGACCAAGTAACACGTTCTGTGTCATCCTGAACCATTGGTTGGAGACTAGCAGCGGGCTATGGGATTACCGTCCCACACGTGGGTTGCCGGTGACACAGCACCAGACACGGCTGCGTTGGAAAGCTGTCGTGACCACTGCTGAGGAATGGGGTCACACTGTGTTCAGCGATGAGTCGTGGTTCTACGTCACTCCAAGAGTCGGCGAGTATTTCGGCCACCTGGGGAGAGGGCCCATGGTTACAACGCTTTGGAGAGGCCCAGTGGTGTTAGCAGACATCCTGTACCCTCATGTGCAGCCTCTCATGTGACAGTACTATGATACCATTTTCCAACAGGACAATGCTCCTCCACACGTCGTACGTGTCTCTATGAAATGTCTGCGCAGTGTTTAGGTATTACTGCTATCAGGAAGGTCCCAGTATCCGTTCCCTGTTCGAGGTGTGTGGGACCGCCTTGGATGTGAACTGTCCCAGTGACATCGAGGACCAGTTACTACAGTTGTGGGGCACCTCGCCTCCGACAGGGATACAAAGGTTTTGTGGCACCCTTACTAACCGAATTGGTGTGTGCTTCTGGGTCACAGGGGTGGGATATCATGTTGATAAGTCGGCTCATGTTGCCAACTCGTTCTAAATTTGACTCGAGTCTGTAACCAGTGAAGTAGCATGACACTCCATCTCAATCTGTGAGTTTCATTTTGTGGTGTCACCGCCAGACACCACACTTGCTAGGTGGTAGCCTTTAAATAGGCCGCGGTCCGTTAAGTATACTTCGGACCCGCGTATCGCCACTATCAGTGATTGCAGACCGAGCGCCGCCACACGGCAGGTCTAGAGAGACTCCCTAGCACTCGCCTCAGTTGTACAGCCGACTTTGCTACCGATGGTTCACTGTCTACATACGCTCTCATTTGCAGAGACGACAGTTTAGCATAGCCTTCAGCTACGTCATTTGCTACGACCTAGCAAGGCGCCATATTCAGTTACTATGAATGTATTCTGAACAGATAATATTGTGAATCATGTACCGTCAAGAGCGACGTTCATCATTAATGGATTAAAGTTAAGTATCAAACTAATTACGTCCGCTTTCTGAATTCTCATTCCTTGTCATGTTCCAGACCTCACGTCAGTATAGTTCTTCCCTCCTCACGCCAGCCTGCGTGAGCTAAAAAGCGTGCATTTCGGTCTCCATTCGTAACACAACACACTTGTTTTCCACCTCACTTTCCCTGTGCTTCACTATTTTTTGTCCGGCAGTGTGTCTGCGACTTCATTCACATATGTTCTAATGCAACAAAACCAAATTCGCATTGTAAAATAAATAGTTGCATTCACGGATTAAAATGGAGAGTTACTTTTCATGTTGTTGATACAATATTTCCACCGAGCGAGGCAGCGCAGTGGTTAGCACACGACTCACATTTGGGAGGACGACGGTTCATATCCGCATCTGGCCATCTTGATTTAGGTTTCCCGTGATTTCCCTTAATCGCTTCACGCAAGTGCCCGGGATGGTTCCTTTGAAAGGGCACGGCCGACTTCCTTCCCCATCCTTCCCTAATCCGATGGTTTGGTCCGCTCCCGCCAACCAACCAACCAGCAAGCAAGTATATTTTCTTCCTGAATGGCTCAACGGAAGCGCCCGATTCCACCCGTCTGCTTTGGCCCATGACGCAAGGGTGTGTGGTGTGTGACGTCAAAACGGAGCGGAGTTCGAGTTGTTTGTGTTTGTAGAAGTTCCCTTGTTGAGTTTGATGCCCCCCCCCTCTCACTCTCTCTCTCTCTCTCTCTCTCTCTCTCTCTCTCTCTCTCTCTCTCTCTCTCTCTCTCTCTCTGTGTGTGTGTGTGTGTGTGTGTGTGTGTGTGTGTGTGTGTGTGTGTGTGTGTGTGAGGTGGCCGACCGCAGTTCAGCGCCGACATTTGTTGGTGGTAAGTGATTGTTTTTTTGGGTCTATTTTTCTCGAGTTGTAATTTTTTGTGTATTGAATGTGTTTTAATTCATCTATGGATATTTAACTTCTGAAATTTTGAGGTGTTGTGGTTTTGGTTTTGTTTTTCTTAGTTGTAGGTGGTGGTTTTTTCGTATCAATAGTTATAGTTGACATATATAGGTCAAAGCATTGGCGGCCGAAGACTCCCGGCATAAGAAGTCAGCCTCATTCTGCCAACGGCCTTGTCAAAGAGGGCGGAGAAGCGGATGAGGTTCAGGGGTGGGAAATTGCCCCTAAAGGCGGAAGAATCAGCAATGATCAACGACATGAGGATGCAGAAGGCAATGGAAACCACTGCATTAAAGACACGTAACGTGTATCCACAGGACATGTAGCCTGTAATTGAAGAAGTGTCGTGATGATCTCTCCATTGGCAAAAGATTCCGGAATAGTCCCCCATTCGGATCTCCGGGAGCGGACTGCCAAGGGGGAGGTTACCATGAGAAAAAGATTGAATAATCAACGAAAGGATAACGTTCTACGAGTCGGGGCGTGGAATATCAGAAGCTTGAACGTGGTAGGGAAACTAGAAAATCTGAAAAGGGAAATGCAAAGGCTCAATCTAGATATAGTAGGAGTCAGTGAAGTGAAGTGGAAGGAAGACAAGGATTTCTGGTCAGATGAGTATCGGGTAATATCAACAGCAGCAGAAAATGGTATAACAGGTGTAGGATTCGTTATGAATAGGAAGGTAGGGCAGAGGGTGTGTTACTGTGAACAGTTCAGTGACCGGGTTGTTCTAATCAGAATCGACAGCAGATCAACACCGACAACGATAGTTCAGGTGTACATGCCGACGTCGCAGGCTGAAGATGAACAGATAGAGAAAGTGTATGACGATATTGAAAGGGTAATGCAGTATGTAAAGGGAGACGAAGATCTAATAGTCATGGGCGACTGGAATGCAGTTGTAGGGGAAGGAGTAGAAGAAAAGGTTACAGGAGAATATGGGCTTGGAATGAAAGAGGAGAAAGACTAATTGAGTTCTGTAACAAGTTTCAGCTAGTAATAGCGAATACCCTGTTCAAGAATCACAAGAGGAGGAGGTATACTTGGAAAAGGCCGGGAGATACGGGAAGATTTCAATTAGATTACATCATGGTCAGACAGAGATTCCGAAATCAGACACTGGACTGTAAGGCGTACCCAGGAGCAGATATAGACTCAGATCACAATATAGTAGTGATGAAGAGTAGGCTGAAGTTCAAGACATTAGTCAGGAAGAATCAATACGCAAAGAAGTGGGATACGGCAGTACTAAGGAATGACGAGATACGTTTGAAGTTCTCTAACGCTATAGATACAGCAATAAGGAATAGCGCAGTAAGCAGTACAGTTGAAGAGGAATGGACATCTCTAAAAAGGGCCATCACAAAAGTTGGGAAGGAAAACATAGGTACAAAGAAGGTAGCTGCGAAGAAACCATGGGTAACAGAAGAAATACTTCAGTTGATTGATGAAAGGAGGAAGTACAAACATGTTCCGGGAAAATCAGGAATACATAAATACAAGTCGCTGCGAAATGAAATAGATATGAAGTGCAGGGAAGCTAAGACGAAATGGCTGCAGGAAAAATGTGAAGACATCGAAAAAGATATGATTGTCGGAAGGACAGACTCAGCATACAGGAAAGTCAAAACAACCTTTGGTGACATGAAAAGCAACGGTGGTAACATTAAGAGTGCAACGGGAATTCCACTGTTAAATGCAGAGGAGAGAGCAGATAGGTGGAAAGAATACATTGAAAGCCTCTATGAGGGTGAAGATTTGTCTGATGTGATAGAAGATGAAACAAGAGTCGATTTAGAAGAGATAGGGGATCCAATATTAGAATCGGAATTTAAAAGAGCTTTGGAGGACTTACGGTCAAATAAGGCAGAAGGGATAGATAACATTCCATCAGAATTTCTAAAATCATTGGGGAAAGTGGCAACAAAACGACTATTCACGTTGGTGTGTAGAATATGTGAGTCTGGCGACATACCATCTGACGTTCGGAAAAGCATCATCCACACAATTCCGAAGACGGCAAGAGCTGACAAGTGCGAGAATTATCGCACAATCAGCTTAGCAGCTCATGCATCGAAGCTGCTTACAAGAATAATATACAGAAGAATGGAAAAGAAAATTGAGAATGCGCTAGGTGAAGATCAGTTTGGCTTTAGGAAAAGTAAAGGGACGAGAGAGGCAATTCTGACGTTACGGCTAATAATGGAAGCAAGGCTAAAGAAAAATCAAGACACTTTCATAGGATTTGTCGACCTGAAAAACCATTCGACAATATAAAATGGTGCAAGCTGTTCGAGATTCTGAAAAAAGTAGGGGTAAGCTATAGGGAGAGACGGGTCATATACAATATGTACAACAACCAAGAGGGAATAATAAGAGTGGACGATCAAGAACGAAGTGCTCGTATTAAGAAGGGTGTAAGACAAGGCTGTAGCCTTTCGTCCCTACTCTTCAATCTGTACATCGAGGAAGCAATGATGGAAATAAAAGAAAGGTTCAGGAGTGGAATTAATGTACAAGGTGAAAGGATATCAATGATACGATTCGCTGATGACATTTCTATCCTGAGTGAAAGTGAAGAAGAATTAAATGATCTACTGAACGGAATGAACAGTCTAATGAGTACACAGTATGGTTTGAGAGTAAATCGGAGAAAGACGAAGGTAATGAGAAGTAGTAGAAATGAGAACAGCGAGACACTTAACATCAGGATTGATGGTCACGGAGTCAGTGAAGTTACGGCATTCTGCTACCTAGGCAGTAAAATAACCAATGACGGAAGGAGCAAGGAGGACATCAAAAGCAGACTCGCTGTGGCAAAAAAGGCATTTCTGGCCAAGAGAAGTCTACTAATATCAAATACCGGCCTTAATTTGAGGAAGAAATTTCTGAGGATGTACGTCTGGAGTACAGCATTGTATGGTAGTGTAACATGGACTGTGGGAAAACCGGAACAGAAGAGAATAGAAGCATTTGAGATGTGGTGCTATAGACAAATGTTGAAAATTAGGTGGACTGATAAGGTAAGGAATGAGGGGGTTCTATGCAGAATCGGAGAGGAAAGGAATATGTGGAAAACACTGATAAGGAGAAGGGACAGGATGATAGGACATCTGCTAAGACATGAGGGAATGACTTCCATGGTACTAGAGGGAGCTGTAGAGGGCAAACACTGTAGAGGAAGACAGAGATTGGAATACGTCAAGCAAATAATTGAGGACGTAGGTTGCAAGTGCTACTCTGAGATGAAGAGGTTAGCACAGGAAAGGAATTCGTGGCGGGCCGCATCAAACCAGTCAGTAGACTGATAACCAAAAAAAAATATATATAGGTCAAAGGAAACGACCGATTCCAAGTTTTGTAGTTTTATATGTAGGTACTGGTGGTTTGGTATCGTGAGCTGTGGTCAAGAGTAATGTCTGATTCCAATTTTCGTAGATTTTGCTGTTGGTGTTGGTGTTTTTGTATCGTCAGCAGCAGTTGACCTATATAGGTCAAGGGAAGTGTCAGATTCCTGTAGATTTTGTAATTGTTTTTTTGTTCGTAATTTTGTGTGTTTTGTGATAGTGGTGTCTTTTTTTACTGTTGTCCCCTCCCTAAAACCCCCCAATTTCCCGCGGCTTCCCCATTAGTTTGATTGCATTTTTGGAGGGAGATGCTGTTGTCTTATTTATTCTTATTTTCGTGTTTGTTGCCATGTGTATATAGCGACATCATAGGCGCCATATTACAGACGCTTAGAATAGCCATTTCTCCCATACTGATGACGTCATGGATCAAAGCAGACGGGTGGAATCAGACAATTCCGTAATCCCTCCTGAATATCACCTTGGTGCTAGTACCAGCGGTATTCACTAAATTTTAATGCTCAATTCGAAAAAAACAAACAAGATGGGACCACCAGTCTTGATGGCGATATTGCTCCTTCTCTCCATATTCATCTCTCAGTGCGACGCGATACGTTTTTCCGAACGATACATTACTGACCGTTGACCTTGCTGGTACAAGTCTACATTTTCGCTGTTTGGTAAAACATCCACCTCGAATTAATTACGCAACTTTACCCTTTTCAAGTGATACGTCAAAGTTCATGACTACCCCCTTTTAACTGGATGTGTGACTGGGCAAAGAGTACGCCTTAAGTGCTATTCCTGTTGAAGTACGTGGCAGTTACTTCCAGAACTCCACGGAAACGCCTCCCCTTGCTGGTGACCACCCGCTGCTCGCCACTTACGCTGTCCGGGACGTCGATGGAGAAGGGCCGGACGGATTCATCCACCTGTCTGGGCTCCCCGGGCCCCCACCACGCGTCCTCCAGCTTCCGCTGACTGAACGGCTCCTCTTCTGGAGCCGTCAGCCTCTTCCAGACGAACACCGCCAGAATGGCGGCCAACACCAGCACCAGCACCATCTCGCAGCAGCACATGAGAGCGGGCAGCGGTCGCTCAGCTGCAACGAGTAACAAAGCAATCCACGCGTGAGAGACAGCCATTACATCTACAACTACATTCGTACACTGCAAGCCAACTTCCTGTGTGCCGTGGAGGCTACTTCGTGTCTCAGTGCCACTCCACCCTATCATGTTCCAGACGCGAAAGGCACGCTATAAGAATGATGGTTGCTAAGGCTCTGGACAATTTGTCAAAGGCATTTGATTGTCTGAACCGCAACATCCTTTTAAATAAATTAGAATTCTATGGTGTCACGGGCAGCGCTGCAAAATGGTTCAAGTCATACCTCGCTAACAGGAAACAAAGGGTGTCAGTGCAAGGGACTAGTGAATTAAGTCATCAGTCACCATCAGAATGGGAAGAAATTACATGTGGTGTCCCACAAGGATCCATCTTAGGCCTATTGCTTTTTCTTGTGTACATTAATGATCTCTCATCAGTTACACTGCCAGAAGCAGAGTTCGTTTCGTTTGCAGATGACACATGTATTGCAATAAATAGTATGTCGAGCGTAGCTCTAGAAAGATCTGCTAATGATATTTTCATGGATATTAATAAATGGTTTAAAGCCAACTCACTGACATTAAACTTCGAAAAGACTCACTATATGCAATTGTGAACCTGTAAGAGGTTTCCACCCAGCATATGCATAAAGTATGAAGAAGAGCAGATAGACGCGGTTGACAGTCTTAAATTCTTGGGATTACAACTTGATAATGAATTCAGTTGGGAGGAGCACACCACAGAACTGCAGAAACGCCTTAACAAATCTGTATTTGCAATTCGAGTGTTAGCAAACATAGGCGACATAAAAATGAAAAAGCTTGCATACTTTGCCTACTTCCATTCCATAATGTCATATGGTATAATATTTTGGGGTAACTCTTCAAGTCAAACAGAAGTTTTCAGAGTCAAAATGCGTGTAATACGTATTATTTGTGGAGTAAATTCAGGGAGGTCCTGTAGAAACCTCTTCAAAGAACTGGGCATACTAACTACTGCCTCTCAGCATATTTACTCCTTAATGAAATTTGTCCTAAGTAATATATCTCTTTTTCCAACAAACAGCTCAGTTCATACATACAATACCAGGAACATAACTGATCTGGACGAGGACTTAAAAGCACTTTAGTTCAAAAAGGGGATCACTACTCAGGAATACTCATCTTCAATAGTTTGCCAGCAAACAAACAAAAATTAGTTACAAATAAAGATCAGTTTAAAAGGAGCCTGAAAGACTTACTACTGGCCAACTCCTTCTACTCCATTGACGAATTTTTTAATAGAAACAAATGATGTATTTTATATACTCATAATATTAGTATTGTTACTTCAGCTTTAAAAAAATTGGCATGTTCCACATCCACGATGATCTCCTCAGCACGGATATATGGAACGAAAAACTTATCTAATCTAATCTCTAATCCCGATGTTACCTTCATGGTCTTTACGCGACATAAAAGGTATCGGAAGGTATGTACTGGTTGACTCTCATAGGAACGTATGCTCTCAGAACTTTAACAATAAATCACACCGTGATGCCGAACGCCTCTCTTGCAGCGTTTGCCGCTGGACTTGGCAGAGCACCTCCGTCACGCTTTTCACGCTTACTAAATGACCCTGTAACGAAACGTGCTGCTCTTCTTTGGATGTTCCCTGTTTCTTCTATCAGTTCTATCTTCTCTTGTGTTCCTCCGAGACAAACACACACACACACACACATCAGCATTATTATAAAAAACAATTATTATAAAAATAAAAAAGTTGTCAGTGCGGCAGAGAGAAAGTGGTAATGTGTTCTGATGCCGTTCCCGAGCATATTCACATTTCTGTATAAATGCACTAATACTGAAGAGCCAAAGAAACTGGTACACCTCCCTAATATGGTGTACGGCCCCTGTGACCACGCAGAAATGCCGCAAAACGACGTGGCGTGGACTCCACTATTGTCTGAAGCAGTGCTGCAGGGAAATGACAACATAAATCCTGCAGGGCTGTCCGTAAATCCCTAAGATTACGAGGGGGTGGAGATCTTTTCTGAACAGCACGTTGCAAGGCATCCCAGATATGCTCAATAACGTTCATATCTGGGGAGTTTGGTAGCCATCGGAAGTGTTTAAACTTAGAAGAGTTTCCTAGAGCCGCTCTGTAGAAATTCTGGACGTGTAGGGTGTCGCATTGTCCTGCTGGAATTGCCCAAGTCCGTCGGAATGCACAATGGACATGAATGGATGCAGTTGATAAGACAGGATGCTTACGTACGTGTCACCTGTCAGAGTCGTATCTAGATGTATCAGAGGTTCCATATCACTCCAACTGCACACATCCCCCCCCCCCCACCACCAAATTACTGAGCCTCCACCAGCTGGTGACACACGGGCCCATGGATTCATGAGGTTGTCTCCATACCCGTACACGTCCATCCGCTCCATACAATTTGAAACGAGACTCGTCCGACCAGGCAAAATGTTTCCAGTTATCAACAGTCCAGTGTCGGTGTTGACAGGCCCAGGCTAGGCATAAAGCTTTGTGTCTTGCAGTCATCAAGGCTACAGGAATGGCCATTCGCCTTCTGAAAGCCCATATCGATGATGTTTAGTTGAATGGTTCACACAATGACACTTGTTGATGGCCCAGCATTGAAACCTGCAGCAATCTGCGGAATGGTTACACTTCTGTCACGATGAACGATTCTCTTCAGTCGTTCTTCGTCCCATTCTTGCAGGGTTTTTTTCCGGGCATAGTTATGTCGTAGATTTGATGTTTTACCTGATTCCCGATATTTACGGTACACACGTGAAATGGTCGTACGGGAAAATCCCCACCTCATCGCTACATCGAAGATGCTGTGTCCTATCGCTATTGCGCCGACTATAGCTCCACATTCAGTCTCACTTAAATCTTAATAACCTGTCATCTTAGCAGCAGTAATCGATCTAATAACTGCGCCAGACAATTGTGTTATATAGGCATTGCCAACCGCAACGCCGTATTCTACCTGTTTGCATCTCTCTGTATTTGAATACACATGCCTATACCAGTTTCTTTGGCGCTTCAGTGTATATTCATGGATATAAAGAGTGTTCCTTTTAACTGAAGACATTGAATCACAAAAAGTTTGTCTCGAGACCCCCAACCTCCACCCTGTGCGTGGGTGGCGGCCCACTTTGAAATCTTCAATGGGAACTCTCGTTTTTTCTTGTAGAATACGATTCTACGTCAAAATCTACAGAAGTTTTGTCTGAGACATTTTCTTCGTTTCACCACAGATGGCGCTGTAATTGGAGGAACAGAAATGCCTATACAATCGTTATTTACAATATACGTGCTGCGAGGGTAGGGCAGGCCTGTATTTCATAACTTCTAATTTAAAACCTCATTCGCAACGTTGTATTCCTGTGACATATCCAATAGGAGACTATGGTAAGGAATGACCTTGCAGCAGAAGAGATCTCTTTCATGGTATCGAAGATGAACAAGTGCTTACACCACTTAAGGTTTCCTTTAGCCCATTTTACTAGACGATTTTTACTTATTTCTGTACAAGGAAACTACCCCTAAAGTTCGTCGGTGGTTTTTTTGGATACCCTATATATTTATATATTTCTTGTTCTTCTTAACTAGTACTTGCTGATTACTATTAACAATATTATTATTTTTATTACACCACCACTATTCTGATTATTAGTATTATTGTTCCTACTTTTATACTGTGAAATACGTCTGTAATCAATCAAAACACATAACAGCTTCAAAAAATGTTAAAACATTACCTATTACACACACACACACACACACACACACACACACACACACACACACACACAGAGAGAGAGAGAGAGAGAGAGAGAGAGAGAGAGAGAGAGAGAGAGAGAGAGAGAGAGAGAGAGACAGAGAGAGAGAGACAGAGAGAGACAGAGAGAACGTCTGACGGAAGCAATAAGTAAATACATACTGATATTCTCTGGTACTGACCGCGTACTGACAATCAGTATTCAAGCACCGGTCGAATGACGGTTGAGTAAGCTGCCTCCTTCGTGGTTGCCTCACACTTTTTGAGGATTCTTGCAATGAATTTTAGTTTGGCATCTGCCTTACCTGCGATTAGTTTTATCTGGCCATTCCAGTTCAGTTTTCTCCTTACGCCGACTCCTAGATTTTTATGGACGTCACTGCTTCCAGTGTTCTGGAATCACGTAATCATGAAGTAACGGGCGCGTCCGCCCATTTCTGCGCGTAACACGTTGCATTTGTTCATGCTAAGACTGGACTGCGAATCCTTAGAGCAAGCGTCGAACTTGCACAGGTTGGCCTGCATTTCACAACAGTTTCCTAGCGTTGCGACTAGTCTGTGTTTTTGGTCTCCAGAAATGTCACAATACGCGAGCAATAAACGTTTTCTAAAATCGTATACCAGACTGAGTTGAGCGATACAGGCCTATAGTGTTGTGCATCTGTGCAACAGGTATGATCTTCACATTTTTCCACCTACTGGAAATGCTTCGCTCCTCCAGCTACCTATGCTGCTAGAAGAGCAGCAAGCTCTTTTGCTTATTGTATGCAGAACATAATACATTTCAGTAAGTCGCGTGTTTCGGCTCTCAAATACTGAATAAAAGGCCTTTTTTTAAATGGTTAACACCAAAGCTGCTGTGTATTTGCTGCTTTATTAGCAACTTATTTTAAGATTGCACTTGCTGTGAGTATATGTCTCGAATGCGGACAATAAAGGCATTGGGGTAATATCGTTCGTATGGTAAACACTTACGTACGGCATTTTGTACTTATTGTCCACATACGATACATATACTCATTAGAAATTTTTTTCTTTGCAGTAAGTGGCTTGTGAAAACAGCAAACCTCGAAATTAGTCAGCCAGCAAATAAACAGCAGCATAGGTTTTCAATCTTTAAAAATGCACTTTCTTCAGTCTATGAAGAGTGTTATTCGTATTCCCACCGTGCCACCTTTTCTCTGCTGAGCGATTCTAGTTGACTTCGTACCCCGCTGTAACCTGTTTCGATATCTGTCATGTTCGCGTTCATGCGACGACTACGAGGAGAAACCACAATCTGATCGTCTCTGGCGAAACAAGTTTTTTAATAAATAAATTTTGAAACGGCAAAAGCTGAATGAGTTCTGTAAGCTCAGTAACCGTGTCCTCGGAGTCATTCGCGGAGGCGAGCGTGAATAAAATCTTCCGGCTTTACAAGTCGAGTCACTTCACATGAAACGCTCGAGATTTGAATAGGTGGCCAACCCTGGCAGTCGGTACCTCATTACTCATGACAACGACGGCGGTAACAGATATCGAAAAGTCGAGTGTTTTATTCGAAGCGACACGCCTTCTAAACAGATTTTCTTCGTGATGCTCGTCCTACCGTGGGAAGAAAGTGAAATTTGTGACTAAGTTTTTTTGTGTTGCTTTCGAAACATCATCCAGTAATGGTATCCTCGTCAACCACTTTCCACGTGATATAACACGTGCGATTAATACTTGTCTGATTTCTTTTGTTCTTTTGTACATTTTTAGTAGCGTTGCCAGATTTTCTGAGATCACACAGGATGACAATTATTGAACTATAAGAAAAAAACGTAAATTAACTACAAACTACGGCGTGCACACACTTCATTCAACATGTAAACGTCACTGCAGATATTCGGATGTAGGCGATGGCACTTCGATATGCCTGCCATCATTGGCGACGATGTGAGGCAGACGAGTAACGAAATTCTACATGACGCGCTGAAGTATCGGAATATCGATGCAGTCGATGACCCAAAGAATGGTTGTTTTCAGCTTAGCAATGGTTCTGGGTTACTGCTGTACACCTTGTCTTTAATATACCTCCATAAAAAGGAATCGCATGTGAGTTTTCATGCTTTCCCGACGGATCTGTTACAAATACGCTTCTCGGGTTTGCCGCCGGATCGTACTGTCTAACTCGCACAATATTTCGTCGATGCAATTGCTCAACATCATCAGGTGGTGGTAACGACTGCTCTAACTGCAGCAAGACTATTGCAAGAAATATTGTGCGAGTTACACAAAAACCCGAGAAGCGTATTTGTAGGAATTGCATGTGTTCAGATCCGTAGAATATGCCGGCCAATCGAAGCCCATGCCAGTGGCCTGTGGGTACCCCAGAGCCAGAATGCGGTTCCCAAAGTGCTCCTCCAGGACATCAAACACTCTCCTGCTGCGATGAGGCCGAGCTCCGTCTTGCACGAACCACATGTTGTCGAAATCAGGATCACTTCGCATAATGGGGATGACACCATCTTCCAAAACCTTCACATACCGTTCGGTAGTGACCATGCCATCAAGGAATATCGCACTGAATATTGTGTGTCTGGACATTGCACACCACACAGTCACCCGTTGAGGGTGAAAAGACTTCTCGGTCGCGTAATGCGGATTCTCAGTCCCCCAAATGCGACAGTTTCGCTTATTGACGGATCCATCCAAATGAAAGTGGCCTTCGTCGCTAAACCAAACCATACAATTCCCATCATGCCCCGCGGCCAACCATGCAGTTTGAACGCCCTACATTTCATTGCCAACATGTATGCGGTGTGGGTCTCGGCTTCGCCTTCGACGACGCCTACCCGCAGCGCACCTGTGCTTAGCGGGTTGTCGTCCGCTCGAGGCCTGTGTTGTTGGTTTCCGCGGTATCCGACAAAGCCTCCAGAGGCCGCAGCAGCTGGGGTCGCTCCAGACACGAACCTCTCGCTGCACCCGCCGCAACTTCGATAGCCGATAGGAAAGTTGTAATTTTCCGCCGCGCTAGTTATTCTGCCTTCACGGAGCCGGCGAAAGCCAGTTCCGTCTTCGCCGACCAGCGACTGATATACCGTCACCATTCGGACACTGCCTCGGATCGGACGTCGCCTTCACCACCTGGACAACTGCGCTCCGGTTATCTGTGCTCCTAGTGGATAAGTCGTACTGCTCGTCAGATGTTGTTGTTGTTGTTGTGATCTTCAGTTCAAAGAAAGGTTTGTTACCGCTCTCCATTCTACTCTATCCTGTGCAAACCTCTTCATCTCCGAGTAACTACTGCAACCTACATCCTTCTGATTCTGCTTGCTGTATTAATCTCTTGATCACCCTCTACAATTTTTACCTCCCATGCTTCCCTCCAGTACTAAATTGGCGATCCCTTGATGTCTCAGAATGTGTTCCACCACCGAATCCCTTCTTCTAGTCAGTTTGTGCCACAAATTGCTTTTCTCCACAATTCTCTTCAGTACCTCCTCGTTAGGTACACGATCTACTCACCTAATCTTCAGCACTCTTCTGTAGCAACACATTTCAAAAGCTTCTATTCCCCCGTCCACGTTTCACTTCCATACATGGCTACACTCCATACAAATACTTTTAGAAAGGACTTCCTGGCACTTAAATCTATACTCGATGTTAACAAATTTCTCTTCTTCAGAAACGCTTTCCTTGCCATTGCCAGTCTACATTTTATATCCCCTCTACTTCGACCAACATCAGTTATTTTTCTCCCCAAATAGCAAAACTGATTTACTACTTTGTCTCATGTCCTATTCTAATTTCCTCAGCATCATCTGATTTAATACGGCTACATTCAGTTATCCTTGTTTTGCTTTTGTTGACGTTCATCTTATATCCTTCTTTCATGATACTGCCCACTCCGTTCCACTGCTCTTGCAAGTCCTTTGCTGTCTCCGACAGAGTTACAATGTCATCGGCAAACCTCAAAGTTTTTATTTCTTCTCCATGGATTTTAATACCTACTCCGAACTTTTTTTTTTGTTTCCTTTGCTGCTTGCTCAATATACAGATTGAATAACATCAGGGATACACTACGACCCTGTCAGCTCCTTCTCAACCACTGCTTCCCTTTCGTGCCTCTCGACTCTCATCTTTTAACCATGGAGTAGAGCTGCATGCCTCGGGAAAAAGTACGGCTGTAGTCTTCCCCCCTCCTCCTGCTTTCAGCCGTTCGCAGTACCGGCACAGCAAGGCTGTTTTGGTTAATGATACAAGACCAGATCAGTCAATTATCCAGACTGTTGCCCCTGCAACTACTGGAAATGCTGCTGCCCCTCTTCTGTTCGAGAACCAACAGATACCCCTCCATTGTGGTTGGACGTACGGTAAGGCTATCTGTATCGCTGAGGCACGCAAGCCTTCCCACCGACGGCAAGGTCCATGGTTAATCGGTCTCCTGAGATAAGAGTTTGATTACGTATTTTGTTTTGAAGACAGACTTTGCATTAGTCAAGAGAGCATAATGTACGCTCTCAAGAATATATTTTCGTTTCGTTAAAGGACAGTTGTTTGTGACGAACTTTTCCTTCACATCCACATTCACATTTTGTCGTACGTAAAATCTATGAAGGCTACAAATAATTCAGTACCTTCTCTGCTGACAGTACGGGTAATGTAACGGGTGGTGACAAACAGTAGGCCAAATATTCTAAACCTAGCTTTCAAAACCTCGTTTATGGTAGAGGACTGCAGCACCATTCCCCTTTTCAATTATCGAACAAACGCCTTAGACCCCAGGAAGGCATCTCGCCCAGACGGTACCCCCGTAAGATTATATGTTGACTATGCTACAAATATAGCACCATTCTTATCCACCACCTATCATAGATCATTGGAACATCGGAAAGTTCCACGGGACTGGAAGAAGGTCCAGGTCACAGCATTCTATAAAAACGGTACAAAATCGGATGCACATAAGTACCGGACAATTTCACTGACTTCGATTTGTTGTAGAATCATGGAACATATTTTGTGTTCAGACATAATGACCTTTCTAGACTCTAAGAAGGTCATCTGCAGAAACCAGCACGGTTTTAGGAAACAGCGGTCATGCGAGACACAGCTGGTCCTCTTTGTGCATGATATACAACAGGCTCTAGATACCGGCTCCCAGGTTGATGCCATATTTCTCCGCTTTCGAAAGGCGTTCGACTCAGTTCCGCACTGTCGCTTGCTCCAAAAAGTGCCCCCTTACGGTCTATCCGATGGCATATGCGGTTGGATATAAAGTTTTCTAACAGACAGAGAGCAATATGTCGTCCTGAATGGGGAGACTTCAACAGAAACAAGCGTAAATCAGATGTGCCCCAGGGCAGCGTTATAGGTCCGCTGCTTTTCACGATTTACATAAACGATCTGGTTGATGGTACTGACAGCGGCATTAGACTGTTTGCCGATGATGCTGTCGTCTACAGGAAAGTAGTATCACACGAAAGTTGTGAGCATATCAGTGAGGATTTGCAGAATATAAGTGCGTGGTGTAATGACGGACAAAAACAAAAAAAGGCTCTAAGCACTACGGGACTTAACATCTGAGGTCATCAGTCCCCTATACATAGAACTACTTAAACCGAACCAACCTGAGGACATCACACACATCCATGCCCGAAGCAGGATTCGGACCTGCGACCGTAGCAGCAGCGCGGATCCGGACTGAAGCGCCTAGAACCGCTCCGCCACAGCGGCCGGCAGTGACGGGCAGTTATCTCTCAATATTAGTAAGTGTAACCTGCTGCGTATAGCAAAGCGAAAATCCCCATTAACGTTTGTTGTTGTTGTGGTCTTCAGTCCTGAGACTGGTTTGATGCAGCTCTCCATGCTACCCTATCCTGTGCAAGCTTCTTCATCTCCCAGTACCTACTGCAACCTACATCCTTCTGAATCTGCTTAGTGTATTCATCTCTTGGTCTCCCTCTACGATTAACGTAAGAGTACAAAATAAATGCCCAGTCTTTGGAAGCATTAACATCCGTCAAGTATTTGGATATGACTATTCGAAATGATCTGAAATGGAATGACCAGATTACACAAGTAACGGGTAAGGCAAACGCTAGATTGCGGTTTATTGGTAGGATCCCGAAGCGATGTAGTCCTTCAACAAAGGAAATTGCTTTCAATACTTTGGTTCGTCCAATCTTGGAGTATTGTTCGTCTGTATGGAACCCTTACCAGCTGAGTCTGATTCAAGAGATAGAGAAGGTCCAAAGAAGAGCGGCAAGATTCGTGACTCTCACATTTAGCCATCACGAGAGCGTTACAAGTATCATTGAAAGTTTGAAGTGGGACACGCTTCCAGATAGACGACGCGCTAAACGCAAAGGGCTGCTTATTAAATTCCAAAATCTGATCTTCGCCGAGGATGCAGAGCATATATTATTGCCAACAACTTTCAAATGCGCAATGATCACCGTTCAAAGATAAGATAAATTTAAGCTCGTACTGAGGCGTTCAGACAGTCGTTTTTCCTTCGCGCGATCCTCGAGTGGAACAGAGGGGGGGAAATATGACTTTGGGGGGAATAGTGCCCTCCACCACACACCGCTTGATGGCTACCGGAATATATATGTAGATGTAGAATAACAATTCTGGAGAATGTTTATTTTCTCTTCTTGTATTGCATCAGAAACAGCAGACTGACTGTGTTTGAATTTTACTTGTTCAAATAACCAAAGTTTAATCACATCCATTTGTGGTGTTTTCGAAGTATTCCGAGCGAGGAGTACTTTAACATGAACAATTGAAAAACGCGAGGACAATACTGCAGTACGCTTGAGAGACGGTGATCCTGCTGGGTGGCACGACCAAAAAGGGGAGGGAACTTCCCATCGCCCTCCCCACCCCCCACCCCCCCTCCCCTCAGATTTAGTGGTAGGATGGCCCAATGATGGTCAGTCGAAAACTGAACACAAATCAAACAAGAAGACTTGAACATTGTGTACTGAACTGTGAAGAAATGTAAACAGTAACGGCATCGTGGTTATGCGGTCATGGTGTTTGACTCCGAAGAGTGAGAACCGTGTTCCAGTCTCTGTCGTGCCCTATGTTTTTTACCACAAAGTTAAGAACTGTCAGTCCGATCACTGACGTGTCTGTTCGTTGCGTTCAAATCTGTGTCCGGTTGCAACACTGGGGTGTAAGGAAGGTGCCTCCAGACGCATACGCGTATACACCCTGTTCGCTCCACACAAGTATCACATACTACGATTCTTCGTTGTAACATACTTCAAAGCCTTTTATTTGTTGTTTTCATTTCTTTGATACGTGTATGCGGCATCTCGCCTGTTCTCACTATTCATCACATTGGCGACGGTAGTATATTCTTACCACATGACTCATATTCTATAACCAATGTACAGTACGATAACTGCCAAGGCTACAGAAGGTGAACAGATACGTCATTGACCGGATGGGAAGTTCATAATTGTGTAAAAAAAAAAAACTGGAAACGACAGAGGTTTGAACACGGATCTTCCAATTCGTACCATCGCCACACAACCACGACACCGCCATCCTTCAACTACGCTCAATGTTGTACATCTTCAGCTTGGACAATTCACTGTTTCTTCTTTGCTTCCATTTTCAGAGTTCAATACACCTTCTTCCTTTTCATGCTTAATTTTTTAATTTTTGACTGGCTATCCGCGGGGTCATTTTACCACTAGATCTCAGGGGGGATGATATGGGGAGTTTCCCTTGTAAGACTGGTGTCATTGACAGTGTTACCAATTCACAACGTACACTGGGGCCATTAAAATTGCAACTCCAAAAAAATAAAAAAAACTTATGGTTATACAGCACAGGAAACACATGATTACATTTGTACTTGATTTGGGGGTGTACAGGGTGCGAAATTCAGTACGAAGAGCTGCCATTTCTGGGCAGTAACAGCAGTGTCTCACCAGGCTGAGCATCGAGTGGAACTGAGCTTAGATGAGAGATACCACCGTTTGATGCCACGTTGCTCTTTACTGTATTTCGTCAGTCGCAGTGCCTGGGGAATGGTATCGTGCCAGTCTCTCGTCAAACCGTGACGAGACATTTACAGACCTGGGAAAGAGTTGTTCAGGCCAACAGTCCAACAATCAAATGGCTCTGAGCACTATGGGACTCAACTGCGGAGGTCATTAGTCCCCTAGAAGTTAGAACTAGTTAAACCTAACTAACCTGAGAACGTCACACACATCCATGCCCGAGGCAGGATTCGAACCTCCGACCGTAGCGGTCTTGCGGTTCCAGACTGCAGCGCCATTAACCGCACGGCCACTTCCGCCGGCAGTCCAACAATCTCTGCATCGAGGGAGTTGAGGGCAGTACGGGCAACATGTGGTCTAGCGTTATCTTGTTTAAAGTTGCAGTCATAGAGTCCTCGAAGATAGGGCACAACCCCCAGCATCGTTCATTCCGAAGACTGGTTTGCTGCAGTCCTCTAAGCTAGTTTATGCTGTGCAACCCCTTCAGTCTCGGCATAACGACTGCAAACGAAAAACCTTTGGAACCTGATAACTGTTTTCAAGTCTTGGCTTGCCTTTACAACTTTTAACCCTTGTCAGTTCCTTCCAGAGTGAAATTTTCATTCTGCAGTGGAGTTTTATGCTGATATGAAACTTCCTGGCAGATTAAGCTTGTGTGCCGGACCGAGACTCGAACTCTGGGCCTTTGTCTTTTGCGGGCAAGTAGTCTACCGACTCAGCTACCCAAGCACGACTCACGACCTGGCCTCACAGTCTTACTTCTGTCAGTACCTCGTTACTTACTTTCCAAACTTCACAGATGCTCTCCTGCGAACGTTGAGAAATTTCGTATCAGCGCAAAGTCTACTGCAGAGTGAAAATTTCATTTTGTAAACATACCCCAGGCTGTGGCTAAGCCATATCTCCGCAGCATCCTTTCAGCCAAGAGTGCTAGCCTTGCAACTGAGGTTTGAAAGATAGAAGACAAGATACTGGTAGAAGTGAGCCTGTGGAACGGATCTTAGGTCGTGCTTGGGTAGCTGAGTCGGTAGAGCACATACTTGCGAAAGGTGAGTCCCGAGTTCGACACTCCGTCCAGGAGACAGATTTTATCTCCCAGGAAGTTAGGTATTCACGATTCCTTGATACCTTTCCAAGTGTTTTTTATCAGCCGATCCCTTCTGTTAGTGGAACGACGCGACGAAGCTTGCGAGGATGAAAAGGAAGAGACGTTTAAGTACTTCCGGGAATCGAGGTCGAATCTGTAGATAACGGGTACTTTCTCCGTACTGATAGTGGTAAGTGTATTTTCTTGTGCCCGTGTTGCACCAGATTTGCAAGTCACGGGCTGTACGACTCACGCCGATGAGTGATCAGCCGAGCTGAGATGCGGACTCGAGATAAGGCGGTGCCGCGTCCGCCGATATCTCGCCTCTACACGGTACAGCGGCCGGGGACGGTACGGCTTCTGATGCAATCTCTGCCGCCAGAGGGCGCCAGTCGTGCAGTTACATCTTCACGGCTACTCCGTAGTTCACGCTTAAGGTCTTGGCACAGGTTTCATACAAACAGGTTCAGACTATTTCCGACCGTTCCAATCTCGAAACGCACGTGGGAACAAAAAATGTTCAAATGTGTGTGAAATCTCATGGGACTTAACTGCAAAGGTCATCAATCCCTAAGCTTACACACTACTTAACCTAAATTATCCTAAGGACAAACACACACACTCGTGCCCCAGGGAGGACTCGAACCTCCGCCGGGACCAGCCGCACAGTCCGGGACTGAAGCGCCTGAGACCGCTCGGCTAATCCCGCGCGGCCATGTGGGAACAACCTGATTCCTCGTACTTCGTTACTAAGCCCATTTCCCCCAGTGTAACTAGATGAAGGCCAACAGGCATAGTTCATACTCCCACATTTCCAGAAAGCGTCTGACACGGTTCTCCACTGCACGCTGTTAAAGAAGATACGAACTTATGGAGAAGTTCACAGCTATGTGAGTGGGTCGAAGACTTCTAAAGATATAAGACTCTGTATGTTGCCCCGAAGACGAGTGCTCATCAGAGAAGAGGGTACCGTCAGGAGTGTCCCAGGGAAGAGAGACAGCACGCCTCTCTCTCTCTCTCTCTCTCTCTCTCTCTCTCTCTCTCTCTCTCTCTCCTCCTGAAAATAGACGCTGACTGTGGATATTGTATCACAGACACAGTCCCTTTGACTGTTCAGAGATGTCGCGAAACTCGCCCAAAGATGTAGACAACCATGCACGAGCAGCGCCAATTAGACGGAGGGGGTCCGACAGTTGCTCAGTTCCAGTCATTCCACCAGGAAGGAGGTAAACGGCTCGTGTTCTCTGTAGTTCAACCATCCCTGGACGGTCAATACCGCGGTTCGATCGCGTCCGCATTGTTACTTTGTGCCAGGAAGGGCTCTCAACGAGGGAAGTGTGCAGGCGTCTCGGAGTGAACCTACGCGATGTTATTCGGACATGGCGGAGGGACAGACAGACACGAACTGTAGATCACATGCCTCACTCAGGCCGCCCAAGGGCAGTGGATGACAGCTGCCTACGGATTATGGCTCGCAGGAACTCTGACAGCAACGCCACCATGTTGAATAATGCTTTTCGTGCAGCCACAGGAGGTCGTGTTACGACTCAAACTGTGCGCAAGAGGCTGCATATTGCACAACTTCAGTCCCGACGTCCATGGCGAGGTTGGCTTTTGCAACCACGACACCATGCAGCGCGGTACAGACGTGCCCAGCAACATGCCGAATGGACCGCTCAGGATTGGCATCACGTTCTCTTCACCGATGAGTGTCGCATACGCCTTCAACCACACAATCGTCTGACACTTGTTTGGAGGCAACCCGGTCAGGCTGAACGCCTTAGACACGCTGTCCAGCGAGTGCAGCATGGTGGACGTTCACCGCTGTTTTGGGGTGGCATTATGTGGGGCCGACGTACGCCGCTGGTGGTCATGGAAGGCACCGTAACGGCTGTACGATACATGAATGCCATCCTACGACCGACAGTGCAACCATATCGCCAGCATATTGGCCAGGCACTCGTCTTCATGGATGACAATTCGCGCCCCCATCGTGCACATCTTGTGAATGACTTCCTTTAGGATAACGACAT
This sequence comes from Schistocerca americana, assembly GCF_021461395.2. Taxonomy (NCBI): domain Eukaryota; kingdom Metazoa; phylum Arthropoda; class Insecta; order Orthoptera; family Acrididae; genus Schistocerca; species Schistocerca americana. The sequence continues at coordinate 191,565,542 of NC_060128.1, forward strand.
CGCTAGAGTGGCCAGCATGTTCTCCAGACATGAACCCTATCGAACATCCCTGGGATAGATTCAAAAGGGCTGTTTTTGGATGACGTGACCCACCAACCACTCTGAGGGATCTACGCCCAGTCGCCGTTGAGGAGTAGGAAACCTGGACCAACAGTGCCTTGGTGAACTTTTGGATAGTATGCCACGACGAATACAGGCATGCATCAGTGCAAGAGGACGTGCTGCTGGGTATTAGAGGTACCGGTATTCACAGCGATCTGGACCACCACCTCTGAAGGTCTCGCTGTATGACGCTACAACATACAATGTATGGTTTTCAAGAGCAATAAAAAGGGCGGGAACGATGTTTATGTTGATCTCTATTCCAATTTTCTGTTCAGGTTCCGGAAGTCTCGGAACTCTGGTGCAAAACTTTGTTTGATGTGTGTGTATGATGCTGTTCTGTACAGGAATATATCGTCGAGTCACCGTTCAAAATTTCTAGTCTGGCGAATGGCAGGTAGCTCTAAATGTACAAAAATGTAAGTTAATGTGGATGAGTAGGAAAAACAAACCCGTAATGTTCAGATGCAGCACTAGCAGTGTACTGCTTGACACAGTTACGTTGACAGGAAATAAAACGAGCATTTAAAGACTTGGAGGGAAAGACGAATGATCCACTATGGTTTATTGGGAAAAGTTTGGGTAAAGTGTCGTTCATCTCGAAGGGAGGCTACATAGAGGAGAATCTATTCTGGAATAGTGCTCGGATGTTTGGAATTCGCAACAGGTAAGATTAAAGGAAGACCTCGAAGTAGTTCAGAGGCGGGCCGCTATACTAGTTGGCGGTAGATTCGAACAACACGCAAGTATTACGGAGATGCTTCGGGAACTGTGGTGGGAATCACTGGACGGAAGACAACATTCTTTTGGAGGAACACTGTTGAGAAAATTCAGAGAATGGGCATTTGAAGCTGACCGCAGAACGATTCTACTACAGGCAATGTACATTTCGCATGAGGACCACCAAGATAAGATACGAGAAATTAGGGCTCTTACGGAGGCGTATGACAGTCATTTTTTCCTCGCTCTGTTTGCGAGTAGAACAGGACGAGAAATGACTAGAAGTAGTACAGGGTACCCTCAGCCACGTACCACATGGTGGCTTGTGGAATACGCATGGAAACGTAGATGTAGAGGTCGATGTAGATGTAGTACATGAGATCAACAGAATACTTTCGCATCCGTCGGAAAAAGATGGTGATAGAAATTTCGTGAAAATCGCTTTTGCTCTACTGATTGCCACCCCAACTCGTGTATCACATGCATGGCACTCTCTCCCCGCTACTTCTGGTAAGGATCCCACAGCACGCAGCTGCACTCCAAAAGAGGACGCGGCCAAGAGTAGTGTAGACAGCCTCTTTAGAAGAGCTGTTTCATCTCTCTGCGTGTTCTGCCAATAAAACGCGTTCTTCCGTTCGCCTTCCGCATAACAGTCCCCCATGTGATGAAACTAGTTTACGTCGTTAGAGCTTTAATGTCTAAATATTGTAATAAATGAAAAGAACTATATTGATTACTTCCACAGGATTCGTTTATTGAGTTAACCGGTTTTCGGCTTACAAGGGCACTATGAACTTTAAGAGACTATCGCCGCCAAAGAAGTCGCATTGCTTGTAAAAAAACATCAAAGATTTTGCAATGTAGACTGAGGCTCAAACGAACAGTAAATGTCATCGTCGGCAGTGCCGCGGTGATGCGAAGTTAAAGAGTAAGTAAATGTAAAGGAAGCAAACAAGCAAAAATTTAAGCTCTGAACACACAAACTTTGCTTACGTGATAGTCGACTGTAAAAAAGAAACAGCTCCTGAACAGGAATTGGGGGCCCAGCGGTGCCGACCGGTCGCCGTGTCATCCTCAGTCCTAAGGCGTCACCGGGTGCAGATATGGAGGGGCATGTGGTCAGCACACCGCTGTCTCCGCCGTATGTCAGTTTCCGAGACCGGAGCCGCTACTTCCCAATCAAGTAGCTCCTCAGTTTTCCTCACAAGGGCTGAGTGCACTCTGCTTGCCAACAGCGCTCGGCAGACCGGATGGTCACCCATCCAAGTGCTAGCCCAACCCGACCGCGCTCGCCTATGGCGTAATATACAAACCGAATAAAGTAAAATGTAATTCGTATTTTTCGTATTTGATAAGACTACCTCAAGTAGTACTCTGTATCACTTTCCATACTCAGTGTCCCGCATACACCTCACACGAACGTCTGCGCCGGTCTTTTTTCCGCACGTGTCGGCACTTTGCACTCTGAAGCATCGCTGAACCCTGTGGTGTCACCGCCAGACACCACACTTGCTAGGTGGTAGCTTAAGTCGGCCGCGGTCCATTTAGTACATGTCGGACCCGCGTGTCGCCACTGTGTGATCGCAGACCGAGCGCCACCACAAGGCAGGTCTCGAGATACGGAATAGCACTCGCCCCAGTTGTACGGACGACATTGCTAGCGACAATACGGACGAAGCCTTGCTCTCATTTGCCGAGAGACAGTTAGAATAGCCTTCTGCTAAGTCCATGGCTACGACCTAGCAAGGCGCCAATTGTAACAGTGCATGTATCTTACGAGTCTCATTTGTATAGTCAAGAGAGATGTATCACAAGGAGTGATTAAAAGTTAAGTGTATTCCAAAGCTACGTATTTTCTTGATAGCAGTCATAACGTATCCTGTTCCAGACTTGACGCCAGTCGGCGTGTGTGTACGCGTGCCTTTCGGCTCCCTTCTCAGTGTGGCGTAACTAGCTTGTTACGCCACAACAAACCCGACGTTGACGGCGCAGGGCGCCTCGCTTTTGCGCCACTGGAGAGGCGGCTTGTAGGCACCTCTGAGCAGAATTTCAGGCTTACCCATCACACTGCGAGACCATTACGCTGATTCGAAAAAGTGATACTTTCTTTTTCACAGTGTATAAAACGAATTCTACAGATCAGTAAAGTTTTCACAGTTTGATCATATGCTACGACATATTTATATTCTTTGACACAAGAACCACAAATAAATGCGCATAATATGAGGTTCACACAATCCAACGCAAATGCACTTTACACTACTTTACACAAAAGCCCACAATAATTTTAGGCTACTCCTAGAGTATAACAAAAAAACGTGCTATTTGATTTTTGATTTACAAGTACAAAGAATTTCGTATGACAAAATTGTTTTTTTTTTTCTTTTTTTCAAGGTGGTTACGCTGCCATGTGTCACCGTCGAGTAACAACAGTATGTACAGGCGTGAAGTGACCATTTGTAAGTAGGCTGTTTAGGTTTTTATGTTGGTAACGCCACGTAGCGCTCTGTATGAAAATCACTGGCTGCGCTGTGTGAAGTCTGTAGTTGGTTGGACTCATTGTTGGAATATTTGCTTGTGTACTGTTGAGCAGCTGTTGGCTGTTAACAGCGCGTAGCGTTGCGCAGTTGGAGGTGAGCCGCCAGCAGTGGTGGATGTGGGGAGAGAGATGGCAGAGTTTTGAGAGGTTGCTATAAGCGGGCGATCTGGACGTGTGTCCGCCATAAAGAGGAAATTTGTAAAGATGGATGTCATGAATTGATATATATATGATGACTTTTGAAAACTATTAAGGTAAATATATTGTTTGTTCTCTATCAAAATCTTTCATTTGTTAACTATGCCTATCGGTAGTTAGTTCCTTCAGTAGTTAGAATCTTTTATTTAGCTGGCAGTATTGGCGCTCGCTGTATTGCAGTAGTTAGAGTAACGAAGATTTTTGTGAGGTAAGTGATTCTTGAAAGGTATAGCTTATTCTTAGTCAGGGCCATTCTTTTGTAGGGATTTTTGAAAGTCAGATGGCGTTGCGCTAAAAATTGTGTGTGAGTTAAGTGATGATCAGAATAAGTAAAGAGAGAACTGTCTGAGTACGTTCAGTTTTACTCAGCTGCCTTTGTATCAAATAACGTAGAAGTTTACCAGCACAGTCATTCATAGTTTTTCTAACGTGACGTTTCACATTGTACAGAGGCAGCGTGGCATAAAGCTTTATTGTTGAAAAAAGTGGCAACTAAAACGTAGCTTTGTTACCTCACAAGTCTTTGGATGAGCCCAGAATCCTCGACATGCGTTCACAACGTCACTTAAAACGACATTTACGTCTCAGACCGAATATTACGTGAATATTTTGGGAGCAGAAGTACAGTAACTTTGAACCTCAGGGAAACGCGTACTGATACCGATAAAAGCTGCAAGGTTCCCCAATCCTAAGAACCTACGCTAGAAGTTTCGAGTTTTTGCCATGAACAGAAATTACAGAAGTGGCCATCACACAACTGGTACTTTTCGTACCCGAAAACCGTAGCTTTTGGGGATTTTCTCAGGAGCTGTAGGACAACAGATGGTGCATTTGCGAGCCATCTGAGGCCCAGTCTGGAGCACACATAACATAAAACAACCAACCTATTTGCTCAATTTGCAAGGGCTCGAAGAAGTTTACATTTTGACCTTATACTGTAGGATAGATACTGTACGGCTGTTCTTGCGACAGGTATACAAATGATCGCCAGGCGAAGGGCTATGGAAAACACTCGACCCCTCGGCTCTGCGGTCAATACAGGCCGAGACATAACCCCCTGAAAAATCGCGTTTTCGTGCGCGGCTTTTTCGGAACATACCGTGCTGCGCACTGTCATCAAATGTCCGTGGTAGATTTGTTACTCAGGCGCTATCTAGCGACCAGTCCACATTCGAAACCACTGAGGTCTCCTGAGCTGTTTCTGCTTCCCTGCTGACAGCACAACACTCTAAGCCTGCGTTACTGGCTTTATGACCTTCAGGCCAGAAGTGAAAATAAATAAGTAAATAAATGAAAGCCTGCTTTTTTTACTGGTGGGCCCGCCTCTCGCGACAGTCTATTGGTCAGTTGTGATTCACATGTGAGTGTCCCGGTACTTCTGAACAGACAGTGTTTTAGTTTCACCCTACAGACGAGCATAGTTTCTGATGTTCATTGCCCTAACGGAAACATGTTGAACGTTCAAGTTGAGCTCAACATCAGCTGTGGTGAGGGTGGTACTGAGAGAAGCCCTCAGTTGGAGGAGGAATTCCGCCTTATGTAAGATACCTTTGGAGATTTGTTTTAACCCCATATGTTTCATCACTTTTCTGCTATCTTCAGTGGGTTACTTCATTTCCTTTCTGTAAAACTGTTATAACATATTAACGTTTAGAGAAAACATTTCGAACAAAATATTTGCATTTGTGAATGAAGTGACTGTTGTCAGATATTACACATGGCTTACAGTTCACAAGTTCACAGATGAGAGAGATATTACCGGGCTGATGCACTGTATGTTATTTATTGCAGTATGTCTAAAGTTCTAGTTCTATAGCTTATTTCGAAAAAGTGAGAATGTGTGCATTAGTTTACACACCTTACATGCAGGTATTGAATGTTTACGTTGGTAGCTGTGAGTCTTCTACACAATCTACAACTTGTCTTCTGCCACGTTTTGCTGTTCTGCAGGTGACAAGTTGTAGTTATCTTTTCTTTCAGGAGTGCTAGTTCTGCTTGGTTCGCAGAAGAGCTTCTGTGAAGTTTGGAAGTAGGAGACGAGGTACTGGCAGAATTAAAACTGTGAAGGCGGGTTGTGAGTCGTGCTTGGGTAGCTCAGACGGTGGATCACTTGCCCGCGAAAGGCAAAGGTCCCGAGTTCGAGACTCGGTCCAGCACACAGTTTTAATTTGCTAGAAAGTTTCATATCAGCGCACACTCCGCTGCAGAGTGAAAATCTCATTCTGGAAGTTGTAGATTATCCACCTCCTATGGTCCAGCTACGTCATCGCTTTGCGTCGTTTGTCCATTTCCTTTTCGGCGCTGCTCTAGTTGGCGCATTGGTTCGGGGCTGGACTTTTTAGGCATTTTGAATTCCTTTCGACGAGAGTTCTGCTCTTACTTGTGGTTTGTATCATTCATAGCACATTTACAAGTCATCTGAGATGACATCTTGCCATTATTTTGTAGTTTTCTATTTAATCCCGATTTTCACTTACATTCCGGGGCATATTTTTGCTGCCTGACACGGTGTGCTAGCAGTCTTCTCTTCACAGTGCCATCCGAACCTGTAGCCTACACAATCGTGTTTCCGTGCTTCGGACGCAAAGAAGACTCATAATAAAGTAGTGCATGCGCCTACACTGGTACTACGACTTCACACACAAAACAAATACTGCGCGACGAACACGAACAGACGTGATGTACCCGTTATTTGTGCTCAGCCATTGTTTACACATGATCAGTCTCGCAGTTTATCGATTCAAACGTGGAGGTATTTTGACACACAAAGAAGCTCAACCAACGAGCAAGTACAGTGGCGGAAATCAGTATAAAGGCGTGGATAGTTACCGCAAAATTAGCATTGTTGATTGGAATTGTTGTGCACGTTGTATATGCAATAGTGTACACTGACAGACGCAGTCAAATGGTATTGCATTTGATGTCAGTAGTACAGTACGTAACAAGACATCATCGTCTCAGGTGGTGGAGGGTGGGCTTCTGTATAAAGGCAATGGGCTCTGTGCGGCTTACTGTTTGTGCGTTCGTGCCTTTACTGCAGACACCTTTAGTGACAGTGCGTGTTGTGTGCATAAACCACGATTGTGACAATGCCACGCGGAAAACAGTTACCACGTGACGAAAAAGCAAAAATCAGCGCGTACAAGGAAATGGGATTCTCTAACCATCACATTGCTAAGAAGTTGAACCGTTCAAGTACAGTGATTGATAATTTCGTAAGATTAGGCGCACGATATGGGCAAAACGGAACACATCGGCAAATTAGAAAACTGTCTGAGCCATAGAACGGGTCAGTTTTGCGCAAAGCAAGGGCAATATGTTATTCGTCTCAACATGTTCCTGATTTACAGTTGCCAATAACTGTCTGACGTGTACGACAAATTTTGTCACACGACAAACGTCTTACATTCAAGAAATGACGGCAGAAACCCTCAGTAAAACCCAGGCACAAACAGGCTACACTCAAGCGCCAGAGTATTCAAATACAGTGATACGAAACTGGCAGAATACGGCGCTGCGGTCGACAACACCTGTATAAGACAACAAGTGTCTGGCGCAGTTAGATCGGTTACTGCTGCTACAGTGGCAGGTTACCAAGTTTGAACGTAGCGTTAAAGTCGGTGCACGAGCGACGGGACACAGCGTCTCCGAGGAAGCGATGAAGTGGGCATGTTCCCGTACGACCATTTCACAAGTACACCGTGATTATCAGGAATCTGGCGAAACATCAAATCTCCGACATCGCTGCGACCGCAAAAAGATCCTGCAAGAACGGGACCAACGACGACTGAAGAGAATCGTTCAACGTGACAGAAGGGCAACCCTTCCGCAAATTGCAGCAGATTTCAGTGCTCGGCCATCAACAAGTGTCAACGTGCGAGCCATTCAATGAAACATCATCGATATGGATTTCTTAGCCAATCCCCACTCGTGTACCCTTCATGACTGCACGACACAAAGCTTTACTCCTCGCCTGGAACCGTCAACACCGACATTGAACTGTTGATGACTGGAATCATGTTGCATGGTCGTACGAGGCTCCCTTCAAATTGTATCGAGCGGATGGACGTGTACGGGTATGGAGACTACCTCAAGAATCCATGTATCCATGTACCTTGCATGTCGGCAGGGGACTGTTCAAGCTGGTGGAGGCTCTGTAATGGTGTGGGGCGTGTGCAGTTGGAGTGATATGGGACCCGTGATACGTCTAGATACGACTGACAGGTGACACGTACGTAAGCATCCTGTCTGATCACCTGCATCCGTCCACGTCCATTGTGCCTTCCGGCGGACTTGGGCAATTCCAGCAGGACAGTGCGACATCCCACACGTCCAGAATTGGTACAGAGTGGTCCCAGGAACATTCTTTTCAGTTTAAACTCTTCCGCTGCCCACCAAACACCTCAGACATGAACACCATTGAGCAACGTGCTATTCAGATGAGATCTCCACCCCATCGTACTCTAGCGGATTTATGGTCAGCCATGAAGGATTCAGGGGGTCAGTTCCCTCCAGCCCTGCCTCAGACATTAGTCGAGTCCATGCCACGTCGTACTGAGGCACTTCTGCGTGCTCACGGGATCCTATGCTGCTATACTAGGCAGGTGTACCAGTTTCTTTGGCTCTTTAGTGTACAAACTCTAACAAAATCACTACCGAAGAGAATTTTTGAGATAGTTAGCAAGAACAGAGGTTGAACAAAGTACTAACAATGTAATAACGCAACAGGACAATCAGTACCTTTGTACCAGTTTACAGCCAGAAAATGCAAACGCCTTATTTTGTTTCTGGAGTTATGAAATAAACTACGTTATTTCGTCAAGATTGTTTATGTCTTATATGTATCCATTAGTATCGTAGTAAGTTCGGTACATGTATGAGGTGCCACAAAAAAGTAATGAGACTGAAGTGAAAAAAAAAATGTTGCTTACTGTTTTAGTCAAGTGTAGTGTTTTCTTCTTCAAAGTAGTTCCCTTATGATTGCACACACTTTTTCCAGCGCTTCTGCCATTGATGGTATCATTTCTGCAATCATCTTCTGTAATATCCTCCAAGACCCTCGTCAAAGCGTTTTGGACAACTTGTGTTGTTTGAAAATGGTGTCACTTGACCGCCGTTTTGACTCTTGGAAATAGAAAAAAGTCGCGCGGAGCGATATCTGGTGAATAAGGTGGCTGTGGTAGTACTGAAATTTGTTTTGAGGTTGAAAATTGCTGTACTGAGAGAGCAGTATGGAATGGCGCATTATCGTGATGTAGAATCCAATTATCAGCAATGTTGGCACGAACACGAAGAACTCTACTACGAAGTCTTTCTAAAACTTCTTTGTACTGGTATTGGTTAACTGTTCGTCCAGGAGCCACCCACGCTTTATGAACAATTATGTCAGGTTCACATGCACCCGTGAGGTTGATGGTCGTCCACTGAGGTCTTCATCTTCAATATTCGTTCTGCCTTCACTAAACATTTTATGCCAATGAAAATCTTCAGCTCTTGACATAACCTCCTCTCCAAAAGCGTTCTGAAGCTTACCCTAAGTTGTCGTCGCGTTTTCACCCAATTTAACGCAAAAAGAAATGCCACACCGTTGCGCAATATTATGCGGTTCTATTTCTGGGATGAGAGACACAAACAGGGTTTAACTTATTGCAGCACAACTCACGAATGACCAGTTGCATCGATGTGCCACTTGGACTAGAAGCAGCTTATAGACCAAGGTCAAAGATATTGTGCCTATGCAAGCCTGCAGGGTTGCCACATCTTGCAAAGATAATCAGTCTCATTACGAATCAAAGTTAGCGAGATGAATCTTAGGGTGGCGCTGATCTGCCTGTCCATTTATCAGTGGACCTGCATGACATTCCAGTTATCGCTCTACCAGCGTGAGTCACCTGCTGAGAAGAGTAGATTAAGTCGCACAATGGGCCCTCGAAACGACCTGCCGATGACGTCACTGAAGAACTTGTCGAGTCACCCGTAGACAAGTGGTCATCCGTAATTCCCACATTCCAAACCAAACAGCCTGCTCGGCGGAGGACGGACACGGATAACACCGTACAACTACCCTGTTTCAGCTTCGCAGCAGTTTACCTACAGCAAGTAGGTGAGTGCTGCGGCGGTTCCCGTGAAGAACTTGGGGCTCGTTCCATTCAGCATCGTCGTGCAACCGATATAGTGTCGTGTCTCTGACGACCATGAAGTCCAAGAGACGAGTTAAGTTTTCTTATCCTTCTTGTCCAAAACATCCGGTAACTCACTTCCAGTGCTGTTAATCAGGGCCGGCCGCGGTGGCCGTGCGGTTCTAGGCGCTGCAGTCCAGAACCGCGGGACTGCTGCGGTCGCAGGTTCGAATCCTGCCTCGGGCATGGATGTGTGTGATGTTCTTAGGTTAGTTAGGTTTAAGTAGTTCTAAGTTCTAGGGGGCTGATGACCTAAGATGTTAAGTCCCATAGTGCTCAGAGCCATTTGAACCATTTTTTTGTTAATCAGGAATGATGGTCCTTTTAAGCTGCAGTATTACCTGCCTAAGGCTGATAAGTTTCGCAGATGACACTGTCAACCTCACCCAAACTGATGAAGTCTTCCGGGTCCTGTTGACTGAAATGGACATCTCTGTCTAACAAACGTCGTTATCAAGCTAGAAAATAGACATCTTGCATTGTGCTGCTAATTTTTATCTGAAACGTCAACCATGAAGAGTTATTTAAAGAAATCAAGAATATTTATCGTCAAGGGACGTCAGCCTTGTTAGAGAGCAATTTTATTAGTATTGGTGTTTCTAAATCGATATGTAAGCTTCTGATAAAATTTATAACACGAGTTTTTTTATTTTTATTATTTGTACACATTTATGAAAAGTTTGGAATAGGAATTAAAGACCATGGAGAAGAAATAAAAACTTTGAGGTTTGCCGACGACGTTATAATTATGTCAGACTGCAAATGACCTGGAAGAGCAGCTGAATGGAATGGACAGTGTCTTGAAAGGAGGATATAAGATGAACATCAACAAAAACAAAACGAGGATGATGGAATGTAGACGAATCAACTCGGGTGATGCCGAGTGAATCAGATTAGGAAATGAGACAGTTAAGGTAGTAGATGAGTTTTGCTATTTGGGGAGCAAAATAACTGATGATGGTCGAAGTAGAGAAGATATAAAATGTAGACTGGCAATGGCAAGGAAAGCGTTTCTGAAGAAGAAAAATTTGTTAACATCGAGTGTAGATTTAAATGTCAGGAAGTCGTTTCTGAAAGTATTTGTATGGAGTGTAGCCATGTATGGAAGTGAAACATGGACGATAAATAGTTTAGACAAGAAGGAAATAGATGCTTTCGAAATGTGGTGTTACAGAAGAACGCTGAAGATTATATGGGTAGATCACGTAACTCATGAGGACGTACTGAATAGAATTGGGGAGAAGAGGAGAGCTGCATCGCACCAATCTCTGGACTGAGGACGACAACAACAACAACAACAACTGAAAAACTTATGGATTTCATGTATGTTGGGCATACTCAGAATAACTTTTTGTAAAGGTGTATGAGTGTGCTCCATACTTAAGTACTTAAAAGGTTGTTTGTTACAACTTAAAAGTGGAAAAGTGTGAAATTCTTGTAATCCGTATACATTGTTAAAATTGATATATGTGTGTGTAGATGAATGTATCTATGTTCCATATCTCCTCATAAACCACTGGACCGATTTCAACCAAACTTGGTTCACATTTATTTATTTATTTATTGAATGATTTCTTAAAGCCTTCATCAGCCATTCTCTTTATTTCTAGTACGATTGTATAATTTCGGCCTTAGGCCATTTGCAAGTATTTTATGGATGATTTTTAGTAACAGATTATGTCATGTACGTCGTTGCTCCTATGACATCATGTTATGCTCATAAATTAGTTCGAGGTGTTTACGTTACTTTAGGAGCACGTTACTTTCGAGAAGTTGTTACAACTGCATTGCAGCTGCCGACCCTATCGCATTGAAAATTAGTGGTTCACATATCATTTAGTGTCTGGACAGAATTAACAACCACCCACCCATCGAAGGGGTGGGGATGGGGGTGAAAAATTAGTGTAGCTTACGACGGGTCGAATACCCATACTGTAATTTTTAAATGAACACACCGCCATTTGACTCTGTTGTTGTTTGTTTAATTACGACCCAGGTTTCCAAGTTTTATGCCATTTTCAAGTCATTGGGTTTCTCATACTTCAGATTTGAGAATAACAGCACTTAGAGGCTTGCAACATTTAGGAAACTTTTTCTCGTTGACGACCGCATCAAAATGATGAAAGGAAAAAAGTTTGTTGCTTACCATACTTTCGCTGTTGATGAAGTAACACCACCACTTGAAATATGACGCTTTAATTTATTAGTTCTTTACTACTAACTGTACTCGCAACACTTTTCACACGCAGTATCCAAATGTGCCCGTGAACGTAGCTAGAAAAATATATCTCATTGTAAGACACACAGTTCAGGAAATATGATGTCGTAAACACTGAGATGGGTGAGAAACTGTCGCATCACACAGGGCGTTTTAATTTGTTGCTTGTTTACTACCAACTGTAATGACAACACATTTCACAGACACAATAAAGACATACCACTGGGTCTACCTGCAGTACATAGTTAGAGAGAAACATCATAAACATTCAACTGTAAGACAGTGAAACAGCAGAATGAAATTCGCTAGATATATATAGGTGAAATCTGTAGAATATATGTGAAGTATATTTTGCTGGGCAAATGCGAGTAAAGCCACAAGTAAAAAACTCATCCTAAGCCCTGGAACGATTTCAAACAAATTTGATACAAACGTTAATTACAATCTGGAGAGAAAAACTGTAGGGGTAAGAACCACCACCGGTCTATTGGGGTGAGTGTGATAATGTGGAAACAGAAGGGAGGACAACGACATGGACAGACAGCGAGGGGGAAGGAGGAGATGGGAACAGATAGGAGGAGGACCAGCTGAACAGACGTAGGAAAGGAAGAGATGGACAGACAGAGGTGGAGGTGGAGGTGGAGGTGGACACAGAAAGGGATGGGGAGGAGATGGACCGAGAGGGGGATGGTGTAGATGAACAGAGAAGGGAGCGGTGGAGTTGGACAGGGACAGGGGGAATGGATAGAGAGAGGAGCAGACGGAAAAAATAGAGGGGATGCGTAGAGAGGTGGGAGAAGGATGTGAATAGAGAGAGGAGGAAGGACGAGACAGCCATAGAGGGGGAAAAGAGGAGATGGACACACAGAGGGAGAAGAAGCAGATGGAGTGAGGGAGATGAGGAAGAAGGAAATGGGGTAACAGAAAATTGGAACTAATAAATACCTGGGAAATCACATTGTCGCGAATAAAACAGTACCTATATATACATTAAGTTTCCTTTAAGTTACGTCTATGGTCACAAACTTTTGTTAACAGATTACCAGTTTCGGTCTATAATGACCATCATCAGCTCTGTTTTATAAAAATAAAGTCCTATGGCTGCA